>NC_088315.1:1914596-2551961 GCF_910592395.1 Lineus longissimus
GAACTCTTGTCTGTGGGTAAACCTGGTAATTGCTGGGTTCGATAATATTTACTGATTGCTGTCATCACCAATTCTTGTCATGGCACCTGCGACGACCACCGCTTATGACATTTTTCGCAAGCAATCCTGATTGCAGGTCGCGGTGACAAAAATGGCGCTGATGAAGGTGTGTGCATGTGCTCTTTCCACCATTAATGGTTAATCAAGAGTTCCTGTAGCTTTTCTCTCCTTCCAACCTCAACCTAGGTTTGACCTTTGTTTGACCTTTGTTTGATTTAATCCCCAGGGCGAGAACAGGAAGGTATGTGAAGGTCAAGGCCACTTGCCCGAGTCATCGGTTCTCTGCTTCTTTTTATCACACTCAAAATTTGCTGCGAACTAAAAATTTGCTGCCTGCACATTGGCCACTGGTGCTGCTATTGATTTTCCTGCTGGTGCTTGCTGACATGTTATATGTGTGTCCATGGGTGCAGATGACTGGCACGACCTAATGGTGGACACGGGACCGAATGCGTTAAGAAGTGCACCAGAGCCACGACGCTTGTGACGTTTGGGAACGCCATTCCACCAGCTGTCACAAGCGACATGGCTGTGTTGTGTTGTCTGGAGTAACTGACGGGCTATGAAAGTTTTGTCTTATCTTTTCCTTATTTCATTTTGATAAAACATCATCAATAATTTGGTGTTTTCCTGTTGGTTAATGACTGAATGTTAATGGGAAGATAATATATTTCACCTTGCAAATCATACTACTTTGCTTTTGATAACAACCCTTTCATTTTCAAATTTCTCTACTGTGATTTATCGTTTATTTTTGGCCAAATTTCTAGGAACCTTGTGGTGACTAGGCCCAGGAGCCTTTCAATTATGAGGTTGCAGCTATTTTACTATACTAACAGCATCTTATCAATGAAAACCATAGAGTCAACTTGACCTTTTATATCTATCTATAATGTCTGTCTATATCTCAATCAAAGCAAGGAAAATAAAAATGGATATTTTCGACCTGAAGTTTTGTTTCACGCGAGATTTGAAACATGAACTAAAGGCTGGTATGGTGAATTAACGCTCTCTGCTTGAATTTTCTGCTTATATTACAAGCAGCTTTGGTCTTGGCGGTTGAGGCTGGTGGGTTAAGGGTTTATCTGCATAATGTAAAGTTGTGATACTGCCCACATGTATGACATTATGGTTGAAGACCAACAATCAGCACAAATCAAATTGAGATATCAGGGTTTTTTGCATTACTCTTGCAATGTAAACAATGGGGAGGCTTCCTTTCTATAAAGATCCAAAAAGTAGGTGATAGGAAAGTGTAACCCCCCAAGTTAAAACACTCCATGACATATTTTCAGGTGTTTATTCACTTGTCTGTTGTGTTGGTACGAGTTAGCCTGGTTATATCGTATTCACCTTCTCTGATAATTTATTACAATTATTCTATTTTGCTGACATTTTCTCATTGTCCGTGTCTTGCAGGAGGAATTCAGCAGTACTCCGGAGGCCGAGAGTCCATCAGAACCAATCAATACACAGCCAATCGCCATGCCCCCGCCACCAGCATCAAACGCCACCGAAACGACAGGATTGCGCCAGGATACACGGCAAACATCTTACGGTGTCGATGCGAATGACGTTCATATATCAGCACAATAATAGTGTTGGTCTACGGAGACTCTAAGTTTGTTTTAAGTTGTGTTTGTTGGGGGCTGGTTGAACCTGTTTGGACAATTCTTGCCGAATTGTGGGGATGACTATTTTGGGAATGACTCAAATGCGAGGAATTGACGCTATAAGGCATCAGGTCTTGACAATAAAACCCTTCTCTGTAATGCATAAATGAAGTACTTCTCAAAACCAAGTGTACTTTCTGAAAAACTGAATGTTTTGAAAGGTAACATGCCGCTGGCAGAAAAGACAGAGCCAAAAGATGTTTTTCATGTCTTCAACATGGGACAGTCCCTTGGCCTTGGGTCATCTGGATGTTACAGATGTCATCCCATCTGGGTTATACCAGGTAGATGGAGGTTCCCAACAAACATGATGCGAAACGAATACTGTCATCTATTTATTCTAATGTATTCAAGAAGTGTCTAGCTTCTTTACGACGGTCATCAGATAAGTAACGGCCAATATCGAGAGTAGGACTCCAGAACGTCTGTGAGGATTTGACGGACTTGGGACGGAACTTTTACGGCGTCTTTGACGACTGCTAGTGTTTTGTCAGCATTTTGTAGAATTCTTCTCAGGCTTTCTTCGAAAAGATGTCATCGTTTTGAGTCTGTAAAATGCCAGTGTTATAAATGGTCTCGAAAAAGACTAAGATGGACTTTTTTTCTTCTTTTTTTTCTTGGGAGTTCTTTTTTCTTCAAAAGGCTTGTGCTTTTTGGTGGCGCCAGTCGTTAGCAAAATATCATGTTAACTCTTATAAAGGAACTGATGTGGTCTTTCTCCAAACCACACTGGTCTCAGATCAGCTTTATTAAACAGTGTTGCGTTTATTGTATTTCATTTCTTCTTGTCACCACTAGGGGGCATGAATTGCTGTATTGATATGCGCTATCGGTACATTCCAGTATATAAGGTACACACTTATTGAGTTCAATAGCTTATATGGTAGTCATTAGATATTTAATAGCTCGAATGTATGTGAAGTTCCAGAATGTGTTGTGCCCGCATGAAACCTGGTCCTACTAATCAAGAAGTAGTTTCCAGCTGATGGATTGATTTAGCTTTATCGTGTTGGAGGTATCCAACATTGAAAACTCACGAACATCTTATTTGACAGATGGTTCACTCCACTGGGATGACATTAGTTAGGCTTGGAGTAACATAGACTCATACAATCAATTTCAACTTGAAACTTATTAAAGATGGGTCAAAGGTCATTGAGCATCAATATCAGTATGTCAGTGACGTTTATTCACACATCACTTAGGACTTTTAACATCAAGAATGTACATGTTATAATCCAATGCTGTGAATACTGAGAAGGCCTGTTTCCACATGTTCTAGACATAGAAATACCCACTTGCTGAGTGAGTCACACTCGTGGGCTGCTTTGCTTCTGCTCTTTACTGAGAATGAGAAGTATGGAATGTTTCCTCTCATTGGTGATAACTTCAAATCCAGAGAAACCCAAAGTCAACTATCTAGATTTCAGCGTATCAGGAAGTGATCTTGAATGAGGTTTGTTCACCCGGGTTTCCCTTTGGCCTATTTTCTTGTATGATTACTCAATAATGATTTCCGCGAAAGAGTTCTACTGTGCATGAGGAAGTCATGAACATTCTGAAATGGAGAGGCCTGCCGTCTGGTAACATATCAATGGACTATTGTTGGCTATTCAATGGGAAGGATGGAATGAAGAATATTTGTGGCAAAGAAGGCATTTCAGTATCTTGTATTTGCATTGTGAATTATTCTGCTACTCTGCAGTATATCCAATCTTTTTATTAGCTCATTATTCTGGTGTAACGATAATTTTGACCCATTGAAGTGTCCTTGTACGTTTGTTTTACTGCAGAAGGCCGGGCCATAATCCTGGACGAATTATGAATATGACCTTGTAGGATGTTTAGGTAGATGAAGGTCGTAACCATGGCAACTGGGGACCAGAGGCACCTTCTTGCCGTGCTCGTACTAGTCAAAATTTGTTTTGAAACAGTTGGGTTTATAATCTGATCATGATATAATCTACAGTTTGCATGCCTACTTCATTACCAATTTGGGGTGTTAATTTCAATTGTGCAGGCACTGACAAATTTAATGTTGAGAATTGAAGGGATAGTTAAAGGGGTTTTGATCTGCAAGTGTAGGTCATGTTTGTTTCAGGTAAACCACCGGTGTATTCAGGCGGCTGTACATTTCATGTTGGGCCTCACATGTTGTAAACAATGAGACCAGTGTCATGAACATCGATAGGCTCAGGATATTTCTAAATAGATGGTAAAAACTCAAATGATATCCTGGTTTTTGTGGGAAATTAATTTCATCATCAAGTGGTTTTATGTACAGTTATGTAATGAATATTTTAATTATTGTTGCGATTCATCATGTATATTTCCACGATTCACGTTATTTATATGACCTTCTAAGGTCCAGTGACGGCTCATAAATATGCAAGCTGGAGAATTACTTGAAGTTTTGCCGCACGCAGTCATCCTGCCTCAAAAGGTTATATATTTGATCCTACCTGAAAAAAACCCAAAGTAAATTTAATATAAAGTGCTCAAATTTGCTGTACATAGGCTTTGGTAGTGATACAAACTCCTGGTTTCCATGGTAACAGATCTAACATAGACTTGGAAATCTTTTGGGTTTCATTACTGAGCTTAATTCGTTGAGAGGTGTTTGCACATCTTGTCTTCTCGGTGAAGGGCACAAAAAAGGTTGTTATCGAATCTAACATTGAATGATATTTATGCTTATTGTATGATCTAAATGCATGTGATATGTGGAAGTTTTGTTGTGATTATATGTCAATTTTGTGTCTGACACCATTTTTTTGTCAGCTCTATTTAAATGCAAACCTGTTCTGAGTACAACACAAATGCTCTTTATGTAACAAAAAGTCATTTTGTGTTCCAAAGAGCATACAGGAGATTGGTCTTAAAATGTAAGTTCAAGCTTTATAATAAATCTTGTGCAGTTGTGTTCTAATCCGACTGCGAAGGCTACTGTGAACAGCCAGATTTATGCTGGTCTGGTCGATTTTCACCAATAAAGTCAAATTTCCAAAATCAAAATCATGAAAATTAATTTCAGTGGAAAAACCGGACGGAATTTGCCAATTCACTAAAATGAAAGAAAAATTTGTGAATTTCAACCTTTTTGGGAAAATTTCACTAACCGCCAAAAAGAAAAGCCAAATTTTTTTGCGTGTTACAGTGTGTTGTTTTTAGTAGACTATGAATTAGAATTTGGTTCGTATGATTGTGATTTTCACCTGATGTTTCATTCATCGGTGGTTTGTACAGTCAAATAGAAATTGGTATCCAGATGTAACCTCCTTGAATATCCACAGAATCTGTAGAATAGTTTATGTGTATATGGACACTTCTTTGCATGTCATCTTGAGTATTTCAAAGGAGGAGCATTGGATGTTGTTGCCAAGCTGAAACCAATGTATACTTACCATGGATTTCCTTCATAGAGATCAGTCACATCAAATAAAGACAATCTACCAACTGGTGGATGTATATTTGAGGTGTAAGCTTACTATAAGTATTACCGGCTTGGCATTAACTCTGGTAATCCACTTTTGATATAAGGTGGCAAGTAGTATTGGATAAGTCCCTCTGTATTGGGACTGCTTCCCTCGCGGGGTACGTCCCGCCATATCTGGGACTGCCCCTTGAAGTGAGTAAATAATGTTTGACTAATTGTGGTTGTATATAGTCGTCTTGGAAGTAGGAATTCAGTTTATGATCCTGGCACGTTGACCATGTATGTATAGATTTCATCTAATTTGTGTGAGGGGATCCTCTGTCACCGTTTGTGATTGGGGCAGCAATGCAGTGGCCCATTTCTAGTAACAGTTGGCCTAATGGGATCTGTTGTTAACTGCGCCCCGGGAGGTAATGATGTGGCAGTGCAACCTTAGGTCCCCAGGCGACCGGTGGAGACTAGAACTAGGACCAACCATACACCCTGTCACTGATCAACAGTTGATCCCCATCTTCTGTTTACCTCAAGCCACTTCATGTCAAAATGGCTGCAACCGAAACCATTTTGGTCCGTTTTGGTATCTAAAGATATGCCTCACAAAAATAGCTTCATGTTGTTTTTTTTCAAATTACTTAAGTTTCAAGATTTCTGGTTGTGAAATTGTAGATTGTTAATCAGGTGAGTTTTTTTTGCTTTTTCTATGAAATTGCTCTGAAGGAATGTCGGTGTTCACTGGGAATGGTGTATGATCGTTTCTGATTGGTGCCTTGCTCTCTCATATTACAGCTGATCAGATCAGGTATCAGCCAATGAAAAGAAACGTATTATGCTTGTTTGGCTAAGAATCGATCATCTCCCCATTTGCAGATTCTTGCTCGAGGGCAGTGGCAAAAAGAGATGGTCCTTTAATGATGAAAAAAGAGATGGTCCTTTAATGATGATAGTTGTGATATTATGTTTTTCTTGTGCTAATTGCACCTGTCCTGTGATGTGTCTTTCAACTGCCAGAGATTAGTATAACAGATGTTAATAAACACGTCTTGTATAGAGAATAAAGCTTTAGTTTCGTTAGTTTCTGCCTCATAACAATAAAGGAGAAGGAGTGCAATGTATTAGGCGGATAACAACACCCTTGATGACCACAATGCGCTGTGGCCTGCAGTGGCAAAATCCAATGCATGAATTACAATCTCGATCATTTATCAGCAAGAGATTTACAAAAACTGTTTAAATTCACATCAAGCAATAATTTGATTTGGGAAGGCATATGCAAGTTCTGAACTGGCCAGTGGCACAATATTTCCTTAAATTAACACCTTCAGCGCCGAACCATGAAGATCTACGTGGCCCAAATCCCCCCTCTTTGAGCTGGTTATCGGAGTCTCGTGAACTTTACGAGAGAACTACGCCATCGCCATCTTCAGGGCAAGAAAGAAACTGAAATAACTGTTTTAAGACCGTTTGGTCTTTTCAGTTCCTACCTTGCCCTGAAGATGGCGACGAAGTAGCTCTCTCATGAAGTCCACGACTCCGATAACCAGCTCAAGTAACAGTCAGGCCGAATCAGTCCTGGCTGCTCAACCGTGTTGACAGCGGATAATGAGAGATATGAGACAGTCACAGCCAGGCCACATCAGTCTCGGCTGCTCTGCCAAGTAGTCAACATGGTGAGAGAGATGAGACAGTCATAGCCAGGCCGAATCAGTCCTGGCTGCTCCACCGTGTTGACAACAGACAAGGTGAGAGAAATGAGAAGGTCACAATCAGGCCAGGTCTAAAGCACAAAAATCAGAAAGAATCATTTAATTCATTGAGACATGTAACTTTTCAAACCTAGATACATGATAATTTTTTTTGCCATATCTACAATGACGTCTTCTCTGATATACTTCATGAAAGAGGTATCGTTACAAGAAAAATATCAAACGTCCAAAATGTAAACCATGGGAAATTTTTTACTTTTTAAAAATGTATCCTGACCCCAACTATCGCCAGCCCAACTATCTCGGACCAACACACTCGTTCCCCGAAGTAGTGTCTCACTGCTTGAAGGGATTCGGGTCTTGTTTACCCTAAACAGCTTCTCTTCATTGGGATGCTGCTCTAAGCAGTAAGGGTTTTGCGACTCTACACTGGGCTAGGAAATTCTTCCAGGCCTAACTCTGGTCCCCGAAGTTGCTGTTAGGCTGCTTGTAGGGGGATTTCCATTCTGCTCAGGCATCATGCTGGGGCATTTTAACCCCCCCCCCCCCTCCCTCTCAATATGTCCTTCTGAGACGTCAGCTTATCGGCCGCGTCGGAAGGAATGAAATCGCTATTAAACATGTATACAGATCTCATGTTGTTTTTTAAAAAAAAACCGAAAATAAGGCCAGAGTCCTCTATTAAAACATGTGTACATTACGTGTACATTGTTGTGCATAGGTTTTGGTAAAAAAAGTACTCATTGGACCAATCAATCTGCACAAAATTTTATATGTGTCAAGAAGAACCCTTTGCCAATAGCATAATAAAGTTTTAAAAAATTCCAATACCGATTGCCTGAGAAAAAGAGATTTACACCATATCCATCAAAACGTCACTGGCGCATTGATATGGCCCTGTCAAAGTACAAGTTCTAAACTGACCAGTGAGACCACATTTTCTTAAATATATTATCAAAAAGCATATTTCTGTGATGGCCTGACTCTGTAGATTAACCCTTTTGCTGCCAAGCAAATTTTTTTTTTTGAGTCCTCAGTGCCAAGCAATTTCAGGTTAAATTGAAAAAAATTGATATGATCAATTTAAATATTTTTCCTGAGAAAACTATTGGAGATATGTCAAAACAATGCACATGGAAGTTGTTCAGTATGACCTGGACTTCAAATTAAAATTTTTAAAAAGTAGGTCACGCCCTAATTTGCATGCCGCCATCTTGAATAACTAATGAGAATTGAAGATTTTGTAGAATAAACCACTGTAATTTGGAATAAATGTAATAATACAACTAATAAAACTATTTTTATGCATCTGCATGTTTCTTTACTCTTTCCTTTCTAAGTCCATAACCTTGTAAACCCTGAATTTGTATTGCTTTGTAACAAAATTGCCAAGAAATACCGATGCGTTATTTACAGAAATCGAGCAAAATTCTTCAAAATTCAACGATCAGCCATTTACTTTGTAGACCAAAAATTACTACTTATGGTGATATGTTGGGACTAAATTACATACCTTCACTCCCTAGAGCTCCTTTTTAGTGCTACCAGAGAACTAATAGTAGATAGGGGGGTCAGGGGTCCCTATGGAGGGGGACTGGTATAAAACAGCTAAAATTCAGGGTTTTCTCAACTAAACATGAAAGTTCAAAGTTTCTCAGCCAAATGTCCTGTCATAGAATGTATGTAGCAGTCAGATAACTCTATTCTAATAATTGACAACTGTGTGGTACCTTTCGAAACAGTTCTTTGAATCATGCATGATATCCAATTCATCGAGTACCTGTGATAATGACATCCGATTCGCCATTTTGTGAACTTTTGGAAGTGATTTTCACCCGAAATCTCAGCAAATCGATATATAACATGTACAGTAGAAACGTAGCGTGGTAACTCCTCTACCACGCCATCTATAGGTATATACCATAAACGACGCTAGCAGACGAAAAATCAATGTATTTTCACCACATAGGAAAATTTCGCCAAAATGCGAAGTTGGCAGCAAAAGGAACAAAAGTCATTGTGCAGAAATGCGAAGTTGGCAGCAAAAGGGTTAAGAATCAACCACAGATTGAGAATTAATTCCACTTTGGTCCATCCCAGCCATGTATTTACCACAACTTGACATTTTGATAAGCTCTATGTCGTGGATGAATACAGGTCTCTGCCCATAACTCACATCGCGTCGTCATTTTGGGCAGTTAACATCCTCTTTTTCCAAGTAACTCAAATAAAGACAACAAAAACCAGTTGATGGATAACGTTCTTCAATTGTCCTTTTATCTGTAAACTACCACCAAAACATATAACTATTACTATTTATTATGAATGTGATCATTTAGTAGGCCTATGTATTTTTTTTTATGTGTCCGAAAATAGAAAACTTTCTTTCCTGCGAGCACAAATTCGTAAAAAAATATTTTGACTTTTAAACTTCACGCTCCTGTGCGCAAGTGAAACCACAACAGAACTTGGCTCTCAGAGCGGGCAATTCAAAGATCAATGTTCGGTAAATTTTGATACCATTACTAGAGGTGCTGTTTTTGCTCATTATTAGGGAATCCTTGCATAATTTCATTCTCAAAATCACTGTTTTTCAGTACAAGACATCTCCAGTAGGATCAATTTGATGAGCTAACAGGACTCAGTATTCCCTGTATTCTGTGAAAACGTGTCGCACTGCACGATAACCAATATTGTTACACGAGGACTCCCTAAAGATTCATGACCGACTGATCAGAAGAGATTTCACCTTGAGAACTTTTTTTGGTGTAACCATGTCTTGGACCATCAGGCAGTATCAGATGTCTGTGTTTCTCTCCATGTATGTTGGATACTTGGGGTATAATCTAAACAGAAGATCCCTTAGTTACATAATGCCAGCCTTTATGAAAGCCGAAGGATTGGACAAGAGTGATTTAGGTATGCAAAGATATTCGTTTTTGAGTAGTTTTTCTGCTGTGACTGATATATGTGACTATCATTTTTCGAGATTTTCAATATTTGAGTGGAAGACAGCGGGTTTGTTTTCAAAGATAAAAGTTATGAATGTATTTATTTGTACTTGCATAAAATTAAATACAATGTCGTGTGTGTGATAAAAGAAAGAAAAAAATATTGTACAGTGGTACACATTAAGCAGGTATAGTGCATTGCATAAACTCATCTTCCTCCATTTCAGGTTTAATCAGTAGCAGCCTGATGATCGCGTACGCAATAAGTAAACTTATTGGTGGAGTTCTATCTGACCAGATCAACCCAAAGCTACTCTTTATCAGTGGACTTATGTTGTCAGGATTTGCTACTTTTATCTTTCCATGTAAGTGAAGAGCCCCTGTATCATCATCTGGTCGGTATCACTTTGGACTTCGTCAAATTGTAGCATTTGACAAATTTCAGCCATTTTTGAGACAGTCCACTCTCGTCTGTTATCCTAGCTTTCAGGATGGTTGTAGCATGGCAGTATATTTTGTTGAAGAAAACCGTTAAAAATCCTCTGTTTCAGATGGTGGTGTCTTGCCAATGTATTGTGCCTTGCAGTTTCTGAATGGCTTTGCTCAGGGAGTCAGCTGGCCATCGTGTGCTAAGCTACTTAGAAAGGTATTGTAAGGCTTATGTTTCAACTCATCAGGATGACCCACAGCTTTCTCAAAATGCCACCATAACAATTCCGTTTGACCTTGCACTATTTTTGTGTCATCCTGTGATTAACAGCTCCTTTGTTGTTTCAGTGGTATGCTCCATCCCAGTTGGCCACCTGGTGGGGTATCTTGTCATCATCCTCCAACCTCGGAGGAAGTGTTGCACCAATCATTGTCTCCTATATGATCCAGCATATGGGTTGGGTGTCATCAGTGCAGTCATTGGGTAAGAGCAGACTCTGAGCGTGGACTCAGAACGTAATCTTGTGCAGAAAACGCCATGTCTATTCTTTTAAGTCTCCAACCCTTAAATTTCAGCGTAATCCTGTCCTTATTCTGATCAGCATTATCAGAGGGTGCAAGGGTCAGCCTTGGCCCTTTTTAATTCAGCCGCCACTGAACATAAAAGGTGTTTTCTCATACTGATATCCAGTCATTGAGTATTAGAATTGTCCTTGCACTTAGCAGCTATATCTAGTCTTCACAACCTCTCACATCCATTAAAAGTAACTGAAGTATCTTTATTTGCAATTGCAGGCTGTCTGACTGTCGTCCTCCCGTTAGTTTTCATCTTCACCATGTGGGGTTCACCAAAGGATGTCGGGCTGACAGACTTCCCCACGGGACATGAAGACATTGGTCCAGTGGATTCAGGAGAGGACAGTCAGAATGATAAAAAAGGCAGGTACATGTACATGTTTTAAACTTGAAAAGAAGTGTTATTTCCTGTTGTTTCAGTAGTATGATATTGCACAACTCCCAAAAGATGGAATGGGTGCATTGATAAATTGAGGTGTGTAATTATCTTAACCATTCTTTCCAGCTCCTACAAAACCCTCAGAGACTGGTACCATTGTATGGCTTGATCTTCTGAAGAATCCTTACCTTCTGCTGTTGACTGCTGGATATATGTTGGCAGGCTTGATCCGGGCAAGTTGCAATGACTGGGGACAATTACTGCTCATGCAGCAGTATGGCCATACTCAGTACATGGGTGAGTTTATCATTGTGTGTTGTATTTTTCATGGTCATCCTGGGAACAATTGGTTGGAGATATATCTGCATTCGTCTCAATAGTGCCCCAATTCTATTCTTAACTGCTTTCTCTTCACCTGAATGACTGTGTTATCACCAAAACGTTTGGAGATTCTGCTCTGAAAGTCTCGACCAGCTACCTCTGTCCTACAATCTACAAGCCTAATTAGGCATGTTCGTACTGTTAAACAGTGTTTTTTATTTGTTTTCTAGCGAGTGCATTCAACAGTAGTTTTGAAGCTGGTGGATTGACAGCGTCATTTGTAACTGGGTACATTGCTGATAGATTAATGAAGGTATGTATGATTTGAGGTGTCTTCTCATTCAATACCTTCATGGATTCTTCACAGCTTTCAATACTAATACGTGCACTTTGAACACGTTTCTTTTAATCAATCTCTCCTAGGACGATTTGTTGCAGTAACCTTTTGAAAGACATGTTTACAGTCTTTTTTTTCAGTCTCGAAAAAGTGATGTTGGTAGCCCCAGGATGCTGGTGGTCATCGGCTCTCTTCTTATCACTGGCGTCTTCCTGTTTTTGCTGGGATTTTTCACAAGCTCAGAGTCGAATTATGTAAGCAAATATGATCTCCTGTTTAGACTGCTAACAAAGAACAAAGGAAATCAGTAGTTGCTCATCACGGAACTTTTTTATTACAGAAGGGAATGAAGACACTATTTCTCGCCTACATGTAATAGAGAACTGTCAACTTCTCATAATGTTGCTTCTTTGGAAAGTAGTGCGAACCTCGAAAGACCCTTTCCTTCAGAACTTTCTTTGCCTTAATGAAACAGGTCTCATATATATGTACATGTATACAACATGACCAATGTCAGTTTGGGTGACAGGGTGTGAAATCAGTGTCTTTTTCTTGCAGGTTTTTGTTACGTTCGTCAGTTTTATGATTGGTGGTGGAGTTTTCTCTTTGGTGACACTATACGGTGTGATGTCCACAGAGGCCAGCCCTCCAGAGCTCAGTGGAACAGCCCATGCTATAGCAGCACTGGGAGCCAACAGTAAGTGTATAACTTTGGAGTGTGACTCTATGGTGTGATGTCCACAACGGCTGGTCCTCAGGGTCCAGAGCTCACTGGAACAGCCCACGTTATAGCAACGCTCAGAATGATGTAAATGACTCTCTGAATTCTTGCTGGAACTTATCTTCATACCAGAGTATCCTCTTTAAATGCGATTATGGAAAGACATGCATCAGAAATAAATGTTCCATTTGTTTTTTCAGGTGGCTATGTCCTCGGTGGCTACCCAGTGACGCTGATAGCAAAGTATATTGACTGGACCGGTGTGTTCATCATGTTATCTGTTGCTACTCTTGCTATGATGATCATCACAGCTTTGTTGAGAGATCTTCAATCTCCCGTTCGTGCACGGAGTATGGACAAGAAAACAAACTAAAACATGGTGCAAGTCCGGCTGCAGCGACAGTGACAGTTTGTGTTAGGCTGAGTTTGCATACAGTTCACGTTGTCACTTGTAATGTGTCAATTTTCATATGACATGACAAAATAAACATGTCTATGCCAAAGAGGGGGCTGCATATGATACACAACATCAGTCTTCACCCTCATGTATTGTCATGTCATGTTTTAAAGGCCTGAGTCAGTGAATGAACATGCTTGCGACAGGAGACAATATGAATCCTATGTTAACCAGCCTAAAAGATGTTTTTATGACTGAAAATGGTCTCATTTTATAGTCTCATTTGGACAATCTTTAGATGGTGCTGTACAGGGTGAACCAAATCGTAGCTCAAACTGATCATTAATTTTCTTTGACTTCACTGTAGTATACAAGACCAAAGAATAGAAAAAATGTATTGTCAAAGTGATCATATGTTGAATGAACAAACTGAAAAGTTTTTATGACATGCGTCCCAAGGTTTTCATTGGGATATAACCAATAGCAGCAGTGTATGACCACCAATAGCTTTTAGAAAGGTTTGCTAATATGAAACTTGTGGACCTGTCTGACAAGATCAAAATAACTTGTGAGATTTTAAGTTTGAATATATGTACAATGTACACTGTTGTTGTGTCTGTTGTGAAAGCTACATGTACACCCTTGTCGGAAAGTTTATGGACACCAGTTTTTGCACATTTTCTCAAAAACGGCTAATCCTATTGAACCCAAATTTTCACCAATGGTGGAGAATCTTCTTGGCTATCGAATGACGTGATAGTTGATATCAGGACCAATTGCATAACAAAGTTATTACATAATTTTGAGAGGGATCTTTTTTTTACTTTTTTGTTAATCAATTTTTCAAAACCAAATTAACCTACAGTATATATTGCACATAGCTAAGACTTTCTGTGAAAAAAATTTGGATAAATCTCATTTCGGTTTTGAGATATATCGAAATATCAAAATTTTGATATTTTGATAATTTGATATTTTTGGGTTTTTTGCAACTGTATCATTGAGAAGTCATACCCAAATAATGATTGGCACCAATTTAGCACAGCTAGCAACTAATATTGCTGAGAAAAGGTGGATACTTGGTAGTATGAAAATTTTCATATTATAATTTCAAGATGTTCCTTTAGTTGAAAATCAGAAAAAAATCACCATTCATTCAGGGGACATGGGTACTACTAGGATATATCGAAAAATCAGAAAAATCTCAAAATTTTCAGAATCTCAAAATTTTGATATTTTGATATATCATGAAAAGTAAATGATATTTTCAAATACTTTCTTCACAGAAAGTCTTAGCATTGTTATCTGTATGATGCAAGATTTATACTTCGATTTAAAAAAAATCAACCAAAAAGTGAAAAATAGATGCCTCTCAAAATTATGTAATAACTTTGTTATGCAATTGGTCCTGATATCAACTATCACGTCATTCGATAGCCAGGAAGATTCTCCACCATTGGTGAATATTTGGGTTCAATAGGATTAGCCGTTTTTGAGAAAATGTGCAAAAACTGGTGTCCATAAACTTTCCGACAAGGGTGTACATTGATATGTCTTCTTTGATCGATATGCCTGCCAATTTGAATTATTAGTGCTTGGGGCATTTCAATCACTGCCTGATCAGATCATATTGCAGTCTTTTTTTGGTTGTGATATGGCATCATCCAGTACATGTAAGACATCAGTAGTGTAACATTTGCTAATTTGATAAAATGCCCATTTTACGTGCATGTTTATACATCTGGTGATAGAGCGATACATGCATTTTACATGCTTATTGCAGAGACTATTTTTTCGTGAAGGGACCAGTATTCATCCCAAATGTATTGCCATTATTTTACAATATTCAATTGATGTTGGCTGTTTTAATTTGAAATATATATTTTGTTAATTTCAAGAAATACAATGGACGTATAGATGCTATAAGATGCTGGCATTTGTAATTGAGATATGAATTTTTCTATCAAAGTGGCTTTCCTTTTTCTGAGAATCAGGACTTATATTTGGAATTGTATTTTCACTTCTTTGAAATACATTGTTCTTTTGAATAAGCTCAGTCCTCAATGCATGGTTGAAGGAATCAACAAGGTTGTTATTCTCATCTGCTTCCAAACCGCAGTTCTTCAGTTTGGGTCTGTCATATATTGTTATGTTTGTCTAATTAATAAATCATTCAGTTCTGGCAAAATCGTGTTGTTTCATATTTTGTGTGCTAAATATTAGACCAGTTGTGACAATAGGCCACATTAGTGTAGAACCTACAGTTCTACCACCTGCCATTTAACCAGCTTCACATGGAGTAAAAAGAAATGAACAAGGTACCGGTACATCTACATTTATGTATCTGTTTATTAGTCTAGAAAATGGCATACATGTAGTTGAAATCCGTACTTATTTACACAAATTGGAAATTTCAAATTTAATTACAATTTTCTGAAGAGTGGAGTAGGCATTTAAAGATGGGAGTGCATTCCACCAGCCACAGTTACTGTTTCACCAGTTATGTACGCAGCATCATCAGAACATAGGAATGCAACAACACCTGCTATGTCTTCAGGAGTACCCACTCTTTTAAGTGCCAAAGTCTTCATTGTTTCCTGCTGCAATTCTTCATTTTCAATCAAGGCCTTGCTGAATTTTGTCCCTATTATCCCTGGTGCAACACAGTTAACCCTGACATTGGACCTCCCTAGCTCAGGAGCCATTGCCTTGGCCATCCCAAGCAAAGTGGTCTTGCATACTGAGTAAACACCAATTAACTCCATTGGAGAATACGCAGTTATAGATGAATTAAATACAATACTGCCTCCGCCTCTTTTCTCCATGTGAGGTAGCACTGCTTGAGACATGAAAAAGCCAGCCTTAACATTCAAATCAAATAACTGGTCATAAGCCTTCTCCGGAGTGTTCATAATTGTTCCAAAGTAGGGACTAGCACCAACGCTATTCACGAGGAAATCAATGCCACCGAAATGTTTTAGAGTCTCAGCCACTAGGTTTTCCCGGTCTTCTTTCAGTGCAGCCTGGCATGGTACACCTCTCACTAGCAGGTTCTCAGCCACAAGTTGTTTGACAGCAGCTTCAACCTTCTTCTCCTTCCGACTACAGATCATCACCTTGGCACCATCTTGTGCAAGACGCCTCGCAACAGCCAAACCAATGCCTTCAGTGGATCCAGTGACAATAGCAACTTTGCCATCAAATCTACCCTGAAATAGATAAAGGATGAATATAGATGTCACAAATATACATTGTACTATCTCATCTGCTTCATTGAAAGAATGACACAGTGTCAGTGATAGTGATCCAGCTTGTAGTGCTTTAGTGTAGTAACGGTAGTTTCATCAATTGTAATTGTTGGTAATGGTATTCACTTTGTGTAAATATTGTCAGTATTTTTGACCAGACTTTTGTCTCACCTTTTTTGTTGATGTCACAGTAGACATTCTTCCTGTTAGTGTTAAACTGTTCAACTTCTTAAAAATGACAACTGGACGAAGAATTGACTTTCCATAGACCATGACATGCATGATTATTAGGAAAAGATATGGTCAACAGGTCAACGTTCACAGTCCATGGTGGACGGATGGTGCTGCCACCAACCTGGAACTAATTTGCCAAGATTGCGTTGTTGCCAATTATTGCCTGATTTATCCAGATTGCTTGTTGCTGAGCGGGAACGAGGCTACGTACATTTGTAGTGCATTCGAATAAAATGTACAGAAAATATTTTCAAAAATGAAAATCTAAAAAAGAGGTTGAAATCCTCCTAAATATCATTTTCTAACCCCAGATTTTTACCCACAACTTAATATACACGTCTTAAGATGGAGGCGACCACAACAGAGTCTTCGAATCCCCCGATGGCCGAAAGTTGTGGCATTTGCAAAGAAAATTTTGAAGGGAAGGACCCACAACTTTTGCCTTGTTTGCATTCATTTTGCAAACCATGTCTGAATAATGTCAGCGTAGATTCTACAGAAGGTGAGAAGATGTGCTAAATAGGGTAGTGCAAATAATATGAAAATAGATTTCGTAACATCCAATCTAGTTGGTTTTGTTTTCATCCCCTGACATAGCTACCTGAAGAAAGTCAGCCAATCTTCATTCCTTTAGGGGAAATTTCTTTTCTCCACATTTATTCTTAATGTCATTTCAGAAAATAAACCAGCATGCCCAACCTGTAAGCAGGTATACACTGCCCAAGACGTCATAGAAAACCGCTTCATAATCGAATTGTTGAACTCGAGAGTGACACAACCTGAGGAGAACAAGGACAACATCTGCACAGGATGTGACGACAACATCGTTGCATCGTCTTATTGCTCTGATTGTATGGAATGGCTATGTGTTGCATGCGTCCAAGCTCATCGCCGTGTCCGGGTTACAAAGGACCATACTATTGTGCCCAAGGAGTCGGCTGGAGCCGAGGGGACTTCTGGGGCAAATGCTATGGAGAAAACCTTCCCACGTTGTCCAGTACATCCTAAAGAGCTTTTGAAGTTATATTGCGATACTTGTGAACAGCTTACCTGCCGTGACTGCCAGTTGGAGAATCATAAAGATCACAAGTACGATTTTATAGATAATCACAGTGAAAAATACAAGGAATGGATGAAGGATGTCCTGAAACGAATCGCAGAGAAGCGAGCATACATTGAAAATGCCAAGGTGCTCATCAACCGACGCTTCAATGACATCAAAGAGAAGGAACAAGAAGTTGGCAATAAGATCAAGATGTTTGCTATCCAGTTCATCACAGATATCAACCGCAGGGGCAAGGAGCTGTTGAGTGATCTAAATGCTGTCTGCTCTGCCAAGAAGAACCAACTGGAACAGAAGCATAAAGAGATCCTGAATCTCTCCAACAAGTTAGACCACTCTATGCTGTTCACGGAGCAAGCCTTGAATTCTGCCAGCAGCCAGGCATTGCTCTACACCAAGAAAACCATGAGCAGCCAACTTTTACATGTCCTGCGAACACGCTGCGAGGTTCCAAACCCTAATCATCACATTGACATTAAATTCAGCTTTGACAAGGATATTCTTAAGAACCAGATTCCAAATGTAGGAAAATTGCAAGTGGATGGTTTTGCTTACAATGGTCCTCATTCACAACAACTTGCTCGAAAGATGCAGCTTGGCAGCCCCACAACTTTAAGCTTCAACTCCTTGTCACCAGAACAGAAAAATGCAATGCTGCTGCGTATGACGTCGCAAAATCGTCAGGCCCTGCTAGCGTCTGTTAGTCCGGTTGGTTCACCATCTGGCTCCACTCAGCCGCGTTTCCAGCCCAGTATGTCATCAGGCGGAAATCCGATTGTTCACAGTAGACCATTTGGAAAGGGCAACAACCAAAGCAGGTCGCTGAACCCACGGCCAATCCTACCCAAGCCCCAGGGACTCGTTGATGTGAGCCCAACAGCTGCTGCAGGTATGATGAACCTCCCTGACTACATCACCACTGCACTACTTAATGCTGCCCATCAGCAAACCATGTTCACAACCTTGCAGAGTAAGTGGACCATGATTTGGCCCTTGCATGATTTATTGGTGTTGGGCTATCGCTATTGGTTGAAGGGGAAGGCCTATTATATTCACAAAATCTTACTCTGCAGTAACAAATATTCTGAATTTCTCTGAAGTACTTTCAGAGCAGCACTGGGGAAAGGTTCCTGTAATTCCTCAGTGCTGCAACTACCTTACCTTTGTGACAATTCCCATTGTCTTCCATTTTTGATTTGGAGATCTTTTTTAACAACGAGGAATCTACACTTAGCTTAACTTTGACTTTAGTTATTTTCAGACATAAGAGTATTAGACCATGGACAATGTCTTCTTTTCAGGCAGCTCCCAAGGCCAGATCTCAAGCACCAGTACTTCAATGAACTGCACTGGTAAGTTTTACAATTCTACTATAAGTGCATATAACCTGAGGTCATCCCTGACAATGCTGGGCAAATATCACTTTGGTAATTCTGGGTGAGCCCATGTATAACCCTTGCCATCCAATCCCTAGACGACAGGAGTAAAGGCTTATCTTATCTCTTTCAGTACCTGCATCAACAATGAGCATGGCAGTTGTCAATGTCATTGAGCGCTCGGGAACCTCCCCCAGTAGCACCAGCAGTACAGGAGCTGACAACACACGACCATCAAGCTCCGACAGCGTTCACGCAAGCGATGGCATCCCAATCAAAACGGAGGTCGATTTGGTAAGTCGCTATGTAATCAAAATATCCACTGAAGACAAGCTCGATGAAGTTTTTCAATGAATTTGTGGCTTGAAATTTGTGTATGTAATCTATTTCAGTTCAGGGAGACACCATTGAATTGCACATGATTAGCTCGTGGTTGACGTTTCCCTGGCTGGAGCCACAAGGCCAAAATAATTGTTGCTCAACCATAGTAGCACACCAGCAAATGCAGAAAAAGACTTGAGACGCTTCAGAATCGTGAAAGCATATTCTTCCTCTTTCAGAATCCAAAGACATTTTCATTTGATACAGATCCAGCATCACTAGCCAACATGAGCATCAAGAGAGAGGTCCACAATGAGGCTGAAACATTGGTAAGCCATGGCTTTATATAGTCTTTGTTCTTTTAGCGAGGGGACTGGCAGTTTGATGTTCAATGTACCTGGAAATCTTAGATAATCTTAAATAATTTTGCATTGCATCATTTCAGAATATGAGTGGTAGCCCTCCGCAGTCACCAGGCTCAACCAATCAGAATGAGGCATACAATTTGAATGAACCAATCACAGACCAAGCCATGGGATTCCAACAACAGCCGACGTGCATGCCCGAATCAAATGATCCGAATGAAGACTACTGCGCGTGTTGCCACAATGGAGGGGATCTATTGTGCTGTGACAATTGTCCAAATGTATTCCACCTGAAATGTCATGTGCCAGAGCTTTCTACTGCCCCTACGTAAGTTCCAAGAACACATGAGCTACTTTAATTGTCGATTCTTGCAGGTTTTTATGTCTGATTTACATGTATGAAATGTAGCAATCACGGTACAGTGGCGATCCCAAGATCACAACCTTAATGTGGTTATGTCAGATAATGAATCCACTATGCTTTGGATAACAAGTTAAGGACATTTGGCCAGCCGTCCAGTTCACATCTGTCAGGTGTCTGTTGGAGTTGGATGCTGTTAGTTATGTCCTTGTGTCTAATCCTCTACTTCTCCTCTTTCTCCAGTGGTGACTGGAGCTGTGGTCTGTGTGTTAAAGAAGAAGAGTTGATCCTGAAGGAGCCTGAGGTGAAGCACGACCACCAGTCAGGGGACAGGAAGAGGAAGATGAATGTCGGTCTCACTGAGAGAGAAATTAAGGTGAGAATAGAGGGGACCATGCTAGAGATTTTGCCATAGTGTCATAAAAGGAGCAAATGCCACTATAATGAGAGGGCACAAGGCAACTAGTCAAAATGGGCTCTCTGTTGAAAATGTTTTGATATGATAACATTAGTAACAGGTATTATTCTGGGCCATAAATGAAAGGTAGCTAAAATTCTGGCCAACCTCAAGATTGGATTGAAAATTGCCCTTTTTCCTTTCTGGTGTTGGCCTAACAACTACCTAACATGATTTCAATTGTTTTGCAGGTGTGTGAGCGAATCCTCCTGCAGTTGTTCTGTCATCCGACCAGTCCACCATTCCATGAGCCTGTCAGCAAAGCGGTAAGTACACTCAAAGACTAGAAATGTTTCTTCTCATCATGTGGAGATTGCTTTGATGCGCATGCCCAGTCAGGCATATTACCCGCTCTTACTCACACTGAGTCGGGCAGAAACCAGTTCAGGGGCCACTCCTGTAATCAAACAGACTATAAATGTCTCTCCAAGTCTTTAAGTCTCTTCTTCTCCCTCACCAGATTCCAAACTACCATAAGATCATAACCAACCCGATGGACTTCACTACGGTTCGATGCAAGATCTCACCCAAGCATTTCAACCACTATTCCTGCCTTGATGACTTTGTATCAGATGTCAGGCTCGTCTTTATCAACTGTGCCAAGTACAATACGGTAAATAAAATCTTCCCTTTGATAACACATGAACTATGTGACTACAGTATTAGTAAACTTTGCATATATCACATAAACTGGATCCTTGCATAACAGGCAAGTCCTCCAAGTTCAAAGTCTGTTGGTGTTGTCTTAGATATATGCAAGGTTTACATGTCCCTTATACTTGCAGCAAGTCAATACAGTAAAATACTTTATCATGGCACTGTATTCTCAAGATGCGGTGACGCTTAAGAAACGAGTGAATTCTGTTAATGTCTGGTGTTCATTTATTTGAAGCAGTTTTTGGTTAATAGAAAAGTTGCCAAGAATGATTTTATATACACATAAATTATGATTATGAATAGTTTAATTTTCCTGGAAGTAGCACCAGACGTAAACACACATGGGTATGATTGGTAGCATTTTATACATTTGTTTAAGTCAAAAGGGCTCAGTTTGATTCTGAATTTTGTATGAAATTCTTATCTACTTTATGAAGAGAAGCAAAAAATGATTGAATAGCACATCATCGACTTGCAGATTGTGTTACTGGCGTCTTATAGGTGGAAGTTGTGCTGTAGACCAGATATCACAAATATCCACTACTAGGCACGTCTGAAGCTGCTTGTCCATAGTTAACAAACAAGGGAACAGCCTATGGATATGCAGCTTAACAGGCCAGCATAATCAGCACTGTGCCCTGCCACTTCACTGCCACCATTGAAGTCCTTCCTAGTCCTGAGTGTGAATGTCAAACACTGGAAATCATTTGCTCCATCTCCTCTGGGGTTGCTGTTTCACGGTCCTTTTGAAGATTTTTCTTAAGGACATAGACTCGCGATACCTCATCGTTTAGTGATCCACGGGATCCAGCTTTTGATATCCGACGGACATCTTCCAACATTTGCTGGTTTTTATGAGTCATTGAGCCTGGATGCCAGGTCTGTGTGGCGAGCTCCTCTTCGCTTCCACTCTCATCCGATGGTGGTGACGCTCGAAGGCTCAGCTGGCGCTGTGGCAGACGGTTTTCGTTGTTCCCCTTCTCTTCTGAATTGGGTGGGAAACTCAGCCCACGTTTCGTCATTCGTCTTAAAGTGAATCGTTTTGGTCTTTTTATCTTCAGCCTGTCAAATTCAGGCAAAATAGGCAAATTTCGTTGGAAAGGCAAAAATTTCTGTTTAGTTGGCGAAGATGCTGCTTTGTTAAATTTTGGAATTTCCCTCAGACTGAATGAATTTTTGAAGAATTTCTTCTTTTTTGGCTCTGGTGTTGCATTTGCACTTTCGTCTACAGGAGGTGTGCCACTCCCAGACTCCTGCCCGTACAGCATTTTGAAATGAAAATACAGCTCGGCTCGTTTCTGTACCTCTATCAGTTCTTGACCCCGGTGGTATTCCTTCTGAGCATTTTTCATTTCTTCGTGTTCGCTGATTTTCTTCTGATGGTTTACATTGTAGAGTATGACCATACCGATTGAACTTGTGTAAAATAAGAGGAAAATTACTGCATAGAGCACAGCCCCCTTTGCTTCACCGTCTGACATTTGTGTCGTGCCTGTAGCATTAAAGTTCAAGCCAGTGATTTCTGTTGTAGTTTCTGTTGGACTACCATACGTTTCTTGACCCCCGCTTTCATCCCTTTCTTTGACTTGAGACTCTTGTGCCACTGATTGTCCTTCACTTCCTATTGTAACACCCTCACCACTCTTTTTGCCTGTCTCTAATTTGGTGGTGTTCCGTTTGCTCTTCATAGCTCTTGGGTGACGACTGCCTGCAGTGCCTTCTATCAGGAGAAAAATGAGGCAAAACGCAGTTAGTGTCCACAACCGATTTTCACGCTGAGTATCCATCTCTCATGTCTTAGGATGCTGCTCTGGTGGCTTGTAATGATTAGTTCACAGCATTCACAATCTGAAGAAAAAAAGTGATTGCCATCAAATCCCAAGATTAACTGATTCTGACACGTGCCTGATTTGCGGGACAGTTGAAGTAATCTGAAATGAGATCACTATAAAAACGCCACCCTAGTCATTTCTTCTCTCACCCCAATTTCTTTGAAGCCTTTATTTTGGCAATCTTGGTGTGGGCATCATTAATTTTAACAAAGACTTGTACTTACATGTAAGTCTTCGGTAGGATTGATAGTCACCCACGCGATTTCAGTTTCACAGTTTCCTTTCCTTTACAATTAGCAGTCACTGGAGATACATGTACATGTATGTCCTATTTTCTGTCTCTCACTAATTGGAGCTACACACACTCTCTCTCTGTGATTGTATGCAAATCTAGGACAAGTAATCAACTGTGATATGTAACTGAATTCCTCACTTTTTATGCCCCAAGCGCTTAATCAGTGACCTGGCCTATTTACATCAATTAATAACAGATTTCTAGTAGTCTTCATGCATCATTCCGTGTCAAGATAGAGTTCCCAGGTTTCTTGCCAGTTGGAGAGGGGATATATATCCCTGAAGAGACATTCATCTATCTGGACTGTAGTTTTTCAGGTCACCAGCACTGTATTGTGTTCATTGAATCAATGCATTTAGGATAAAAAGTAACAGCTCTTGCAAGTATAAAATTACTCTCTCTGCAGGACTATTCTGAAGTTGGAAAAGCTGGCCGTGATCTGGAAAAGTTCTTTGAGGGTCTTCTGAAACAGTTTGCTCCCTGGTACGAATACACCTTTAGCCATCAAATCAGAGATACCAGCACCCCTAACAGTGACAAGTCTGACTGTAGCAGAGGCCCAACCAAGAAGAAGAGGAAGCCTGATGAAATTGTTCATGTTAATTAGAATAGGATACCATTCCACTTTCTGTAAACCACGTGACTTTCATGAGACAAAGGTTTTTACTGCTTTACAATACATGAACATGTACATTGTTATTTGTGAGTGAAATAGCAGTGACTTTCAGAAGCCTCTCTTTTGGGACAAATTGGCTTCTACCATCTCCGACACTGATGTACTTTTAAGGATGAATTGTCTGCACTATTTTCTGTTTAATTTTTTTGTAAGATTTGTATATCTGTTTTGTGTTGGTGATTTGTAGTTAGCTTGTGTTTAATTTAAAATATAGATAATTATTTGATTTTGTTTTGATGATTCTGTGTTAATAGTTTCCCTTCACTATCAGGGTCGCAGATGCATCTTCTCATTCAGATTTCACGCTGTTGATATCAGCTTGATCAAAATAATTTTTTTGCATTTCCACTTGAATAACCTTGGAAGAAAAAAGTAATCTTTTCTTGTTTTCCTAGTCTCTATGTGATCTCTATGATTTGATGATGGCAATACCCACCCAAATAATAACAGTACGATTATTCATGAAATGTCATCAGGATGTTTTGTTTGTTTATGTATAAGTTACAATATGTCTGTGTGTCTATATCCTATGTGACGTTTCAAATTTATGTTTTCTAGATTTTAGTTTCTTCTATGTCTATTCATTGCATGATGTTGAAAAAAACCAGAATGTCGTTCTGTTTTGAGAAAGTCGGGCTTACTTTGGAAATACATGTCCCATACTGGCTCTGTTTGCTCTGTTACACTCAAAGTGTTGTATGTCCAATGCACATTGTGACAAGGTATGAGACTTTTTGACTACTGATAACTTCATTGCGGCACATTTAGCAATTATATTTTACAGTCAAATGCATTTGTAGTTTAATGATGGATTTCAATTGCATGGTGTATGTACCGTGACCGCAAATGTGGTTAATTGAAATGAAATGATTAAGATATTTTATTCAAGAGGACCTCTCTGAATTATTTCTCTGGCGTCTTTTATTTGAGGCATTGGGCCATGTGACAGGCCAGTATCACCCCCTACTTGGTTACAATGTCAATGATATGTTCAATCGATTTTGTGTTTTTATTTTGATGTCTTTTTGTGCTCTGTCTGTTTATCCTTTAATCGAGATTTTACCATGATTCAGTTGTGTTCAGTGATGTTTATCATAAACCAGAACAACCATAGAACAATTCATCTTAGTTTTACTATGTAGTTCACCAGCATTGTCAGTAAAAACTAAGTGTATGTGGAGAAAACAAGCAGATACGCTGGGATACATTTTCTTTCTATTTATTATGTACTAGGCTGAATCCTGAGTTTGTCTGTATTTCAAGCTACTATTACATACACATAACTATTAATAGACCATTTTCAGCATTCTCATGCTTCAGTATGTAATCTCTGCATTTGCTGTTTAGATGGATTTCGGTAGACCTCGTCCCTGCTACTAGTTCTGTCCTAGGAACGAGATACTAGCAGAGGTAGTGATTGAGTGGAAGAGACTAGAGAAAGAGTCTGAATGTATAAAGGTTATGATATTGTTAAACATGTAATGCAAACTGATATAATAGTAAATGCTGCTAAATTTGTGTTGCACAAATATAATACAATGTGATAATGTAAGTGTCCCTATGCAATCACTTTCTGTGTCTGAACCCTATCCCATTATCAGAATGAATTACCAAGCAGCTGCCGCAAGTTAAGTAAAAAGGTCAAAACTGGGAGGAAGAACTTACAATGATTTTCAGCGTTGTCATTATCGTTGTGAAGTGTATCATAAACTTACATCATGGTTGTGTGTACTAGCAATGCTGGTTTGGGATTGAATCCTATTTGATGAGGATACCATTTACTAACGTAGCTGAAATCACCTAAACAACCATGTGCTTGGTATGGTGGCAAAACTGCATTGGGAGTAAATTTACGTTATCTGTGGTTATGGGTGAATATTATGTTGTATTTACGTTTTAATATATCAAACAAAACTGTTTGTCTTTCACCAGAAAGTACGTTCACCTTTGTCAAATCTCATAGTGATATTAAAGGCATTTTTGGTCACAAGAAAACTGGCCACTGCCACAGTAGATTATTCAGCGTGAGGCAACTGATTCAATGTCCTTGAGCAAGAAACTCAACTGTGCAGTTTCTTCTACCAGGATGACCATACTGTTGTGTGTGTTGACTCTCTTGTTTCAGTATATCGGTAGATGTATGTATGTTTTGGTTGGAATAAAGTGTGTGTAAAGCAGACAACAAACATGGTGTTCCAAAAAGGGTTCCAGCTTTGTCCACTGTAATGTCATCAATGGGTAAAAGAGGAAGTTTTTAAGGTGTTTTAAGCGAATGCTTGTTGGGACATCTCGTCTTTTGTCTGACTTGATTGTGGTCGCAATTTGGTTGTCTTTTGAAGATGGTTTCTGCTTGTTAGTGCAAGATATTTTTGGAGCATTTTTTCCGCCGAGCTTTGGAATAAAAGTACTCACTAGACACATGTTTCTTGTTCTTACTTTGCATGATTTGCTTCAGCACAAGATTTCACCACAAATGTGACCCGCTCTACCAAAACTAGGCGCTTGTCGCATCTGAACTCGACAGGTTGATACGGACTTGTTGTTCATTTCCCTATTGTAGACCTTTTGTGAAATCTATTACAAACTGATTTGGTCACATTTCACAAAAGGTCTACAATAGGGAAATGAACAACAAGTCCGTATCAACCTGTCAAGTTCAGATGCGACAAGCGCCTAGTTTTGGTAGAGCGGGTCACAAATAGGGGTGGTGTAAGACTTCGGAGCAATAAGTGCCCTGCAGATGTGTTCAACTTGCTCGAGAACATTGTTCTTTGTTCATCGATGGAAGAGGACAAGGCTCGCATGGTGGTGTGAAAGTTCACTGGGTTGGGCTTTTACTTTGACCCAAGAATAAACATGGCATCACCCATTGAAGTGTTCAAATAAGGGAGTTATGTAATTCCCACCACTGACACCAGCATGTCTTCTGTCTTGTCATTTCATACATAAGGCGATGAATGGACATGTTCATTCTTTATGAAGTGAGGAGGCCAAGGAACAGGACGCACTTCTGGCTTGGCTGTGCATATCCCTTGGGAAACTTGTGAGTACATGTATATCATTTGAAGGCACTTTTCTCGGTTACTGCCAAATCGGTGTTTTCGCGAGTGTAAAAATATCAAAGAGACCATTTTATCTGTTAAACAATGAAGCATTTATTGTTAAGAGCATGTACATTTTGACAAGGTTTTGGCAATCGTGAATACACTAGTTACAATAGAGACATTGAGATGGGTTCGAGAAGCACTGCTGTGCAAATCATGTATTGGTGGTGCTAGTGTTTCCTAGACGAAGCAGGTCTTGAATCAAACCCATTAACTGAATCAATTTATGCACAACAACAGAGTGAGAGATAAAGATATACAGGTACTGATGAACAAGAACTACATACCGTAATACAATTTTAACCATTCGAGCATAATCACTATCACTCCTAAATAATCTCTGTAAGATCAATATCACGTAAAAAGAAGAATTATAAAAATATTCAATCATTGAGTATACACTAATCTGGTTGCATTGCAGAACAATACGACTATACACACACATTGTAACACATGATTTATCTTCAAACAGACTACCACAGTCCAAAAAGACTTTCTCTCTTATATGTTCACCTATCACAGATGACAAACAATTTGATATTCAATGATTTCACATCACATATGATTATAGTTTGTCAAAGTTAGGTTTTGAAAATTGTAAACTATTATTGGACAAACACAGTGTATTCACTGATTGATACAGCCAGCATATGCCACAAAATCAGACTACTGTAAAACCACTCAGGTGCCATTCCAACCTTCAGTCTGGCACCGGCCTTCTCAAACACAGGCTTGTGGTAAGTGTGAGTATTACCTAATGCAGAGTTACCTGAGCTACATGGAGAGATCACAACAGACTATATCAGTAACAAACGACACTGGGGTTCTGAGATTGTCCAAGTTTTGCTGTCACACCCAGTGGAATAGGCCTAACACTTTAAATCTAAACATATTTCCAGGTCGGGGGTTTCTTCACCGCCAACACAGGTGGGAACTGTCGGGGTTGGGCCCTCCTTTTTTGAATCTCATCTTGGACTTGCATAAACTCTGGATTATTCAAGTTATAACCCAACTTCCACAAGATGGGTTTCGTTTTGACTTTCCTAAAGTTGCCGAACATATCAGGTTTGAGATCGCTTGGGATTTCTTCAAGTGGGGGCTCTTCGTTATCTGGTGGGATAAAGCGATGGATGTATTTCTTGAAGTTCTTTGGCGGTAGAATGTTCCCTGAAATAGGCAATACAGAAGAATGTGAAATGTATAACAAACTTTCTTGATGCATTAGTAGACCCACTCGGAAACCTTTCTCACGCAGACTAGTACTACTCGCTTGTTGAAGTCTATACTTTGCACCGAGTTAAAGATTACTAACAAGATCCATGACCATCTTGCTAAGATTACCATAATAAAGCCACACTGGATACACTAGACTCACACTACCTATGAAGTGTCTTGCTCAAAACAAGAATCTTACCATCTTCGTCCATAGGTGGATTTCTTGCCTCTGTCCTTAACCTCAGCCTCCTGAATTCCTCAATATCCGTCTTGGAGCGCTGTATCGCCAATTTCTTCTTCTTGTCATCATCAAACAGCTTAGACTCGTTGACATATTTATCAAAAGTATGATCACCGACAATGGAAGGTTTTGGAATGTTCAATGGGTACATTGTGGCAATCATTTCAGTGACTGTCCTATCATCCGCACTTTTAGAGAAACCATAAGATTTTCGAAAGTTACGCCAAACATTGCTATTATAGTCCGGGTCTGGTCTTTCTGGTGTTGGAGCTGTATGTTTAGCAGCCTCCAACCAAAGCATGTATTCCATAGGTTTGTAAAGATGAGCTGATTGTGTTTGTTCTGATCGTAGGACGTGTCGACACTCAATGTCCAGCATTGTGTGCGGCCGTCTTCTCGTTGCAAGTCGCTCCACAGGGCGAGGGGTGAAGCCGGTGTACTTTGGACGGACATCTCTCATGAGTGTCTCCCTCTCGTAGAGGGTCGGGATACTGGTTTCAACTTCACCTGCCATCCTGAAAGTTAGAGGGGGAAATAGTTCACAGATTTCAATCAAGAATTATGTACTGAATGGTATAGGCCTATAGGCCATGCCTCAGGCGTACGTGCCAGTCTGCATCATTTCAACACTCAACATTAGGTCATCAGTACAGTATGCCTACATGAAACTCATGCAAGTATAGGGATACAATGTTTCAACTCAAGTCATTTTGCATCTGACTGGCTATTCACTTGATAACACAGGCCCAGTCTAATTTATACCTTTCTCCGATTGTGAGCAAACAGCTTTCCTACACTCAGGTTACCTTCATCGAACAATCGACTCAATTAAACTTTATTTACAAACAAAATAACAAGAAAAAAATATTTCAGTCCACAGCGTCAGCCATTTTGACGCTTTCTCTGTCGCTAGAGAGATTCCAGGTCTCGCGTGATAATTTGCTCTTCTGTTTACTGTTTACTACCCCACGATATTTGCTCATCTCACCATTGAGTAGTGGGAGGGCCACCCTTCGATAGAAGAGCCATTAGCAATTACCAACGAGAGAAGATTGACCTAGTTTTTGGTTGCTGGCATAAACATTGCAGTGCATGGATGGCTCTGAAGTGATTTAGTTCGTGTATTCTATTTGAGTAGCAGGGTTTCACACTGGTAAGTAAGTTGGTATTACAAAAATTGAGGAATTGATTGCAGAATCCCTGACAAATGCTTCAGGTTAGTAGGAAATAGGCCATAGCCTGGTTTTTGGAGGTTTGCCCAGAGAAATGAACGAGTGCCTTTAGAGTAAGACTAAGACAAGAGTAGGAGGGGAGGGGGGGTTGTTAGGATTCTGCATTTGAGCCAAACAAAGCCCGAGTTGTAAAGAGAATGCCACTGTTTCCTCACACCGACATAATGAAGGTGGTGATGTCGTTGTCAAGTAAATTACCGTACAGTCCTTTAAACTGATTGATAGACAGAGCAAGTGTCTTGCCCGAGGCCAAGGTTCTGCACACTAAAACCAAGCAGCAGCAGAGACAAGTGCCTTGCCAAAGATCCTTCCATTGGTGATCAACTGAGGCAGGTTTCTTGTCCAAGATCCCACAGTATTACTAATGATCAGAGACAAGTGTCTTGTCCAAAGTCCCACCCTATCCAGCCTGATGTACAATTTAGGAGGGTGTAGACCAATTGACATAGAAGTGTCTCGCCAAAATGCCATACTAGCCCAATACCCCATTCTATGGACCAATCCCCAGACTGCTTAACAGTGTTCAGAATCATACGTATTTGGAAATAAGCTATGGCTCTTTGCTCAAATTTGTTCATTGGTTTTCAGTTCTATGAACTTGTAGGCTTTTAGCCTACGCATCTTTTTCTGTGGTAAGTCTTCAGGTAGAAATAGAAGCTGAATTCTAACCTATGTTCTTCATTCTGTACATTGTAGTTCTCGCTTCTGAGTTTACATAGAATGATGCTTGGACTGTCTTTTAAAGAATCTAGATATTGTATATAACTAGGAGAGTGATCTCTAATTAACCAGACTCGTATCAAGCTGAACAGAGTAATCATTTTATACTGGTAGTAATATATTGTGTAACCATACTGCTTTGCTTTTTCCAAAATCTCACATTACCGGGTGAAATTTCAGTTTGAGGAAGCGTAGTGAGCTCTTGGAGCAGTGTCTTACATTTTCATGTCAAGTATTATTCTGCTCATCAAATACCGGTAGACAATGGAATTTTGAAATATCTGTTGGACCATTAGATGTATAATATAATTCATAATCATTTTCCAGCTATCCTTATAATCCATACAACAGTCTTCTCATTTCTAAAGCCAACTTCTGGCCGAGTTCTACATAATTTGCCAAAAATTATTCGATTTTCATGAAATATTTTCTTATCTTTCCAGTACCTTGAGATGAAGACCAGGCTACAAGATGATGGCCTCTGGCTCGTCATCTAGAGATGACTTTGAAGCTGCATTGGAGGCCATATCGAGGTTCAACCAACTGAATTCTGAGGCTGCACGTATCTTGGGAGAGCAGCAGACCACGACAGGAGGAAACAGAGACGTGGATGTGACAGCAGGAGAGGAAAACAGAGAGGGCGGTGACTTGAAGCTGGGAGTTGCAGGGAATGCAAGTGGTGTGGCTACAAGTGCGGAAGATGTACAGAGGATTTTAGGGCGTAAAGAGGGCTTGCAACAGAATGGACATGGTGAGACTGCAGTAGTATCTTCTGCTGTTGCAAATGAGAGTGACAAGGAGCTAGTGGGAACTCATGAAATAATTTCAGTTGATGGAGAGGGCGTAGCTCATGTAACCAAAGACAGAAAGGAATTTGAAAGGTCAGAACTCTATGATGAAGAGTGGTTTTGTGTGACTGACTCTGAAAGCCAGGCAAGCGATATTGTAAAGGGGATTATTTCCAAATCTGTCCAGGATCTGGTTGGAGGCAGTAAGTCTCCGGTAGCTGCTGAAAATGCACCGCATCTGTCTTCATCCCCTGTAAATCAAGAAGAGAAAGTCGTGGATGAGAAAAAGGTTGTGTCATATTCTAAAGAGAAATCAGATTCTGGTAGCGATTTTCCTGACTCTACTGATGAGACATCATCGTTTTTCTCTGACACAGAATATGACTCAGATGCAGCTATTATAGATGAGAAAAGTCACCCTGACAATGAAAACAAGGATGGTCGTCGTGAGGAAAATAGATCGGACACTGAAAACAAGGCTGTTGAATTTGATGAAAATAAATTAAACTCTGAAAACCAGGTTGACCATATTGAAGAAAAGACCTCTAACTCTGAAGACCACAGTGGTCTCCTTGAAGGAAAGAACTCTGAAAGTCGCAGCAGTCCTTTTCAAAAAAATAACTCGAACACTGTGAGCGAGGGCAGTCCTTTTGAAGAAAACAAAGAATTAACTGACAATTTGAAAGCATTGAGAGACCAGTTTACTGAAGCAAGTCTTAGTAAAGCTAAACAACAGGTGGGTGACGACCATAAGCCACTCTATCCCGATGAAAGTAGTGAGGCTAGCGAAGAGGAAAGTGGAAATGAGACCAAGTTCATACAGGATGGTCATGAGGTGGATCCACTTGCCTTCTTTGATAACAAATCGTCTGAACCAGTAGGAGAAGCAAAAGATCCTGAGCCAAAAACGGTGTCTCCACAACCTGATATTGAAAATGCAGGAGAAAGTGATACAAAAGGACAAGGAGCTGTGTGGAAGGCTCCTGCACCACTGCTACGCACAAATACCTTCACAAAGGACAAAGATGGCGAGGCGAGTTTAGTATCTGAAACTGATAGTCAACCTGATCAGGTAGGAGAGAGCGACCCTGTTTCACCTGACAAACCTGCAGCTTGGAAAGCTCCCCATTCACTGATTTCCTCACCATCCCATGAGGCGATTTTGAAATCTGAATCTGAGGCACATGAAGCGGTGATTTCAGAAGACTCTACTGCTTGGACCAAGTCGGAGAAAGATGGCATTTGGCGAGCTCCTGTACCCATTATTTCACCAAGAACGTCTATGGAGGAGATAGACTCAACACCTCCTAAAAGAGATTCGGCAAAAGACGAATCTGAACCTGAAAGACGTGGGCTTTGGAAAGCTCCCTATCCTCTTGTTTCTCGTGACAGTTTCCCACCGATATCAGACAAAGAGACTGCTGGGGAAATATCTGTGAAATTTGCAGTTCAGAAGGTTGAATCGGACATGCCTTTGTCGGAAAAAGATCCTGATTCTAGTATGGCGACGGATGAGAATGTTCCAAGTTTGGATGAACTATTGGCACGGTTCCAACGACTCAGGAGTGAGGACGATTTGATGCCAAATATCCCACCAGGTGAAGCAGCAGAGGGGGCGGCAATAAAGGAAGTAGCTGCAAAAGATGACTTGGCTCCTATAAAAGAAACGGATGCCAGTAGTCCTAAACAACCTGACGAAGATCTTTCATCTGATAGTAACGCTGAGCCAACTGAAAAAAGTGACATTTTCTCCACTCCTAATACTAAGTTTTATCGAGGTTATATTGACGTTGCAGGAAGCGATCAAGAGGGGTCATTTACATCTCGGTCGACTTATTCTGTCCATACAAACGAAGAGGAGGAATCTGAGGGAAAGGTTGGGAGCATTTTTGAGGGGAATGCGGAGGAAGTCATTGGTCAGTCTGAAGATGAGGAACCTGCTGATCAAACGGGCCAGGAGAATCCAGATGTGACGGAAAAGGTGTTTGGTGAGGCAGCAGACTTCGGGGGCAGTCATGATTCTGATTGGATGTCTGAAGAAGAGGATGCTGGCGCTGAACTGTTTGATAGCGACTCTGAGAGTGATGTAAGGCATGTCGAGAAGGAAACAGCTGAAGAGACTGAACTACAGGATAAAGAGTCATTCCAAGATGAACCTGCACCACCTGAAAATGTGGAAGAACCCAAGACCAATATTTCAAGTGATTTCAAGTCTAGCGTTGATACTTCTGTGTGGTCTGCATCTGATGATGAAATCCCTGGATATGATGGAAGGGATGCTTTGACAAGTGATGGTGGAGACAAAGGTGCACCAAAATTGAGTCCCGCTGGCCTTGGTACATGTCCTGGGGAAGGTGCAGCAGTTAGCGAGTCACAGTCTGAAGACATTGTTCCTTCTGGCTCAGTTGGAATTGAACAATTTTCTGGGATAGCGAGTGTGACAAGTATGTTTGATGTTCCCCCTCCGAGGGAGCCCGAACCTGAGACTCAGGATCTATCTGATTTGGACTATAAAAAAGATGAGGAGGAAGATGCCAAGAAGGACTCAGCAGACGACACTCCAGATGAGAAAAATATTGAGGATGTTCCACAAACAAAAGATGATGTTAAAAGTGATGAAGCACTACTGGATTCTAGCAAACCTGATACAAAACGACCAAAGTCTTCAAAATTTAAAAGAAAAGGGAGTGTGGGAAAAAGTGGCAAGCAAGTTCAAGATGAAGAGAGGGTGGGTACTCCAGAGGTTCGGCCACGACGAAGGTCACACCACAAGCGGGACAAGAAGGAGGAAATTACCAATGTTGGTGTTGGTGAGATTGCTCTGGAGGGGTCAGAAAAGACAGAGGAGGAGGTCAAATCTGGAAAGGGGTTGGTACATTCTGAGGGTGCTGTCTCTAATGAGGCAGAATCTTTGGAGAAGGTAAAGAAGCGATCTCGTCGAAAGGGGAGGAAGATGAGCAATGCAGAGGTAGAAAAGGTGGAAAATATACCTCTGGAAGTTGAACATTCTGAACCTGCTCGGGACAACAGAGATGCAAAGCTGTCTGCTGTTGATGCAGATAGTAAACAAAGCAAGGATGCTGCTCTACGGAAACCTAGAAGGCCGTCTTCTGGTCGTCCTAAGCGAGAGGAAGCAAGAGTGAAATTTGATGACCAGAGCAACCAGGATGCAGAAAGTCTAAACACTGATGTTTCCAGTGAACGCCAATCCAGGGGAGGACATCGTAAACCTCGGACCCCGATGATTTCTGAGACGTTGTATCACCAGCAGCCGTTTACAAATGAAGACATGTTGGATGAGAAGTATGTGGAGTTGATCCAGATTATGAGAAATGATGGGATCCAGGCCGGCGAGTTGGTCAAAGAAGTGGGAGTTGTTTTGGCGAGGGCTGGCTTGAGTCCGAGAAGTCCACGAGAAGTACCTAAGCCTGCGCCCCACATTGAGAAAGCTAAGCCAAAGAAGGAGGAGCAGGACAGGTTCAAACCAATGCCTGGAGTTCATGTCATTCCTGCCGTGCCTTTAGACTCTGATAAACCAGCTCCCGTTTCAAAATCTTTGCCAGCTGAGAGTCATTCTTCGAGAAAACATTACACTGCGTCATCGCTGGAACGCTTGCATGCTGCTGATAGTTTTGAAAGGACCCAGAAGCAACTCTACAGAAAATATAATGAATTGAACGCATTGTTAAATCGCCAGCTTCCTGATGAGTCAACCTATCTTGTTCAGGAGCAGTTAGAGCAGACGTTGGCCTTGCTGCAGAGACATCAGAAGCAGGGACACTTCCATTCCAAGCCAGAGGGAGGAGAGCGACACACTGGTTCCCAAGGTTAGTATAAATGTTCAGACCCTGGAATCATAACTGATGTTATTTTGTACTGTGGTTGGGTCAGCTGGCGGTTGTCCGATGAGCTTCAACTACCAGTCCAATCGTGCCAAGCCAGTCTCAATCAGCCAGCTGAGATGCGCAATAGGATGACCACAGAAAATGTGAACTTTTGATTTTAAGTATTTTTTATAACCAATTGTTGAATGCTACATACTGCATGGATGGTTTTAGCCTAAAACGCTAGTACTCATGAATTCACATGTCAAACCGTTTTTGTTGACTGTTGTTATATATGTTTACTGTGGATTTTGATAAACAAGGTCACACAGGCATTGAATATTTGATAAGGGTGCCGGTATAATCTACCACAGGAGATAGGTTATATTGTTGTTATAAAAAGTTGACTGGGTTGAAAAGCTCTTTGTGTACATTTGATCTATCACATTAAAAGTAAAGTGTTGTGTCATGCCTGAATGCCTGATATGACCATTATCACAGGGTCATTATCCATGGGAAATGATCCGTTTGATTTTGGATTGTGAACAAATTAAATGAATTTATACTGAGCAATACATGTTCTAGGTCTACTTTGTGAAAGCTGTTTACCAAGTTTGCTTGAAGGCTTTTGAACAATGTGTATAGTACCCCCCAGGTATATGGCACGGCTTAACCCGCCGGCCATGAGGGAATTCCTTTATGGCCCAGTGGTTGGCGCGTTGGCCCCAGAGTGGAAGTTAAGCAACGTTGAGCGCGGTCAACCTTTGGATCGGTGACCGGCGCATACAATACACAATGTAAGGGTGATGTTTACAAGTTCCATCCTATGGATCACTGTTAAATCCAATCAAAAAGAAAATGCAGTTTAAAGGAACTGATTATTTTCCAGGATAGATGCCAGCAGTTTGGGCACCAAGGCTTATTAGTGGTTGGCAGCACGACTGTTCCCTTATTAAATAAGTAATGATTAATTTTGATTGAATCTATTCTACAGGCCAGCGTGACCGCCCCAAGAGTGCTAAATCAGTCAGCTTCCGTGAAGCCAGACCAGGGTCAGGAAGGAGCAGTCGATCACCCCGTCGAAGCAAGCACGAAAAAGCTATCATCGATGCTGCAAGACTCGTGGAGCAAAAGGATGCAAGTGACGGCAGTGAATCTGAGAGCCAATCTCGTAGTCGATCAAGAAGTTATTCCCCAACGGACTGTAACTTGAGAAATACGAAAAATCCAGATGTGCGTTCATGGCTGAGGGGAAAGAATCGTCGGTTACGACAGCAGAAACGGGCTGAACGTCTGAAAGAACTCGAAGAGAAACGCATTGAAGAGGAAAAACTTAAAGAACGCGATGAGAAGGTTAAGGAGAGCACACAGCACGTCCAGAATTGGATGAAACAAAAACAGAAGGAGGCACGGTTACTCAGCAAGCGTGAGGAAGACGTTAGTCACAAGATTGGTCAAGTTGCCGAGAAACGTGGGTGTGACGTTGTTGAAACGACACAGTTGAACAAAAATGCAGTGCAGCAGGAACAATTCGGACAGAAAATGACTCCTGGTAAAAGTACACCTAAGCGTCCAGTGTCAGCACCTGGTGTTATGCCCATTGTTTCTAGGAGAAAGCCTCTAGCAGCAACTGCTGACAATATTGTGAAATCGAATAAAAGAGGTGGTTCAAAGACTGGTAGGTCTGTGGACTCTGAAACTCGTGATAGTTCTGTGGGTGCATCGAACGCTGGCATCAAGCCTGAAAACATTGACACTTGCAACTCTACGGGTGCTTACTCAGAGCAACAAAAACAACGGCCAAAGTCTCTAAAGCGCAGAAAAAAGAAGGAGAATAAACCTGTGTCAGAGGATGAAAAGGCAAACACTGATTTGGTGAAAAAACGTTTGTCTTATGACCAGTGGTTACAAGAAAAACGGGTGCGAGACAATAAGCAGAAAAAGAAAGAAAAAAAATTGCGTGAAAAACAGTTGCGTGACTCTGATCATGCGTTAGATTCTCTTGTTCCTGATCTTGCAAGGAGGCGAATTCGATTCATTGAAAGTAGCAAGAAACGGGTGGATTCTGGTGTCCACAGTATTGATGATGAGGCAAACTCATACCCGAGAGGTGCAGGAAATGTTGATAGTAATGAGGTCGACTTCAGTTTAAATGCTGGTGCAGCTGATGCACCAACAGAAGAGGAAGAGAGGTACCAGTGGAGATTGGAGGGGGAGGTTTCAAGACCGAAGTCTGGAAAGCCGTCTGCTCCATCAAGAAGTACACCAGGTTCAGCAAGGCCCTCTAGCTCTCCTGTTTCAAAGACCAGAGCAAGGGCTAGGCTGACCATGCCAAAGTCCGATTCAAGCCCAAGGTCGCGGGTGGAGAACATTTCTGAGAAGGGGCAAAATCCCTTTAAAAGTCCAATACCAGTTGTGAATGCTTCATTGAAGCGCTCTGGGGATGCTAGAAATCGTTACGCCAAACAAACATGGACAAATTTTTCTGATGATGTTTGGAAGCAGGTCAATGAAGAAGAAGGTGTCGGTCCTTTTCAGGTGGTGGATGATTCTGCGGGGGGCAGGAATGGGGCGGACAAAGAGGGGCAGGGGGCGGCTGGTACGGTTGATGCTTCTGGAGCATCAAATGGTGATGCTACTCCCGAGGTGCCAAACGGGTTACCAAATAAAGGCACCTCTGCAGGGGTACCAAATGGGGAACCTGTGACACAGGATGATGAGCCAGCACCAGGTTCTGCCTCTGGAAATGTCGATAGCACCTCACCTGAACCGGCACCTTCTTCTTCCAATGTTAATTTTGGTGGTATATTCTATACAGTCGATACTGAGGGCGTTCAGCATGGGATACATGAGGTACCAGTTTATGTTAAAGACAAAACAAACTCTGGTGGTGATGGACTTGACAATGATGAAGAGGTGAAAGACCCTGACACAACTTCCAGAGATGGTGAACCAAGCAATCCATGTAAAAAGAAAGTGAACTTTGGTGGTATAGTTTACGAGGTTGACAAAAAGGAGGAGTCGCCTGCATCGTCTTCGGAGATTGAGGAGGAGATGGACATGTCGGATGGTGTGGACGATGAGGCTCCTGATGGGTTCTTCATCACCAGCATCGATAACGAGGCATAGTGTTCAGATAAATAGGTGTTCTTAGTGAAAGGGTCTGCAGAGCTGCCTACTCATAACTTTAGGGGGTAGTTTTTACACATTCGGGGCCTGTTTACATTCCGTCTGTGATTCTTTAATGAATGAAAGGTTAGTTTTGATATTTAGAGTTGTACATTTCTTACTAGATTTATACTGAACCGTCCAATTTTCTAGAGTAGGCATAGTAGCACTTGATCCTTACTATTGTTTCAAACTGTCCAGAAGGTATTGCATCCATCTCGTCCCAAGTTGGTCATATCCGTTCAACTTTACCTATGTATGATAAAGACACCTCTCGAATAAGTTCTTGGGGTGCTCTTAAAAGAAGAGGTTTTGCTGTAGTTGAAAATAAGTGCCTTAGTTTAGATTGGGAGTGCTCTCAAAGTACAGTTATTTAGAATCGGGTTAAAATATGCTAAAAAACGTGGTGCTACCTTAAAATGCGCTTCAGCATGAAAACTCCAGTTCAGTATGGTTCATGTCTTCAACTTAATAATTATTCAAAAGAGCTGGGGTTTTTTGTTGGTCAGAAGCAGGTCCTCACATGAATTAGCTGAAGACTCTACAACCTCATCATATTGTTACATAGGCTTGCTCCTGACCGATTGTGCAGTAACCATGTTACTAGGTGATATTTCCCTTCAAAAAAATATATGGACATATTCCAAGTTGATGATTTCACTCTTTATGTACACTTTTTAAATAATTTAGAGTCTATTAATAGTGCTAGATAGAATTCCACTTTGGATAAAATTTGTTAAATTCATTTATTAGGGAATAAATCTATACAGAATATGATCAATACATATTAGTCAGTCTCCTTATATGGTGAAAGACTTTAGATTGTGGTGGGAATATTGCACCCAACATAAATATCTAAGACAATTGGGTAACAGAATTGTCCCTCCTCATCTGGAAAGACAAGTCTTCATTGAGACCACGCTATAACTAATCAGGACTCCCTACTGGAGATGGCATCCAAACAGCAGTTCACAACCTACATTCCTGATATGATATGAAAAATAACAAGTTCCCATCTTGGTGTCATCATAAGAGCTCCACATTGGAGACGGTCTCATAGTCAATGGAAATCAATGGAGAGCGATTCACAACCAGACTGTAACACCCTGTACCAGAAGCATCCAAGTCAAAGTATGTAGAACATCCTGACAGGGAATGCGATGGATCGTCCTTAGACTGGATTGGAACACCCTGTACTAGAGACACCCAGTCACAGTGTGTGGAACATCCCGTCAGGGAATGGGAAAGACAGTCCTTAGACTGGATTGGAACACCCTGTACTAGAGACACCCAGTCACAGTATGCGGAACATCCCGTCAGGGAATGGGAAAGACAGTCCTTAGACTGGATTGGAACACCCTGTACTAGAGGCACCCAGTCATAGTATGCTGAACATCCCGTCAGGGAATGGGAAAGACAGTCCTTAGACTGGATTGGAACACCCTGTACTAGAGGCACCAAAGAGACACGCAGTCAAAGTATGTGGAACGTCCTGTAAGGTAATGCGAAAGACACTCCTTGAACTCGACTGGAACATCGATCTCGCTCTAGCGACACCAAAGAGACCCCCTGTCAAAGTACAATGTATGTGTAACATCCCGTCAGGGAATGTGAAAGACCGTCCTCTGACTCGACTGAAAGACCCTTACTAGGGACACCAAAGAGATCCCCTGTCAAAGTCTGTGGAACATCCCGTCGGGGAATGCGAAAGACCGTCCATGGACTCGACTGGAACACCCTGTACTAGGTGCACCAGAAATCCCCTGTCAAATTGTGTGGACATCCCGTCAGGGAATGCGAAAGACCGTCCTTAGTCTCGACTGGAACACCCTTTACTAGAGACATCCAGTCAAAGCATGTGAAACATCCCGTCAAGGAATGCGAAAGACCGTCTTCAGACTTGACTGGAACACCCTGTACTAGAGGAACCCCATATATTTCACAATTTGGTTCCTTGTCTCTCACAACCTGTAGCTGGTGATGCATGATGTACACATCCAGTACCCAGTAGCACGTGAAGCAGCCCCTGTCTCTACAGGCTGAGGCTGGTGTGGCAGGAGGTTCAGTCGCCTGTTGCCCCCTGTGGCTGTTGAAGCAGGATGTATTACCCAGTCTTTCACAACAAGTGGTATAGTCCCTGGTCTTTCACAACAAGTGGCTGGTGTAGCAGGAGGAATAGTCCCTGTCTTTCACAACTAGTTTCTCGGTCTTTCACAGCTTACGGACTGGTGTAGCAGGAGGGATAGTTCCCTGTCTTTTGCAAATTTCGGCTGGTGTCTGTCACGATTTGTGACTGGTGTAACAGGAAAAAAGTCCCCGTTCATTCACAGATTGGCCTCTCACTAATAGTGGCACGTAAAGCAGCGCCTGTCTCTACAGTTCGTGGTCCGTGAAGCAGGAGGTTCAGTTCCCAGTCTCCCTCAACCTGTGGCTGATAAAGCAGGAGGTATGACCCAGTCTTTCTCAACCAGCGATATAGTCCCTTGGTTTTCACCACAAGCGGCTAGTGTAGCAGGAAGAATTGTCCCCTATCTTTTCCAAATTGCGGCTGATTCTCCCCTGTCATACCAAACTTGGTCTCTTGTCCTCACAACCTGTAGCATGTTGCGCAGGAAGACTTTCACAACCAATGGCTCGTGTAGCAGGAGGAAGAGTCCCCGTCTTTAACGACTGAATTAGTCTCCTGTCTCTCACAACCTGCAATTGGTAACTATAGTTGTTGTTCCTGGTCTCTCACAACCTGTGGCTGGTGAAGCAGGACGTATAGTCCTAGATCTCTCACAACCGATGGCTGGTAGTTGGTGATATAAAGCCTGGTCTTTCCCAACCTTTGGTAAAGTCACTTGCCTTTCGCAACGAGCGGCTGGTGTAGCAGGAGGAATAGCCCATGTCCTTCACAACTTGCTGGTTTCCTGTCGTTCACTGCCAGTGGTGAAGCAGGCGGTAAATAGAGTCCCCTGTCTTTGACAACCTGCAGACTTTTGAAGCAAGGGATATACTAGTCCTGCAGCTCGTTGTCTTTCGTAACCTCTGGCTGGTGTAGCCTGGTAAATAAACTCCCAGGTCATCAGAATTCACGCCTGTTGCAGGCTGTATAGTAAGAACTTGGGCCCCTGTCTCGTACAACCTGTATCTGGTGAAGCAGGGGATATAGTCCCCTGCCTGTCACACCTTATTGCTGGTGAAGGAGGATCAAGGAGGTATTTCACAACCGGTGGTAGACTCCCATGTTTTACAATGAGTGGTTGGTGCTGGAGGAGGAATGACCTCAAGTGTTTCACAACTTGGTCCTCTGTCTCCCACGTTGGTGAAGCAGGAGCTATTGTCCCAGACAGCAATCATCAGTATGTGGGCCAATGGTGGCCGGTTAACTGAGCGAGGCACTGTGTGGGGCAGTGGCAGTCCCAGGTGGCCGACTGGTAACGGAGGACCATATGCCCACAGTTGGTCCGCTGGTGTGTGCCCCTTTATTAGCTTCCAGTGGTCCACACATTCTTTCTGTCTGGGGATGTATCTTCGGTGCCACTAGTAAAGGATGCTCCAGTCGAGTCCAAGGATGGTCCTTCGCATTCACCGATAGGATGTTCTACATGTACATACTGTGACTGGGTGTCTATGATGTCTCTAGTACAGGGTGTTCCAGTCAAGTCCAAGGACTGTCTTTCGCATTCCCTGTCAGGATGTACTACATACTCTGACTGGGTGTCTCTAGTACAGGGTGTTCCAGTCCAGTCTAAGAACTGTCTTTCGCATTCCCTGATACGATGGCGAAATGCAACTTAACAGAAAGTAACAATACCTGAACATCAAATAAATATCATTTATTTTGTGTTGAAAAATACTACATATAGTAACTTCTAAATTTGGAAAACTTGGTCTTGAAATACTAATTACAACCTGACAACTGACACAAAAACAAAGGCACTGTATCAATAGTGTTAAGCTACCAAACCATGATTCAGCTCATGCTATCTCACGCTAACCTATCGTAACCCATTTTTATTTTCACAAACGAAACTCTAAGTTGAAAATACTTATTGTATGCTTTGTATCAAGGTTATCCATGACAGAGCTGTAATTTCAATCATTTCGTGAAAGTGTTTTTACTGTGAAAGGAAGGTTCATACCAAACGGTTGACATACAGTGCGTGAGATGAATCATGTGTTTATGCAGGCTAACAGAACTTACTGCCTTTTTGAGTATTTGTACGAGATGAATCATGGAACAACATTAGAAAGATTCGCAGACCTCATGATCACGTAATCCTAGGAGAAATGCTATTCTCTAACGGATTGAAGTCCTCTCCCAGGATGTGCACCGATGGTCCCTTGACGTGAATCTTCTGGAACTCGCCAACAAATGTAATGAAGAAGATCATCATACAGATGGACATTAACCACTCTGATGCCGTGCTCAAAACATGCTCCGTAAAACCCTAAAAGAGATTGAAAGGAAGGTTGAATGTGGAGGAATTGAAATTTGTTGAGAATATTTTGATTTGTCTTCTTTACTGGAGTATACAGGAATGGTCAAACCCTGATTGGCCTCATGTTGACCATTGAAGTTTTAACATTGCGACACCCACAAACAACAGTGTTGAGTAAGGTTATGATGTAGCGAATACCTCTGGAAGTTACATATTGACAGGCCCATTCATTGGAAAGCTCCATATGTGGCTTCACTTTTGTGATATTTTCCAAATTAAGCCCTTTTCCTTGCACAATGCAGGTGGAGGATGTCACCCAAGGACACCAAATTAAAGTATCCCACCCACTGGCATGCAGATAAATAAGATAGGCCCTCAATCGGTTACACCAGAGGAACGACCTAACACCTCACTACACTTACAGGATCTGAAGGTTCCCATCTACTTCTCATGGCCTGTCCAGAAATAACTGAGGAAGCAACTCCTGAACCAATAGCTTGGCAAGTTAAGGGAAACCAAATATTTCGTGTGCAGTTAACTTACCGCGTCAAGCGGGTCCCATTTAGACTTGTTTCCGGCATATTTGCCAGCAGCAGAGCCAAGAGCCAAAGCTTGATAGAGTTAAGGTCGTGCAAGAAGAGTTAGAAAGTTAAGAGGACATCCACATCATCAAGAATTAATAAAGACTAAGTATTCAGAAAGGCCATAACTGGCATAAATGGCAACCCAAATTCTGATCTATATCGAAGACAGAAATCTTGTAAAAGTCTCCTAATCTCAGAATTTGGACCTAGTACTAGATATTAAGGTGCTGTAGTTTTGGTTTGGCATTCTTAGTCCTTATTAGTTCTTGATATTACACATTACTCAGAGCAAGACATGGATGACCCCTCCAAAAATATGCAACAGAATCAGAGCAAGAATAAACTACAGCAGTATGTTAAAGATGCGAAGGTCAACAGAGAAAACATGCAGCCAAAGTAACGCAAAGTTAAAAATAAGATATCAATAAGGTTAGCAACAAAACATATGCAATTGAAGCAGAAAACAGAATTTAAAGAAAAAGTGATTGCTTTCAATGTTAGGATGCAGGTACAGGAATAAGGAAAGAAGGTTGGTTCAAAGTTCAGCCTAGCATTCACCAGATTCAGCAAGACCATGGGACTTGTGCCAAGGCGGGTCACAAGACTTGTTCACACCCTAGTCACAGGATCATGTGCATCCTATTTTTTCCATACCAAACTACTCACTCCGTCTTCAGGAAACCACTTCCTAGGATTTTTGCCATCAAACTTTTTCTTGGACAATTGATCGAATACTTGATCTTGCAGGAGTTAAGGTGGATTGGGGGTGATGATAAGGTTCATACAAGCACCATTTGTATCCTGTTAATGCAGGTAGCATGCAGCATGCATTATGTGTGACTCTTGGCATCGCCTGGTGTGAGAAATAGGAAATAGATATACATCGTTAAACCAACAGTAAATATAACTGAATGAATGGCGTACCCCTTTAAAAGGTTATTTCAAGGTCAAGGCTGGGCGTGGTGGAATCTATATGCAAATAGGCACACTGTTTGGAATCCAACAGGTTAATTGGTTTAATTTGAATTAATAGTAATTGTATGTAAGCTGCTAAGCAATTACTCAAAGCAGAGACCCCATCAAGAAGTCAAATTTGCTTCTGCCTTTGAGGACAAAATTGATGTTAGACTCTGACAATAAGTAAACTTTTTCTATATTGGACTGTATCCTGTTTATCATTTCACTTCAAAAAGGATACTCATGATGAAGAATACTGTTATGAGTACACTGAGGACCATCCTCAGATGACAGATGGCAATGTGTGAGACATGAGGGTGCATCTTATAAGACACGACAGACTGAAGGTAGGCATAGACCATCCCTAATCCAAACGCCATTATTGCCCCGATGATGTGGACCACAATTACATTGGTTTCCTGAAAGGAATCACAGGTAATGTATGAAGTACCACGGCCATCATTGATGCCGTTATATATTCTGTAAGTTTCCAGTTCTGTATCCAGTTGTGGTGTCTTATCAATACAACTTGATCTTTTAAAATACATGAATCAGTCTTTCAAAACTACAGCAATAGGCTACTATCAGCATTAGGCTACTATACCTGAAAATTTCCAACTACGCTCAGTCCGAAGCCGGCAAGGTAGCCGCAGTATTCAGAAACTTTATTGATTCTCAAGATACTAGTATTCATCACAGCGGCGTCTGCATAATATTCTACGATCTGTTTATAGCGAATGTGTACAGTAAGAATTACTGAAAAATAAGAAGAAATTTGATAACATGGATATTCAGATGTCTTTTCATGTTGATTTAATACCCAAGTCGTTGACATGGCTAGCTGTTTGTGCGGAGTCAAAACGCTGTTCTTACCTGATTGATTGTGACAATTGTTTAATCTGGCTGGTTGAGACAATCATGGTAGTGACAATGTCCTTGGTGGGTATAAGAATTGGACTTCGTTGAGACCATCATAGTTGTGACAATGTCCTTAGTGGGTGTGAGAATCTGGTTGGTTGTGACAATATCTGTTGTGTGTAAACCAATACACGAGAACCCATCAAATGAACCCGGCATAGGCACAACCTACCTTTCATACCTTCATAAACAAGGGTCGCTGAGCCAGTAGAAAGTGGCAGACCCGACAAGGATTTAGGTGTATGGCTCTAACATGATAACACCTAAGGAAATTCTATTACCATCATTCAATTAGAAAGGCATACTCACTCAAAAGAGCACCAAAATTCATCATTTGTCCAAAAATACAGCTTTCAGGAGGATAAGTCCCAGTATCACTGCAAGACAAGAATGGGAAAAGATAGCTGACAGGCCAAACACCACTTCCATTTCTACATTTTGTCCAACCCAAATTCATCTTCTCCATTGCTTGTCTTCATATCTTTTCACATTACCCAGAGAAGACAACAATGAGTTGACAGTCTCACTCATTGCAAAAATCTTGATCCCATCAACATGACCTAAGCCACTACTGGACAAGACAAATTCTGTTCTGATTCTCACCTTATGTATGGAAATCCAGCTTCTACATGGTTTAGTAGAACGGCGATCACGTACCTAGTGATAGAAACAAAATAGAACAAAATTATTGTCATCCGAGTCAGTCAAGTCCTTTAAAAAAGACACTCTATCAAACTACCTCTAACCTATAAAACATGCACACTGGAGAAATACATGAATTGGCCTACTTTCAATGTTTGGCCTAAAATAATCCCAGACTGCATCACCTAGGCCTGGACACTTTATCCCAGGACATTTATAACTGTTACATCTGTACTGGTATCAATTATGGTCCAGGGCTGAACTCATCTTATCCCGGTACATTTCTCAGACTTGACATGCCATACTTACGTCGCAATGAAAGAGACTGGCATGACAATGGCGACGGCTAGGGGGAGGAGATGGATCCCCATCCTCCAGAATCCAACACAACATGGCATGCTTGTGGCTGGTAGAATCCGACTTGGGATCAGAGATGAATCAGAGAAATCATGTAGAAATCTGGAATCAAAATCATAGTGATAACAATGACTAGGGGCTTACTTGACGTAAAACGAAAGTTCTCACAACTGAGTTGTTCCTAAATCAGTAGTGCAACTATTTTTGTGTTAACTTTTATTAGGCGATGTGATCACCTGATAAGGCGAAAGCACTTTCACTCTCACTCTGGCCCGGGCCATGGCCAAGTACTACTAAAAGACTACACCATCACCTGAAGAATATCAAACTAGAAAGCTGGAAAATACGGTTATAGCACCCTTACAATGGTCTTTAAGTATCTCGTTACCCGCGACTTGTCACATGTCAAACACTTGTACTTCCTGGTACCGTATCGTGATCGCTATGACGTGTGTTAATACCGCGCGGGAAATTTGAAGCGCCAGAGTGTCCCGTTAGACCCTACTAAGACTACAGTGTATATACAATAGATAATACATAATAGATAATACAATAAGATAGGGAATTCTCTCACCTTGGATCCACTCCGCCGACCCGGACTCCGTTACCGATAGGCTACCATAGCTGATGACAGATTGGATGCATCCTTTGGACCATCATGACATACACTTATACATGGTTTATCTCCCGTATGAATAGGTTTCCACGCGTGCAATCAGTCGAACATACTGAACTTCCAACATAACCAGTGATTTTCAACATAACCCCCCCCCCCCCCTCTGGATATTTCAACGTGTACGAGGAAGGAGTGCCTTCATTGTCTGTAAGCTTAGCAATGACATTCGAAATGCGTTGATGGTCTGGAGTGTGATCTTGGGCAAGTTACTTGTCGAATTCTTCACGGCTCGTCAATGGAGGATGATCATGGGCAATTCGTTTGTGTAATTTATTTACTGGCAAGCCAATCCCTCGGCACAAAGAGACAGCGAGGCGTTGCGTACACTCCGGACACAGTGGACCGGCCTCGTTCCTCACCATAAGGAGACCACTTAGGATGATGCCATCGACTGCCCAGGGAGTCCAGGCGCTGAGTGACTAGTGTGTGATCTTGGACAAATCATTGTCCAATCACTGGTCGTCTAAAATTAGACTCCCGGGGCAGTCGGCCATTGCCGTCATCCTAATTGGATCTCCTTAGGATGAGGAACGGACCGGTCCACTGCGTCCGGAGTGTATCTGAAATGTGAACTTCGAGAGTCAATTGTTTCATGAATCGATCGTAAAAGATGATGAAGAATGTTGAAAGCTGATTAGATATAAATACAAAAAACTGGAAATAAAAAAATATTTGCCGAAACCCGGGATCGAACCAGGGACCTTTAGATCTTCAGTCTAACGCTCTCCCAACTGAGCTATTTCGGCTCGCTGAAAGATTGCCACGTATTAGTAATAGTTAAATCAAGGTGCACTTACATTTGATTCCAATATCACAAAAATATATTATCTGGTGATTTATCTTGTAAGACTTAATGGAGTAACCAATTTACTATCGAAATTCATGTGTCTCTTATTAGGCCAAATAGTCTCAAAAGAGTTTATAATTGTCGCTTCTTTTGAATCTTTCTTGGTATTATTGATTCGATGCAACATCATTTATCATTGTCACGTGACTTCAGGTCATATGATTATTTCTGTTCAGGGTAAATATTTTGTTGTTTATCTCAGATTTCATAAATATCAGTCCGCTCTGTGGGATAGAGTGTATTGTAGTAGTCGGATAGTCTTCATTGTGACCCTAAGATTCAAAATCCACTGAAATTGTGGTTTGTTTTCTCTTTATTACCCATCAAATTCCACTTCATTTTCGGTGCGCTTCTCTCTCCATGACATGCATGCATGTAATGTATGTAGGCCTATGCATACAATTTATAATACAATACATCATCAAGCTGCCCTCATGCAGTGGTGTGTATGTTTACATACATTGTTTGGTGTACATCCCTTCACCCACATGAACGATAATGCATTGCATCATTGTTGGTCATTAACTGAAAAATGTAGTTTTGTACTTTGTATAAACAAACTGACTGGTGACATTCCGTTCTGTTTTGTTTGCTAGCTTTCGACTTTTGTGCATGTATGTAGGCCTAGCTATAGGCCTGGCTATTGTTTGGGGCAGCATGTTTGTTAAGATGTTTATTTTCATTGTGGGGTCCGGTCAGTTCGACCTTGGAGGAATTATATAATTCCTCCAAGGTTCGACATTGCCGAGTGAGAATGTTCATTTAATAATAGTATTTGAAATCTTTTATTCCAGAAAACACTATCTAGAAATCTCTCGGGGGGCCCACAATGGTCTGGCTGACATGCAACTGCTTGAACCTGAAGATTCATGTCAAGAACTCTAGCACAGAGTTGACCCCAATTGATGTAGCAACAGTGGGTGAGTACACAGCCCTTTGGATTCGATTCAGTGTCGGTAAATACACTCAAACAAACAGAGTGTATTAGAGAGCTCAGGGGCATTCAAAAGGTCTGCATGAGAGAATGTTCAGCTCTTGGGAAAGGATGCACAATATAAGAACTGACTAGAGGCTACTTCATGAGTATTCAGTTGAGTATAAAAAGAATTAGAATATGATTCTTGAAGCTATGATAAAACGAAATTTTTATTAATGCCTCAAACTTTAAATTGAAATACGCACGTGTCATGACAATGACATTCTGATCACAGATATCTCAGTAGTAAGATAATTCAATGAATGATTTTCTTTGTCTCTGACTTCAGGAGTGAGTACTGGAGAATATACCGTTGATGATTTCTTTACCAATGCCATCTGCCATGTCCACCTTGACCTCGAGGGAGTAACCAAGGTATGGTTCAGGCTAATGTAACTTGGAGTAAGTTGCACTGCATCTAATTGTTATTTCAAAGACTGAAACAGAGCCTTCCTGTTTTTTTTTTTATAACAAAAACAGTAGTTGCCTCTTCTTCGTGTCATTCCCCAAAAAAGTTACCTTGGGAAAAGAAAAGAAAAATGCTTTGGCCATCTCCTAAATTGGTCCACCTCGGGAGTAATTCAGGACAGGGTGCTATGCTTGGGTTCCTACAATATAATTTCTGCTTTCTCTTCAGGAACACGATTGTCTTCTCAGGGAGAAGTCAATCGGCAACTGGACAGTATCAAAATGTCTCAACTGCCACATGAAAACCCATGCTATTCATCATCACCGGGATGACAACACTGTGCTAGTCAATGCCAAATTACATGTAAGCTCACCTGTTTTCTGCTTGGCACAAAACCTAGGAAAGATTATGTCACTTAAGTAATATAGCTTCTCACTGACGAGGGTCTGTACCGAAGTGCTTCACAGTATCTGTCGCTATTTGGTCTCCACAGAGGCACTCTGGTAAATCAAGTAGCTGCCGTTATTTCAGGCACTCGCCTTTAGTCGACCTGTGAAAGACAGTGATGCCACTAGACCAAGGTTCAAACCCATGGACCCTTAGAGAACAAATCTTTCAGCTCTGTCATGAAGTCTAATGTGCTAATGGTTTTGATAATAGATGAACGTATTTGTATCAATAAGGAACTGATAAACTTCATATCCGGGTCATGTAATATTAAGTCATGTGAGTTGACTCGATGGTTTTTCTATTTGCAGAATGAAACAAGTGTGCTAAAGAGTTTCAGGACGTCTCCCGAATATTCTCCACTCTACTGTATACTCATTCCTGGCAGGAATGATAACCAACCAACGCAGAGTTATGGTACGTTTGATCCGTCTTCAGCGATGGAAGCTATTATCCTGTGGTGTAGACTTTTGTCTATTGATAGGGGTGGACTTGATAATTGTATTGTTTGAATAAGGTTATTCCCAACGTCACTAAGGCACCAGTATTTCAATGTGGTGAAATCAAAATGATAATAAAAGACCATAAAATACTGTGAGTTGAGGTTGGCCAGTTACTGTCGTGAACGTGTATGTACAGATTTTTCTGCCATAAACTCGTGTTCTTGACATTTTGGATTGGGTAATCAGCCCATTTGTGGCCTGTTTACCACAACAGAACACTTACTAGTAATGAGTCAAGTCTCAGGTCTTCTGTCATGATATTAAACTCTGTATTTGATGGTCTGACATGTGGTACTTTAAAGAATACTCTGTATTCAAATTTGACTCAAATCAGGTCAACTATCCCTATATTTAGCACAAAAACAGCATTTGTTTTAAAGCTTATCAGACCTCTTGCTCATCTGTTGATTAAAAAATGTCATATTTTATACCATGTCCTTGAAATTGAAAGTAAGCCTGGCCTGGATAAGGTGATCCAGTTCTTGATTTATCTTTGATCAATACATTGCCCTTGGTCAAAACAATGGATGGCCTACATGTATAACGAGACCTTGTTGATTTGGAATAAGTTTACTTAAAAGGATACAATATTTACTCGTCTGACATTTATAAAACTTGAGTTGGTCCTAGTTTGACATCATTAATGTTCCTGTGGCAGTTGCAAGATGTCTTCGGAGGTCTTGTGAAAAGTGATCCTAGATTCAGGATTGGGTGTTATTATGTGATAAATTACATAAACACATGTTTCATACAAAATTTCGGCCTGCATTATTCTGTGACTGACTCAGTTCAAGTGGTAAAGGACAACAAGATTAGGTCTTGATATTTGGAATCTCTGTTGAATTTTACAGGTCCCAGATTGGGTCGGTTTGAAGCGATGCAGCAGGAGAGCTTGATCCAGATCCAGCAACGGCTTAACACATATCTCATGGCAGAAGAGGCAGCTATGGAAGAAAGAATAAGGTGAGATCAGTGAATTATCTGTCTGCTATGTTGAGTTGAGAGCTCCGCAGGGACTTAGACATTATTACAATCAAAGTGAAGTGTGGGGAATATGTGATGTAAATTGTCGCAGGAAACTAGAGACATCACATATGGTGTGATATCGAGTCACCATCTCAGGATGTGCTCCGACTTGGTAGGCCATCTAATGGTTGGTTAACTAACAGCTAGTTGAATAACAGAGCAAACTGCCTTCTCCCCTGCTGTCTGGTATAAGTTGTAGGAGTTCGAGGGTAAAGAGTGCTTCAAAGCCCAAGTGTCTGGCTGCCACTTTAGAAGTTGTGACAATCAATAAACAAAAGGTGACTTGCTCCTCCATTTGTACTCTGTTTGTTTCAGACTTTATGAAGAGCAACAGAGAGCAGCATTTAGTGAACTTCAGAGTAAGGCAAGATGGGACAAAACCAAACTTATCAGTGTGGCGTTGTCAGTCGATGATCAGGAGGGGGTAGTCGGCACATCATCTGAGGCCATGACAGAGAGTCCCCTCAGCCCCTTTAGTCCTGGCTCCCAAGGTAAATATCAGTTGATGAACCTACCACTATAACATGTACAGTAGAACCTCCCTTAGCAGACACCTCTCTATGAAGGACCACCTCTTTATTAAGGGCACTAGTTTTGGTCCCAAATTGATTGTTTCCATTCTTTTTGACCTCTCTAATCAGGACACCTCTCTATTAAGGACAGCATTTGTCAGTCCCGAGGGTGTCCATATTAGAGAGGTTCTACTGTATTTAGTAATTGTTTAGATTGGCCTCGGAATGGAAAGAGCAACACTTTTCTGTCACACTTTCTCTTCTGGAGAGCAATGGACAAAATCCTTATATGCTCTGGCCTGTTGTACTGATTTGTTTCCAGCAAACTTAAACTTAAACTTTGAACTAACTCTGATGGTTGGTCATGCGCTTCCTGTGATAAGAACTTTCTTCGGAACTTCTGCTTTCAGAAATCAGCTCATCATCTGCATCATCGAGCAGCGACAAAAAAAACTCTAATTTATTACAAGGAAAACCTGAACAGAAACCAACAGTACTAAATCTGACCCGACGACCTGCCCCACAGGCAGCACCAGTCATCAAATCTCCTGAGGCAGATGGTAGGTATTCATATCTTGTTGTCAGTGCATTGTGTCAGATTTCTCTGCCTTGCAGATCCCACGTAGGCTTAAATATAAAAACGCCTAAAAAACTGGGTCAGAAACTAGATTTAGTGTATTTCGTTAATTATGAAGAATACTTATAACTCATTCTAGGGAGTAACAAGATATGCTGCCGAGCTGCTTGACTGTGACATCTGTTGCTAAATGATTTGTTTGACTTCACAGGTATGTTTGATATGGAAGGGTTTGACGATGTCCTCCAGGAGCAGGATGCTGGATCATTTTATGAATCAGATGAAGAAGATAATGACACAGATGGTAAGATTATGGCAATCTTTCAGGGAGGAGAAAACAGCCAAAACGAATTGGGCAATTCTTATGCTTTGCTCCAACCTGAATGACCTTGCAAACTGAGAGAGCAATGGGCACTGCCAAATGAGTCAAACCCTCAACCTCATTTTGAAGCTGGTCACTTGTATCACTCCTGCTGTCTTTCAACAGAAAAAGTCAGATATTTGCTAACAAGTATGCTAAAGTTTTGCAGCGCAACTTCGCTGATAATCGTCCATTATTTTCTTGTTCTGTTTTACAGATAGCAGCTATAGTAGCGATGCATCTATGAGGGAGTCTTTAAGGAATAGTGGGCACCATAGAGGTAACCTGTACTCCCAGTCCGTGCCCATGAATGTGCCCATGTGGCAGTCACAAAGGTATCAACAGTCGGATTCACCTGATGAACGGGTAAGGATTCTATCAATCTCATGCTCAGGTGGTTCACTATTGCTCTTGTGCACCAATGAGCCTGGGTTTGAATCTCAAGCATATCTGCCCTGTGGAAAGAACTGTGTCGATATATAATGCACATGTCAGTGATGACTCCTCTTGGATGGAGGTGAAGGCTTTGTATCTAATGGAATGTTTATAGTCTGATATCAACCAAGATTTCTCAACAGATGAATCTATATGAGTCCAGTGCATATGCTGTTGTGCCAAGCGAAGATACGGTACTCTAAAATCCAATAAAAGATTTGATCTATTTTTGATGTCTTTTTTCAGGGGAGGGCTGACGACATTGGTGCAAGCATCAAAGCTCTGGCCATGAGTGTACGCGTGGATGGAACAGAAATCTTTGGCGATTTACCACGAGGCAGTAACAAGCAGTTTAAAACGGTAGAGATCATGAAACGTCGTGAGAAATGTCGCTACGACGATGAGAGTACAACTTGATCATGTGATAAACGTGACATGACATGCAGAGGTTTCGCATTGTGCTGTACAATTATGCATTTTATTGAGTGTCCAATGCTTCCGTTTTCTCCACGCTTGTGCTGGCTATATGGAGAATAACTGTCTCTCGAGACAGTGCCAAAGTAGTTTTGAATGTGACCAATTTTCCTTCATCAATCTGTTTAATAGATGCAGTTGAGAATTTGATTATAGTCCATTCGTGAATCTGATGTTCAAGTCATTTGTGGCTCTGGAGCACAAACTACTGGTACGATTTCTTTGAAGTTTGTTTTTTCTTGATAATAATGACCGAGTATGTCACATGCATGTTTTCTACAGAATATGAGAATTTGGGTCTTAAGAAAACCCTGTGAAATTGTTAAGATATTTTTTTTACATTTTATAAAGCTGACACACGGTGATTGGGCTGAAATTGTGGGGTGCCTGATGAATCCAAATCCCATTTATAGAATTGTCATTTTGACGGAGAAGTCAGTGTAGATCTTTTTCAATGATTGTTGTTTTCATCCTTGTCTTGGTGTGACGTGTTTCAGCTTCCTTTAGCCTAACCTGGGCCTGGAAGCTGTGGTCGTATTGCTATTGAGGCTCAAAATATGCTGTAACTGAGAGTCGGATAAAATCATTGACCAAAGTTAGAATCAGGTATAAGGCAAGTCATCTTCTTCATGGTTCAAAGCGGTGGACTAATTCAGCATCTTGTGTATTCGGGAGGCTCTGCCAGTATCGGAATGTTTTCTCCTACTTAAACTTTCCATTGCTAAACTAGTCAGATCAGATTCAATTATAGCTGGTGAGCATTGTATTCTGTACCTCTGTGAGGTTTTAAGGCAGCTGACCCATTTCTTTTAGAAAGTAAAGATAATCATATTGCAGTAATACCACATGTGTTACATGTGGTATTGCTCTTTTAGACTTCTACCATTTTCTCTCTGTAGACTTGTGTGTCTGTATAGATCATTGCAAGTAGATGTGATACTTTTTTTGAAAGACAAAAATGTGTGTGAAACTTAACTTATGCCAACTGTTTTGACTTATAAATGTATGTACTAGTATCTTGCAGTCAAGGTTAGATTTTTTTGCTGAAATATGTCTAGCTATTTTGCCTAAAAGCTCATAGAGAAGTGGCTAAGCATTTCATATGGTCGGTTTTGAAGATAAAAATGCTGAGGGGATTAGTAACATGTAAGACCACTGTATGTAGCTATGACACGTCCTTGGAAGTCCTTCAATGACTACATCCTCAGAAATTCATCGATGACTATGCTTTAGTGCTGTGTAATGTAATCTTATCATGTTAAAAATTGTTCCTTTTTGCTAAAATTGTTCTTTCAAAATAAAGTTGACCAAAACTATGGTAACCACTGTTGCTTAAATTTGAATCAATGCCACATTTCCTGAGGGAGACACACCGGACACTGTAGCCCGGCCTCGGTACTTTACCGGATGACAAATGAACTGCCTCGGACGTTTGTGGCAAGATCAAGGGCATGTCCATGTGTGACATTCTCTCCCTGCCTCGAGTAACTCCATAACAATCACCTAAACCGCTAAGCAAGTTTGATAGTGATATTCACCGCAGATAAAGCGGCATGTATTAAAACAAAAGCACTGTGGTTTCGGAGAGTGTTTGTAAGACGACGCCAGGCTATTCTGATGGACGCTATGTAATCAATATTTTAATATCACAAGCCGATAAGTAAGCCTTATCATCATATCTCATTTCATATATATTCGAGCAGAAATGTTGGTAACCATCTCATCGTTGCACCGTGCAATGCGATCCCTTTGAAATTACCCGCATACAAGTATGGTATTGTAAGATGACCTATGTGACTACAACGGACCTTTCTGCGAGATGCATACCTTTTGAAATTTAGGGCAAATAATGCATCAGGAAGATTTCTGACTTGATGAATGTCACAACCTACACTTCTTGGCCGAATGATAACAGTGAATACGAAGGACGCGGACAGAGTCGTTACACAGCTATGTCTGGCGTCGAGTCGAGTTGAGTCGTCATTACACTCCGACCGCAGTGGTTATATGGACCGCTTCTCTCACGAAGTTGGTTCACAGGGATCCAGATCTAGAAGACATTAGTTATATGGATTGAACGTTGCGAGGCAGAATAAATGTCGGTCTTCTATTTTACCATGTTTTACATGGAAATCTACGCCAACGTATCAACAGGCGAGTCCAGTGACCAGATTGTGTCATTCACGCTTTTAACCAGATATGATTCTTTCCGAATTTTTGGCCTAAATACAGAATAAGACAAGTCGATACGGACATTATATTCACAACCTACTTATCTCGCGAGGATTCTGCGGTAACTGGTCAAGTCATGAATCAAGCTTGGCGCTGATCATGATGATCGACGTGTTGACCATTTGAACAACCTCTGACTGAGGCAGAACTGTTGTTTTCTTCACGATATTCCTTCCGACACCACTCTGCGATTTGTGTTATAAGTATAAAGTATAATGCCCACTGCAGAGAGAACGACCGAGGACCTTGGCGACGAAAGTGACCTATATCGCGTTCTTTGGTTCCTTTATTCTATCATCGGTAGCTACCTCTGGCTGCTACCAATCTGTCTGGGCGTGCCCGGCAACATCATATCAATCTTCGTTGCAAACAGGAGGCAGAACCGGAGACTGTCCCCCTGCATCTACATGAGCGCTATGGCCATTACGGACACCTTGCTTCTATTGCAGCTTGGCTGGTACTACCCCTTCACGAGTTGGGAGCTGGGAGCGCGCGTTTCTTTACAAAGAGAATTTATTTTCAAGTTAGTTAACCACCGTATTAGTGTCATACTTAGAAGCTTCACTGTTAGTCTAGAGTTTAGATATTTAGGAGGAACACCGACTTTATGTTCAGACCTACCTATTTCGAAGGGGCCGGCGTGGCAGGGTCGTCCCATCGAATAGATATCTACCTTTTTCGTACTTACATACCGATATACCGTCGTTGTGCGTATTATCTATCCTTCAAAGATGAAAAGAGGAGACTTTAGGACTGATGTTCACCGCCCCCGATAGGGATAATGTGAATTTGTGCTTTATTTGGCCAGATGGTCAAATAAAGCACGACGGTAGGCCCTACCGTTTTCACCATGATGATGTGATAGGCCCTACTCTGAATAAGAAAAGCAGCTATTCTTTTCTAAAAACACGTATGCATGAACGTCGTCCTTCTCCCAATACCTTTGTAATATTGTAGGTTTGTCTGGTTCATGGTGTTCAACTGCGGGATGTTGTCAGGCCTTTTCCTCGCTGAGATGAGCATTGATCGGCTCATAGCTGTCCGGTTCCCGATGACCGCTCCCAGTATCTGCACGACCTCCCGAGCAAAGAAGACCGTTGTCATATCGGCTATGATCATCACTGTCCTCAACTCACATATATTCTTCGTCTATAGTTATGTGAAGGACCAGAATACAGGTGAGTGGGTCAGTGGTTTAAGGAATTGACACCGAGCTCGTGGTCCTTAGTCATTTAATCAAGACCGGGTGAGTATAACAGCCGTAGCCCAAAATCCGAGGATTTTGGAGATAACTTGAGGTCTACCCGAGCGCGGTCTTGGTTAGACAACCAGGGACATATACATCGAGGTTTATTGCTACCCTAGAGGACTCAAAGAGACGCATGGATGGAGCTATAATGTAGACCGAAACCTGGGCATGCATTGCTGAGGTTTGGGGCGAAAGGACGGCATCATCCGTGCGGTGTTTGTAGAGACTACTACCGACAGTGAGGTTCAATTTTTTCATCATTTTAAGCCCCCTCGAAGTATGTAAACATCGAAATGTGGTTTTAACTGCTTTGTAACTACTTCCATATTTTGTATCAGCGCAAGTGGCTATAGTTGCCTAGCCATAACCACTACCGCCAAAACAAGGCACAGTGCACTACACATGGTTACCGAAGCGTTTTAAAATCTTGCATTGATGTCCAGGACAGCTCATTTCCGTCATCGTTTCATTCATTTTATCAAAATATGGTTAGGAAATGGGTGTCAGAGAATGTTTCATCAATTTTCCGGGGGAAAATTTACCACGACCTCTTAATGCTGCATTTTCGAAGACTGCATATGATTGTCACGATGCAATATTACTCAGAGATTTTTTCCAAACACGTCTCCACTTGTTACTCATTGTAAATAGTTTCGCCAAAGCTGACAAAGTCTAAACTTAGGAGACTGCCACAGTTTACGGCCTCAATTTTTACCCATGATGCATAGGTTTACTTTGCTTTTTATGATGTAAGGTGTGGAGGTGCTGCTGGTCACTGCTGCCAATCCCGTCATAGAAATCCTTGCATCCGGGTTCCAAATGGTCATCGGATCCTTTCTGCCCTTTCTGGTCATCTTTGGGAGTAATGTAGTCATCATAATCACAGTCAAAACGGCCGCCAGGAAAAGATTAAAGATGGAGGCCAGTCAATGTCAGGAGAAGCGGAATGAAACACAATACCTCACGCGCATGCTCATATTTGTTAGCATCGCGTACGTCGTGACGTCAATGCCATTCAGAATGTATTATCTTATCATTGATGTACCCGAAATCCATGACATGTACAATATGGATGTCCCTTATTGGAATATTTGTTACAACGTTGAAGAATCTTTCTTCTTTTTGATTTGGTTGTTTAATTTTGCCATCAACTTCTATTTGTACTGTGTTGGTGGCGGGCAAAAGTACAGAAACGACACGGTGAAAGTTATTACGAGTATCAGGACTCTGTGGAAGCGCAAAGGACATTATCAATGATTGATAAATATGTAAGTAATCTCCTTGAAGTCAGAATTACGTAAATCTCAAAGACTTTGAAGGAATGCAAAGAGCTCAATTGAGATAATCAATGTTGTTGAACAAAATTGAAAACTAAGAACGGTTCTATGTCAAGCTAAATATGTAATTGCAAATCTACATCTAAATTATTCGGAGCGTATTAATCGTATGCGTTAACTCTTATCCCTTTAAGTTCACCCAATCACTAGTTATACTGCTGTTTAAAGCCGTAAGAAGTGTTTTCGAGCTACCTACAGGGTACCCTTGCTCTCTGTGTAGCTACCACTGTGATATTCACACTGGGCCTTTGTCATCTTTTAGATGAAATCGTCTGGTGATAGGCGGATGGTGACCGTCACCAAACCTCTGAAAGAAAAAATAATCATGATTACTTCTTCTCCATCTTGTAACAGAAATGTAAGACCATCTGGGTTATAAAAAAAAGTTCGAATATATTTTTGAATTACGACTATCAACCATACTTGTTGATACTGCTCACCCTGCTGACTGAAACACTTTCTTCCAGTCAGTATCATTCCTCCTTTTCCAAACCTATCCTCCTTCTCTTACTCATGAAATGGCCCGTAACGTCGTGTATTTCCACAGCCAAAACTTTGATGAAGATCAGCAAGAATTAAGGGGACAAGGGACGAAAAGTGGGGCGTATACAGCAAGCACCAAAGATTCTTGTGAAACCAGAACCATGTTTTCGTATGTGGCATCCTCACATGGTTTACTGAATATGTACTCACGCGAATGTCTGCGTTCGTTCATTCAGATTCAGGAGCCTGGCGAAGGGGACAGTGTAATTCCACAACCACTCGCCCAGACCGCCACAGTCGAAGTAAACATTTCCTTGGGTGCCCGTGTCGGGCGCTACTGCTGGGTAGATCATGCCTTCTTTGCTCATCCCGGGATCCAGGCTCCGGCTGCGGTAACTTCCTGTAGCAGCAGCACCAGTAAGAATGTGCTCAAATGAGAATTTTTTCGGCGCTCCGTTCTTGTAAAGTTGGAATGTATCTTCTTCGGTGTAGTTGTGTCCGCCAGCCAGGTTCATTTCCTCAGCCATGTCCTTTACCTAATGATATACATTACAATTACAACTAATATCAATGTTTTGTAGAGTTTATATCCCATACGTTTGACACCTATAGAGCCTTCTCAAGGTGAGCCTCGTCCAGTGAGGTCAAAAGTCTTCTGATGTAAATAGGATTTTTTCTTCGAGAGCTATTAATGTATGTACATGTAGTAGAAAAACCAGCTGCGGGTACAACTTGGGTCGCTCTATCTTTCTTTCAGTCTCTACAGAAATAGGAATAAGACCGAATCCTACGGTACCTTGAACTGGTCAACCCCATATTGGTCCCTCTCTCTCCAGGCGACAGGGGCGAAGTATTCAGTTGCCAGTAGGCCCGCCTCGTCTCTCTCGAAGTAGATTCCTGTACGAACGATGAGGTCATCCGCCATGACCGCGGCAATGACTTCGCCAAGTATTTGCTGCTTGTCGATGGGGAAGACATCGCCAGCTGCACTCTCCAAGCCCAAGCTCCTCGTACGCAGAATCCCTGAGATAAAGTTCGCTAGTCTCTCGGCTGTTCTCAGTTGGTGGGGGAATACCTCGTTTCTCCCTTCGAAGACCCGCTCTGAAACAAAATGTCATCGGGAGTATTGACAGATTATACAGTAAGAAAAATCTTGTAGATATCGGACTCGCTTAAACTGGATCCTCGTATATAACGGACATCACTTCCAAGTCTCATATGCAACTTTCGAGTCTGTTTGATGATGTACGGTTATCGTAAGTAATGGAGATAAAATGCTGGTCCAGTCGAGTCATAGGTTTGCAAGCTTTAGTGTACCTCAATCCCGGCGAAGACACCAAAGGTTCCTAGCAGCAATCAAATCCAACAGATATCAGACGAAATGTAACTTGCGTTTATTGTTGGTAAGAAAATGACCAATGATTTCACATACCGTGTATAGTCAGGTTGTGATCCGGCAGGGAACCACAGTTTCCCGGATTCACATTTCGTAGATGGTTGACAAACATTCCTTTCATCTGATCACTGAACTGATCGGCTGGAAACAATGAGGCGGAATTATATTGCTCGGGCTTTCAGTGATGGGCTTAACTCTGACGATATGATGATGTTAGCATTAGAGGAACACAATGCATGTTTTCTGTGAAATAAATATTTTATCAACTGGCATCAATATGCTCTAAAATTAGTTTGATTGAGGTAAAATTTTGGAAATCGGATCGCGATTGCCATGAACTCTTCCATCGTCACCCGTCGGCCTGTACCGTTACCATCCTTTCATACTCACCGATTGAAACCTTGGGTCTTTCTGTCCCAGCATCGATTTGATTCAAATCGAATTCAATATCCATCGCAGCCACTGCAACAGTCCTTCAAGAAGATTGTCACAAGATTAAAGCGTCAGTTGTAAAATAACATATTTCACAGGTCACCACTGGCATAAAGCCACGACCAAGCTGCCCAGTCACCTTCCACTCTTCTCGTCATCAAATTGCACATAAGACGCAAAACATTTAAATCTGCCCGAATAATCATTCTATTCCGATTATCATTCCAATAGTACCCAAGTAACTCCTCAGTTCAGCGCTTGTCTTTATGCGGGTCGCTGCGCGAAGGCGAAAGATTTCACCATGACGTCATCATAAAGGAGATGAACGTTCGCGTCGTACAGACCCACGATCATTACTTCGACTTTGGCTTTGCCTTCTTTTTCGGTAATCTTTCCTCGAGCACCAAACCAAAAAAAACCAGCACTATATTAGAATTACTACTTTGAAGTAAAGGGTTTTAGATCTAACCCAAAATGACCGCCAGATGAAGTATTTGAGAGAGCTTTTCTCGGCTGACGGATGAGGCAATAGTAAGTAAATGATCAATAATTACCTGGAGCGTCGCAAATACGCATACCCGGTGTATCTCGGAAGGACGTCAGTGATAGGTGAAACGGCTGTTGTGATCCATTTGTTGGTTCTTCCGCAGTCAAAATAGGGCATAGTAAAGTCGAATCCGTTGTCTGAAAGAGGAGCCCTAATGGCCGTCAATTCTGTTTCTCCAGTTGCTTTAGTTTTCGCAACAGTATAGAACTGCTGGTTGAAATAGTCACCTTTGGGGTCCGGTAAATAAATCCAGTACCACGGGGTATACTTCTTCGCAGCACGCGTGGTATAATTCCCTGAGTCGGCGATGCTCATGAGGTCGAACGCGTTCTGCAAGTCTGTCCTGACAGATCGGACGCCAAACAGTGGATAAGTTTGATTGAAGTAAAGCGCGCGGTCAAAGTTAGGGTACATTGTGTTTTTATCATAGTAGACTCCGGAGGCAAGCGCCTGCGGTACAGAAGCGACGGCCGTGCTTGCCGAAAGGTAGTAGTAGTCAAGGTTGGGTAGGGATTGGAAGTCGTAGAACGTTTGATTCAGCTTCTGTAGAATGTAGCTAAAGAAGAAGGCCCTGTTTAATACAGCAAGGGACATCCTCTTAAACCGATCCTGTTTTAGCATGTCAAATGGTCGTGGACGAAGACTTAGATCGGGCTGCACATGGCAGTTGTCAGCGTTGATGGTCGCCATTTTGTTTTTGATGTCTCTGACCCATGGCTCGTCAGTTGCTGAAGTTGGAACGAGTAACATCAATCCAAGGAGAAAGAAGACCGCGAACGACATCATTGCGATTTCTTTCTGAAATATGAAGAGATGGAATACATTTATCATTATGTTTATGATGATGACAGTAGATAAGATTGCCTCATTCTATTGCGGCTAAAACCAGTACGCCTTCTGCATGCGGCCTATTATAAACAAGCCTGCATGGCTTATTCGCATGCTGACTGCCGATCGTGGCTACAGATCACGTCTCATTTGCATGCCGACCACTGAGACCAAGGCCATTTTTGTAGACACTGACAGCCACAGCTTTGTCTATGAAATTCTGTCCCTACCTTCTTTAGTTTAGTTCGCTGCTGGTTCGATTTCCCGTGAAAGTATTATCGGGAAGAAAATTTTTTTGCGAAGAATGACGGCAGATTCCTTGGACACTCTCCTTGCGCTCATGAGGAACTTAACCTATCAAGAAATGTTGTTGTCTTTTGCTCGCCGGCCGGAGTCACAAATAAACCATTATCGCGAGCTACACGTTTTGATATCTATGGCAATTACTCGTGCGGACAGATTGACTGGTTAATTATCTGAAACAGTATTTAAACATAATTTTGTGACCTATTTAGGTCGCGATAAATTCGATAATTCTGAATTATGCCAGCAATAATGACCTAAGTAGTTGGCTGATAAAATAAAATAAACCACAACAAGGGTCAAAGGTTTAATTGCCAATCCGATACGGTAATATCGATTGGGTATCGTGATATTACCTTTAATCCAAAAATTGATTTACTGCACGACTACTTTTCGCTGCATCATCATATCGATCGAACAATTAAGATTTTATTTGACAGTCTTTGCCCACCACTCGGTCATTATTTTTCCATTACACGCGGCCACGACACACTCCGTTACAACAACAGAACAATCATGAATACGAACAAATATGCCATGACAATTTTCATCCGTGCATTACAGTTCAATAAGATGCCAGTTACACCACTAAGCTGCTATTAGAATAGGCTAAACATTGTCATTTGAACGCAGATTGTGAACGGTCACTCTGGTCCTGTGGGAACTTTTCTCGAAACCGGTCTCGCGACATATGGTCCAGCGCATTGCGCTATTTCTGGCCTCCCTCGGACAATACTCAGAGTGATGGACAATTCAGGTCCAATTAAAGACGACGGGAATCTGACGCGAGGACTTGTGAGCTGCATAGACCACATCTGCAGTATTAAAACAACCTGCTTTCCTTTTCTTGAATTGCTTGTTGACTCAGTCTTCTTTGGGTCAGGGGCATCACCGTGAGAATCGGGAGGGTCCATCTGCGGTTAATAATATTGGACAGACTAATAGAAGTCAACAGAAACAGTTTAATTCAACTGGAGATTACATTATAGGGTTGGCCCAGGTTATTATCTTGGGCTACGATTGAGTTGCCCTTCTTTGAAGGACATATAGGAATTACAGAGACCTGCCGAAGCTAGCTTTTCACAAGTTGTCTTCAAAGAATGGGCGATGTCATTTTCAACGCAGCATCCATGGAGAAGATTGCTGAAGACAAAGGTGATTGTGACTTTGTCTAGGCTAAACGGCTTCGATCAATATCTGAAAAATTTCATAAGTATAAGACGACTGCAAATACAAGGTTGTGACTATGTCCTTGCTGAGCGATGGATGTCTTCCGATGGCATTATTCATTGACACTTGTCGTCAAGGGTCCTTGTAATAGCCATGACCGAACATTAGCTCTCAATACGTGCGCGCGGGTGGATCGAGTGCACAGTTGTTTGGTTAGCGGTCAGGGAGGCATACTGCCACCTAAACTGATATCCAAGAAGCACTTTATTCAATGTTCTGATTGTTTATATTGATGTTTTCCAATGTAACCAGCAACGGTCATACATTGCTGATGTAACGCACCAAAACGCGTTCCGAGCTGTTGTTTGAAGAATATATACTGATAAATTTCCGAAGAGCAGCGTAGCGCCATCGTGGCCCAATGGATAAGGCATCGGCCTCCTAAGCCGAGGATTGCGGGTTCGAGTCCCGCCGATGGTTGATGGCCCTTTTGCATTTTTTATTTACATTTTTTAGTCTTCCTTTATTTGCCACTACTTCCAATTTTTTCAATTAGTTTCATTATCATTGATTATAGCTGACTTTATTTACAACTTTTGTTCTCTTTCTAAACCATAATACATTGTATCTTATATTTTAGTTAACTGTGTCACTGGTAGATGGCGCAAAATGCTGTTTGTAACAGTTAGTTTTACAGTTTTGTGCAGTTTTACCTGTAATATCTTTGGTTACTCAAAATAAACGTACATGAAAGAGTGAATAACAAGTAAAAAAACCAAAACAAGGGACGTCAAGTGTGGTAGATAACGATCTAACTGGATGAAACTCCGTATGAATAGGCCTAAGCACAGCAAAAAAGGTTCAGTAGGCCCTATACTGATTCCCGGCCTCGTAACAAGTGCATCGCGGCAGTTCATGAGTTGCATACATTGTACTTTTCCATCAAAAGCGCAAGTGAAGTCGGTCATTAAGGCGTCGAACAACAATAAAAGTGATAATTACACATTCCCCCATCCCCGGCTGACGACACAACATGCTCCGCCTACACACAAACATAAAGACCACTTGAGACAAGTTGCTAAAGAATACCCGAACAGTTGGCAGTCCCTTTGGGGTCAACCCCGCCACTGTGGTTGCTACGTTGGACAGTCGGAACACGGTATAAAGGGCGCTCGCCGCACGCGTACGTGGCCATGACATCAGCTGTCACGACTTGAGCGGGGGCCGGGGACCTGGAAACATAAATCACAATTAATTCATTTCCTGCAATGAAAATGTTATCCTTACAGACAACGCGCGTCCATGGGCGGAGGTATAACGGAGTCAATACCGCTGTTCAGTATGTGACATATACTGCGGTAATATATCTATATGTACGTACCGTCATCGCCAGCTTTTTCATGGGATATTCTGCTTCATTTGATGTACAATGTATCTTATAGCGTATGTGTGCTTGATTACGCAACTTAATTGGAAATCCGTTGCACGGTGACAGGCAAATCAAATATTTGGTCCTTGCACCTGTCCCAACGCAATTTGGGACTGTGTGAAAATTACTCGCAGTGACCACAAACTCAAGTCCCAAATTTATCATGTTTGCTTAGTGATTTGGGTTATGATTTCGGCAAATAGATTTCAGAATATTTGATTGATATATTAAACAGTACTCAAGACGGTCGCTGTTTACCAGATATCATCGGTAAATAAATTTGTAGAGCGCACGTAATAACTGATTCTGTAAACATCGTAAAATTGTCTATTCATTCGCTTGTTTGAGTTTCACACGTTTTTCAAACGCCAGGGGTGGGTGAAGCTATTTTATGTAACTCTTTTTGTAAGTCGTTGTTCATACCTTGTTGCAAAGGATGGAGCGGGGGGGGGGCGAAATTCCAAAAGCCGCCCCTATGCGAAATCTCTCCTAATACACCATGATATTCAACTGCAGTCTGCTTTGGGACAACCATCACAACCGCGCCGACGGGAACATCGAATTCACCTTTCTCGCAGGTTTCAGCCGAGGTTTCAGCGGATAACAAACGATGGCGCGCGCGTGGTTGTGACTGACCGATTGTGGCGTGGTTTCACGGAATATCTGGTCATCTACATCGGGAATTTGATATTGTGCCGGATATTGTCAAAATTGGAAGTTGAATACTGATCATTACTGAACCTCCACCGAGCACGTGTCTAGGCGAAAAACTCACATGGGAAATTCGTCGCTAAGATACACAATATTACCAACACCGTCCGCCCAAGAGTGAAAATCCCTCAAATCAATTGAAATAACGATTGAAAATATCGCAAAACTAGAAATGAGGGCCTTCGCCCGCTTTGACGGAACTTCACACGTGTTTTCATTCCGTCGTGTTGATGTCGAACGTGGGGATAAACGGAACGGGAGTGGCATTAATTGGCTATTGGCGCTGGGCGTATGTTTACCCGGCGCGTGGACAAGATACAACGACGGCGACGTGTCTTAATGAATTACAACGTAAAAATCTGTTTTCGGGTGAGAGAATTTATCGCAATCAGTTCACACATACTTGCAAGGTGTATTCGCCTGTTTAACAGACTATGGCGTATTTGTATTTTAATGATGAGATACTGAAGATGACACTGCGTCAAGGCGTCGAACACAGACGAGACAATGTCGCACTAACGAGGGACACAATTGCGCGCACGTGCTTGTAGTTGTGTCATTGCGAGTCAATACTCGTGCGCTGGCCCCGCGTGCCCGCAGCCTGGTTACCGTGAGAACTTAATGCCGATAGCCCGTCGTATCCCTGTCATATGGCCAGGCGGAGGAATTTGCTTTGTGCGTTTACATATTTAAATATCTCACGATTTAAATGACAATAGCACATCGACCCGACAGCTGATTGTCTTTTCAATACAGCACAAATGATAGCACAGTTTAATCGGCCTTGTCAACCGAGGTATATAATTACCCTCACCGCCTGTTTACTTAATGGCCGACTTTCCCATGGGTTGCTACCAGCGGAGCTGCGGGTCGCGCTTGAGCGGTTTCCCTGGTGACGTCACGTCCGGCTTCGCCTATAAAGCTGTCCCGGAGGCGAGGGCTGTCATTCATCAGGCAGCCACCAAGGTAAGAGCATCTCTCGTGTTAGGCGATGTCCCGATTTATGGACTTGTCGTCATGAAGGATACATACTGACTTTTCGCCGATCTTTCTCATTTTCCCTATTTATCGATTTACGGAGTTATCTTTCGATTTAATGGATGCATGCGTTTGATATTTTCCCTGTCAATGGCAGAAAACCCCTATAGCCTGCTGAAGTTGACAGTTTCTATTTCTCGGATTATTGCTTCAGCAATTGTATGACATATCACATAGTGTCATTGAACCAAATAGAACCTTCTTTTTTTAATTTAAATACAAGATAGAGGGTTTCTATCAATGTTTCCATGCCAAAGACTGACGTTTTGGTAATTGGTCATCAGGCAGATGTGAGCCATGTCATCTGTTGCTTATGTCTTCGTTGGTATATGGCCGACCTAGCTATTCTATTTGGAATGTTTGATATATGAACCAAGTTAACAGCAAAATCTTAGCGTCTCTGCAGTGAAAATCGGTCTGTTTAGAGTCTAAAGAACCAAGCCTAGTCGTACTTTAGCCATTTTTGCGGCCCTCCCACACCCCCCAGTTGTCAACACCTTTCCGTGTAATACGCAACTTTCCAATTTTCCCAATGTCTAACCAACCGTCTTTTCCATTGCAGCTTCTGGATATAAAAACTTCATTCGTTCACAAACAAAACAAAAAGAGATTACCAAGATGTTGCGAGTGACGGAAAAACCTCGTCCAGGATGTATCAAGAGGGAATTATCTGCCTCACAGAAAGTGTCAAAGAAATATCTCAAAGCTCACATGAAAAGGTTACACAAAAAGGAGTACAGGAAGCTAAGAGAAATGGTACCAGCAGTAGCGCATAAAGACAAAGTTTCAAAGGTAAGCCGCTTAACAGTTAATAAGATTTATTATTTTCAGTAAATGACTATTTTGACACCCAACTCATGAGTAAGATTAATCGTCACGGCGATGTTATCCTTTTCGGTCTTTTTTTCTTCGTTCTAGTCTTACTTAAATGTTGCTGTTCGGTAATGGACGAAATCTGTTGTTTTAGCAATTGAGTTAACTTTCGTTCACACTTAACAGCTGAGTAAGATTATGTAGGCTCTAAAGTTCTCATTAGTATTTTGGCCTGATTAAAGAAAGCTGAGAGATGTTAGCGACCCTCTTGACTATGATGTCGCTGGAAAATCCAACGATAAGGTAAACTAACATCTGTTTCGCCCTTCTGTTAATGTCCATCCTTATTTGGCTCGGGACCCAGCGGCATCATATTGTCACAATCGGTTGTCGTTCCCGCAGCAACCGTGATATAGCCTCAATAAGCCTCCAATCATCGGTGCACCTTATATCGATGACTGTGAGAATATCTCTGGTTACTGTGACAAGCACCATATGTCGTCTAGCAAATCAGGACGATTTTCTCATGACTGACTTTTCTTGAATATGCATTAAGCTTGTCAATTATCATGTACATATATCACCTACACTGTACATCTGAAGAATCAATGCATTATTTGACTTGAAATGAACTGCCATAACAATGTGTGATATGTCAGATGCTGAAATTGTCACCTTGAAATATACCCCAACCTAAGTTTGTATCATATACAACTGATGATAGGTGATTTTGATCACCCAAGAATGGAGCAATATGTAAGTGGAGATTCCAGGTATTTCTAAAAGTGCAGTCTAACAATGTCGGCCTTGTTCTACTCCACCTGTCCAGACATTCCTGCGACCATTTCAAACTCAAGGTAGCGTCACCACCCAAACATTCCCTTGGTTACGGAGTCGGATATCAAGTGGAACGATAAATATGAGAACGACACGGACAAACACCAGTGTGGTATTTTCAAGTGTTCCGTGAGACAACATTAGCTCCTCTGTGTGAGTCCCATCCTACCTGAACCTTTAGCACAATTCTGAGCTGTCTGAGATGTAGAGGCGTACACGAGGACACATTCTGTATATCAACTTGAGATATGGAGAAGGTGCTAAAAGTGTATGACGTTTGTCCCAGAGATAGATACTTGTAAACTTATGACTGAATTGTTGTGTATTACGTATAGCTAGTATAAAGTGAGACGGATCCAAAAATTTAATAAAACCAAAAACGACATCCATTTTGTCTTTTTGTTACGTTTTCCGATTATATTGTTTGCGTTTAAAACTTAATTGTAGAAAAGAAAGCAAATATCACTGAATGTACGACATTGAGTGGACCCTGAACATGTTACCATCATCTGCATGATACTGGATGTATGGCCGTCTTAAGTCTTCACAGGTCTACCACCCCCATACATCATTAATCAATCTACGGGTCCCCGTGTCCTATTCACCGAGCAGACGACAGCAACTCGTCACCCTTCTCCTTATCCGTGCCCCAGGCAGGTCCATGTGGCTTATCACAAGTCCGCAGAACCATAATTTGACCATTCTTAGGTCCGACCCGGCTCAACCTTACAAGAATCACAACCTGTACTCAACTGCATGTTCCATTGACGAATGCACAGAGCAATGTACACTGCGGTGTGAAATTGATTTCACTAACCGATGGGTTGGCGCATGTAGCAACACCCGTAGCTGCTAATTAGTGAGGTATTGGCTAATGCAAGTCCGTATGTGAAGTTACAAGAATGCGCGTAAGAGCAAGCTGGGTTGAAATGGACTACAGAAGTCACCCAATGATCAGCCTGACTTTGCCTTTGCAAGATTCTTTCATGTTTTATCAAATGAGGACCTATTGTTATCATGTGCCCCAGGGGATGCGGGGGCAGGGGAGAGAAAGCGAGATGACGCCCCAAGATGTTACAGCGGTTGGCATGGTGTCGCGTGCTGCCTCGGTATCCAAGTCCTCGGAGACTGTCGCAGCATCATGGCTTCTCCTTCTGTTTGCAAATGACAGCAAATATCAGCAGATGGGATTAGAAAGAAATTATCATGATTGCACGAGATGATTTCATTGTTGCGGCTTGGTTTCATTCTAAACCATATTTTGGTCCTAACTGAATGTCGGTGTGAACTAGAGACACGTCTTCCTTGAATTCGTTAGAGGCTAAATGTAAAGGGACAGGCCTATACTCAATGGCCATCCCTAGGTGAGGTGTAAAATAGGGACAGGCTTCCTTCCCATCACTTTGCCACTCCTGCATCTACCTGAAACCTTGAAACCCAAGTCGACTTTTTGCATGATTAATCAAACTGACTCGCATAAAAGACCGTGTCACATCCTAGCATTTTTCCCACGGGACACAACAATGGGAGAGGTCAGTCTGACCTTGATGAAACAAGACTAGGATTGTCCATTTTTGGACTGTCCGAAATCTCACTTTCGGTCACTGATAATTAAGCGCAGTGACGCAAGAACTGAGAGTTTAAACCTCAAAGGCGAGAACACTTGAATGAAACGGACTTCTGCCAACGTTCAACTGCATGGGTTGTGCCAGTGTGGGAAAACAGCTGCCTTCTTTGTAATGTTTCGTATGAAGTGTCCTATAGCGCAATTGGGTCGGCCGAGTCCCGCAGTAGTCAATTAAAGTTGCATAGCTCCGTCATACTCATTTTTCAAACCCATACTTTCTTTACTTAGTCAATATTTTTGAACTGTACGATGATTTCATTGTCTTCTTTCAGGTCACAGTTATTGAAGAGGCCATTAAATATATAGATGAATTACACGCAGCTTTAATCGAAAGACTACAGGCTGGTACCACAGGACGGTTACAACAAGGTATGTTTACGACATCCTTCCATACATTTCTTTGTTTATCTTGATCTTGGAAAATCCAAATCCAGTTGACCATGCAAACGAAATCTGGTTTGTAAAAAAGCTATAGTAATTTGAAACTACCGGACATAGCATTCATTGAAATGCGAGATTCTTCTATTCGCGACAGTGAAATTCCACCAGTTTTAATCCCTACCACAATGTCGCTCTCTCCGTTACGTCATGCCCACGCCATTCCAACCGCCCACCAAAATCACTTCTCGAAGCTGCTTAAACAATTAGAACAGCTGCCTTTTGAGCAATTATCCTCCAAAGAAAAGATTCGCAAATAAGCATTGCGCCCGTTATCAAAAACCGCTATTACAAATTCCACGACATAAAATACCTCGACATCGTAAAAAAAATCTGTGGAGCCGCGGACTTGGTCGCGGAGAGCGTGTGAACGGAGTTGGTACTCCGTACTCCGTCATTACCACTGAATGGGCGCGGAAGGCTGCCATCTGGTTGTGCCGTTCCGTTACTCCCCGCCATTGAGACTGCGAGTCCTTATCGTGAGAAAGTCTTACGAGGCCGTATGGTCGTCTATTGATCTCCTATGGATTCGTCCTAGTCGCTTTCAGATCAGCTGATGTCTTGAGGTGTTTGGTTCTGAGACAAGTAATCTTACAGATTGCTTTCAGCAGTAAGGCATATAGTTACTACAAATGTTCTAATCCCAAATGATCACCAGTACGTGTATTTGACTAAGCAAGCATCTGATAAGACGCCGTCACTCTCGTCCTCATGTCAGTGAAAATAACAAAGTTTGGTTTAAATGGAACCAGACGGTTTCTTTTTAAAGACCTTTAAACCAAGGACACTTGAGAAATCACAATCACTGAGATTGACCGGATGATGACGTCATCAATTGGTAAAAATCTGTCTGAAATCTATGTGATTTCTTGAAGGATCGTTTAAGCCTAATTAAGTGTGGTGACATTTGTAAGGCAGATTTAAATGACCACATCTAATCTGGCTGCTCGCAGCACAAGATAAAAAGTGTGTGGCAACTTAAATTGGGTTTGGTCAGCGTACGTCGATGTACAGCGTTTTGTCCTTGATGTGCATGAATCGGGATAAAGTGTAGGTGGCTCGGATTAGTAAAAAGTGATCCACCAGACTGTGATAACAATCAAACGATTTCACCCTAAGTTAATGTTATAATCTACAGACTTTTACACACTTTATAACCTAAAATGCTTAAGGTGTCTCGGAATTCTTGATGTGACACTGGGTAACCTGCCAATACCGTGAGAAGAGAAACGGTTTAAGGAGTTTTGAGTGACAATTCAAAAGGGGTCATTTATCCTTTTGAAAGCAAAACACAGGAATTCCATGCTTTGACAACAATAGCCAGTTGCAGGATAAATTCGACCATTGAATTGCGTCCGATTCTCCCACGGCCAGTTTTGCCGCAACAGACAACCTCGACTCTAGGGGTAAAAAATCGCAATCGTAATGATGAATGTTTTTTTTACTGTGGTAACTGTTTTCGATATCAAAAATCTTTATCAGTCATGCCAGATGATATCACCTAAGTGCGTAATTTTTATCAGAATTTCAAGCATTATGTAGAAAAGTGAAGCTATTCACTTTCAAAGTAAAGGAATATTCATTCAGAACGTCGTTATTCCTACCCGATCTGAGCAGAAAAATGTTATGATATGGAGATTGAAGTATTTTTTATAATGCCGCACGTGCCAGCAGTCATTGTAACTAAAATAACATGTGACGTTGAAGGCGGGATGACAAGAAGAAATATCACTAGTATCACCTAAAGTATCACCTTATCAAATAGATACTCCAAAAAAACATATGATATTCAGAAGTAAAAAACACAAAGCAAACACTTGAAAATTGTTCCCATCCAAGACAGGAGTTGCTGTCATCCAAGACAGGGCACGAGGTTTCACAAGGTATGACATTATTCCGCTCAGGCCGTGCTGCCAACCACAGCGAATTCCCCCACTGTAACAGATGTTGGCGTACAAACCTCGGTGAGAGCGGGTAACCCAGTCAATGGACTGATACTCCAAGTTCTAACTTCTATTGTTGGGCGATTTTGGGTCATCGTCCGAATGGGGTGTTAGTCATGCAAGATGGTCCATCCACCGTGGGAACACTGGGGACAATTCTTCCCGGGTGGATCCCATTCTCTCATCTGTTCTCTATGTTTTATAAGGGGGGACAAGGGGACACCTGGATGGTTACAACTCGAGGTGACAAATTTTATCATCTTTTTTTCACCCCAAAATTGATTTAAGTTTACCCTTAATGAACCTCATATCAATTGTGGAACTATATTTGTTCTTCAAGATATTGCATGACAATAAATCAAATAAGTTTATGGACCCGTTTGTGGAAGTTACTGTATTCGAACCACTCTCTGATTTGAGTCATAATTTGAGTGGTCAAAACACAATTGCTTGATAAATACAACAACACGATAGTTTAGTTCATATCAAAGATATATATACATGTATAAGCGAGCCTTATTTTTTTCTTCATAAATATGTACCGCAGATAAACTCGAGTAAACGTCTTGTAAGTCATTGATGGAATTGCCGAATCTCAACCATATTCTTATTGCAGACGTTGTCGTTTTATAGTACGACATCCTCATCGCTGTGCATGGCAACAGACAGCATTAAACATTGTCACGCCAACGCGACAAATCGCCTTCACTGATAACGCGACCACAAGAAATCCTAGAAAATCAACCCATCAAAAGACGGGAAGAATTGAGAATTAAAATCTAACAAAAGACTACGCCTTGAAGAAAAAGCTCTTGAACGTTAATTATAATTCCATCACTGTGGTTTTGATGGGATCACCATGGAGTGTGGATCCCCTGTCATGTCACGCCGACCCGGCATATGGCACGATCTGGTCCGGTACGGGGGCTCCTTCACATCACGATCGCATCGTAAACAGGCAATTAAGCGTCCTCAGCGAGAGCCCGATCCTAGCCCCGCAACTCGGGTAGGGTCCGTCACTGGGTCCTAGGGAACGTTCGGTGCAGAGAGGCACACCCTTACCATCTGTGCCGCGGTGTCTCCGTGGACCACGCAAAAGCAATATCACGAAAGAACGGGGTGCCAGATTGGGCAACAGATTGAGACGAAGTGGTTGCCAGCTGACTTACCCGTTGGTATGCAATCTGTCTCCTTCCGATGTAGCATTTTGGAAGTTGCATTTAAGTCGTTGCGATGGGGTCCATTTATATTTGCAACAAATATCTGTTTATACTACAAACATCGTCGTCGTATGATGTAGTCGGCCATCCCATTACACCAGAAACCTATGTACTGAGTTGGCAAATCTCGCTCTGGCCGTACCCGCGTTACTAAGTCTAACAACCATGGGAAAAGCATCTGATGATTTCAATGGGTAGTCAATATGGCACTCAGATATGTTGACAGAATATCACAAATTCATAACACCACTCGTACTCCTACCGCTTGCAACAAAAGCAATCAAGTACCTGATGCGGTATCATTGTTTTAACCACCAATTCACCACAGAAATAAGCTTCAGTCAATAAAGTTGGATCCATGATAGAATGATATAATTCATCATAAGTATGCAATAGCTATAGTACTTTCTGGTTCAAAATCGTATTGAAATGCTCAGCGAGTTGAACATCAATTCGTTGACAACCTAACTGAGTTTGATGTCTAAAGCGTTGGGAGCGAGTACAGGTGATGTTGTACACCCTCAATTAAGTGCAATCATAGCATCCGCCAATTCAGCCAGGAGGAAACCTTCAGGAGAATTTGGAATCTCCTATTGTGTGGGTACATCGAAAATTCTCGACCATGAGTCAAATTAACCGATATGTAAAGTCGTTTTCTCAACGTGATTGACCGAACTCAAATGTACATGTTCATGTATTTTATGTATGTTTAGAATGGAATGATATACAGACCCTGATGTTCATGACAATAATAGCCAATCATTGTCGTTAACAATGTCATCCCGCATATCTGCACTTCCGTTAACATGGGGCCAAATTCGCTTGAAAACAAAAGTTACAGAGAGCTACATCCGTCCAAATTCCGTTGTTCTCAGAAAATGGCCATCCCAGACACTAAGCCGTTAGTCATGATGATAGGTGTGCCTGGAATTCGATTACATAACAGTTGTCATCAAATAATGATAACATCATCAGGCGATAGCACTGGGATAAAACCTCCGCAAAAATAAGAAAAAACTAAATTCAAACAAACTTAAGGCTTTCATTAATAATTCTATTCCACAAACTGATCGTATCTGCATATTAACATCAATGAAACAGGCAATGGCCTCATGATTGCAAGTCCCGTGTATTCAACTGGTAAAATTAAGATCAAGACCAATTCACTTTCAGCAAGGAATATGAAATTGAAGCAAAAGAAATTGAATTAGCGTTGGCTCTGCGCTCCATTTGAGTTTGTAATTGAATTGGATTCAATGTTTCAAATATGCCTTCTGCTTTTCTGGTCACGACAGGAACAATCAGTAAACATACGGTCCATCTCATCCTGAGCGTACAGACATCAGTGTACAATTAGAGTTACAAATGTACGTGGGTGTCTGGCAGCATGAGCTGGACCGATCGCCATAGCAGACGACAGGTTGTGCTCGGTGACTCTCCGGCGATGAAGGTGGGAAAGGCAAACACTTGGCTGAAACTTGAAGTTTGATTGACTGTTATCTGTATGAACTCATCTTTGCGGTCAGATGATTCCCGTGGGAGATGTGGGTCTTATTTAACCGATTGTTTGCTTTCCCCAAATATTCCACTTGTCATAATTGAGATAAAATTCTTGGTCTTCCTGGATGTCATTCTGAGTAATCGTGTTGTAAGTTTTTCAACTTGTATTTCTGAAAACAATATACTTATGTCTTCTCCCCTTGGTATCTTTCAGGTTCATCACCAAACCAGGCAGAGATTAACCAGCGAATGCTTCACGAAATGGTTTTGAGAAACCTCCAGCCTCTTCATACGATAAAAGTCAACCCACTCTGCGAAAAACAGCGAAAAGTAGCCACATATCTTAGAAAGACAGACAAATTGCCAAAACGGGACTTATGAGCTATTTGATGAAATGCAGAGACAATGAATGATATCTATGATTGACAAAATTTGGATTCCTTGGATTTTTAGCACCTTCCTCCGTATGCTCAATGGACTTGAACAGTGGATGCCGTCCAGCATGACTGCCTCAGGATCTTCGGGACATTTTTGGACCGGTAATACAAGCCACATTTATACCAGACGTTTCTGTTTGAAGGAGTAGAACAATCTTGCCTGGTTGTAACAGAGTTTCAGTTGTTTTACGTGACATTCATAGTTGACTTTTTCATGAACCTATCAATATCATTATCTTCACGTTTCATGAGTGCAAACGTAGCTGTTCTTCGCATACTTTGATTCGAGTTTGTTTTTCAGTCTTCCCGGTTTGCAGACAATCATTGGTGTCTAACGAAAACAAAGAATTCAAATTTTGTTCAATTTGTAAACTAGTCAAGCTTGTAAAGATTGTGAATAGTTTGGTGTACATATTGCAGTATTGCATAATAAATGTACATAGTCAATGTGCTAACTAATAATAGCAATTCAAAGAACAATGCAGCAGTGGCATGCAGTTTTTTAAAGAAGCATTGTTTGGGTACAATAGCGATCCTTTTGTGTTTTTTATCGTCCTGAATCTTATTTTTTAAAAAGCCGTTAACCAGGTGGCCAAATAGCGCCAGGTTTTTTTCTTGTCTTTGGAAAAACTAGCCTGTGGGGCTCTTGTTTCAGCATGTCCCTTCTTGGAGACTTGTCCTTGGGTTTCTATTCTAAATGACATTTTGTTTGTTATGAAATTTTCCGAATGGTGGTTGATGTTTCGTGAAATAACACCCCAGCGTTTCTATCCCAATAAAGGCACAAAGTCTGCTTGATCAAGCATTTTTCACCTCAATGTGAAATTTCACAAAAGATTACAACTTCCTTACACTCATTTACGAGCAAAGAAACTCCTTTGTTGTAAAAAGAATAGTCCTGACTTACTACAGCAGTTAATGTCATGTCTGTTTACTTTAGAAGTGGTTTGACCGCGGGGCGAAAGTGATTTACAAACCATAACGTAACCGTGGCCCCACCCCTTACTTGATAATTGGTACTCCACATTATGGCTCCTTTTATAAGGTTTTGCCTTGGGATAACCGTGACACGACCGAAACAGTTAGTAATACATCATACTGTAATTACGATAAAAACCCAGTAATACATCATACTGCAATTATGATAGAAACCTATTGGACAGCTGCCCTGCCCTTGGTACAGTCCCGTTAAGTCAAAGACAGTTAGATAATACACAAGGACACTTTTTCAAATGCTGAAAAAGCCACAAAATAAACACAACAAAGGCTTGGTCAATAGCCAGAGGGGATGCTCCGTTAATTTCTCAGTGATTTCATGCCGACCACGGAACCTATAAATCAAACCTTTCCTATCTTGCTACATTGTTCTTTGAGTTGTCGTAAAAATAGAATCTGACGAACCGACGCAACCTAATCAAGAATGTCAGACGCCATTAACCGTGTTATCTGAGTTGTTGTTTTTTATTGTGTTTTTGAGCAATTTCCGTTTCTTGACCACAAAGGCAGTTCAGATGAATGATATTACTTTAGGAAATTAACAACGAAATTTTTTGCACTGTTTACCTGTTTAATCCATTTTTCATTTAATGCGCATCCTCAGGTAAAGTTGCATGATGGGTGAGCACATATACTTCCGATAGAGATGGTATTTGATACCTTGTACAGAAGTGGTGTTTCCTTAATTTGCTTGACAGTTTGCCATTTTTATCATCTTGATGTTTATTTACTGTCGAGAAGCACGAACACAGTATTGAAAATGGCGACGATGTGCAACCAAAAAATTAGGTCAAGCTCAAAATACATTGTGTTTTTATATTTCTTGTGTTTAGTGACGTCTTTCGTCACCAAATTTGTGAATAATTTCGTCATGCTCAGAAACTGCGTCCATCGTTTCTGTTCGAGATAATTTTTGTATCGTTTTACATGCATTTTATAATATATCAAAATAAAAAATGACAAATTTGCCTATATGAAGCTTTCCCTTGTTCATTGACCAGTATTGATCCGATGGAGCCTTCTTGTTAGGATATTAAGCAGCCTGCTGGTTCTATCAAATTGGATTTAGTGCGGAGGCTTCGTTCTGTAATCTACAGAAGTTGAACCAACTTTATATACCATGAACAGGACGATGCGTTATACGGTCGCCAGGCCTGTATACGTCGCTTTGTAATCTGCTCCAGAGCTCCCATTGAAGCCAAAATATCGACATTCGATTACCGATGTTGCAGAAGGTTCAAGGCTACCGTGAGGCAACAGTTGTGCAATTCAAATTTGGGTACTAATTAGCAAAAACCGCCACAATCCAATGATAAAAAATCCCTGAACCGAAAGTGAAAGCCTTTTGTGGTGAGCAGACTTTAAGGTCCCCAGGTGACCTTTTAAAAGGTGCCCCGCGGGAACCAAGAGCGGCACAAATGCAACTGAAAAATGAAATTAGTTATTTTCATGCTGCACACCGAGGCTGACTTAAATGCCTCTTAACAACCTAAATCGCATCTTTTTATGCTAATAGTTGCTGGGTATTAACTTTTGACTGTTGGTCCAGCGTGCCACAGACATGTAGACTCATCTGATCGTCATAATTATAATAATTTTCGCATTTTTATTGCGTGCCGTCTGTAATAGTTTCGTACAAGCTGCATCGGTGGACTCGAATGCCCGTGGCAGCGAGAATCCGCGAGAGCACAACAAAGCAACGTGCATTGATAAAGCAAAAAACTTTCGTCTGTACCGTGGAAAGGTGACATGTTGTGAACAATCGAGAGCAATATGAAGGTGGATGGTTCTGCCGTCATCATTGTTGTCTCTTGGCTTTTCACCTCCGTCTGAACTTCGCCATGAAAACAATGAGAAAAATCGAAATGAAGGAAGCGCGTTTATAGCATTGTGGTTGTTGCTTGTAAAGCTAAATCGTTGCCTCTCAGTCGGAATGTAATTAAAGGGCATGCACGCGGTGATCTCTGAATGCGTTGACTTGCGATGTCAATGGGTTTTAGGGTTCCCAGCCCCGCCCTACTCTCTCTTACAAGAACATCTTGCGAGTTCCCAACAAAGAGTGAAATTCTTTTAGCGAATGTTTGCCATACCAACGTTTGAAGAATAGGAGAAAAGACATCTTATTAACGAACTTGTTACTATGAGCTAGGAGCTGCAACCTCGCCAATGACATCTCAGTTACGTTGCATCACAGCTGTGTGAGGTACCTTTTGAATAATTGACCATTTTAAGATATAGATATTTAAACTATCATCAACAATGTAATGTGGGACCAGGCAGACGCTGGCTCGTTGATTCACCGGGTATTATTGACTAAGTTGTCGTTAGCTTCCAGTTACAAGCGTCATATCGAAATGAACGCTGCCAATATCAGTACCCTGTTTGAATTGGATTATGATGAGTTTCCATTTAGTGGTCAGACAATGCCCATCTACAAATCAACAATAGGCCCCTTGAGAAACGGCTGAGTGTTTGCGCAGTATGGAAAGGTCTGCCCGGGCTTGCTGGGGTAGAACTGGCCAAATATCGCAATGAAAGCAAAGGTGTCCAGCTTATACCCTCTCTATCAGGGTCTCGCGAGCAGGGACAGGCATCTGCTCCTTTGTCCAGAACATATGGCGGGTCATATTATGCCATCTCAAGTGGTAAAATTATGAAGGGACTGACAGACCCATCGTGGTGATGCTTTCCAAAAGTTTATAATACTTATCAAGACCCAGTTTATCGTCCATGTACCTAATTATAGCATCGATATCAGTGATCACACGTTTAAACCAGATTTTGAAAAATCTTATTTTTGCCTGAAATTACCTCCATATTATGACCAGTTATAACCAAATAAAGCAATAACATTTGTTTGAATATTTTTCAAATACAGTGGAAACCCGGTCGGCGACCACCCCGCTATGACGACCAAGAATCGCTGGTCCTGAATGGTTTCCTCTTTAATTACCATTACAAGGCCCCTGGTAACACCGCCACCCCGGTACCCAGACCACGACCACTGGATTGGGCGGTCCCAATGACTAATTTCACCCCTCTAACCCGACGAAAGGGCCTAATGGCCGTGAAAAGACGAATGCTGCCATGATTTCTCTTTAGAAATTGATTGTGGCAAATTTGTCATGCCACAGAGGAAAAAAAATTTCAAGTCCAAATATTTTTTCACTTGTTTTTTTTCTGCTCAAAATGAAGAAACATCATCAACCCCAAAAAAATGTTGGCTTTGAAATTTTTTCAGAATTTTGAACTTATGCAAAATTCAGCTCTGAAGGATGAGCCCTGAAAATTTCTGAGCGGTCGTGTTACCGGGGTTCTACTGTAGTTTGCGTCAGCTTATAGGCAGCTGGTAATCATCACAGCGCCATAAATACGGCCATGAAATTATCAATTGTTATATTTTCTATAATCTATTGTACATATCTCTGAAGACTTACGTCGTATTCTAAATTGAGATTCACGCACTAGTTTTGTGGCACTAAATCCATGTGTGACATCGACCATACGGTGTATAAGATGCATCTCCATCACTCTGACAATCAAAGCATCGTCATCAAATAGCCTAATAGATTATTACAAAGACACTAATTGTCCTTTGAGAGTCGATGACATAATGACACCTAATTGCTTGGTAAGTCAAGAACAATTATGGGCATAATGATGGAAAGATTTCAGACATGATAGAGGATGTTCTTGAAGACAAAGACAGGGGTGAACCTTGTCAAAGCGTCGTCACAGGGGCATTATATCCTTGTCATGCGTCCTCTGGGACGATTGGCTGATGATTCCGATTCCCTCGAATTATATGATGCAAATTAGTGTACGAAGTATTATTGAGCGTTATTATTCTATATCCTGATATCGTGCAACTGATGCCGATAGGATGTAATGGGATTTTTTCTACTCCAAAACGTAAAGTTGTCTTAGAAAGTAAAGCCCAGCTCATTTTTACATAATATGTATTCACAATTAGTAGCACGTTCTTTGAAGCCAAAATTACTGTTTTATATTTAACGTGACCCAGTAGAATAGCATACATGCTTACATTCATGGCGGCAACGTGATGGTTTCACTTACTTGTCTTATGATTGTTCAGCCCGTATATTCAAAGGAGAAGACAGAAGTGCATCGTAATGAGGCGTGATGAAGGGACCATGGATCCCTCACGGCTAGATGCACAATACCGTCTGTCGCCCCTTAATATTAGTCCTTGATAACTAGTAGATATCTCATTAATATTACCCTGTGGCTAAAGATATCACTAGGTGAAAAGGTTGGTGTTGACATGTGTTGGGGTGGGGTTCGCTGTGTGACCAACAGGCTGGGCGCATGGAGACAGCTCACGCGCTAGGCACGGTCCCAGTGAATCTTGCCGGCGGGGTAAGGATCATCTTGTAATAATCCCAGGCCCTCCTCCAAGATGTGCCATTGATCATGATGCGTTTGAGGCCAGAACGATTGAGAGAATGATGGATCTATAGGTGTCGTTGCCGTCTTCTTGCAATGACCGAATGACTGAATCCGCCTGCCATATAGACTCATATTGAATTTGCTAATCAAGTGTTTCAGGCCCCAATGTCGGCAAGGCAAGTTTTCTACATTGACTGTGTTTCGAATATGACCATCGACCATCGATTATTGACGGTATTTGCTTCTGAAGAGGTAACGCTCTTCCAATTAGGAGTCATGGGCGGCGTTCTGATTCGTTGGCAGCGCTAGAGTCAGAGGTCATCTCCCTGCACCTGCTGAGGCCCTCATAGTTCAACAGCTCCGTGTCAACCCTTTCAGTTCACCTGCAAATGCCTAATCAATTGAACAATCAAGCAATAAACAGGTTCATTTAATTGCAAATTTCCATTGACTGGTTCCAAGGTGAAAATGTCTAATTACATCGGGAAAACAGGCTGCAGTGTATCTATATCGTTTTGCTGTTAAAGATTCGCGCGTGGTCTTAAACTTCGCTTCATTGAGAGAAACTCCTATTAAATTTCACACGTACTTCACAGGTTTTCGTTTTCATATTAAACAATTGTTATGGTAATACTCGAAGAAGGCATTCCCTGGCTAGGATTTCCTACACCTGTGTGTAGTATTAATTTAATTGAACTTCGTATATCATTTCATTAAATGGCAGAGTTTTAAAATTATAATATTGTTCAGATGGTCATCTGCGGTATTCCCAGAAATATGTTTAGCTGTTTTCACCAGTTGTATTATACCATACAGGGTTCTGAGTGTTTGAGGGGCCCATCCGAACAGTTGGTACAATGGGAACACGTCCCGTCTGTCAAATACAAAACTGATGAACAGTTCAAGGTCATTCACTTTCCAAGAGGCAACGACTGATTTGACACATGGTGTCGTAATCCGTCACTTGGTGGCTACATCACAAACTCGTCACACGTTAGTTACAGGGGATAACAAGTAGTCCAAAAACCTTTCTAATCTGTCCATCATAGTTATTGTGTCGGATGCTTTGATGGGTAAACACCCGTTGCCTCGCATAAACCGAGAAGTTTATGTAATCCATGGATTTTTTTATTTCGTCACAACGCGTTATACGTGCTACTTGAAAAACTGAAATCACCACGAGAATTATCATTGTTGTTGAAAGAAAAAGATAGGTCTATTGTAGGAAGTTAAATGAAAAAAAGAGATTGCCGGTACTTTTGAAATTTTTATTCAAAGACGACAGACTGCTCTTGGTCTTCCGTAATCCGTAACCAATGTTGGTAACATTTTCATCACAGATTCACAAAGCACATTAACTTTGATATAGTTTTATAGACTATTCTCATCTGAACATTTTAGCAGAGAACGCTGATTGTTTATTTGGATTGGATTGTTGCAGTTTCATGAATCGTCTAGTTTCAACTGGCCCAAGAGGTTGGGCCGAAGTCTGTGCCGAAATCATCAATATGTGGTAAAAACGAGCTTTTCTTAGATTCCTGCAGATTCCTTTTTAATAACTGTACCGTGCGTACTGGGGTCTGTTGTCATGTCAGTTTGACTGATTGTTGGATGGGGAACCATTGTTGGAATGAAAAGAAAGTAATGAGGAAAGAAAGAGGCCAGGTGATTGCGGGAATACTTTGTGGTTTTCTCACAAGACTTAACAACCCCTTGATATCCCTCAAAAGAGGATTTCAATCCAAGTGTGGTGGAATATCGTGTACATTTTGGTATAAGTGTATGTGGGATGTACAGCAGACTTGGAAATCAATGCGAGTCCTGTTCAAATCGACGGCACGCGTCCGGAGTCGCCCGATGGCGTCACTTGACCTTGACCTTGGTTGAACAAAGCAGACGACATGTTTTTGAAGGACACGTCATATCATCTGGAAGAAAACAAATTATTTCAATCCAAAAAGTCAAGTTTGAAGAGTAACCGCAGTGGGTTCTGACACAGGGACCTCCTTTGTTCCTCAAAATGTTTAATGCTTTTTATGATGCGCCTTGCTCGGCTTTTATTACAGTTAATTTAGCATGGCCTGGTGATCCTTGATGTTTGACATTCCTGAATAGGCGAAGTCTCGCTTGCCTCTTATCTTACTGATCCAGTGCATTCATGACAACTGTTAGAGCCCCAAGCCATGGTGTAACTTCGTTTGAAGAAAGTTAAACCTTGTCTTCATGACAATTTCATTTGATAATTTCTTTTATTGTTGAGTTTGATTTATTTCTTCTGTTTGAGGTTTACTCCATCAAATTTACCGCGCACCCGAAACTTCATGTTTCGCACAACAAAGGTGTTTTGATTTCTGGTGATACCGATCGAGGACGTTGACAAGATTTTATCCCGAATGTAATATAAGATATTATATTAGCTTCGTGATTTGATGAAGCCCCAAGCAAACAGGGTGTCTCCATTTGAAGAAAGTTCAAATTTTTACTTTTTATTCACTCAGTTCTTTTTATTATTTTGTTGCTCTGTGTTACTCTCTCAAATTCACCTCGTCAAATAAAGGTATTCCGATGTGGTTTGACCCGTTGACTTTTTTCCGTTTCTCAGTGTTTCCCTTCATTGTTTTGAACGCTGACAGACAGATTGAGGCGTTTTTTTCTCTGTTTCCCCCTATTGGAGCGGTATGGTCTCTCTCCAGCTGTCGACTGAATGGAAAAGTAAATTGGGGACAACTAAAAACTTTGCACCGACACGTTTTTCAATTTACATGTAGTTTCATAGTGGTGAACTAGATGAATAGTCGGCTGTTACATGTACTAATGTATTAACTACACGTATTAACTATTGTTATCAATTTTGTTTGGACGGCCAGCATCGATAGTCACCCGTATATATCCTTATTTACATATCGTAGTCTGGACCAGCATATCTCGCTCAAACCTGTCACTAATGACCATCACATGAGATTTTATCGATAGCACGCAACAGCCGTTCGCTGTCTTTGTCAACTAACGGCACTGAACACTAACATTGTCTGTTCATTTTGGCAATTCAAATCAAATTAATTCAATCATCTGCCTGTCGTCCTGATTATTGCAACAACCCCGTCCATTTCATGAGGTACCAGCATCTTCGCCATTTAACCTCGTGCTCCAGAGTATTTATGATTTAGCGACCATACAATCAAGCTCTTGGCAAGCGGGTGTCTTTGGTGTAAACGAGGTTGATAGGTTTGTTTGTCCAGGTTTTCAAAATGGCTGGTCGAACAAACGGCGTTATCTCGGCGCCATTGTTAATTTTCTCTAATTTCCTATTATTTTAGCATTTAGTAGATATTACGGTTACTAGTGTGTAAACCCGTTATTTTCGCTGTATACCAGCATTTATCAGCTTTTTGGTCAAGCCTGCTGCTGGCAATGGCGATACGGGTAATGCAACAATTGGCACCCGGAGAACTTGTTTCATCAAATATGGGTAGAGACTTTGTTTTTCACTTTAAGCGTGATAAATATGTTTGAAGTTGATAATATGTTAATTTCGTCTATAACACAGGTGGTTCTAATCAGGCTTCGCCACCCTTGTTAATCATATATCACTAATGGGACCAAACGGGATGAGACGCTGTTCGAATCACTAAAGCATGCAGGCACCAGTGGTTACTCTCGTGCATTGTTACACCAGAATCCGTTATGATTCTGTTCCTCTTCTCTCAATTAGTATAGCGTGACTTCTCATTTCATGTTGACATTTCATTTTAGAGATTAAAGACCAGAGATTGTTTCACAGGTCGATTCCTGCTCAAAGCCTGAATCTCCGATTTATTGAAATCTTGATCTCTCTCAGCACTGATCACGACGACGTTCACTTGACAACCAAATGCTGACAAGTCCTTACCCATCAAATGATAATAAAGACAGTAAGCTCATTCCAAAGACCTCATAACTCCGAATGCTAATTTTTGTCTCCGATCACCATTGTTAGCGGTTGCGAGGGCCATTTCGGCAAACATGGCCATATTGCGGAGAGATGGTTGGTTCTTGATGCCACGTTTTATGAAAGGTCCGGCTTAATGTCTTAATAGCTGACACGACAAATATTTCATTAAACTAAAATTAATCATAGAGCGGTCCGAGTGAGTGCTATTTTCATCTTGGAGTTCGCGCCGAATGTGCTGCTTCTCGCGCTTTGGTGAAAAGTGGTATTGTTCGAGTTGTTGGAAGGACATCACCTTGGTGAATAGGACCAACCAACTTGATGAATACACTGTCGTAACCAAGGCCATACCCAACACTTATTCTTCTGCCCGACTATCAAAGCGTGATTACTGCGCTTTTCAGGGTTATCACCTAATCACCGCTGACAGAAAATGATCCAAAACTACCACATTATCCCTCACCAATTGTCTCTAATTTGGAACTTTCTTTGTCGCATCGTTTCAGACTGAATACTCTCACAGATTAGCCTTGTCAGCTATAGTTTACTCTTCTCAATGAAAGTTGGCCAGGTTTTATTTTTGTTCATCTTTTCCTGACGATCTCAATTATCCATCTGGTTTCATCTCAGACTCTCATGTTTGAACCGCCGATTTGTTTGGCTTACGTCATTGGCAAGCTTACTGCGATAAAATGTGACGAAAAGGAAAAGCAGGCTTGCTCGAGTGGTATATGCATAGTGGTCACTTGGCTTTAAAAGTATGCAGTCAGATTTCTTAATCATTTCGACAAGAAATAGATGAAGTTATATTCATTGGATACGGTGGATAGGTCGGTGACATCTCGTGAGATGCAAATCTCATGTGAAAATCAAACTTACCAAAGCTTACCTATCATTCTGTCCAATTTATTGTCAAATGGACCGAAAACGCGAAATAATCGGGCTTCCTTTGCCGATGTGAGCTCTGTGAATTGAAGGTCTTTAATTAAAACATTTCTGATTTAATATGACTAATAAGGAAGGGTACATCGACGTTTCCATCGGTTGTCAAGTGCAAGGACCAAGCCAGCCTTTGTTTCACCCGCGCCCGTGAGGAGGAAATCCTGTATGCAAATGTATGCAAATGAGACTGCAGGAAATGGACGGGATTCGAGCACGATCATTTTTCTTAAGACCTCGGCGGTGTGTTGTGCACAGACAATGGGCGCGCGCCATATTGTTCTAGAGGGAGATTTCATCAATAGGATATTATTTGCGCATACTCGCCGCATTGTCTGTGACGAATTTCGGTCCATTTAAAACAACATTTATCCCTTTCGAGAATTTCATAATTGAGATCGGGTGAAAAATAGGCGAGCGTGCGCGGCGCCCTGCCGGCCATTTGTGTTCTGACTGCTGGACGTGATTTGTCGTCTGCCTTTTATTCATAGCTTTGAACCACGTGTAAGAGTGAATGACAAATGACCAAGGGGAGCCGATAGAAAATTCATTGAAAATATTGTTTATTTCGCCTTTAATTTGCGTAATCCTTTTCTACATTGATGCCTGGTTCTTCATATTACAGGCAGTTCCGTCAAACGCTGGTCAAATCAAACTTCTGCATCATTTTCGCGTCGCGCGCAGTCTGCATATTTCAAGTGCTCTTCAATGTGCGGAGGATGGAAAAGATTACTTTATAATAGGCAGAAACTCACGCTCGTGCTTTCGACCACGTGTCTGCATGGCAACTACACAATCGTAAAAGTCCCCTGTTACGATTAACGGTGCAATATCGTCTCATGAATACGTAATTCAGAATCCCAAGTGACATGATTTCGATATACGGGTAGCTTCTTCTTATATTCTGCTAATGGGTATCAGAACTGACTGCAACCTGACTGCCCAAAACTGTTGCAGAGACTTTTCTCTCCAACATCTTGGCAGGTTTTCTCATTCCATAGTTTGTGGAGGTGACTCTGTCGTGTGATCAGGAGATTGCCTCCAACAATGCCCCAGCATTCGCGGATGCTATTTCTCTCATATCATCCGCTGATCTTAATAATTAATTGATCTATAATGCAAGTCGTGTTGTTCCAGGCTGCTTCTGTCATCATCTCTAGGCGCCGTTTAGCCATCACTTGTTTAGGGATGGGTAATCTTATATCGGAGATAAACACTGATAATCGTCGCACCATATGTCAGAAGAAAGGACAGGAATCTCGACCCTGTTGCAAAGACATGAGGTTGGGTAAGGAAAGTGATGCAGTTGAACGAAATTGACTGGGGGAACCCCGATCCGGTGTAACATCTGTGGTTGTTCCCCATGTGTCAGTGTTTCCAAACAATAGGCAGCTAGAGAGACCACGACTTTTCAATAGGGGGGATACACAGAAAAACTTGTCAATCTATTTTAAGAGCGTTCCCAAACAATGAGGGGAAACACTCAAGAACAGAAACACTCAAAAACATTACACCGGCACCATTTTTAAGAGCGTATACACGACGGCTGACCACGTGGTTCAGGTATAACAAAAGGTGAAGTGTAAATGATGGTGGCATATGGTGTTACATGGTGATGAGAAGATGGTGGAATGACCACCTTGGAAAGAGAAGGTGATTATTAGGACATGATTTCCTTCATGCGGGTGTTCAAAGGGCCGCAGGTGATTCACATAAGGAGGGATTCTCAGAAAAGTTTGAATTTAAAAGCAATGATCAGGTGCGACAGTTTGGTCAGGGGATTGTGAACTTCTGATAACACCTCATTAATAGATGCCGGAATATCGCAATTCCCTGCCCTTCCCTATTGAATAAAGACCAAAGTATTATTATTTATTTCAGTGAAACTATGATATCTGCATGCATGACTCAATATTGCAGCAGCTACGAATATTCTAGGCTCCTAACTTCAACATATCGTTCAGTGGAAGTAGACAAATACACGACCTTGTCGGTGTTAAAGGGACAGATTGGCCACGTTTATTCCCCTCTCCGAGGATTTCAACCCAAGGCCCTTGCCAGGGGCAAATAGAGAGGCTTATGCCCCCATGCCCATATGAGACCCTTCCCTTACGAGCTGTTTAAGGACCTATCGGCTTGACCCCGGGGTGATTCCCCAAGGAAAGGTTTAGAGCAATACTTCGTCTCATGTCCCCCAGGATACCCACACCCTAGTCTAAACCCTTTAGCAGGGATATCTCCTCATCTCTCCCCGGGTCTGCCCTGAAGATATCACACTAATAATCATGGGCCATGTGAGCTATATTATTGGTCTGCATGATGACAAGATTTTCTGAGCCGTCCTTAATTTGCAAGCTGCTTTCCTATAAATTTGCTTGATGGTAAATGACGCTGAGAGGGTTCAGAAATCCGCCGAGGTTAATCAAAGGATGTTTCAAAAACAGTGGCTCGGTCAGATAACCTTTGACGCAGAGTTTCTGAGAGATGAAAAAATTCCAAGTCCAAATATTTTTTCACTTGTTTATTTTTCTACTCACTCACTCCGAAAACAATTTTGACTTTGAAAATTTTTCAGAATTTCTAAGTCCAAATTATTTTTTTCGCTTGTTTTTTTGCTACTCAAAAGTCAAGAAACAACATCAGTCCCAACAAAATTTGTGCTATTTATTGATATGAGATGGGCTGTTATTTAGGCCAATTACTCAGTCATGTGTCATGTATGGCAAGCCGTTTGCTTCAAAAAGTCGAGATGATTTTTTTCAAGTCGAGATTTTTTTTTCAAGTCAAGAAAAAATATTTCAAGTCAAGAAATTTCTTCAAAAAGTTGAGATTAGTATTTTCAAGTTTACACATTTTTTTTCAATTCGACAAGTTTTTTTTTAAAGTCGACTTTTTAAATATATATACATATTTATTTTTAAGTAAAAAAAAAATTTTTTCATAAACTTTTTATATACACCTTATCAGTTGATTATTTTTCTAATTCTTTTAAAATTTTTTTCAAGTCGATAAAAAATTATTGTAAATGACAAATTTCCTATTCAATACAATACAATACAATACTATTTAATATTTATAACGCGCCTTTCCAGGTCGCCCTGCTCAAAGCGCGGGAAAAAAACCTCCTACTAAATACCGTAGTGTTTTTTGAAAAGCCAGGATTTTAAAGCGGTCTTGAATGAATTGATGGTTGGGATTGATCTTATTTCAGATGGTAAATTATTCCAAAGTTTTGGGGCAGCCACGGAGAAGCTTCGGTCCCCATAACGTGATTTTGAGCGTGGGACAATGAGAAGCTCTGAGGAGGACGACCTGGTCTGACGCGCTCTGGTCTGATTATGCAGCAGACAAGACAGATATGCGGGCGCAACACCACATCTGGCCTTGAAGCAGGTCAAGAGAATTTTAAATTGAATCCTGCACTTGATTGGGAGCCAATGTAATTCCCGAAAAGTTGGCGTGATGTGGTCGCGCTTTTTAATGCCACATATCAGTCTTGCTGCTGAGTTTTGCACTTTCTGCATTGGTGCTGTAACATCATCTGGGAGTCCATAGAGAAGACCATTGTTTACATCAAGCTTTGAAGATATAAAGGCATGTACGAGGCGCTCAGTGCTTTTACGGTCCAAGTACTTCCTGATCCGCCCAATCTTGTGCAAGCTGAAGTACGCTGCCCTACATACATTCTTAACATGTTCACGCATACTCATATGTTTGCCAAAACAAACCCCCAGGTCCCTGACGGAGTCAGAGCTCGGTATTCAGTATTCAACAAAAAAAAACACATTCGAGACAGAAAAAATAAGTCGAACATTATGACGTCATCACTTTTCGTGTACAGTATGTAGACTCGTCCCCCGCATTGCTAAATGTTTTGGTTAGGGTTAGCGGTACAATAGATCATGCTGCTTAATTGGTCATGGTTCGTACAAGGAAATGTTATGATTTCATCGAATTGCATTATCTGTAGTGTCGCATGCGAATTGGGTCACTATGTCCGGACGGTCGGCCATCACTTCGCCATAGAACATCGACAGAGACAGGGTAGGTCTTTTTGCTCATCTAATACATTAGTTTTCGTCAAAAACACGTATTTAAAGTGCTCATTTGGTGTACTGAGATGGCTGAGGTGCTACACTTTCACTTTCAGACCAATTAACTCAAAAGGAATTACATCACGAAACAGAGCAGGATGATAAATATTTCAAAATGTTGTCACGATTTTGTGGGTGCATGCCTCTGTCAAAATTCGTTAAAAATAAAAATGTTACGAAATGAAGATACTAGTCCAACCGAAAATCGATATGATTATATGATTGGAAGTGACTATTTGGCAAGCCCGGCTTACCAAACAGCGACTTTTTCTTGTCCTGAATGGAGAGCCGAACTCATTAATATTAAAGTAAAGTCTCCAGCTCGCCAAACAGGGTAGATTTTTTTACCTGTTTGGCAAGCCCGGCTGGCCGAACAGGGTGGCTTTTTAGTGCTGTTTGGCAAGCGGCTCTCCAAACAGGACAAAAAAAGATGCCTGTTCGGCGAGCGGCTTGCCAATTAGACCCGGCCTATATGATTTGTGACAATGTACGTCACGGGAATCCCAACTTTCTTTTTCCGTTTTAGGAAAACAACCTGCTTGGAATTGTGAATAACGCCGTAGGCTACTAATTCTCATACCTACTTTGGAAAGTTTTATGGAAGATACAGCAACGGTAAGTGGCATAATTAGACCGAGGGCCCATCATATAACCAAGTAAGGCTGAAAGAGTGGATGTCGTCCTGGGTACCGACAAATGGTACCCAGGTTCGAGATCGACTTGACAATAAGCACCCTGGGTGCCATTACCCTAGACAAACAGCACCCAGCTTCTTTTTGCCTGGCTTACGGATCTTAGGGACGAGGACGTTTCTTGCAATCTCGTTTTATCTCGCGCCGTGGTACTTGCGGCATTAGCAGTGCGCGAAATAAAAAGACGCGTTAGACCTATAGGTCTTTGAAAGCACATTTCGGATGATTTATTCAGAAAGGTATGTAGGAGGGATATATATTTAGAGAGCGCGGTTGGAAACAGCTGGACGGTCGCCATCTTGCAAAATGATGGTTATCGTGACACGTGACCTCCGTGAGCGTGGGGTCAACCTCGGTTGTAGGTATAGAAAAAGTGTAGAAGAAGAAGCTGGGTGCTGTTTGTCTATAGTAATGGCACCCAGGGTGCTTATTGTCCAGTCGATCTGGAACCTGGGTACCATTTGTCGGCACCCAGGACGACATCCACCCTTTCAGCCCAAGTAAGTAGGTCGACTGACGTGTTGCGTATCTCCCTGCCCGCAAAATGCAAAAACAGAAGAATCGTGATCCGAATGCCAGTCGGGGGTAATGCGAAACAATCAGTGGATGTGATCATCAGTATGTGTCAATCAGGCATACAAAAACGTCAAATGGTTCCAAATCTGACCACCGTTTTCTATATATATTGCAGTAAAATGGCGTCTGGTAGAAGCATTCCTGGGCAACTGGTTCTTCAAGATCACATTCAAAGACTGGTGAAGATCAAGCGAAAGCAACCGCTTCATCACATCGCACTAGTAGCCTCTTCAGTGTGTGGGAAATTGGTGGACCGGACGGATGATGAGCTCTCAGAATTCAAGGCGAATGTCGCTAATATTGCTTCATGGATCATATTCTTCGACGAGAAACCGAGCTGCCTCGACGACAACGTGGCAAACAAGATCCGAAAGGCTGGTCGTCTGTGCGATCGCCTGGCGACCGGTGAAAGAATAATTAACGGAGAGACAGCTAGGAAGACTTTTTCACTTCGCCGGAAAGCAGTCGATCTTGATTGGGTGAATGATGTCGTTGTTTGTAGATTAGACCAATTTAAGCAGTGGTGGGGGAAAGAGTATGAAGCTTGGAAGGAAGAGGTGCAGCCGCAAGGAGCTGAGGGAGGAACGCCCTCTGCCAGGGATAGTCCTATTGAACCACCTCCCAAGTTAGAAAATATTATAGATCATGGGGCGTGTAGACCAAGGAATCCTGCCCCAGCCACAGAGTTTCAACAATCCTCCGGAGGACCTAGGCTGGTCTCAAACAATTCATTCAGTGAAGATAAACTCGCGACAGGGACATTTGACTCTCCAGGGACATTTGACTCTGATAACCAGGAAGAAGACGACCCTACCACGGCCCATGCCTTGATTCCGTTCGACAACTTGTCTGATGCTGTGTCCTACCCAGAACCTGCACCTTCGGAAGACAACATTTCTGATTTCCTTGATACCGGAGACGACCCTGAAAACACTGAATACGACATCCTCATTTCCCACGAACCAGAAGACGAAGAAGAAGCGAAAAGTATCAGATGCCGATTGCAGAGAGAGCTCAAGGATAAAAGAGGAAATACGACTGCCAAAGTTTGTATCCCAGGTGACTTTCACTATAAAGGCATCCGACCCAATCCACTGCTAGCGGCTGTTGAGAAAAGCACCTCAGTTGCATTCTTTATATCGAAATTCACCGGAGATATGGGCCGCAAGAAAAGTATTCTAAATAGCTTAGATTTCCTGATGACAACCGCGAAGGAACAGCATATCGAAATGATATTTGTTGTTGTGAAGGGCAACAAGGAGCAGGCTAAAGAGCTCTTGAAAGAGGACAATCGATACCTCAAAATTACGGCTGCGGATGGAAAGGTCTACGATGTCAATGCACCTGATTTCTCAAAGAAAATGTCACAGATTTTTAGAGAACATCAACATCTTACATTGGACAGGAGATTAAAGCCACCTCAGCCTCACTCATCAAGAAGTGAAACGGGCCGTCCGATAACTAGTGATAGCAGTAGCACTAGTGAAAAGCAGACACACGAAGGGCCTCCTCTAACATACGATGAGAGCGCTGAAAAAGCCGAACCTAAGAAATTACCTGCGATGAGTAACCTAATGTAAACGGATTGCTCTCCTGCCATACAGTAAAATAGCGAAACTTTATCAGAAATATCCTTTGATAATGGCAAAATCACCTTAGTTTTGGCTTGAACCTATCCTATGTTACCACCTCTCGGTAGACCCGTTGGCCTGGTTTTCTGCCCAGGACTTCAAATCAGTTCATCCAACTTCGAGTAACACTGATATTACAGTTATATAATTTGTTGGTATATAGGCTATACCGGCGAATCTGGCTAGTTCACGCACACTGCAATAATTCCCTTGCCCATGAAACTTATCGATGCTACCCATGGTGTTTCTAATTAAGTTTAAATCCAGCATCTAATCAGCCTAAGAGCCTTACAGCTGCAAGCTCAAGCTGGCCAACTACAGTCTCCGGTTGACCACAAACACATGCCCATGGCCATGCGCTAGACGGATACATCTGAAAGGAATCTGGACAATGGTCAATCCTGTACGAGGCCAACTGTTCCGGTCTCAGTGACCATCAGGGCTGATGCTCACAAGGGAAACAGCCCAGGGAAAGGAACAGAGTGGATGAATCTCAGTGAGTAGGCCGAGTCAGTTTTATGGTGCATGTATTTACTCTCAAGGGAATATCTGAAGAAATCCTCATCTGGGTAGAATCATTGCCTCAAAGTTTTTGTTTCGATGACCAAAAGGTTATGACATATTATTGGTTCAGATGACTGCAGTCATGGCAGTGTCCAGTATGCTTCTTTTTTACGGTGCGCCAGGCCTTTTAGTGCGTTGGCAGGAGCCAGAGAGTTTAGGTCAGCCTTTGGTTCGGCCTCATCCGCCTCTCACATTGTCTCCTATAGGCAGGCGACAGCAGCAGTGTCAGAATGCTGCGCAATACTGCCCAGGGAAATTAGCAGACCGTCGGTCAAACATCCGACCCAAATTGCCAAACTTCACTGGCCCCGGCGGCCAGGCCGGGGAAATCGATAGGACATTGTGAGAGCCTGTCCCAGCAAATCTATGGGGCCATTTTTGGTTGCCAACCCCGCAGACATTTGAACACAAATGACCAACTTGTATCAGTTTCTCATCGTGGTGTCCCCACGTTTGCCCGTTGGTGGCAGAACTTGTCCGATCATGGATTTTATCCGCCTGCGGATGCAACGCACACTTCAAATTTAATGAAGGGGACAATTTCTCGATCAGACCATTCGAAGACATCGCCGCCTGGTTTATTCCTTGTGTACCATCTCGGTGGGTACTCTCCTTTTTTGGCACATGGCATTATCCAGACATGGCAAACTTCTCCATACAAGGTTGACGAAATCTGCACTGTCTGTCCTCCTCATGACAAGATGATTTTTCTATCAATCTGATAGGCAGACGATGGGTCAAAGAAGCTACTGAGAGTCCGAGCTCCAATCCTCATAATGGTCGACAGTACAAAATGAAGCTAATGTCATGGAAAACTTCATCATGTGGTCCCTTCTTCATTTTATTTCATTATTAGCCTAGTGTAATTCAAGTTGCGCCCATTTTTCGGGTGATTGCGTGTGTGCGCCCATCCTGCGACTTGGGAGGTATCCCTCTAATTGAGGCCCTAAGGGGAATAAGACCCTTGGTACCCAAAATATCCATGGGACAGACATTGTTCAAACAACAGCAGCTAATTTGTACGAGTCGTCTGCAATCATTGCAAAACTCACGTTTGATTTCATCTCAAGTCTGCCATTACACATGTGCATTTGTGTCGTATATTTCTGCATCAAAAGTACCAGGGTTTCAGACAAAGATGGGTTGGTTCAAACCTTAGAAATGTTACGCAGACGACATTATCCAACATGTTTTGATTTGTCAAAGTTGGTGACAATTGATTGAAGCCTGTCATGTGTGATGACACCAGCGAAAGATGGGGCCAGGAAGGTCCAAGCTGTCAACTTGGTTGCAGTTGTGAAAGAGGGGTAAAATTGGTCCATGAAGCTGTCGGACCCATCATTTCTGCTTTATGGACAGACTAATTGGTAGGGCCAAGCCATATTGGTTCTGGTTTGTGATTTCCCCATATGACCATGGCGGTAGCCAAAGTTTTGATAGGCAGTGGCCATCTTGTGCTCCTTCTTTTGTTACTCTTCCGCAAGGGTGGCTTGGTGCGATATTACGCCCTCACGAATGGCTGCTTCGTTATAGGGCCTTCTGCTATTTTAGAATATCCTAATCTCAAATGGAGACCAAAACCCTTGATTTCCGATTGTCTGTGTCCAAAGTTAAATATAAAACTTCGTAGTAACTATTTATATACAAATCAGATCATGCAAGTACAGTGGGGTGAGGTTTTATCGATGAAATTCTCAGTTAGGAATGGTGTGAAACAAGGGGGTGTATTATCACCAGTATTGTTTGGTATATATCTTGACGAACTTTTAGATAAATTGGGTAAATCTGGGGTTGGCTGCCACATTGGCAGCATGTTCTTTGGCGCCTTTGCCTATGCAGATGATGTCATCATTTTAGCGCCGATCGGGCTTAGGAAAATGTTGAAGGTTGCAAGTGAGTTCTCGCTTGAGTATATGATTTCTTTCAACGCGTTGAAAAGCAAATTTCTTGTATTTGGGTGTAATGATCCTCCACCCGAGGTGGTTTTTCAAGGTAATGCAATCAGAGTATCCCAAGAGGAAATTCATTCAGGGATACTTCTGGGTCATGACGTACGACGTAGGCAGATACATGTACTATGTACAAATGATCTTTATAAACGCACGAACATTTAAATGTCTCAGTTTAGATTTGCCAACTACAGCACAAGATATAGACTATTTAAAAACTTCTGTATCCCTATATGGATACCAACTACATGTACTAGGAGAGGATGTCATTGTGTAGAAAGTTATGACGAGAAATTGGTTGTTCTTTTGTTGGCACCCGCATAAAATGTTCATGCATGTTCACAATATTTCTGTACTTATAGTACGAATAAACATATATATATATATATATGCCAATCTCTGGGAACCATTTCCTTCGTTGGTACCCCTCTATTCCAGAATAAGCCTTCGAGATTTTGCGCCATCACACCATCATAATAGAAAGTACACCTCCCTGACGTAGAGAACATCCTTTCAGTTCGTAACTTACTAGGAGCGAAACATCAAGTTTCCTCCCGAAAGAAGCTTTTCAGGTTTCGGAAAAGACAGTGAGCTTCTCATTTATGATTAAGTTGCTGGAAACTGTAATAATCTGGAAGACAAAAGGTGGACTGTAGAGGCGACGGGACTCAACGTCGGGCAGCGAACCTTTTCAAGGGGAGAATCCAGTTAAAGGATACACCATCTCGCGGCCACTCAACAATCGAAGGAATGGGATGATCAATCGGACATTATTTGTACCCGAACTCAGCCAGAAGTCTTGAACTAAAGTACATTCTTATGAGATTTGTTTGGCAGTAAAAGCTGTGTCTCCCAGCGAGAGGTTCACCTAAACGTTGGACAATATCACCTGTGTATCGATACACTCGCCCTTATTGGATCTATAAAGTATCCAGTCCATGCAACTTCGGTTGACACAGAGCTAACAGAACTAATGAGATTTGCCAGTAAATGACGGAAGCCCTTCAGGGTAACCATTGAGTGTACTCCCGATATCTCCAGGCTCCTCACTGGGAGAGTCCTAAAGGGTCAACCCTTTCGATCCCAAGGATAGCCAGCTCCCTGAAGTCTTGCTGCGGGCAAAGCCTTGGGACCTTCACCATCCCGGGAGGCGAACGTTTCTAGAACTGAACATATGCCGATTGCTAATTGATGTTTGGGTGAGGTTAAGGATTATCTCGGCTTCATGTAGCCCTACGTTCTGCAAAATTCGTCGTTGACAAAATGCTTTATATACTTCGTCTTTTGGAGACCTTCGTGAGGGCTGTCTACTAGTACTATGTCGTCCCTCAGCACTTTCTTCACGACTTCGGGCACTCTTGTACCTCTCTGTCGCCAAGGATTCGGTAACAAATTCCCTCAAAGAACCCTCGGGTGTTGCGTTTCGTTACAACAGTAGAATGTTTGCTACTCTTTATCAGATTTTCGTTACTCTATGGAAATTCACTAATTAATTTTTCTACGAATGTCAAACTTGCACTATCAGATTGTCCCGAGGTGGTACACCCTATGAGATAATTGCAGTATACCTTTTTAGAAAATGCCTCGAATAATTTCAGACAACCGACACCTGTTCCTCTTTTCGCTTTGGATTCAATGCCTGTGAAGTCGCCCATAGCTACGAAAAGAAATTAGGATCTGCCCCGTATATGGCTGTTCCTGGGGAAGGAATCAGATTGTTGATTACCATGGGCCTCCGGTGGTGGGAGAGGCCCATCATCGGTACAGACTCCGGCCATCCTCGCGGCGATCAGTGATTGTCACGACCACCAGTCTACTGAACCCTACGGGAATGGGCATTCCTATATTTTACATAACAGATGATTAGCAAATGCAGAAATATGGCAAATTGGATCTGACCACTCCTTTCTTATAGAATGAAGCAGTATTATGGGAAAGGGCCTGGAGTTATGCGGTAGACCCTTAGGTTATTGCCGCAGGGCCTGTTTCATCCCCACGGCCCTGTGGCGTATTTCACCAATCTCGATTAGAGTCAGTTTCGCCTGGGGTGTGATGCGGGTCGGGCTGTTGGCTGACCAGTGGTATTCAATTGTCGCTGCTTCGATCATCCTCCTTATCTTCCCGTTTAGAGGATGGAGATGTTAGAAAGATAAATGAGAAAACCTGTTGCTGACAAACACGGCTTCAAACAAGGGTGATGTTCGGACTTGTTTGGAAACACCGCATTCAACAAGGTAGGAGCTGTCCAGCAAACACGGCCATTAACTCCGTAATGGTTTTGACAACAAATCACTTGGACTGAGGGTGTCGCCTCGGGGACTACTGCTTCTTGTCGCCTTCAGCTGGGAGGCGGACATTACCGTTGGATCAGATAGAACGCGAAGGAATTTCAATTTACATATTCCGCTGAAATACACAATTGACATATCCTTATCCCCTGAAGTGCGAGAAACACCGTAGAGTTTCCTCCCGCTTCTTTAAAAATAACGGGCTGTCAACTGTCCGACCTTTTCGCCCTTGACAGTTTTCATACCTCCTCTCTTTTTGCTCCTTGAAGAAGACCTTGAAGTGAAATCGAAGTTAAGGTTGCTTGAATGGGAAGACATCAAAAATGACGTTTCTGTGTTGCGAATGATATCGTCTGAACTGCTTTCGTGAAAGTACTTTTACACAAGGTTATGGTCTCATCGCTCTTGTTCAAAGGCACGTACCTATATTGAGATCCGTTGTAAGAGACCAACACCAGCAGCTTACTGTCCTTCAAGGCCTGGTGCTAGCCAAGTTTCACGAGACAACCAACCACCAGTACCACATTTTATACATGTTGTACAGGTTGTAGATTGTCCTGCTGCCTTAACTCTTGTCACAGATGGGTTCGCGGATGTGGTTGTTTGGCAGCCCCGGGCTTTCCTCGCGGCGCCCCGTAACAACAAGCCCGCGGGCACTTTGCGGTTCCCAGGCCGCTCCAGTTGTGGTCGAGTCACCAGAGTGGAAGATCAAACGCCTTTGTCAACTTATCAATTAAGGAAGTTGGTTTTCGTGTCTTGTTGAGCATCTCTGAATTTATGTTGATCTGATCTGAGAGGACTGCAGGTTACAGGATGGACTGACAAAGGCCGGGGGTCGGCGAGTCAAGAGGCTGTGGGAAGTTGGTACGCACACCGGAAGCCTCACAAAACCAGGGAAACCAGAAAAGGGTTTATTGACGAAGTTGGTTTAGGGTAGATGATTGGAGCGCCTTGAAAACATTGGTTGTCACTTGCAATACGTACATGTAAGCATACGTTTTATGTGTTCTGTCCTGGGCATCAGGGCTATTAGCAGTCAGGGGAAGAGGAATGATGACTGATTACTGTATACTGCAGATCACGGTCGAAAGATGACCGTTGAAAGATATGTCTTTATATAAGTCAGTGTCACGAATGTATAGCTCTACATCCGTGTCAGTGTGAACATACCATTTAACTGTTTGGAACATTTTCACGAAGACCAATTAAGGTCCTTTTAATTATAGTCACTTGACAGATAGCATACCTTCAATCACAGCAAATAGAACACCACAAAGCCAAATTGTCACCGAAATAATCACGTAAGTTCGATCAGGGTGTGATCACCGAACGTGGTCAGTTCTTGCCGCCGGCGATATTAGTAGTCGGTGTCTTGACCATTGCCACAGGGCGCGCCTGCAGGGGTACCCCGGGGTGTATCCCATCATTGGCCCGAGGGAGCATCCCTTCTGGCACTTCTCAAATTTGATGGTGCCAACTGTCAAAGACTCTAGGTCTGGTGATCCTCCTGTTCTAGCGGCTTTTTAAAGCATTGTATAAATGCAGCAAGGATGCTGTTGAGGAGTTAGAATTGGAACAAGAATCCGAGTTTCTTTTCCAAAATACTTATATCTCAGGGAAAGATTCTCTCGACGACGAAATTCTTGTTGTGATCGGCTAAGATAGTTCATCAATTCAACTCAAAATGGTCGTCGCCCTGACCACACGACCACGTCCCGGAGTGTCAGTGCCTTGGGCCATTTCGCCCGCAGCTGGACCTGCTGTATCGCCCGGGGGCTCACCGCTAGAGGTTATTTGTGTGTGTTGTTCGCTAATGATAAGTTGTCGCGGTTCCCATCAATTCTTCATTTGAAGTGACCCGCCCGTTTTCATTTTAGTTTGTTTCTAATTATACCGCCACAATATCGCAGAACAAGCGCCATCTTAGACAAAAGCAAAACGAGGCTGTGACGTATCACGCTGAGAAGTCTTGCCGCGTAATTCAACGAAATTTGAAGTGTGAGACCAGGTTTTGATATCCGAAACTACCCTTGTCGGCGATTTTCGTGGTTTTGGATAGAATTCTTCTGAATCGGCATTATAATCAGAGAACAAAGCCATGTCATCTGTCCTTCCATAATGATCGGCAGCCGCTGAGGACGATCAAATCGATTGTTGCCCACCACACATGGCAAGGAATGGTCATTTGGGTCAGAGAAATTTCAAATTTCAGGCCTGTTTATGCTTGAACTTCCAAAGACGGAAGCCTCTCAGTCGTCTCAGGTTGGGGGCATAGGCCCAGTCTGCGGGGAGAGGCAATGCCGCGGTCGAATGTGTTGCCCAACCATGACTGCGACATCAAAATGACTAAAAGGATGGGTTTTGGACGTATGGTTTGGTATCTCGGAGTGAACAAGTGAAATCACATAAACACGTGTTCTCCCAATTTTCAAGGTTTTACCCCGACATGAAATAATCGAGTGCAAAGGAGTCTCCTTGATCAGGTTAACCACAATGCCTGTCATATTTTGACAATTTTCAATGGAGATGTACCAATGAAGATGTGCAGGCTATTCTTGTAAAATATCGTCTAATTGGCAAGCGATTCGATAATAGTGTTTTGTGATAATAAAGGACATTGTCTTGTATTATCAGTGTAGAAAACCTCGAGGACAGGTTGAGGAAATATAATACTCTAGGAATATCAGTTACCATTGATAAATCCACACAATAGGTGACATTTAATCAAAAGATGGGATTCATCCTCTATGCCATCAAGATGTTTTTAATTGCCTCGCCCCACCGTTATTTGAATATGATTACATAGAGACATCATTTACATTGTATCTAGATGGTCTTTCAGTTGATTGTCGTTTGTAAGAAGAAGCGGATTCGCCCACATTAGGAGGTGCACCGTGACAAAAGGTTGAGATGACATCTAACTCGTCCGGTGAACTTGTCCCGCGCACGTGTGAGCGCCATTTTGAAGGCTGGACAATACCATGGCCACTTGAAATCTATATAACAGTGTATTTCTTTGTGATACCATGTACGTTTGTTGAACCTCTCGTTGACCTCTCGTCGCCACTTGGCCATAACACATTGAGCACGCTACTATCCCCCTCGAAAGTATTAAAGCCTAACAACAAGTAAATCGGCCCTTCTTCACTGCTGCACCGCGTGCACCTTTTATTCGCCACAAAATATCTCGCAATACATTTTATCCAATGGGTGTTTTTTTATCCCAATGTCCCATAAGCAACCGTGTCATCCCACCCAAAATAGTCGTAGCCAATCTACTATTGACAACAAGGTAGATAATTAAATCCGGAAAATCCCCTTCGCAACCCTCAAAGCAGGCCTCCCCTGTGTCATCTCTTCAACGATTCTATTAAAACCCCCGCCATCTGCACACCTTGCCAAATTTGATCCTGATCCCAAAAAGTTATCTCCATCTGTGCTTTACTGACATCACATGCCTCTTGCACAACGATTATATCATCATCATGGCTGATTACGTCATCGCCATTGTTGCATAATCGATTTCTCATCATTGCATCATCGGCGTTCCACGATTAGTTTTTCAATTTATAAATATTCGGAGCGTTTTCGTGGGGTGTCATAAAGAATTTAGATAGGATGTGATAGTTGACCACCATCTGTCGAGATTTGTGTAGGAAATCGTCTTTCGTTGATTGCTCAGCAACAAGTTCTTTTTAGTTGTTGTTCATCAAACACTTAAAAAGGAATGTTGATGATTTCTTTTTTGAGCGTTCTTATACGTTTTATTTTTGTAACGGAATTGGGGGTTTTCTCACCTCCGAGTCATTGGATGTTTTTTTAGGCTGTCAGGTCTGTTGAACTCGACAGTCAGAACACGGAGCCAGCTGGGCGTTTGCCGTTATTCGTTTTTCATCTTCAGCTAATTTCGTGCCTTGTTTTCATTTGTGATGAACACCGACCCCTTAATTAAGTCCATCACCCGCCCAATTGTCGGTGTTGCAAATAGTGGAAATGATGATACATGTAGATGCAGGACTTTTTCTGAAAGAGACACTGTTCGACACGGATCGGTCATGAAAGCTCCCGGATATGGATCAGGTTGACGACAGAGAAGGAGCATATTTTGCTCAGGGAAGTGACTGGTTTAGTTTACGACCGACATTGAAAGTAATGGATTCTCTTTGATAGAAGGAAGATGACTATTATGACACACGATAGAGGATTCGTTTCTAGAGTCCCAAGCAATCCTAATGAAAGGTCTGCTAATCTACCAGCGAAAGTGCAACAGATTTCATGCCATAAAACTGTCCAGTTCAACAAAAACTTGGATTGAAATGGCCCGATATATTTGAAGTGTCTCGATGTGCAAAGTCCATTGCGCAACTCCTTTGGAGAGTGACCTCAAATGGTGAAAGTTCCCACAATTTCTAACCATAAAGCTGTCGTGAAAAATGCCTTTACTGAGTGAAATTTTGTACATTAGTCGGTAGATTTATGGCCATCCACATGCGATCAGCAGTTCAAACTCCTTATGTAAGTTCGTGCCATTTATCCTTGATTTAGTCGTGATTTATCAACAAGTCAATGATCTGACGCAGTTCCTGAGAGGGTTCTTCAAGATGTCCCATTTGTTTGGACGGCGGCAATCCGAAAAGGGCCAAATGAAGGCAAATAGAAAATGGAAAGTGCCAAGTACGATGTACTCTTCCTCTGAATATTTGAATGTACATGTACAATGTACTTTCATCGAGAAGGCATCTTGAGAATTTTGCATCCATTTTATCATAGTCTTTGTCGACATCACCATAGCCATCGCCAGTCCCCATCACCAGTCCCCATCATCGCCCCAACATTTCAGGATTCCGCTCCACTGTCCCACCGGTTCCTTGATTATACGTAACGACAGATCACTGGTTGGAATGTCATTTGTTTCGACAGAAGGAGCGCAAAACTCAACGGAAAACCTTTGCATCCGGATAATCAACTAATCATACCCAAGAAGGGCCAAAATTGTTCAGGGTATTTATACGGAGAGGTTTGATGGCCCTTTCTTACCGTCTGCGCGACAGTTAACGAGAAGCAGGTAAATAAAGCCAGCTGCATTGGTGACGCAATTTATTGCCATCTCAAATATTTATTCCCGATTACGTGGCATTATCTCATGACAATTAAAGCTTTCTGGTAAAATTTGGACTTGAGGATAAGTTAGGCATGGACCTCTGGGGTTTGTTTTGGGTCTTTGTTAGCAAGCAACAGATGGATACGATTCTTCACCCGAAACAATCAGGAGAATCATTGGAACTTTTTCCAAACAGCGCAAACCCCCTAGAATCAATCCGGCTGAAGCAGACCTTGAAAACCACTTCATTGACCTTCAACATTGTTATCTCGGCCCACAAGTCTCTCAACATTGACAAATGGCAGAAATATTAAAATCCAGGACTGATAGTGTTTACAAAAGAGGTTATTAAAGTTTGACTATTTGACCCACGGTTTGCCTTCTTGTTCAAACAACACTGTAATAACACATTATCATTTGGGGAGATTACCAAATGGTTCCAGCTTTTGATTTCTCGAGTATTTCGTTCAAAAGGGTTCAAATCTTTTGACAAGTATTCAATCCCTCACGGCACTTTCTCTTGAAGTATCTCTAATCTTTCTCCCTTGATGCTCAAAAACCATAATATTTGTAAATTTTGGAATTTTTCGCATCAGCAAGATTCCACGTTGTTCCTGAATAGCTTGAGGTGTGAATACGGCATCGCCTCGGGCCGTTCAAAGTTAACCACGGATGCGGTTCTTGGAAAGCTTTGTCAAGTGAAACACGAGAATTCGTCGCGGTTTAAATTTCCCCCCAGCCGTTGTAGATCAAGATGTCATAATAGGGTGGTTTTAGAAACAGATTGCATCTCAAAGATTAAATTCTCGGGCATGAAATTGTGGTCTAAATTTGCCAAAAGCGTAAAGCCGCGAGCCCCGCCTCGGGGTTGGACCCGTGGAGGCACCGCCTGAGGAGTGAAAGTCGATAGGATGAGAAAGCCCCGGGACCCACTGATCTTTCCGGATACATTTCCGCAAAAACCACCTTCCCTTGTTCGAGGTGATGGCTTGAAGGGACCTGACTTTGTCTCGCCTCTGGTGAATCCCCCAGGGGTACGAGCCTGACCGCTAATTTCACCCCTCCTTAATAGGACATTAATAAACGGGAAATTTTAACAATTATGTATTCGGAGGCGATGCGAAATTTCATCAGTTTCGACAAACTGCCATATGTTGCATTTTGGCGCTCAAGGCGAGCCTTATCAACATAGAGCAAAATCAAACCTGGACATTCGCAAAGAATACAGAGCCAAACATATGAAACATTTGTTCACTTTCTTTAACTGAAAACGGCAAATACACCAAGGCAGTTACTGTGGGGAAAAGAAATGACATGTTATCACAATCTCAGGATCATCTATATAGCTGGAGACACACCTAGAGCTCCCCGACATGAGACCGAATCCGTCTTCGTTGACGGTATAACCGCCGGACAAGCTCGGGGCTACATCAACATTTGGGAGGCGCTCCCGACCCACTTGGCCAACGTTACGTCTTTGACAGACTTGTTGATTAATTTTACAATCCATCTTAACCAACAACACATTGTGTAACGTTTACATAAAGTGGCACCAGTTGACATTTTGGCCGTTGTTGCGTGCTCCGCGACTCGCCTGTGGCAGTTTCGGATACCAACTCCGGCCGTCCTGCCCATAATATTGAGGACTTGGCCGCAGAGTTTCCCACCCCTTGCCTCCATGGCCGGCAGCATCTCCCCGAGGCATTGCTGCAAGAAGTGGCCATGGGTTCCCCAAACTAGGCTAATATAACTCCAATGATCTCAAAGGCACATCTGTCCCCGCTAGCCATGTTCATCGAAGATCCGAAAGGATTGTTGGATTGTCTTTTCTCTTGAAGGAAAAGATGGGTTCCATTTCATGTGACATTGCGATATGTTTTGGTTGTCTTTTAAAACCAGTAATTAAGACGTTTAACGCTAATTTGAGGTTACGTTTATAGGCTATATTTTTTAGTCTGAAGTTGGGATGAATCTAATCGCTGAATCATTCCGATTTCACGTCCGCGGATCCCCCGAAACGTCCACGTGAACGCCTGTCTCATTGTTTGACCTCCTGATAACTACGTCGAACAACATATGGGATAGCCGTTTACGTGGACGTTTTGGGGGCTTTGCGAAACTTCCCTAGTTTTAAACTACAACGCGTACAAAACGAACAAAAACACAAGCTAAACTTTTCAGCGTTATCTCGGTATATAGGTCACCAGAACTATAGTGCGCCAGCTTCCGCCGGAAATCACGCTCAATGCTTTTTTTGGTTGACTTCATGAAAGTGAGAGTAACCGCGGCCGTGTCAACTATCAAAAACAAAACGTCGTCTCCAGCTGCTTCCCGTTCATTTCTGTACAAGGAATATCAACCAGTGATGGTCCCCTTCTTTTTGATCAGCAGTGCGTGCGCTGAGGTTACTCATCTATACGCCAAAACAAATAAAGCGCTGCCATCTGTGTCCCTCTCACTTCGAGCGACTCACACAGTTGGTTTGGTGTGAATGATTGATGAGGGCACGAGAAGGTCTCATCGAGTCCGTTACAAAATTTCAGGAAAACAGGAAACGGGGAAAAAGTGTTTGGAACACCCTAGTTCACCTGTTTTACGCGCTATCATGCCCGTGTCCTCTCCTCCATTGTATAAAACCATCCCTGAGAATATGTCATGTTGGTGGCCTCGCTCCGTTGCCTTGCCATTCAGCCATCATCGAAGAAGCGCGGCCTATTATTTTGTATGTATGAAAAACATGGAGAGATGTTGTTCGTGTGTTTTGGCTCAGCGATTGGGGCAGCTGGCCGTGGTGGGGAAACAGGTGTCGGGAACGCTGAGGACGGCGTCCGCATGCGACAGCGTTTCCCCGACTTCTACATGCCTGCAGTTCTTACTTACGGTCAGAAATCAAGCTTTATAATGTACATGTATTATGAATTATCAAAGAGTACTGTTTTGCATTTTAAGCCAATGGGGACTTCAGAGAATGGCAAGAGTACGTGTAAATGTACCTCACCAGTATTTTTGTTCTTCTCACTTTGCCGTCCGTCATGAATCAGGTCGTGTTCGGATGACACCTGCGAAAAACAAGGAATTTTGTTCTCACGGGAATATGTGCCGAAGTAGATTTATGATGGTTCTCATCGACATTGCGTACTGTCGAAACTCCGATGTCTCCCTCAGCACCAAAAGCATTTTCAAGGACGGCAGTTCCAGGGACTCCAGCCGGTATAAACAGACTACCATCGACCGCGGTGATCCGCACAAGGTCCCTCACAGCCGACCAATACTCAGAACAATACTCCCCTACCAGACATGATATCATTATCTCCTCTCATCCCCGGTCCTGCCGAGAAGCATTTTTCAACTGACCGCCTCCTTCAGCGGGAATCGCGCTGAAAATAATCACCAAATGATATACTTTTAGCCTTGGGACATTCAGGACGTTTTTCACTTTATCCAATTTGGCGTTCGCAACGGGAAAGGTTCCATCGGTCAACGGCTTGCTTTGTGATGCCGGGATGTTGCACGGAGTTTTTCACTTTAGCCAACCTGGCGTTAAAATTGCAGGTTTTCGGGGTTTTCGACCGGTCAGCGCCGTTCTTTACCGATGACCCCAACCTTTTTCATTTTGCTTGTCCCATTCATGTTGGAGGGTTTTCAATCGGTCCTCACCGTTCTTTGTGATTGCCCGAAGTTGTCTGAATGGATGCGTCAGGTGTCCACCTTTCGCTGACCTGGACCTGTCGTCCGAACCTCGATGCCAGCGGCTCTATATTGTCTTTTTCTAATGTTGATATGTACGGACTGGTGATTATCACAATGTCCCTTGGCCGAGGATGCGAGTCGTCTGCAAATTGAATATCACCAAATGAGGTCCTTTTTCGGGTGATCATTGTGATATTTTTGTGGGTCATTGTTACAGAAATATAGATGCAAATTGAAAAGCTTTTTAGGCGAATAGAGACTGTGAAAATGGTGAGATAAAAATCCGTGGTTTGTGACAACATCCAGACACCCTATTTGTACCAGACTACTGGATTCCGTCTGTTGACCCACAATTGCGAGATTCAGATGTACTGGGAGGTAATGCCTTCTCACTTAACGTTACTCCTCTCCACCCCCTTTGAACCCAGTAAAAACAATGCCCACGCCTTCTCGTGTCATGACCCTTCGTGTTTTCAACAATGAGATTTTCGAAGATCAGTAATTTCTCCATTATCAAAAGTAATCACTTTTAAGCCGATTGTGATTGTTCAGTAGAGTGTATTGTCGGCTGAGAATGGATGCTGGCTACAGGTGGCTGATTATTTCGTTTCTATCCACTTGGCAATGAAAGTGCGGACCCTGAAGCGACGGGAGTCGTGTCTTTTTTCGCGCCGTCGCTGCGTCTTCCCTTTCACGCCAAGTGTGACCTAGGCACCCGAGGCACTGGAAGCTTTATAAGATCACGAACAGCACAGCAGGCAGAATACGATTGTGACAATACATGATGTCTTCAGAGAACTTGTTACAAATGATTGCAGAGTGACAAATGATCAGAGCGTCGTATAAGTTAGATGGCACTTCTTGAAAATCTCATGCGAGACGCTGCGAGCAATAGAGCATTGAAAACTAGAGGGCGAACACGGTAGAACTGGTTATCATCACCTGGTTTTTGGAAAATGTTTGCCGCAATACGAAAAACCCAATCATTCCAGCGCTTTTAAATTCTGAGGTATCGATGTCTATGCTCTCGATAAGCATCAATCCATCATTGGGAAAGCACACTATTTCAAGGGATATGAAACCAGTAACACCGGGCGTCCGACGACCAGCGCCGATCGGAGGCTTCATTTAATTGCAATCTCCTCCTCTGTCTCTGATTGTAATCAATTCCCGATGAAACAATGACATTCTCTCCGCACCTGTGCGTTCTTAGATCAATGGGCATTATCTTATTACATAAAACCCAGTCACAACCCTTACAAGAACCGTGCCTGAAAACACTAATGCGCCGCCGGGGACAATGGCACATCCGAAGACGTCAGATGCAGAAATGCGGCATGCGCACCGCACCGTGGGGGACAGGGGGCTCCTCCGAGTCCGCAGTTAAAAGATTTCCACAAGATCAGTTACCAATTAACGAACTAATTAGCAGCCAATTAGCAGACTAACTGCAGGTTTGCCGCCACCGTCTCAACATTGACAATAATCGACACTTGTCTCATTGATATTTTCTGTAATTGTCTTCATCACGGAATTCTATGCATGTATAGATGTCCGCGTCTTTATGACGAATAGAAGACAAGTAGCCGGAATATTTGTTTTTTCATATTACGATACAATGCAGTACATTTTATCAATTCATGTCTTATTCATAATGAACAATGGTTGGACTACTTATTGTTTTTTTGTTTATTGAAAAGCATGGCAAATCATGGAAAAAGTACACGTTGTGGCACCAGTCCTTCAGCTGAATTGACATTAAGTGCAAATAGCAAGATTGCTAACAATACATGGCTTTGAAAATATAAGTCCAATACTTGCGTATACCTAGGCAAAACTTCTCCAAGGCATTGCATGTAACTTCTTTACGGGATCTCACACAAACCTGACACCTGTCTTGAGAATGAGACGCGGTGACGAGTTTGCCGATTTGTCCGTTGGAGGTGGATAAGTTTAGTGACAAAAACACTGTCAACACGAGGCACCTATATGATCGGACGCATATTCCATCCGATCTCTACCATTAAAGATCCCGGCTCCCATCATTAACCTCTGTCAATTTCTCCCAAGACACAACCTGTCATATAATTTGGTATATCGACCACCTCATCTCCGAGCCTACAGATACCGCGAAGACAATCGAACTAATGAAGCCAAGCAGGGATTAGCTCGGTCGGGTTTGACCCCCGAGGAGAAGACCCGCCCGGTAACGTGGAGCTCGTTTGTGAGGGGTGAAAACATCTGCTAACGTTCAGGGATGAACTGGTGAGGGGATTATCAGCGCAAATAAGGGGTTCCATGATGATGAGTGCTCGCAGATTCATTTCTTCACAAACAAAAAACTAGCCGTCCCATGACATCAATTCAACCTGCAAAAACCAATCGCGACGTCAGGCGAGAACACTTATGCGCGGAACAATGCTTCATATTCTGCTATGTCTGTAGCCATGCAGCCATACTTGGTCTAATCAAGGCAATGAGGACAATATGATGGGACACTTCCTCAGGAAGACTGGTCTTCCTTTACACCAGGTTCAACCAACTATCCTGGTGGTACATTGGAGATCAGCCCGAAGACAAGTCGAAACGATTCTGAAACGCTTAGGCATGGAACATGGGGAAGTGGCCTGGGGAATATAGGCCTCCTATGCTTGGCAGAGAAGGAGGAATTAACGTGCATTGTCGCGGGGACCTCTGCCCTGGTTCAGAGGCGTGGCGGCAAGCGCACCGGCCGGCGGTTGGGTGCCGAGGGAACGCGACAGGAGCTGACACAACTGGCCGCCGGCCAGAAAAGTTGCAACAGCGTCCAAAACGGATGCGCAATAGGGACAGAATTGTTATAGAATATCAATCCATTGATCACTGTATGTGAAAATTAAGAAATTATAGAAAACATAACTAAACACATGCTGTTTGTGATTATCAGCGGCATGATGGATGAAGAAAGGATGTTGATGAAATGGCTGTGTCGTCTGCTCGAACAATGGCGCGCCTGCTTGATGGGGAGCACAGGTGTAAATTCCCATCCGAAAACTGGCCCAGTGAGACCCACCAGACATCGTGTAGATCGATGAAGGTGATAGAGAAATGCCCTCCATTGTCTGTATCTTGAAATGGTCCGTCGAAGCATATCTGAGATTGTTGGCAATTGAAAACTGATAGAGAATTAATCCAAGTACCGAACAAGTAGTGTCCTTCTCTTTGTACACCCATTTAAGAATGGGATCAGTTGGCACAACCTCTCATGGTCATTGAAACATATCCAGGCTTCCTCACAAGTACTTCCCGTGTTCTGTAGAAGACGTCACCTTGTCTTGAGCCAGTAGACTGGGACAAAAGTCTCACTGTCACAACCTAGGAGAAGACAAGCAGTAACAACTATTGACGTCTTGATCATTTTCAATTTCACTGGTCATTTTTAAGTGGCCGACAAGGTGAACCAGCAGACATTTGGTTTCAGGTTGTACTCCTGTCCTTTGTGCAAGTCACATACACAACCTGGTCTGTCGGGTAGTTTAGTGAAGTAATCAAGTGACATCATTGTTTCCACTGAAATACGTTTTTCCAACCAGGAGTTTTTTGGCAAGTCAAGAAATCGTGATATATGCACATTTATAGCCTTTTATTGAATAAAACTATTTACAGAATTACATAATTTACAGTAAATATACAAGACAAACCAGTTTGATGAGGTTCATTTCATCATTTACCTCTTTAAAACTGGTAGTAAAATTTCGTCTCGATTTCATCCAAGTCAAGCTGAGCCTTGCCTCAACACCTACATTGCCAGGCCTCATAACCAACTCATCATGGCGATTGTTTGAGGACACCAAATTTACAGGACTCAGAAACGTAACACACATTGTGAAAGCAACCACAATGCCATCTGGCGATAAATAAGAGAACTAAAATCCCATTCTCCGCCAACAACATAGTGTGGCAGCTGAATGGCTTGCTTATGGGACTGGTCTTTAACAGGAAGACAGTATTACTTTGACTGGACTTATTAAAGACAGCAGTAACCTATTTCTCTGCCTAACATGATGGAGCAATCGTATTCCAGACCATCAGTAGGCCTGGACCATCCTCCTTGACTTCTAAAGTCAGTATAAGTGTGTTGTATCAACTTCAACCCTGTAGGCCCGGACCATCCTTCTTGGCCTCTAAAGTCAACCCAGAACCAGAGAAACCAGTAGCACCCTGAAAATATAAGATCACTTCATTGAAAATAGGAATCAATACCAAAATGAAATAGACTTTATGCCACTGAGGATAAGGTGCTGCCCCTGAAAAAATCCATTGAAACTGTTGCTACTGATCCCATGTTGCTTGTGGCAATCCTACAAGCTTCTTTCACCACACAAGGAACAGAAGGGTCTAGAGGCCGCATTTCTTTGAGTAAGATGCTGTTGACTTTACTGAAATGAGTCCAAGATCAGTTGTCTCTCAGAACTTATATACTCACCCGTTGAAGGGGTATCACATCTTTTTCGGTCATCTTCGCCCCATTTAGAGGATCCAGCATATCCTTTTTGATGATTTTCTCATAGCATTCCATTGTCACAACATTTCCTCTGAAAAATTAACATGAAACTTTTGTAATAAGATTTCAAAACATTGCACTTCTATCAAGAAATGATTTGACAAATTTCTTGCCAACATTATAAGGATTACTGATTTCTGTTCAATTCCTCAGAACATTGTCCAATTGCTAAACTAGAAGTTTAGCGCTGTCTTATCACAGAATTCTGACCAAAGTACTTCAGCATCCCAGAGTTTTAAGGAGGACATTATAGGAGAACAAAGTGATGTAGAAGAGTTTTAAAACTCCACATTTTTGACAGATGTCCCACAATCTAAACACATTGCAACACTGTTCACCTAACTGATAACATTGAGCAAACCTACGATGTTCTTAGAACACAGCATGGCACCGAGTTTCCCAAGACGTCATTCGTAACAGCGCAGACATATCTGTCATGTTTTGAGATGAGTGCCGTCTTTGTATCACCATCCTTGATCGGTGTAAACTTCACATTGATGAGATCCTTCATCTTGAGTGGCTTCCCGCTCATTGGGCATCGCACTCTTTCATCCTAAAAATATTGAGGAAGCGGAAGAGTTTTTATATGATTTTTCAAACAGGAACACTACAACTTACACTTACAGGTTCCCATTAAACCTTTTCATCAATTCATGAGGAGGCGAAGTTCAATGACCACCTGCCACCAAGGATTACTTTGGCACTACAATCTTCAATAAGAGTCACCTTTGAATCGTCACATCACCCAAAAGGCTCTGAAGTGTCCTAGTACTTACAGGCTTTTTAACAAGTGTTGGTTTTGACTGTGGCGTCAGACTTGGCACCCAGAAACTGGGCAGGTCTTTATCTTTTCCCTCCTTCATGTTACAAATGCTTGAACCTGGCTTTGCAGCTGGAAATAAGTTTCAGATCTTGACTTTGCAGTTTAAAGGTTTATGTTTTGTTAGGGAAGTGTATAAAGTAATTTATATTGGGGGTTCATAGTCAAATTGATGACTATCACGAAACCTGATGAACACAATTAGAATTTTTTCTCAAGGCAATGTATTCATGTAAATATAGCAGTATTTCCACTGCGAAAAAGATGAAGGCCAATAAATCTTACCATCCTTTTTGAAAGGGTCCAACGGTTTACTCATTATACTGCTCTCTTTTGCAATGAAACTCTTTACTTTTCCTTCATGTTCAGCCCGTGTCAGCTCAGCTTGCTCTTGCTGAAATAGGTAAGAAACTTTAAAGGTCAAAAAGGCAGTTTTTCATACTTTACAAAAGAATCTTCTTTGGAAGACTGCCAAACAAGTTTACTCCAGTTCCCTTGATGCTATGATGCTTTCCCTGAGAACCGGCCCAATCAGCATCCCATACCCCCCCCCCCCCCTTGATGATGACACTGACACCATACAGCCATCAATGACAATGTCAGCCACAATAGCAAAGTGTATAATCCACATCGAATGTCAATTTTAACCTGGACTTACATCCAATTTTGTTTTCTGCTTTGCAAACTCCTTCTGCTTCTTGGTGATTTGCCTCTTCTGGTGAACGATGTACTCAAGGATGGCTTCCTTGTCAAACAGGTAACCGTCCAGTGTCACTACTGGATTCCTGCAAGGTTGTAATGTCAGGCAACAACAATCGAATTCCTGAAAATAAAATTTATATTTCAGACAATGCCATATGCCACTGTTCCAGGTGAAATTCACGACTGGTCAGTGGTAGGACAGTGGCAGTGCCGAAGCAAACTACGACAAATTGTCTATAGGCCTATCCCATTTGGTATTGCCCATGGCCATGCATATGCCGATATGGCATACCCCTGGCCTGGCTCGGCCTATATTTTTTTCCAATGCCTCCAACTGACTGATGCTGTGCATTTCAACATTCACATACTCGACAATGCAGTTGAGATGCGCAACTTTGTATCTGTTAAACGTATCAGCAGCACACGTAGTGCATGTAGGCCTAGGCCTAGTAGTCGTAGATTCGTAGTCTGGTGCGTAGCCGTAGTGGCAGTGGCACGACCACGAGTGGTTCTGAACCTCCTATTTTATTTTAGTGTGAAACAATACCTTGACCGAATCCTTTCCCATTCGTATTTTTAACGACCCATAACCTGAAGTCTTAGTGTCTTTCTGTCTTTCATGATATGTGTACACTGTCCCTGCAGTGGAATTCTTTGCGTGCCGGGTCATTTTACGTGTTTTTGAGAGAGATGTTGGACGAAAAATGTAAATAAATATTTAAACCGCTAGGTGGCGTAGTTTTTATGTAGGCCTATTGTTATGCAGGCAATGGACTAATTTAGGAAAATTGTCCTCACTAATAGCAAAATCGCCTCAGTGCCGAAATTAAAAAGATTGCACTAATAGGTGACGTCTTTCGATAATTTAGGCTGATATTTCTGAGAAAGAAAGACACTGATATGCAATTTGGAGTTATTACACCCTTCTCCAATTTTTGATTTGTTATAGGGATTTATACTGTAAAATCGGACAGGGGCCCTTCTGGAGTATGACTACTTCTCCAGAGGACTAAATTTACTTTAACACCGGGATTCCCTAGTCACGTGATCAATTAGCGTCACGTGACGGGTCCTTCCCACCAAAATAAAATTGACCTACCTCAGTTTTAAAAGAACAAAACCTATTCACTTATACCCCACAAAGAATCATTACCCCACAATAAATCTCCATTCATTGGCATCGTTCATGCTATTAATAAAATTTCTTTAGCTAATTTCACTTACGGAAGTGATTAATATTCATGACATGAGGATTTAAAGACAACATTTATTTATTCGGATATCTAAAACTGAGGTACGGCGCCATGTTGTAGAAAAGATGTGTTTGCTGCTTTGCTCAAAGTTGATGAAATCAGCTGCACGAATTCATTGTTTTCTCCAATGTTAAGCAATGCAATCTCAAAATAACAACTTCTGATGATTAAGAAGATCGACCTGATCATATAGAACTGTAATTTTAGAGTGAAATTTGCTCTATTGACATCATGAACACCGTTTGAAGTGCAGTGTTTACAATCTGATCACTGTTCACTGCATGTCATGTCTAGCCTACGAAATCGAAGACCCTTCAAATTTCGCCCAATTTTTACAAAAACTAAAACTTTCCACACATATCCCTAGGACTTTTTGGGTTGCTAAGACCATTCATAACGATATCTGGCAGAATTTTCTTCAAACGTTTTGTCAAATGTTGACTTTGCAGCAAGTTTTACCAACTCTCCTCATGTCGAACTGGTAAAGCACACTTTCCTGTACATTGTTTATGTGTATTGTAGTTGTACTACAATGCATGCAGACTTTCTACTATGCATTATCATTGTAGGGTTAAATCATAGGACTATGTGGAAAGCTTTTCTTTTTGTAAAATTGGATGAAATTTGAAGGGTCTTCCATGTTATATCCGAACATCTGTAGACATGCAGTGATCTGATTGATCTGAAAAACCACAATGTGTACACTTTGGACATATTATCTCTTCATCTTCGCACAAACCATACTACTGTAGCTGTGTATTTAAAGAAAACCTTGAATCAGGTATTGACGTTACGTCTTCATAGACTCAAGATTGTAGACTCCAAAATGGATGGTGCTGGAATCAAAGTGGAACAGGCTGCAGCAGAGTCAACCTTGTTAGTTACCTCGGCATCTGATCTTCCTGAAGATGTCCAGTTCTTGCAGAGTCAGATTCAACAAGCTCAGCTACGCCAGCAGGAGGCCTCTGCAGCGATGGTGGCAGGATTGTCTGTCCCTGAAGACCAGGAGTGTTTAGATGATACCCCAGGTGATTGTTATTCCTGTACCGTCCTTGCTATGAGAATCTTCCAATGGACTCTGAGCATCTCCATCATCGGCAAAGGGCCCTTGGCAAAATATATGACGTAGATATTGATTTAACTCATTTGAACTGTTTTGCCATGCCATGCATGCAATGAAAAGATAGTTTTTAATTCAAATGCATCTAACATTCCATTATTATTATTTGCCACTTTATCAATTCCCCTCTTCAGATATTCAAGCGGCTGACTCAAACACACCTAAACAGCCCTTTGTACCATGTAAGGTGTGTGGGGACAAGGCAAGTGGTTATCACTATGGTGTTACATCTTGTGAGGGCTGCAAGGTAGGTTGATTTTTTCATTTCGATGAAGTACTCTCCGACCTGTGAAAGACTCCTGCTGCTGAGACAGCTGTTTCTTGACATCGTGGCAGGAGATTAGTTCGCATTAAACATTACTTTCATAACAAGAGTCTTCCCATCCCACTCATTGTTTGTTCTTGAAAATGTCTGTTACTTCGGACGCTTTCAAATTTGCATTGCATTGACGCTTTCAATATAAATGTATGCTCTACATAAATTATTTCTATAACAACTCCTTTTTCCCAAGGGCTTCTTCCGGCGAAGTATCCAGAAGCAGATTGAATACCGCTGCTTGAGAGACGGAAAGTGCATGGTGATTCGACTGAATCGAAATCGATGCCAATACTGCCGGTTCAAAAAATGTCTTGCTGTTGGCATGTCAAGGGACTGTAAGTGAATGATCTTTAAATTCCATTGTTAGTGGGACAATATGCTACTGTTGGTATTCAAATTTGTATGTGGGCACAACCAGAGAATCAGATCCATGATTAACTGCAAAAGGGATGCTGTCGTGTCCTTAAAATCGGGGCTGAGCACTTTTGTCGAAGTTTGAGGCATGAGGTGCAAATTGACTTGTAATTTGAAGGTTGAAAAATCTGTTAAACCAATACTGTACTAATCCGTGATTAACTGCAAAACAGATGCTGCCTTCTAAAGCCTGATCATTGATATAATGTCCTTTTAGCCGTGAGATATGGCCGTGTTCCTAAGAGGGCAAAGAGTCTTGATGACCAGCAAGTGACCACAACAGAGCCTGGCCAGGATGCCGCAGAGATTGAGACAAAGCAACTGGCGATCTATGACGTCATACTTACAATATCACAGGCACATCACGCCAACTGTGCCCTGACGGAGGACAAGCTGAAAACAATGAGCCGGACTGTTGGATCCCTGGTAAGTGATTTTATCTCTGACTTGCCACTGTGAGTGGAAAATGCAATAAAATCTTGAACTTCTTACTTTCTAATACCAAGTAATAATAGGTTTATAACAGCTGACCATCAGCAATAAGGGCATGAGCAAGGGGGATGCCCAATGGGAAATTGACCACTGGCCTGTTGTAGAAATTAGTTTCTGTTCTCACCGTCTGTCGTAGTAATCTTGCCCTACCCTCTGTTACACTAGGTAATGCTTTACTACTGTTTGGAATGAGAGGTCCTTATATCTTTCTCACCTTTTTCAGCTTCCTGCATTTCCTGTAGTCTTGAGCAGAGATAATGAGGACATCCCTTTGAACTCAGTTGAGCTGCAGAAGTTATCAATGTGGCAGAACCTAGCCGTCCATCTCACGCCTGTCATACAAAAAGTGGTGGAATTTGCCAAGAGGATACCAGGTAAAAAGCATACTATAACCTTTCTTTACTCTCTCTACCAAACATGCATATTTGGTACAAAACCAAGCACTTCATAACCAAAGAAGTCGAGGTACCTTTCAACCACCTCTTTTTTCTGCAATTCAAAAGATGATGAGCCAAGTGTTCTCTGGAGCTAGCTGTTGACATTGTCGATTGAACGAGACCAACCACGCGAACATCAGAGGAGTAGGTCATGAGGAATGACATCAACGTCACTGCCTACAACAGCTTAGGCCCTTGTAAAAGATGGCTATTCCTTGTATGTTTCAGGGTTCAGTGATCTGTCTCAGGATGATCAACTCATACTCATCAAGACAGGCTTCTTTGAGTTATGGCTTATCAGGATGGCACGCATGTTCGTTACTTTAGAAGTTTTGATTACATTTGGGGATGGCACACAGATACCAAGAGAGCAGCTTGAAGCGGTTTATTCAGTGAGTATTGGAATATGATGTGTGTTACTTCAAAGTCTTGATTGGCAGTTTCTACCTATCCAAGGTTACATTTTACAACATGACAAAACATCAATTTGCATTGCCCCTACATTTAGTTAGTATTCATTGCTGCTATCTGAATCAACCTGAACAATATATTATAACAAGTGCCCATTAGCAGCTAAAGTTTTGAAAAGACCGACCTATTTAGCAGACAAGGAATTCATTCTGACGTAGAAGTTTTTCTCCTTTCCAGAATGACCTCATCTCTTCAATGTTTGAGTTTGCAAGCCAATTTAACTTGCTCCATTTGAGTGACACAGAGATTGGTCTCTTCTCGGGCGTTATTCTTGCATCGTCAGGTGAGTTTGCAAAGTAGAATATATTTTATGGCATAACTTGGCAGCAAGTGGTCATAAATGAGCCAATAGACCAGATTGTAAGAACGTTGCAGTAGTCCTGATTTAAACCAAAGGAGTAGCCTAAGCCAAGTTAGTTGCAACATCTTTTGGCCAGTAGACCTGGAGTTCAGTTACCAAACTTCCAGCAAATGACCCTGATGATATCAATAGAAACTATCAAGGTTCCCAGGCTGTGAGAATCCTTAGAATATGGGAAGAACTGTCTGCATTCACAATCGAAACCCAATGAAAAACTTGTCTGAAGACATTTTCTGGACATGTCTGAGTGTGTTAAGTTGCCCAGCTTCCCTCGCATTGGTCTTCAAGTTCTCTAGACTCATGTGTCTTCTTGCCTTTCAGATCGAGCTGGTTTGACGGACTCGAAGGCAGTGGAGTTAATCCAGGACAAGTTGATCGAGGCACTCAAAGTGCAGATCACCCGCAATCACAGTTCAGAACCAAATCTTTTTGGAAGTATCATGATGCGGCTGCCAGAGTTACGAACTCTTGGTGCGAGTCATAATGAGCACCTTAATTATTTCAGAGAGAATTGGCAGCATCTTAAACTTCCGCCATTGCTATCAGAGATTTTCGACATACCCAAACATGATGATGAGTGATAGATGTTAAATATTGTGGTGTAAGGAAGGCTTTCTGAAATACACTGTAGCTTGGAGTGTGATTGACAGCTGTAAGAAGATTTTTGATTAGCTGATTGTGGTCACTGTTCGTAGCGTTGACCAATCGGGGTGCTTGTAACATAAGACAATTTCTTGTCTCATTTTCTTTCACTTGAACCCCTTATAAGGAATCTCACGAAATAAGAGTGTAGACGAGTGCCAAAATAAGGTACTTGGACTGGCAGTAGAGAATGTTTCAAGTACATGTATTCTGATATGGATGTTGCCCACTTTTGGATCTCATCATCTAATGAGGATATGTGTGCCTTGAACTTCTACACTGTAAGAATATCCAGGGATACCCTCGGCATGGCAAAACAGTTCTATCGTTGATTCAGGTCTTTTTAAATTATATGCTTATTCAGCTGATATCTACTGGGGTATTCAAGACGTAGGGTAATCTTTTTACTTCATGTAACGAGTAGTTTTTTGTTAGTGAGATATTTTAGTCCCACTTAGTGCGTCTTTCTGTGGCAGCAGGAAGTGGCCAGTATTCTGTTATTCATATCTTACCCAAATGTATTGATTTAAGTCTGGTCATAACGGAGAGTAGTGTTCAGCAAATTACTAATCTTTTTGTGGTGACATGGAAATGGTTCAAATATTCTATGATCACAAGCAGATACTTCATCAGGAAATGATCATTCTTGATTGTAAGTGTTGCTGACGTTGTCTTGATTTTGTGGAAAAATAAAAATGGTCTTCCTACCAGCTCTGGCCATTCTATTGGATATGGACTGCAATTATCGAATTGCAATGGGTGATGGGTGAGTTAACTTTTCATTTCGCACGCAAGAAAGTTTTAGATACTACATGCAGATATGAAATTAACCTTGTGTTGCAAGTGTTACAGTGTACTATGGTACAAAGATGAAAGCAAATCAGTATAATGTTGATGTGATTATGTTTGGGGACAGGTTTTCATTTTTGGAGTTCCAGGGTAACCGTGGCTGCAGTTCACCAAAGCTTGGTTGGACATTTCATAACTGCTGGAACTATTTCTTGAATTGGGTGAGAGTTGGCCATTTACAGGAACTTGATTAAGTATGCCTTTGAGGAGCTGGAGTGAAGTTCCTGATGCTTGGCCAATTTTACCCATCTTTTTGTTTTATTTTGTGTGCCCTTCTGGTTCGCTCTGCTGTTAAGGAATTCTATTCCAACTTACTACGACCTAAAATGAGCATGAAATGTTTTTTAAATGCATTTTTTTAGTTTCATTTGTGTTTTGTTTTGAATATAAATCCATGGTTTTCCTTTGGCTTTGACATGAGATGTAATCAATAGTTGTGTCTCTGCCAACATTTCATATGTATGGTTGATTTGAATATTTTCGGTTTCTTTACGAAAATAGAAGCATCATGCAGAATGACTTCTCGTCTCAGTACAAATCATCAAGTATTTCATAATATTGACTACTAAAGGAACAGCCAGCACACTGCCAGGTTGCTGTCGCAACCCATTTATAAAATGTGTATATAAAGACTAACAAGTAACTAGCGAAATGTTATGTATTTATTTGTCAAATGCATGATATAATGTTGTTAATGTTGCTGTGTACATACTTGACTTGCATTTCTGTCTGTTCCATATTCTTAGGTCCTGCGATGCCAAATATTGGGAGGTGGTCTCCTTTTGTAGGAGAGGCTATTTAATCCTACCCCAACATATTCTGTCTTGTCCCATGATATCTCTAAATTTCCTAATTGTTTGGGAAAATTGTAAGTCAATATCTTGTCTGTTCTGTTATGCATGTTACCGGGTGGCTGGGGGACTGATTTTCTTATGTTTGTACTGTTATACAGTCAGTTAAGGTTGCTACTACGGTTAGCTTGCCAGTTTTGCAATGAGTTATAATCAAAGCTCTGGGGGAAGGGTTTCACTTCGTGGGTGTCTACTGAATCTCTCGGGAGCAAACAAGTCCTCAGTCTTTTCTTTGCTTCCCTGTCAGGTTACATGTTGTGCTATGGACTTGTGTAATGTGCCATATAACTAGTGTTTTCAATTGTATAGTGAATATGTGTCTAAATGAAATTAGGTTTGGGAAAATTATCCTACAGGTGTCATTGAGTGAAGAACTTTGAACAGGGAAATGTATTCCCAATAGGACTAGTATTCTTTGGACAACAGACAATCGACATATGTTTTCGATTTCCAATCATTGCCTACATCTGTTGTCCTGTCTTCATAATTTTCGTAGCATGATGGTCCCAGTCGCCTGACATTTATCACCCACTCAGGCCTAAAATTACAAAGTGCCCCCTCAACTGTTATATTGAGTTGAAACAAAGATAATTTCTGCACGAGCCTTATGAGCTGGCCATTGGCCTCCGACGGACAATGACTCTGCCTGGCGAATCATCAAAGAGGAGCAACTTCAAAACAGGGCTACTAAATTGTCGTTAAATCGTTGTTTTCAGTCAATTCAAAAAATCATAAAGCAGACCGCTGCATAACTGGAAGGGGCGGGAGAGGATGACATCAGGAGGACCTAAGGTGCATTACATCAGTGCTTTGGTGCCATTGCATCTTCTTTTTATGCAGAGAAGGGAGGTGTGAAATGTATGAGCAACTTATGAAAATGATGTTAAATCCATCCATTGGGTAACATCTGGGTTCAAATGACAACAGAACAACATCTGCTTTGATGTTAAATCCATCCATTGGGTAACATCTGGGTTCAAATGACAACAGAACAACATCTGCTTTGATGTTAAATCCATCCATTGGGTAACATCTGGGTTCAAATGACAACAGAACAACATCTGCTTTGATGTTAAATCCATCCATTGGGTAACATCTGGGTTCAAATGACAGAACAGAACAACATCTGCTTTGTTTCTGAGGCTTTTTACATCATCTTATATTACGTATATTCTTCTACATACATGTATCTGTATCCAAATGTATTGAACGCATATTTTATTTCATGTTGTCGAGTAGCGTGAATCAGATTTTAAGAATTCTGTTTTTGATTTTGATTTTTCTATTGATTGTCTGTTTATTTGAGTTGATTTCAAATCAATTACTGTACTGAAGAAATGTAGTTTCAAATCATGTATAGGGCTGAGGAGGTTTCAGTAACAATTAAATATTATGATTGATTGAAGAAATTTCTTTTCCTCTATTCTTTACTGCATATCTTGGCCGCAAAGGAGTAATTCTAACTCGGTGCCCGAATTCTAACTTGTCTCTCGAATACAAATGGAATGTGACCTGAATTCCAGCATGATTCTGCCTGTGTTGTGACTTACGTCCAGCGGCAGGCCCCTGGAGTCCTTGATTCCATCAGAGACAGGAGCAGACATTTCAACCAGTGCTTTGAAAATGTTTGTGGAACACATCTTGGAATTAGGGACACATCATGTTGAATGGATAGCTCTTTGAACGAACTAGATGAAGAAATCTAACCAGTGTATCGTCTTGACAGAGTACAAATTTTGACCTTGAAGATTGTGTCCCTGTGGTCATTCATACAGGAGACTGGCACAGGCAGGCACATGCAATCTGTTCGTGGATCTAAAGTTTGGCACCACAACGGGCATCTTCATGTATGTGCCAAAAAGTAGCATTCATTGCTCAGATCCTTTTCTATCAAGTCTGGTCTTCTCAGCCACCTGGTCTCTAATCATGCAGCACATGTCAATGCAAAATGTCTTGCTGAGATAAGCACAGGTGATCTTTTGAGAAAATTAGGTCTTGTTAAAGAAGAGGTCATCGATTCCATCAATACAAGCACCTAATTTCCTAAAACACGTAATTCATTGACAATAATATTTAAAGCATCAATTTTTATTTGAGCAAATATTTCATCCTCTTGCAACCACTGGTACATGTGTATATTATATTAACAAACCTAAGAAACGCAACAAAGACAAGATTAGAACAACTAGGGACAGTCCAACCAGGTTATAATGAAAATTTGCTCAAGATTAACTGATCATTGAATGTTCATAGCGAGACTAAACTGTAACAAATTGATTTTCACTCAGGAAATGAGGTTGTGATTTTTAACCAAAGTTTCAGGAATGATTCATAACATGGAATTTTCTACAATATGGAAACCCATGCCCATGAATTACCATGAGTCATCACACAACTACTTCTGTGTGTGATAGATAGATAGCTAGATGCTGGACATAAGTGGCCAATTTATAATTTACTTTTCAGCGATTCAGACAATTTCAGTTTAAAAAATTGTTGGATCTTCTTCCAAGATTTCTCCTGAGCTTGTGCATGGGCTACCTTTTCTCCACCCCATGCAAAGCAAGCACTAAATGCTTTGTGGTAAGAATGATAGCAATGCATGGTATGGGGAGGTTCCAGCAGATGGCCTGCTTTATCTAGAAACAGACATTCACAGTTGTCACCTTTCCCAAATTCACGGAGACGATCAACCATCATGAAGGACAGCATTGGATGAATGTTTACATCACCACCACTGACAATCATCAAATAGGACGCATCAGACAACTCTAGGTTTAATGTGCAATTAGACATTTTTGAAATGTCTGAAATGCTACCATAAACATTTTTGAAGCTGAGAGCATCATCCTTTCCTTCAATGAACTCACATGCCCCCCAATCTGCCAACCCCATTTCTTTTACTACTTTTCCTTTGTAGAGCATTGGAGCTATGTAATTAACAATGGAACCATTAATACTAACAACAGCTTTAACTTTGCTAAATAATTCTGCACACAAAACAGCTATGTAAGCACCAGCAGATACGCCCAACACTCCAACTCCATGCCTTTTTACCGATGGCTGATCATACAACCAGTCGATGGCTTCCTCAAAGTAATCCAAGCTAATCCCCCCACTGAGGTCTGCTGGTAAATCCTCAAATGCAAAAAAAGCTAATGCTAATGATGCAATGCCTCTTGAAGCCAAGAGAGCAGATCTGAATTCAAGCAAACCACCAGCAGTACCAAACAAGTCAACAACTGCAGGAAAAGGTCCATCTCCGGCTGGTATGAAGAACGTTCCCCGGATATTTCCATCTCGGACAGCAATCCTTTTCACACCATCAGCTAAGTAAAAGCGACGCTGCACTTGTTTCATGATTGGTTCCACTTCTCTAGTTTTTGATCCAAGAACAGAGTCCAACCCATCACCGTCAAGAATGGGAACGATTGGGCTTATGTGGCCCTGATAAACAGAGAACTCCACCTCAAAGGGCAATGTCACATCTTTTTTCATGATGCGCCGTCCTGGTTTCTGTCCAGGGATGATGTCCATAGACCATAGTAACCCATTAGCTTCCATTCCTGAGTAACTCCCAGACAAAGACGGTAACTTAGAGGTTGAGATACATCCAAGCGAATCGGAAACAAAATGAGCATATGACGCTGCGTGAATTCCACTCTCTGTTAATCGTGCTGCAACCGTGTACTGTGCCAATGGCTCAAGTCCTTCAAGAATTATGTCCAAGTTTTCGTCGACGAGGCATGATTGAGGAAGAACAGACATTGATGGTGTCTTTCCTTCTCCGAGATGGACAGAACTTTCAGTTTCACGTTTGGCCACTAGAGTTGACATTGTTCGAGCTGCAAGTAGTCACGACACCAATCACTGGGAAGAGTTCAAGTCTGGCTGCCAACACTAGTCGACAGGTTGTGGTTACTCAATCCAAACAAACCACCACTGGAATGGCTTACTGACACTGACCTGTCCTAGACCACTCCTAGACTTGCTAGTATAGACACCGTCTGACCGTCAGCGTGGCGTTGGAATTGGAATGGAATGGTTGTCAGCGCTGCTGCAGTGCTGCCTGCTGGTAAGTAACGATGACTGTTTTATTAATTATGACCGTTGATGGGGAAAATACCCTTGTCAATGGAAGAAATCTGATTGGTATGTAATTTGAGTCAGCACGAGACGTCAGCATTGACCAGGTCAAGTCACAATCACTCAGCTAACAGTGTAAGTTCATGAAGTTATATATGAAAGACGTCAGACATCAGGGTCATCTACCATTTTGTATGTCACATGATTTTATGACAATCCGACCTTGACCTTCCAACATGTCAACAATGCTCGTTTCCAGAAAATTCGTTTTCAACCTCGTTTCATGGCTTTTGCAAGGGAGCATTAATTTTCTTATATCACAAAATCACACAAATATCAATTTGTGTCCGCGAAGCTAACAAATAAATGACATGTGTATGTTGATATTAATTTTATATAGCACTACTGTGATGGTTTTATTGCCAAATGAGTGTAAAAAATATATTTTGACTTCAGAAGTTATATATTTATTTCTGTTATTCATATTATGCTCCCTGTTGACATGGCTACCCGACGCCATTTCCTAGCAGGTGCACGTTGGAGCATGAGAAAACAGATTGCTTGGTCTGAAATACCAGTTTCCCACCATTTAACACTTTTTCCCCAAATTATCAGTTGTTAAGTAACTTAACAAATAATCGAAGAATACTCTGCAAAAGGTAAGGACCCTCTAGGGCTCTACGACTAAGTGTCTTCAGGCTTAGCCTTGTTGACTCAATGACTGAATGACTCGCTCAACTCACTCGGTCTCATTAGCCTATGAATCTTTCACTGTTTTATGGTCAGCTCTCTTTTCAATTCATATTCATTTTAAAACGTAAAGTCGAATTTCGAAAAGAGAGTTACTAGAATGATTAACTATTTTAGCCAGGAACAATGCCACTGATAGAGGAAATACATGAGGAGTCTCCAACTCCGAATGTCACTGTCAGCACTGGGACTAGTGAGAGTACTGTCACCATCCAGACTGATGGAGGAGATGTCATAACACGGGAGGGCAAAGGAGACGTTAATGGAAACCAGCCACTCGATAATGAAAAAGACAAGATTGAAGTTGACAAAGAGGCAGCGAAGGAAAACCAACAACCAGGTACATAGAGTGGCAGATTTTAGTTCTCGGTTTCTGAATGTTCTTTTGAGAATAGGACAGTTAAGAACGTCGATCCCGGATATGTTGGTAGTTCGGTTTGGCTCCTTTCAAAGAAAACACTGCATTACGCACCTGTTAGCTGATTGGTCAGTTATGCGCAAACTGTAGGCCTACCATCGTCGTATCTGGGACCGAAGTTCTTAATCTTAAGTGTCGTAGGGAGAGTGATGACTGATGTGATGTCTATGCATGGCTGCCAGCCCATTGGAGTACTCTTAGGGAACAGTTCCTGAGAGGCCTTATTGACGATTGGTAGCTCTTAATTTAAGATCATCTAATTCCGTTGAATATTTTATACCTTCTTTCCCTTTTAGATAATGACCAAAATGGTGAAACCAAAAAGGGGAAAAAAGATAATTGGCCCAGGTAAGATAAATGAAAAAGAGGCTTTTTCACTCATCCAAAACTGTAAAGGATAATTCTCATCACTGTATCATATTTAGAGTAGACAAAGAAAACATGATGAGCTTTTTGTTGTACACAAGAATCCATGTGTTTAAAACATCATTATCATTAAGTTCATCTCCATTTTGTAGACTAACCAAGGCATTCTTGAAGCAACATTGTAAGGATATGAAACTCTACATCACACCTGCCCTCAATGATGTGCTGTATCTTCATTATAAAGGTAAGATTAACCTTCAGATACTCCTGTTGGCTTCAGTTGTTTTGGTCTTAAAATACCAGTTTTAACCATCACACAAAATGTTGTTTGCTGAAAGGTTTCTAGCTAGAAAACACTTTTTCAGACGTCACTTGTTGAAGCCAATCTTACAATTGACAAAGGCAGCAAGGTCTAGTCAAAAGGTCCAAAGGAAGATTCGGCAAAGTCATCAGAATGAATTGAATGAAAGCTATTATTACTAGTATAAAGGAACTGGGTCTGCAGAGAGTGCAACTGAAATTGTCACTGTTGAAACTAGTGACTCACAATAGCACGACCGCTACATGTACATATCTCATTGTCTTGTTCCAGGAATCTATTTCATTGAGAACCTTGAGGAATACACTGGTCTCAAGTGCCTCTGGTTGGAATGCAATGGCATCAAGACGATTGAGAACTTGGACAACCAAAAGGAAATGCGATGTTTGTTCCTTCAGAAAAACCTGGTTGATAAGATACAGAACCTTGACCCAATGCCCAAACTTGACCAATTAAACGTTGCTAATAACTTGATACGAAAGATAGAAAATCTGGGTGAGTGTAACCTTATTTATTCCATATTTTCATTCTCACACTCCGGTGTACCTACAATCTCCAATCTACCAGAGCTGTCCTCAAAGATAACTACAGTGTATTCAGTCTTGACCCACCATCTTTTGAAGAGAATAAAAATATTGTAGATTCAGCAAGTTGATTTCATTGAAACCCTGATACCTTTTATTTATCCATTTAAAGCATTTGAAATGAATTTTTCCAGTATTGACCAATTTTTCTTGAAAATTTCAGAATGTGTACCAGACTTGTCCACCCTCAACATTTCCTACAACAAATTACAAACAGCAGATGACGTGAGACATTTGGTCAAATGTAAAAAACTCAGCTGTCTGGATTTATCCCATAATAAGATAGAGGATCCTGAGATAGTCGACATTTTGGAAGAGATGGAAAACCTGGTATGTTGGGAATATTTCATTTAAGAAATTGTATATCATATCATATCATATCTGAAATGATGGCAGCAACTTGATACCCCCTGAGTTCCTCTGTGGAGACCTATAATATAGACAGTTGTTGTGAAGTGCTTTGGTACAGACCCTGGTCAGTGGAAAGCACAGCATAAAAACCTCCATGCTATGTGGTGAAGGCAATGGGGCCTGTAGTGACACCAAGAAAATGTATGTAGTTCTTACCATGTTCTGTTTGCCTCTTTCAGAGGGTATTAAATCTGATGGGGAATCCTGTGATTAAGAAGATACCCAACTACAGGAAAACGCTGACTGTGCGAATTGTAAGTATGCTATCTTTATATAGCTCCATATTTGGATGAAGTAAATCCCTCTCTGGGCAGTGACTATTCCGTATTGAGGACATCTAACAATAACATTGAGTGCAACTCTTGCCATTCAATACACAACCACAGTCACTCATTGCTTACTTTCCGATCAAACTTTTGCAGAAAAACCTTCAGTACTTGGATGATCGGCCCGTGTTTGATAAAGATAAAGCATGCGCACTTGCCTGGGCACGAGGAGGAATTGAAGAGGAGCGTGAAGAGAGGAAGAGGTGGCAGGAGAAAGAACGCAAGAAGATACAGGATAGCGTTGATGGTAAGAAAATGACTTCGATTCTTACCAAAGTCTTGCACTTTTTGGGTGTTTGTTGCAATGTGTACCCTGTAACTTATTGTAAAGAAGGATCGTGTGTTACTGCTTTGCCAAGATATGCCCTCGAACACATACTCCTCTGTCAAATACTAATAATTCATTGGCAAAGCCTTGTATGTCCCTCATTGATAATCTGTCTTTCTCTTCAGCTATGTTGAAAATCAGAAACAATGCTGAAGCCAAGCGGCAGGAGGAAAAAATGAAGCAGTCTGCCGAGCAGGCGGGTCTACCCACCGAGAACATCCATGTTGACCCTGAGGACGTGGATTGGTTATATGGATCAAAATCAGAGGCAGAAAAAGCTAATAAAGAAGAAGAGGTTAGTGTCTTTGTTGAAGTGTTCTTTTCCCGCCTTGTGATATTCCTCAAACCAGGGCTGGTATATTCTTGTTAGCAGTGAAAGTGATACCTCCATCCCTAGTCCCTTCAAGAATAGACTTCAGCAAATGTTCAATGTCCACAATCATTTTGAAGTCACAATCAAGCTCAGCATCACATATTCTCATATATGTAACTGTTCTTTCCACAACCAGGATGAAGAAGAAGAATCAGGAACAAGGTTAACGATAGGAGATACTGAAGACTTGCCAATGATACGACCTCAGGCACAGCAGCAGAACGATGGCATATTCTCCTCATCTCATCCAGTCCGAGGCGGCGGGGGACCGTCTAAGATGATTTCAGAAATTGTCACAGGTGAGAACCTTAGTCAGTATTATGATAGCAAGGCTGTGACGTGTCATGCCTGACCTGGTCACAACATCACGTAGTTGATGCACAATTTTTTGCAGAGTTGAATGCTGCAGTGGATAAAATGTACAGTTTGTCAATTTCCTTTCAGACTCTGAAAAAGATGTTGCAGTGGGAAAGAAAGTTTTAATCACAGAAATGGAGGAGGAGGAGAATATCGAGACAATTAACATCAAGAGGACCCCGAGAAATGACCTGGATGTAAGTATTAGTGTACTACAAAGATGATTACTGAGCAAGAGTTGGCCCCTAAAGCCTATGCCTAGCACGATTGATGAATGATAAAGAAGTCTATATTGGTCTCTGAGCATTTAGATGTGATGTATGTATTGAAGGGAAGGCTTCTTCGGATGAATTAACTTACCTTTTAGGAAAACAGGACATCCAGCATTGAGAAAAGTAAGCAAATGTTCACGAAATGAAAACTTTATAAATCTGCTTTCAGGATTTACCCGACCTTGAAGATGTGGATGTCAGTGCCCAGGCCCCTAAACCACAAGAACCTATTCAAGCATTCCGACCAAAGATTGAGGTTCTTGACAGTGAGGATGATGAGGAAGAGGCTGGCGTAAAAAATGACACAAAATCAAAAGTTCTGATATCAGAGGTTCCGATGACAGGACAGGCCCAAGGTCCGAGTCAGGAGGACCTCAGTGCAGCATTGGGGAACTACTCTGGTCCACCCATGGATGATATCCATGGGTCGTCCTCATATGAAACAAAACAGACTAAAACTTTCTTGGATGATGCTGCGACGATTTCAAGTTCTAAAATTAAGGCTGGAGCCATTGGTGGAGAAGAGGATTTGGAGGAAAGGAGTCATCTGACTGTTGAAGAAAAAGTTTGGAAATTGGCAGAAAATGTTGGGTCAACAGCTGGGAGGGATGAATTAGAGGAATTAGACTGAAGGATCTAAGGTGGATTAGAGATCTAATTTGAATGAGAACTGTCTGTAACTGATGTCCTTTGGTCTGACAGAAGTTGGCCTCATTGTAATGGAATTCATATGGGTATTTCATGTTTGAGACTTGTGTCTTCAGAGCGATTGATAGCCTATGACTCCATGAGTTGGTCATGTTGAAACAGCAAATGTACATGTGATGATTATTCCGTCCATGATGTAAGCATACATTTAGGTACTTATGATAGAGAACATGACAAAAGCAAGTCTGACTTGGTTAGCGATTCTCATCACCATGATGTTTGTCCTATTTCAGTAGCCAGAGATTCAAACCGTCCATTTCTGTTCTAAATCTGCTGCCTGTCATATTGAGATTAATTTGTTTATTGAAGTTGATATCTGAGATATTTTTTCTCAGTGAAAGATTTATAGGCCATTGTTCATACGTCTATAACTTGAGTTCAAATCATCATCATTACTTTTATTTATTTATTCATGAGTGCATATTGATTTTCGTCAATAAAGTTACAGTTTTATAAGATGTACATTTTCTCCTCGTCCACTCATTCTTCAAAAACACTTCACCTGTATTGGATCAGCAATGCTGGCCATGGAGGCCGATACAGCCGCACGAATCCACGGCAGATAGAGGAAGACCATGGATAGGTTAGAGTGACGTAAGTAAATGCCAGCCAATCGGGCAGAGTGCGGCGTTCACAAATTTAACCAGTGGAACAATGTCTCCTCAGTCAATCCAGGACAATTCATGGGATGTGACGACATGTCCCACTCCATCCAAGATAATTCATCCCCTGGGACAGGGGTCTCATTTGAGTTACATCCAAGGCTCTTTGTCCCATGAACTAGTGTCTGCTGACCCTACACACACACAAAGTTCACACTACTCTCAATCTATCCAAAGCTCCTCTTGAACATTGGTCTCTTAGATAATGTGTCCTTAGTCCAGCAGGAGAACTAATCAAAAGGGAGGATGATGCATCCTAAGGTCTGTTGAGGACAACATTGAATAAATGTGTCCTCAATCTAGGACAAGTCACCACTTGGGACAACATGTCCTGAGTTCATTAAGGAAGGTGTTATAACAGTGCATCTGCAGACCCGGACATTTCAGCAGCTGGGACGATGTGTCCTCAGTCCTTTGAAGACTATTCATCTTGCGAGACAATTGTGGTCTCCAAACCATCCTTGGACAGAATGAGTTCAATACATCAATTGGGCCAAAGTAACTGTCGGGACGATCGCCTTGTGGTGAAATGCACAGTCTCCTGTATCTTGACACCTTTTCTTACTCCTCTGTCCTTGCCAGCTATGTGAACCACTGGTTCATTCAAAATCTATCTATCAGAGATATCGTCTTGTCTTTGATGTACTACAGTCTGCACACTCCAACAAAACACATCCTACCATTCAAAAGATGGGTTGGAAAGTGAGACTAGGGCCAGTACTGGTGGCTGGTATATCCTCCTCCATGTACAATCAAACCAACAGTAACAAAATAGAGAATTCAGCTCATTTTCCATTCATTTTATAGCCATACATATTCTTTAATCATACATCTGTGTACAGCACATTCAGATTAATAAACTACAAGCATTAGCTTTGGAAACTAAACTGACAATGAGGAACGTTGAAACTCGTCAACTCTCAGAGCCCCTCTCCACCACCTTTTTAACACCCAAACCCGGAATCGACTGGGCAATTGTAATAACTTATTTCTGCTTTATATACAGTGTATGCCCTATTGGAATTTTCCCATTCACTCAATTCACTTAATTTTCTCACAGTCCTTCCAGTTACCAAGATAAACCGTATTGATTTTTGACACTGTGATCAAAGGACATCACTTTAGCCACAGCTACATGTACAAATTTTGTCAGTGAATACAAGCATTTATACATTTCAAAGCATATCAAAGATGAACACCACATGCATCTGGTCCCGAAATAACACCAAATTTAGAACTCTATCTGGATAATTTACCATAGTTACAATTCTGACCTTGATTTCTAATTGCACATGACTTCAACATCTAAATGCTAATTTACTTCCACATGCTTGAAATCTCACCATATACATGCATTATGTACACTATATGTATGTACAGACACAGTTGCCTTTACTAATTATCTGTATCACAACAATTTCTAAAGACTACAAGTTTGGCAACAAAACAGAAACAGGGATTAGCACAAAGTTGGTCTATGTCCACAATTACCTATTGACACAGGAAATAAATACACAAGAGTTCCTGATTGCTTACATGATAAGCATTTCAATCAAACAAAATACAATTGTATAGACTATTTTTCATTTGGGAATGTTCTTGGTGAAACAATAAAATGATTTATGTAGGTCCTCTTTTATGCATGGTCTATGCTAAATGAAATAAACGGGACTAGAATTTATACAGCAAATGTTGTGATGAATCGGCACATTTGGTCTCGGAAGTACCCAGAGTTCATGCAATATTTTCTATTGTAATCTTGCTGATTCTAACATGTCAATGTTGATCTTGTAATAAACGTAGGGAAAGTATTCCGTCTGACCCACGCTAATCCCAGGAATGTCAAAATTGGCCTGAAATGAAGACAAAAAGAAAGTGAGTTTATTGCTATATGAGGAGAACTTTACAATTTGGTCCGCTTGCACAAGACCTCTCTTTTCATGCTCAACATTAAGCCTGGCCATTCCACGAAATAATTTGTTGACTTACATCTGCACCGCCTCCAGCAGTATTGTCTAGATGCGAGTAGTGATCGTTCAGGATGTCCCTGAGCTTCCTCATGGCTTTACGGTGGGGATGCAACAACATTGCTTGGAAATTCACTGGCAGGCCATACCTGGGACAAAACATTTTCAAGATCATTAAGACATCAATACGAATGCAGAGTGATTAACAGTGGCCTGATATGAGAGGCACCCTCACCATTCTCAAAACAAAATCTAAAGATGTCAATTTGGTGACCATAAAGCGTAAGGTTACCTTCCAAAACCCACTTCATCAGAGAACAAAGTACCCCTATCTTAACTACAATAGACTAGGAAATAACAGAATAACTGCTTACCTCAAAACTGATTCCACGAATACACGGAGTGCTTTGACATGGATCCAGGCAGTGAAGGCCTCACTGAAGTTCACCTTCAACCACCTAACAAGAGGACCCTGAAATACAGAAAACCAAAGATAGAACATATAAATGACAATGGCTTGCTCCAAGCTTTTTGAGGACATCCGAAATCCTAAGAGGAACTTCATGACAACTGAGCACTCCACTTGAATGTATACATGTATATGGTGATGATATTGGACCATTACATTATTTTACACATCAAACCTACAGAAATTGCTACGTATATCTCATGACATTACTCTGTCACAAACAACAACTTACAAATTGTTTCTTCTTGTCAGTGGCAAGCTTGGCTAATTCATTCTTTCCGGCAGTCAGTTCTTCCTCATTGTAAACAAAATCTCGTACAACGAATCTGAAATAAAGATACAGATCATAAAGCTCAAACTGCATCAAGTCATGTCTTGCTTCACTTAAGCTTGCACCTGGATCCAAAATGTCCTGACCAACAGCTGGCAGGAATACTCAAACTGTATCAAGTCATGTCTTGCTTCACTTGAGCTCGCACCTGGATCCAAAATGTCCTGACCAACAGCTGGCAAGAATACAGACTTAAACAACAAAGATCTGTTGCTCTAATGCCCTTACCTATTTTCTCGGCAGTGGTGCTTGTATTCGTCCACCACTTTCATGAACAACGTCACAGAAAAGAGACCATGCTCGTTATCCTCAAAGATGAGCCGTGACGACTGGGGCACCACCATATCTGTCAAACTTTCATAACATGTTTGCCAATCTTGGTAGGCCGCCCTGAAATTAAAGTTTCAAGATGTCAAACTTGTTTTCTCTAAATGCAAATTATATTTTGTTCGCTGTAGGCCCCTGCACATTGATAAATTAGTGAAACTGCAGCTGAAGACGGCCTCCTCACCTAACCTGCTGATTAGAATCGTTCTCAAAGGTTCACAACAGGCAAATGCAGAAACCCGTATCTTAATTAACAAGGTGAACCAACTTATAAAAAGTGTGAATCAAGCTTCAATAGACTTACTTCGGGACAACAACCAGTAAAGTTGTCAGATACTCAGAATTCAACACAAAGTCTTCTTTCTTCACAAGTTCTCCTAAATTCCGTGTCAATAAACTACCACTGCAAAAGAAGAGAAATACAAATACATGTATTTTGAAGACAAACATTGTTTTTGACATGACACATGTACATGTATGTTACAATATAAGGTCTTGAGAGACCATCAAGTTGCTATTGATAACAAAATTTGGCTTTTCCCAAAAGAACTCCTTCTGGATGTCTTGGGTGTATATCAAAGGATGACCTATTGTCTACTTCAACTTTTCAATATATGGAAAACACTTACACTGCTTTTCTCTCCAATGTTTGTAAATTTCCTTTTAAGCTGTTGTATGATGAAGCCTTACTCTTCAAGTCATTGTCAATCTGAGATACTTGCTGAAAGTGAGAATGAAAACAATGTCAGATTGTGACAATCACTTCTGAAGACAAGAAACTCACTCTCCAGGGTGCCCAGATAATCAGCAGCAGCAGAAGTGTCAGCATCATCATCATCATCATCATCACAAGAAAGCCCCTAGATTTTTCAATTTGCCAATCTCCTGAGATGATCTCAAGTTTGGATTGGCATGCCACCAATGTCCAGTGAGAAATCTTTCTTTAAATTGACATGGATGCACCTTTTTTCAACACATTCTTGAAAGTTTTATATCTGTGTGATCTAGGCAGAGATATCAATGCAAATTCTTACCTTACTAATGATTTCTGCTATATTCTTGAGTGGCTGTTTCACTGGGTATTTGGCCATATCCCAACTAAACCGCGTTAGATATGTGCCAAGGTCCACTGGAAAAATAAGAAAAAGATGTTGATAGGTTGTTGAGTAGAGTAGAAGAGGAGAAAAATTTACAACAAAACCAAAGTGCAATAAGTGTAAAACTCTGTGAGTATTCTACCAGTGGTCGTGGCTACAGCCTACACTCAGAGAAGTGACTGGCAGACATACTTACTTCCATTAGCTAGCAAATTCTCCTGTAACTTGTCCCTTTGTTCTTCTAATACTTCAGCTAAATACTGGGCAACCTTCCTGGCCACACTGTATTACAATAAGATAATGATGATGTATAAAAACAAGTGCCATCATGGAGGTGATATTGCTGCTCTTATGTTCTGACTGTGGAGAGCCAATGGAAAGCCAATGGAAACTCCTGACAACAAATTCGTTAGAAGACACAAATGATTATAAATTCAGGGCATTAACAAACCAGGCATCACAGCCAACATTGGAACTTGATTCTTCCATTAACATGTGGCTATAGTATTGTTTCAGGAAGCCAGGTGTGCAAAAAGAACTTAATTCTGAAACATCTACAAATTTGATTCTATAAAATTCAACCAGCAGTTTAACTTACCCTTCACAATAAGTGTCAAGTTTCCCAAGATCATCGGACAGACCAACCAGGACATCTAATGTCCCCACTTTGAGGTCTGGCATGTGGAATTTATAGTTGAGGGAGAGATTGTACTGTTTTGATGTGACCTTATTCATGGATTCCCATGTCTGCTGACAGGTCTTCTCTCCTGGTGCGGAGATAAGCCAGAATTCTGTCATCCTGGAAAGAGTAATATGAACATGCAACATTTCTCAGGTAAATCTGTAATTGAAAGAACTGCCCCTTAGATTGTCAGTGTCATCAATCCGTAATGGTCAGTGCACGAGGACATGATTCTTAAGGTAGTCCACATGCCAATGTCAATGACAGTGGTCAGGCAAAAAGAAGATGAAGTCATTGAAGAAGCCCTGCGCTGTCAGACTGAGCAGGTTCAGCGTTTTGTGGAGTGTCAATGTCAGGATTTAGGAGTGAAGATGGTTGACATGGTTAGCAGGTTTTACATTTATAACAAACATCTTTAATATACAAAAACATTAACTACTACTAATAGATCGATGATTGATACACTGACTAGATTCTAGGCCAGGGGCCTGGGGTTAGGGTAGATAGAAGCAAGAAGAATTCATTGATCATTGAAATGAGCGTAGCTATATTTCGAACGTTCTCCAACATACTTTGATGAATAGTTGTCTCACTATGTGATTCAAAGGGTTTTGCACCGATCAACAAACCAAAATGCAGTTAAAAATTTAGAAAAACAGGAAGATTTCTAAAATTTATGAAATTCGTCCACCATTTTCTACCCAGCTCACGTGACTTTCCGGGATTAGTACTAGCAATTCCCCAAAGATGACACCACTCAATGACAGCAAATAAATGTTTTTTACCGACAAACGCACCATAGCACCATAGCTAAATCTCGCTTGGGCCTATATTCTATGCCATATTTGGTATTTTTAGTCATTATTTGGTTGCAAAAAGGTACAAATAAGATTTTCAATTGCTCGAACCGATCGGCAAAGATGGAATCAGTTTTGACTGAAATTCTGACGACGATAACAACAGCAACAACGAATTTGGCAGCGGCAAATTCGAAATTTCCTTTTTTGGGCGTTGCCTTCTGACCTCATTATCCACAAATAATGCACATTTGACATATTTTTTTTGTCCAATGTCAAGTTCATAAGATAAAGAACATCCAGGTACCGCCTCTTCCGAGTTGTGATCATGGATTTCATATAACATATATGTCCAAACATTGGGCCAGCAGCTTGGCATCATCAATCATCACATCCGACACATGTACTATACATACAATACATGGATGTACTGTAGCCATGTATGGATATGCATAGCGACATGTCATTTTGACCCCCACCCCCAGCCAAGAGGTTTGGGGAAATAAACCACATGTAAAAATACGTGTACTACGGTAAAAACATGATTTTAAAAGCATTCACAACTTTAACAATTAAGCATGGCATTTGAACATTATATGCCATAATTTATGGTGAAGGTTGCATTCACTATACTAGTATAACTAGGTTGTCTTTTGTTGGATTGTGTGGCAGATGCCCGAGTCCTGAGATGGGACAGAATGTCCCAAAAGTAAAGATGTGTATCGTGTTTCATGAAATGTATTGATCAGTCTATATTTATGAACAGCAATCAATAACTAACCCATTTCATTAGAATGAAAATCATTATGAATATTAACGAACAATATTGATTTTTGATTGTCACAAGGCTTTTACTTTCTGGGTTTATATTTGGTCATGCTTGGTTTCATGTGATTTGTGGGATTTTCTACTCATGTGAAGGCACTGTGGATATTGATTTTCTACTGAGTTTTAGCAGGTAGTTCAAACTTGGTTTTCTCGATGAGATATGAGACACTTCCTCTTTAATTATTTATTGCACAATCACATATTATACATGTTATATAGTCTATTGATGAGGCCTACATTTGTATATTTCTTCTTTGCATTGACCATGGATGATGGTAGGTCAGAGCATAAACTCTAGGTTCAACAGGTTGCCCTGTTTATATTTTATTTACAGTCACCAGGACAGGTATATTGCTGTTGGCTATTTGAACCCATCCTAAGAAATGTTAACATGAATTCCAAAGATTCCATACCTTTTATATCAAAATATTTGTTTCAAGTAGTCTGCTGCTTCAGTTTGAAATTGATTCTAATTTCTACTGCGTCTCTTGGATTAAAACTCCAACCAAACCAGCGCTCCAGTGGATAATTTTCTAACTGACAATATTTTTAATAGCCTCACACAATATGACCATTTTCCAATTAGTACTTGATATAGTATGCCAAACAAGTGTACTGTTTTCAACACAGGATATTGATACCTGGCGCATACAAGAATCACAACGTTTTGTCATATTGTGTGAATCGACTGAACACAATTTTATTTGAATAGGGGAAATTTCGTTTCCATTCTTCCATTCCATGTTTTTCTTTTTGCCTCAAGGTGATTTTATTTTCATAATAACCTTCTGACCTAGAATTACGTTGGTGGTTGCTCTTCTTGGTGGTGGCATTTTATGGAAATTTTGAGACATCACAAACATAATGATTTCATTGACAACTGCAGGACCCAGGGGAGATCATTAATAGTGTATTACTGGTGAGAGCTTATGGTTGCCCATTGCATTTCACATGGAATAGCCTCGCTGAGTGTAACATTGAGTTGGATTATAGATCGATGGGGTTGCAGAAATAAGAAGATACAAAATCTGAAAAAGAGGCTTTTGTGAACAAGTAAGGCCATGAAAATATAGTAGATGTAGACATAGGTTCAGATGATTGTCAACTGAACACCAAATGATTTCCGAGACAGTCCCCACCTCATTCCAACAGAAAAAAAAGAGCACATGGTTTTCTCCAGTGCAGCTTTCTTTAGCTGTTTCATTCTCTTGGTGATTACAGGTTGAAATCAACATGAAGCCTTTGGATGCATCACATCAAAACTGCTGTCCACTGAGGTATGTCAATCAATACATTACCATTCCATTAGGAACAGGCTTTACTTCCCTCCCACTTGCAGGAAATGCAGATTTTATTTATTGCCACTGCATAAAGGTATTGTTCACAGTGATACCTAAGTACACAAGGCCGCTAGTGTAGTGAGTGCATCACTTAGCAAACGTATTTGTGAAGACTATGTCTGATAACATACAGGAGTTACTTTGATGATATTTTATGTATCAGCAGAGATTGCTTAGCTGAAAGGAAAGCAGGTAGGTTGGTTGATTGATATCTCTGTGTGTGCTGCCTTTCTAAGTTTTTTTCTGATATCATCACATCAGGCGAATGTAAATGCGCAATTGTAAACAGACAAAGGAGTTGTGGATGTGAAAAAGTGTGAAAATCTCGGTTAGCGGATTCGGTTGATTGCTTGGTGAGGTGGGGATTGCACCAGTGCAATTAAGCTTGCAAACCACTCAACTACAGGAGCTGGACAAGTACTGCATTCTGTCTTCTAAAGGCACCATCATGTAGGCCTATGCCATGTAGATGACCACCGAATTTTAGCACTTTGTGGTATTTTGTTAAGCGAGATGTTCTGTCATATGAACATTTTCTCTGTTGTTTATTGCTTGAGGCACACTGACTATGTATATTTCCTTTGTTTCATTTTATGTCAGGTGTGCAGGTATAAGCCCTGTTGATGGACAGTATGTAGAAATCCATCTTTGCTTGTTGAGCTGCAGTGGTATTGTTTGAAAATCTGCTGATGACAATGTATTTGAATTAGAAAATTGTTGATTCAAGTTGTGTTGACCCGAGGAGGTCAAAGGTCATGAAGAGTCCTTGACCTTGGATTTATGTTTGATAGATCTCCTTTGTTCAAGAGAACAATCAACCTCGGAAACTTGCCTCTTGATCTTCTCAAGTGCAAACTTGTTGTAGTGAGATCTACTATTGACTTATCTGAAGCACCTTGTATACTCAAATATGTCAAACTGAGAGTGAAAGGGGAGGGAAACTGGTTGGGAAAACCTGTACCAAAGTAATGCTGGTCACCCAACCAATTGCCCAAGGTCACAAGCGTTGTGATGTGCCTCGTCTCCAAAAGCAGGCCTAAACCAACATTTCTACCCCTAGATGAAGCCACCCCTTGGAAATGATTGCAAATATCGAAAGTACGATTTCACTACATTGATTAATTCATTAATTGAAATGTATGATTTCAAAAATATTGAAATTAGGCCCTGAAAAGCTTAGATTGTTGAACTTCTATTTTATGTTTACACACCTGAAACTTGTAGTGGAAAACTGACCAAAGTGATGTAAGGTAACCACTTGTTGCTTGAGTGCCTCCCCTCTGGTGCTTCCGGGTCTGATAACCTCAGGTAAGCATTTCATTGAAGTCAGGTAGTTGATGAAGAACTCTTGGCAGTCTATGCTTCATTCTCTGTTTTACATGTTTCAGAATAAACTCAATTTAAGGCACTGAGCATCCTACACAGTGCATATCAATGTCGCTCTGAAATGTGTTAAACAAAAAGTGTGTCAAAACTTGACCTCTATCTAGTATTTGTCTCTACTTGGTTGATTAAGGCCTATTGACTGGGTGTTATTGGCATAGTTAGGCCAAATAATTGCCAACTATCAATTTCGATACAAATAACACACTCTTTCATGCACAAATTGCCCTCTAATTAGCTACCCAATTAATACTTTTGTAGGCCGGTTGAAATATAATAGTTCCAATTACAAGTATATCCTGGCTTTTTTATAAGCAGGGAAGCCATTCAGACCAGTCATAAACATAACTTTTCATTTCCGTTGACCCACATTTAGCCTACTAAAAACACACAAAATTATCAATTTCTGCATGAAAAGTTTCATCACACAGTGAGCGAGACACTGTATAGCTTAAAACCATCTAAAATAAATAGCCTTTCAAAATTGCCTGTACTGCAGTCGTCAGCATAGGAATCATTGCTTCCCATTGGTTATTATAATGATTTTGGTAACCGTCTGTTGAGGAAATGGTCCGTCAAGATGAAAATTCGGTCAAGTATGGCGAGAAATGATTCATCAGGCAATCATTTTCTGGCCTCACTTAAATCAATTCTCCATAATTGTCCAAGTGGGATAGATTCGATTGGTGTCCGATCTCGAGATTGCTTCGAGTAAATGGTCGTCTCAATTGCAGGTATAAATTTTTCTTGCTTTGTTGGGTTATGTGCTAGTGGTGGCAACTTATTCAGGCTGGAGATAACTTTGAACTTGGAGAGGAGATTGTTGAAGAGGCAATTTTCTCTCAGAACCTTGCGTGTCAAGATGCATTGTTAAGCTCTGATTGCTTTCTTTCCATGTGTAAGATGAGATGTGAGGCTGGTCGGCTTTGAAGTGTGGTAATCTACTCAGCGCCTTTCATACTGAGGATTAAAAATGGTGTCGTTTTTCCTGGTGCCATTTATTAGAATTCTATCTATGGCTGGCTTGACATCAAGAAATCTCTGAGTGTTCTATCTGCTCGTGTGGATGCAAGGCATAGACATCTCTATACTTCTTGTGTCATTTTCCCTGTGATGACACTGCAGGTCCAGGAAATGCACAGGTTGTCATTGTCACAATGGCATGAAAGACAAGCTAGGTTTTTGAAACCATCTGACCTGCAGTGTGACATTACTTCACACTTCGTCTGAGCGTGTTCTGACCTAAAAATGAATGATTCTACTTTTTGGTTATTTTGTCAGTGTCATATGCACTGTCAGTGCGCTGATTCAATCTCAGTTAGTCGATACCTTCAACTGATGCGTAATCCAATGTCATGATATAAAGATAGAGAAGAGTGCAAGATCTGTGTTCCTTTAATTGTAACAATTCAGCTACATTGTCGACAGCCTCCTTTGGACTAATTTCAGTTCCACACCGGATCTTCCCTGGCAATCTTGTTCGCTCCCCATCAGTTGAGGTAAAATCATGCCAATTTCACGCCATCATCTGCCAACAGCATCTGTTGCTATGGGAACCAGGAACGAAAAGAATATTGCTAACATAGAAGGTTTCCCTCTCATGCCCAGCATTGGTTGTGTAGGTACACTTAGCGAACTAAAACAACACCTCGTATAACAACTGCCTGGGCTGGGGTCAATTGGTCAATTCAGTAATTGATAGCGGCAGATATTCTGAAATGCTTCTCATATCTATGACTGCATGTGCCACACCAAACCATCCTTTAATCAGCAATCAGTGATATTCATGAAGAAATTAGAGGAATACTGGCCATAGGACACCACCCTGACCACAGTGCTCAGGGGCTCTGGCAGAAAGCTCTGGGACAGTGGACTTTGTCACTGATCAAAGACTGACTGTTTGACCTGCAACTAAATAAAAGTGACATTGCTGGGTATTGTTTTAAGTGATTCCATTTTGTTCAGTTTCTTCCTTGACAAGTATCGAAGTTGTTGGATCTGCTTCCAACCCTCGTTATCAAGGATTAGATCAAGAAGTGTAAAACCATGCAGCTTTCTATTTCCAGTCAAAACTGAGACCATGTTGGATGAGGTCGAAAGAGCCCACTTCAGAGTTATGACATCATGACAAATATTCAAGATCTCCTTGACGAAGAATACAAAGAATTTGCCGACGTCGTCCTCATTGAGAGTCCATTCATTCTCGTTACGCCACATCAGCATGGCATACAGTTCGTCAGAGCAGCGTTCACGCCCGACAAGTTGATCATTGCTGTAACAAGCGAGAAGGAAGAGGATGCTGGGGGTGAGGAAGATGAGGATGAACTTGAGTTGATGAAGCTGTTACCTCTGCCATTCATACAGATATCAGTATTGGACAAGAAGTGCAAGCGAATTGAGGTACGTCAAGCTTGACTTCGTTTTCTCTGGATTTTTCTGTGAATTTGGAGTTAACATAGCTGAATGTGCATGGCATTCAGTATTGTTATACAGTCAGAACTTACATGCGAGCTTACTTGACAGGTTAGGACTTACTAGACATAATAGAGCTCACTGAGAGGTGGCTGGTGAACAATCTCAGCATGTCCTGATACATTGTGATAGGCATGAAAAAAACATGATCTCTTTGAGATGAGTTAACGTTGTACTTTTCTATTCAAAAGTATCTTAGATGAGTGAGTAGAGTAAAGAATTTTTTAGCTTGGGGGATTTGGTGGAGAACTCTCGGTGGTTGTTCTTGCTCATGATCTTATTCAAGATAACACTCGGTCTTCTGCTTCTTCTTCAACATGAACTGCCTCTGTTCCTCATTGCTTTCTCTGCTGAATATTGCTCTGCATGGTGTCGTTCATGGGTGCTTGCAGCAAACAAGCCATCTTTATTGCAGAAAATTGTACTTTGTATTGCTGCAATGTGCAATGAAAATATCCCTTGTCTGCAGGCAAAGTTTAACATTGCTGCAATTTGAAATATCAAACCCGATGTGCAATGGCTGATTCTTTTGCAGGTATCTGCAATGATCGCCCCTGCAAGATTCTGTCACATGCAATAAAAATTGCTTGTTTGCAAGTGTGCTTGGCCAAATGACTTGGGCTCATTTGTTCTCCGTTGATATTTCAGGTTCAGCTGTGTAACAATGAGATTATTTACCTGGAGTTCCGTGACGGAGGCTCACAGGCATTGTGGAAGGAGTGGGAGAGAAAGATAAAGATTCTCAACGGTAAATCTCAGGGCGAAGAGAGCCCGTTTAAAATCGACCCGAAACTTCAGGCGATTGCAGAAAGTGCGGGTAAATCTCCAAGGACTAAAAGGGTTAAGAAAAAGAAAGGTGAAAGGAAAAAAAAATATAGGAAAAAATCCCGACACAAGGAGAAAAACATGGACGATTTGAATCAGTCTGACGAGGGGAATAATTCTGATATGGAGTCAAATGCTGGTGTTGCTGCTTCAAAGAGTACAAGGAGACGTCGGAAATTAGGAAGGGGGGCTCCAGTGAGGTTACTCAATGTGACTCCTGGAGCGGAATCTCATAGGAGTGATCTAGTCGGGGATAACAATATCTGGGATAGAGACCAAAAAGTCGATAATGCTGCCCGGGAAGCATCGAGAGCAAGGTGGAGAAAACTTGCCATACAAACGCGCTTCGTTTTTCACAGATCACGAAAAGTATCCTTTGGTGTTTCTGAACTGTTTGCAAAGGCGTGGACCCCTAAAGAAAAAGGTTTCCAAAGTGGTATTCATAGGGCTGTTTCAATATCTGGAGTAAGATCAAGGACCTTGCTCGACGAAGGGGACCAGCAAAGCGACCTCTCATTCGAGGAAAGGCAGTTACAGAGGACGTCATCGCTACCTCAGGTGTTCGAAGGAGAAGCTACGTTTCTGGAGAGTCCACCATCTAGTCAAGCCAGCTTGGTGAAGGACGGTTACAAGGTAGGTTCGTTGCGACAACAAGTTAGTCTCAGTGTGGAATCCCCACTAGGATTAAATTAGAGGTGGGGAATGATGAGGTAATGGGAATACGGAAAGCTCGTGAGTCTGAGATGTCCTGTGATAATATTCTTCTCAGTAAAAAATGTTGTGTCTTTGCTTTGTCTCCTCAGTTACACTGGGTGTAGATGTAAGATAGGCAGACCTGTTCTTCTGAAGAAATTTCTCAGGTCTTCATCCAGTACATGATACATCAGAGGTTCTCAATGTTTAGAGGTTCTCCAGTTGGTAATGAACCTGTCGACCATGTATGAAATATACCCTCCTTGCATGTACATTTGTACATTGTGCCTGGCTGAGGAATGTTGTTGTTGTTATTTGTTGCACCTGTGATCTGAAACATGATTCAAAACAAGTAAAGCCTTTGCCGCAATGCCGGGTTGGTTTACGCTCTCACAATCTGGAACTGCAGTTTTAAATAAGGTTGTACGCCAAGATCTAGGGACTCCTTCAGTCTCTTCCTGTCATTCCATAACTTGACACATTTTAGTATCATTTCAGGTGGATGACAAAGTTTCGTTCAACCGTTTTAGGAGATCTGCTTCCACTGATCAAGGAAAGTTCAGGTATTTAAAAATGTTTGATTAGCTCACTTCTTGGGAGCTTATACGATACCGTGGCGTCCGTCGTCGTTGCCGTCCGTCATCGTCAGTTAGCAGAGCACGTTTCATCACCACTAATATTTAGAAGAATAAATGGTTAATTAGCATTGATATCGATATTTTGCTTTGGCATCAATCAGATTATTAGCTCACCGCTGGAGAGCTTATATGATACCGTGGCGTCCTGGAGTAAAACAGTATGAATCTAAAGGTGTTGACTTATGACGTCTGTTCGACCATTCTTTCAGACGTCCAAGTTTTATGCCTCCCTACGACCCTGACCGTGACCGGCTTATTCAAGAATCCTCCAACGAGAGTATATCCAAAGTGTTTAATGATGTGAGACGAGAGTCTCAGTTCCCTTCTTCCAACCAGGACGACTCCTTAACTTCAAGTAAGTCTGTGTGATTGGGGGAACTCAAATCGGTCATTTAAATTCATTTTTTATGCTCAAATATCACATCAATTAAAGTCTGATTCCCACCTTTATAATAGACAGGAAACGCTTGTTAAAGGGACTGTATTTCATCATTTATAATTTAAAAATAAACAAAAAAAATATATATATTTCAGGTCAAACAAAGACGCGCAAGAGTATATTACACCGTCTGTTATCACCAAGTAAAGATAAACTCTTCTCGAAGAAGAAAAATAGTTATCACCTTCAACCGCCGCCGCTTAAAAACTTGGCGAGTGGTGGCAATGATGACCATATGCCAGCAGACGACACAGGCATGGTTTCAGCCAAGATTGATTTTGAGATCTGTTCACCTATGTCTTCAAAAGGGTAAGAATTCAGCCTGAAGATTTAAGCTGGTATCAAAGTTATAATGATTCATCCTTGGACTTGAGTGATGAAGAGATGGGAGCAGCAACACTTCGTACCGCCTCCCTTGATTTTCACGATACATGTTTTAGTCTTGCACAGTTCGGACAAGATGTAAGCTGGCAAATCAATAGTACTGCTGTCTATCTATCAAAACTCGAACTAAAACTAGTAAAAGCAGCCGATATCATCCGAGCATAAAATGAATACTTTCTGCTAGTGACAGGAGTCTGTTATCAGACTACACTTGCACATTTTGGTTTTGATTTTCTCTAATTTACCTTTCTAGGCATATGGATGAGGAAGTTTTCAGGAGGAATATGATCTTGTTTGTGGTGTCCTTGAATGCTATGACAGTGGCTAGAGAACTGACCTTGATTGTCAAGAAGTTATTCTTCAACATTCCTAGTTCAGAGCTGACCGACTGCCTCTGGACGAAGAAGGATAAGGTAGCAAAACCATATCTCCCTCAGCGTTAAAACGTACTGAAAACTTGAAAGTGTACTAGAATGTCATACTCACTGTGTGTGGCTACCATTAGACACGTTCAGCTATGGCTAGACTAGTCACTATATGCTGCACTGGTGTTTCTAGACTCCTTGTTCATATGATATGGAGATTGATTGAGTATCTGGTTATTGCCATCACTTCAATGACTCCACTCAGTGTGTACTTGATAGTAACCTTTCTTTACATTTCAGTACCAAAGGGCTCCAAATATCATGACGATGATAGACTTTTTTGAGAGGATAGCCAATCTCGTAGCAACACAGATCTTGAACGGTCACACGGTGCAGGAGAGAGCGAAACTGTGCAGGAAATTTATATCGGTGGGTAATAATCATATTGCTGTATTGTTGGTTCTTTCAGTGGTTGTATTTGATAGCTGCCTTGGGATATAGTCAGCAGAGTGATTTAGCTTCAGCCTTGTCTTGAGGGGAGATCTCCGAGATGTGAGAGAGAGGCGGTGAAGGTTTATGTGGGATAGCAAAGTCCCACCTTATATGCCCCTAGTGCTCTTTTGTGATGGCTCATCTCATATGTCACTTTTAGATTGCCGAGAAGTGTCACCAGATTCAGAACTTCAACTCACTTCGCTCAATTCTTGGTGGACTTCAAATCACACCGATCTATCGTCTCGAGGCAACGTGGGGTTACATCATGTCCAAGTATCCAAAGAAATACAAGTAAGTCTTTTCAAATATTGCACGTTATCTTTGAGCATATTAGACAGAGCAACGCACTCTCGTTGCTCTTTTGAAAAACACTTCCAGTGATAAATCAATTTCGCCTTTTGCCCTGTCTCGAAGCCTTGGTGGCAGCAAACAAACACATAGTTTTATGGACAGTCCCGCAGAGCTCTTTGGTGTGTTAGGCTGAGAACAAACCGCAGTTGCCAGTGTCTATAGTTTCTGACTCTCTGAATATTGTTCCAGGTCATTCCAGGACCTTTCTGACCTGATGAGCCATGAAGAAAACTTTGCCAAATACCGCAGTGCATTAGACAATGCCATGGATAATCCGCCGTGCATGCCTTTTATTGGTGTCTTCTTACAAACTGTCCTTGCGTTAGATACCGCAAAGGATGTAACGGGATTAAAAAAGAAAAAAAGTGACTCGAGAAAATCTTCGAAAGTTTCTACTCCAGCTGTCACGTTACAATATTCTGAGGAGCATGTCAAGGAGAGTCCAGGTTCTCAACGGCGCGCGTCCATCATCGGTGCAGCTAAGGACATGAAGGAGAAAGTAATACATTTGTATCACAAGGTGCGGCACGATGAACATGATGATAATATCACATCAGTTATGGAAGAAGACGAAGGGAACCAATCGGATCAGAACAATAATGCTGGTCACTCTCAGGGGAATCAGGATTCAGTGAGCAAACGCAGCAGTAGTGGACAGCGTCATCGCAAGTTAACTTTATTTGACTGCAGCGATGACGATCTGTCAGACGACGGCCATCAAAAGCCGGCGTTTCTACAGATGAAACCTAAAGATATGCTCTTCCACTACCAGATCGCTGCTCTTCCATATAACTTCCCCAGTGATCCAAGTGTGAGGGATTTCCTCTTGCATGCCGATTACTTTCCTGACGAGGAAAACTACAAAATCTCGTTACAGAGAGAACCAATCAAGCCAAAGTAATGAATGTTGTGTGAAAGAGCTAGTCTAAGTCGAAAAAATCTGAGTCATGTCTGTGGTGGTAGCAACAATACCTACTGCCTACTGATGAAAGCTATTGTGAGCCACACAGACTGAACTATCACTTGGTGCTTTGAGCAACTTACCACATTGAGGTCAGGTTGTAATTGTATTGAGAGTGGGATGTTTGAACATGGTAGTTCTCGGTCTAGTCAGGTGTTCTCTTGTTGAACTTCAGATGGAGTTGTGATCTGTTTGACAGTTATGTGTATGTACAAACACAGCCATTTCAGATGTAGGGAGGAGGTTGATATCACTGAGTTTCATTAGGCTGTCTATCCACCAGTGGTTCCCTTGTGAGCTCATTGTCTCTGTAGCATGTTGCCTGCTACAACCGATGAGAATGTCCAATAAGCCAAAGGTTGAGTTTTTGTGTGGTACTTCACAAGGTGACAAGCAACATGGAAGAAGGAAAAGCTGCACAAGCCAACACGGATGTCCAGACTTTGATAGAGGTTGATGACATGTGGTGATATGAATAAAGAGTAGTAAATGCTTTTATCTAAAACTCCATGTACATTTACACTTGGCCTTTCTGTACAAAATTGAAGTAAAAGCATTTGCTAGCCTTTATTCATATCACCCATGGTCACTCCAAGTAACCTTGATTTCTGAATGCCATTTAAGTTGATTTTTTTGTTATTTTATCGATTTATACATGTATGATTTGATTGATGATTTAGTCATTGCCTTGTTTATTATGTTTTATATGGGTTTTTGCTTCTTATTTGAGGATTTCACATGTTAGCCATCTGTAAACTGCCAAATTTTCACGGGCATTTAATTTTTTTGATTATTTTACAAATGCCCTCGAATCCAAAAAATGAAGTTTTTGATTTGAACTGAAACAAGTCTGTTATCCGCCAAACAAAATTTTTCCCGCATGTCAAAAATTATCTGTCAAACTGATGTATCTCTGTATGACACTTGTATCTCAGAATGATAATATCATAAAGCATTGGTAAAATAATTTAGGAACACGGCCAAAGTGTATATCCCAGTTGTGATGGATTTGTCCTCTGTGTAAAGAGTACTACGACCTGCATTCATTTCAGTGAACTACAGGGTGAAATAGACGTTCTGATTAATGCCTGTCAAGTGCTTTTAAAACTGTTGAGAGAGAATGTTGATTTTTATTAAAAACTATGTAAGTGCGTTTGTCCTTTTGCCTCTGGTGGCTGAATAAGAGGCAAATGAGTATTTTATAAGGTTCTGAAATAAATTGCAGTTGTTAGAAGAAAGTGTTTACTTTTTTATTGATTTCACCTAGCTTGCATATCTGATGGAATCTGGATAATGCGCATCAGTCTTTCTTGAGTGAGAAAGACATTGGCTGATATTTATAAAAGACTAGTAAATGCTTTTACTTTAAACTTCATGTACATTTACACTAGCCATCGCTGTAAAAAACTGCAGTAAAAGCATTTACTAGTCTTTATAAATATTAGCCAAGTCATGCTAGTTGCTCAAACCCGACCGGAACTGGCAACTGGAATCTTGAAGGAAGACCATGGCACTTATGACCTTGATGAGGCAACTTAACTAGTTGTGTGTTGACAGAAGCTGCCCTTGCTTGGGAGGCCTGGGAAGCTCTATCAATGATGATGTGATGTCATGGCGTAGGAGGATTAAGTACGCCAGGTATTAAATTCTACTGAATTTGCATTTATAAACCAATAAAAATTCTAATAAATATCTCCTCATTTAAAATGCTACAACTAAAAAGTGTGCTCCTCTCATTAAAAAAATGAGTAAAAAATTGACAAATTGATTCTGGTAAACTTTTTTCAAAACCAAGCAAATGTCGATCGATTATTAAATTCATTTAAAATGCAGACTCGTAAAGAATAGATGATACACACGATAAATACACCATTCCATCGAGAGTGCGATCAATTTACCATTGTTAGTGGGATGTTCTTTATAACAGTGACATGCATGATTGATGGTCCTGTTCACAGTTTCTGCCAATAATAGATATTGGCAGTTGTCATGGTTCTGCTGCAAGGGTAAATATCGTACTGTTACCAGGGGGCCAGCTGCTCAATTGGGACAAATGCCATCTTTTGCTCAAACAAGTGTTATCTCCTTCAGTACATTTCATTTACGATAGTAGCCTTAGCACTTAATAGCAACCTTACTCCTATCGCTTTCACATGAAGATATCTTTTTTATGTCTCGTTGCTCATTCAGTTTCTTCCAGTCAGTGAAAAAAACGGTGGATCTAACTGCAGGGTAAAATAACTGATTTTTCATGAGGGAATTCATTAATCTAAAAGACCTTATACTATATAATCCCAAACTGCTATAAAATTAATGGTCTGTTTATTTTTGAACAATTTAATTTAACTTGACATAATAGTACATCTACAGAATTACCAGGTTACAATGGTTTTACAACAATCTTATTGAGATAATTAACAACTACATGTAAAGGCGTGTACAGGGGATCCCGATGGCTGAACTATCCATTTCATTTGGTCTCTTCATGTGCCTGTGCCACCATAGTTTTCTGGGACATCTTGTAATATGATATCACCTTTCCCCAACAGAGTACTAATGTCTGCATTAGCTTTCGGTTGTGACAAAAGACAATCATGTTGTTATCCATAGCCCACATGTCATCTGACACTAAAAGGCCATTAATAATTCGCTGAAATGTCATCAAAGATTCATGATTCGTCACAACTGATGTAGCACTTTTGCTGTTTACTTTCTACTTATATGTGATGTTGTGTAATTGCCCAGTTTTGGGGCAGACCCAGACAAAGCTGTAAATCGTAAATCCATTAATTATGCAATCCTTAAAAGAGGGATTGCAGTATGCAAACTCCAAGGTATAAAAAATATTCAGCTTTAAGTTTTATTACTAAGAAATACATTAATTTGCTGGAATTCATGAGAGTATTAAGAAATGATGACCGCACTGTCACTAAAACTGAGACGATTAAAGTAATCTTTACAGGTATCTGTGTCTTCCTTCATGCGTGAGAGGCTGCATCTTGGTTGCTTCAAAGTATTCCTTCATAATCAAACGATGAAATATTCCTAGGATGCCAGAGTCATTTAGATAACTCTTTTTAAAGCTGAACCATACATCATCAACAGCCTTAAACTGTTTTCAGTGCAACAAACAGAGTCATGTTTGTTGCATTTCGTTTGAGGTAGTTTTTATCCGCAACAAGTCCTTAAATTCTAATTCAATTCGAAAGAGGAGGAATGCAAGCATTGCTTAAAAGTGTATAACATGTGATGAGAATTCATGAACATCCAAACAGGGCTTACCACAAAGATTACACTGCCAAGGGTTGTTCAAGTTGTGCAAACCCATATGCAAGTAATACACTGTCTTATCTGTAAAAACTATCTTACAAAACTTGCACATGAACAATTCCTTCTGCTTCAGAATGAAATCCATTATCTCGGTGTTACCGTCACTGTCCACGTTCGAATCCGCCTCTGACACTCCTGAGGGAAGTACCGTAAGGGCTGGCCCTTGCCTGTCACTGACACTGCTGTCAATGGACGCAGGGCGGTTAAACTTTCTCCCTGGTCCGGAGTTATTCAAATTCCATGCAAGGTTAGAAATGTAAGCTTTTCCGTTCTCAGCCAACAGGGTTGCTGGTTCCTCAGAAGTATGCCTTGATGGCAACTGCTTTCGTTGCAGTTTATTCAGTCGTTCCAAGTCTTCAGAGCACCGGCGCTTCCGTACAAGTCCAACTCTTCCTTCTGAACGTTCATGGCAGCTCTGCGTTGAACGAGGTCGAGTGATCTGAATGTCTATTGCCTCTCCCCCGAGCGAGTCTTCCCCATTCAGGAGGTGTTCACCAAATCGAGGATGACCACCTCCCCGACACAGTAATGCCGTGTGGACACCCAATTCTGTTCGATTCAAGAACCTCTTCCCACACCTTTGGCAAAGGACACCAGTCATGCCCATCTGCCTGTATGAATCAGTCGTCTGCCACGCAGGTTTCCCTGTCATCATGACTTCACGTAGTCTCTTCTCCATCTCGAGCTTGTGTGACACATGACCAAGATGACGTGTGACGGAAATGAGACTTCGGAATTCCACACCACACACAGAGCAATTCCATTTCTGACCCTCCTTGTCATAAGTAATGGCATTTCTGTCATACTGGCCAGTGTAGAATTCTTCAGCGATTTGATTTTCGGAGTTCAAAGTATCTATACTACAGCTTCGTTGTCTACCATGTCCATTCGCCTCCGTATTGGATGAGAGGATATGACAAGTATCTGAATTTGACCCGCACGATCTGGTTGATGCGCATTCAGATTGGCCAACATCCACTTCCAACTGACTGGTTTTCGATCTTCCAGATTGAATCCCAGGTAAGTCTTTATAAAGAGCATTCAAAATACTCTTTTGCCAGTCATCGGACTGTGATGTTCCACTGTGGGTCGACTTTGGACTCCTACTCAGCTCGCTCAGGTTAATTGTAGATGATGGCTTATGGGCCAAAAGAAGTAACTCTGACTGTGAATGCATCAGCATGTGCATGGCCAGGGTGTCCTGATCCTTGAAGGAGCGTCCACACACTTGGCATGGGTAGGATATCGATGTCTGCGGAACATTGAGAGATGACCCATGCAACCCCACCCGAAGCAGACGATTCAAGCTTGATTTCTGGCTGTATGCTTTGTCAGCATGTTCTTCCATCGTGTGCATGGCTAGAGCATCCCTGGTCACGAATGTGACCATGCAGTGTGGGCAGACAATCCCTACTGCTTGAGCATAAGACTCATCCTCACCAGGCTCTGAACCTTCACCGGGTTCTAGTTTCACTTGCCGCAGTGACGGAACCTTCCCCGACATGATTCTCTGCTTCTGCGACTGCTCTTCCATTGTCCGAGCATGGTACATCATGTGCATGGCGAAGGAATCTTGGTCTTCGAGTCTCTTCCCACACAAACCACATTTATATCCATCATTCATCAGATTCTGTAACATGTTATTGTTCAAGCCTCTTTTCACCTCTTTGCCAAGCACCTCTTGCGTAGATGATCCTCCGTCACCGGACTCTGCATTTTCACTTGGTTCATCATCCGGGTCGATTGGTTCTTGTTTAATAACGACGGGTGGCACCTTTACTTTATCACTGTTTGTTACTCCAACACTTTTCTCAACTGCTTTAGCATTGCTCTCCACTGGATCCGGTCCTGTAACACCAACAGCCGCATGTGGCCCCAAGGGATTCGTCGTAGTGGAATGCCCAATTGTTTTTCTAGCTAAGTCGTTCTCACTTTCTTCTCTGGCGATGTCCAACATATGCATGGCATATCCATCACGACTTGGGAACACTGTCCCACAGTGGCTACACTTGAAGAGATTCTTAATTCGCATGACCTTCTCACGATGTCTTGGTGAGCTGATGTGGGTGCTTAGAGCAGCTCTACTGACAAACACAACTGAACAGATCTGGCACTCCAATTCCTTGCCACTGGATCCTAAACTTTCCAAATGTTTACTCAAGTGGTTCTGCATGGATTCAAATCCTTCGTGTTTCTCGTAACAGACGGAACAAGTGTACATTGTTTGCTGACGCGACTCCCGAGGAGCATGTTTTTCCCGTGGAATCGTACGTTGTTCTGAACTTGGCTGGTGTACCAAGTACTCGTGCGTTAAAAGTGTCTCCAAGTTTGCTAATGTCTTACCACAAGTACTACAGCCTCTGAGCTTCTCCTTCCCATTTGGACACTTGCCACGATGCTCACCCAGTTTCATCACATCTGGGAACACATCTTGACAATAAAAGCACCTAAGTGGGAGTCCATGTTTTGCTATATGTTCATCCCAGTCACTCTGCCCTCCGCATTCTAATTTACATATTGGACAGTTTAAACTTTTTAAAACAAACAAAGGTTCCCCTCTCTCATCTGCTTCCGATGTGCTGTCGTCTGCTACTAATTCCTTCTTTATCTCCATTTGCGCTTCGAGAGGAGAATCTTTCGAGAGGAGAGTCTTTTCATGACAAGAAGAGTGACCTGGAGAGTCATTTCTCTCCTCGGAAATATCACCAGACGATTGGCTCGAAGTGTCATCAGACATTTTAACAATATTGTCAGATGGCTGATGTGTAATTTTGAAAACACAACACTTTAGATGGTGCTACCAGCTCCTTTTTATGAATACAGTTCTGCTTTCAACCAGTGCGAATGTTCTCTTTCTTGGTCATCAGCGCTGCAGAAAGTTGATTTCATTTTGTGTCCTGGGTGTCTCTCATGTCCTTGAAATGCTTGTTCTCTACACTTCCTGATGTTCTTTCTGCGATTTACTGGTCACGAGGTGGGTACACGTAGGTAATCTGAAAAACAGGAACAATGCACCAGCTTCAGTTCACGGAAGTTCATTCAATCTAGCTAACATGCTCAATTCTCACCAATCCCACGACTAATTAATTGCAACAGAAACGGAACCAGTTGGAGGGTGTTCAGGTTGTTACCCTTGATATCAAAAATCTTCTTTATATCGCCTGGCATTTGGAAGCAAATAATCGTACTTGGCAAATATTCAATTATTCATTGAACTTGTGTTATGGGAAAACGACTTTTATTTTTAAAGGTGTGTTATTGTCGATTAAAGAACAGCGCGGGTCGAACCGCGAGGCATAATTCTTAACACTTCTCTGAAATATAAAAGATGTTTTTTGTCTCCCGTGGGTGATATTTATTTCAAATACTTATTGTTTAAACAAGGTTTTATACGTTTTCATCAACATTCACTTTGGGGGAGGATGTAGTCTTTCAATGAATTATTGAAAGACTGATGATTCTGATTATCGATTACGTCATAGTTATTAACACTGCATAAGAGACTCTGACCATAACGCTGAATTGGGTGACAACAGACACTCTGGGTTATGCATGTGAAGAAGGAATTGACGAGTAAGGAACCCTAGAAGTGCTCTTCGACCCTATTGAAGTTTTCTTGGCCAACGGATTCCTGCGCGCGAGTCTCCTGTGGCCCAGAACTAGTGTACTAATTGATCTAATTGGTTGAATGCCTGCGGACAGCGAGAGGAAACAAGAGTCTGGCCAAATTCATCCAACAGCATGTAAGGAAAGAAGCGTGGTATTGCTGTCGCGGGGTTGCAGTGTCGTCGGTCTCGTATGTGACTTTGTGTCAAAAGACAGGGTTTTTTATACGGGTTGCTAGACCTTCCTCTTGGTGTCAGCAGGATGAAAAACTAACCGTACCAAGCCCACTGGTGTGACCAGTATAAAGTGACCTGCTTGAGTGGAGGATGTTACCAGCGTGCGGCTTCTTATGTCAAACCTGAGGAGGGTGTCACTGACTGAAAATGGAGGACTTTCACCAGGACAGGTATATTCTGAGTTTATTCGATAAGTAAGGAAAATGTTACGTACCTCTCTTTAGTGATTGTGTGATAAATCCAGTTTCTTTTCCGTAAAATGATATGTCATCCCGGCACTGATAAGCATCCAACCAGCTGTCCGCGAGGAACACAACTCAAATCCGTCTTCCCCGAATACGTACTCCTACATGTATAAAATACTGGAACTACTAATGGCCCGTCTGCATCCTGAATAATTGATAAGGTTTATAAATTACTACCTATTAATTATTCAACTAGTCAAATGTGCCGAGTGCTCCATACAGAAGCTTGCCCCCTTGGATTACCCCAGCTCATAAAAAATGCAGAACCGTATATGGAATTTTTAATGATATAACAAGCGTTCGTATTCAAACTCCGCGCTCAGCTGGTTAATTATTTAAAGACAGATATGGAGTTTAGTTTGCATATTTGCTGTGCCTGGCTGCGAGGAAATCTCCAGTAATTAGTTGGTTTAAAATTTCATGTGATGCCGTTTCCCCACTTTGAGTACATTGGCGATATCCATGGCAACGAGAAAGCACGTTTGGGTTCATGTTGGCTTGGCTGCAGCTGAAGACGGTATCTTCGGATTAGATAAAAAATTAAGACAGGCAAGAGTTGTCTGAATTTGATATATTCATAGAATTACCTTGACCTTCAACTCTGGGTCACGTCCAAATGACCTTTAGAATTGTCTTCCGCGTTTCCACTGACAAGTCTACTCTTATGAAATCGCAAATCTTCGGACGCTGGTGGTACAAAACATCTTGGACCAAGTATTTTTCCGAAAAATGCCAAATTCACTTTTCCTGTATTTCCTGTACATTTCTGCACTACGCGGTAATTTGTACCCATGGAAACGCTGAGCCAGCTCTGAGTACGGTTGTAAAGTACATATGATTCCGCTGTCAGCTGATGATTGGAGGGAAAGGACGTGCATGCATTTCCGAAATCTCAGCCTTGCAGTTTCCGTCCGACTTGGCAAATTTGGCAAGTGAGGAATGCTGGTATCTGATTCGCTGTAAAATTGATGCCTTTATTTCATTCGTAACCACATATACCTGTTTTTAAAGCATATGCTCAGGTAAATATTCGTTGTATTGACACACTAATAACATTAGTTAACAAATGTCAACTGATCGTTTCTTTTTCTTGAAAGTTCGAGATATCATCGATAATAAATCGTTGGCGCTTCCAAATATACCCTCTCGCTGTGAAACACGTATACCTCACAGCGTTCCCCCACCGATTGGAACTGACTTCATAGTTTCAACAAACTTTCAGGCTGTTATATATATTTGAAAAAAGCATCGAATTTATCCAGGGAAAACTTTCTGAATTATTCACTCAGCCCTCCGCCTTCATGAAATTTTAAACGCAACTTGAATAATACCGCTCCCTGGGATTTTGCTTGTCTTTATAGCTTGCCCATCCGGTATTCTGCCTTATACATATTTTATTAACCTTTAGGCCGAAAGCGAAAAAGTCCCGTTTTCTTTAATTTTTTCCCCGTCAGTAGGCCCATGTATGTCGGAAGGGGTTACGACCTGTACGCTGGTGTTTACGCTTTAGACTCTCCCATCAGTTACACTTCGGGCCGGGTTAGTGAGTCGTCATCATATTCATAGAGTGTTTAAACCATGAAAATTTAGTGTGCGTCTCATTTTTTTAGAACAACAGTCTACAGCATATGGTATATCTACATCAATTTTGATTACAGGGGCCAGGGGCGGAGAAAGTCATAAAGCTTCATTAGTTTCCGTTCTGCAAAATACAGTTCATTAGGAGGAGAGAAGAGCGTGTTTGGCATAAAAAGCCTCCTCTGTCAGAGTTGGCCTGAATTATTGATAAAGCATTGTACCACATGATGCAAGAGAGGAGGTGAAATGAATAAATAATAGACTCACTGTACAACAGCTGTACGACGTATGTACAGAATTGGTATCAAAAATTCATTAGTGCTAATTAGACGCAACAGTTCTGATGGGTTAATCAACAGCTTAAATTGGTCTAATGTTCAGGCTCCGCATTCGCACTCACTGACAGTATCGCCATCTGTCAATGCTCCGACACATCAACCAACATCTTTTCAGTTTGTACACGCAGATGGATATTGCCGCATCTGTAGATGTATCAGCTAATCTCAAATGTCATCTTATAATATGATCCACGTTTGCTGAGATCTGCTCCTAGTCGTTTGAAATATCGAGAGGCGGAGTATGTTGAAAACAACTGGTGCCAGGATGGGGGAAGTTGTTCCATTGTCCGTCCTTGTGAGATGATTACCATGGTACAACCAATGATAAACGAGTAATTAGAGACATGCAGTCGACACACCTGCAGTTGACAATCCCCTCAAATTGGTCAACTGACTCCTATATCTCACAGTACATGGAAACTTTTCAAGCCTGTGCGAGGAATGTATTTATCACTGACCCTGTCTCCTGTCTCCTCATAGGCAAAAGCGTTATGTTCTCGGACGTATCGGAGTGTTCCTGAACTACCGAGAGGTTGGATTCCAAAATCGCAACGCCTGGAAACCAAATTTCCGGGGTTTTGGACCCTGGTCTGATACTTTTCTATCTGGTTCAGTCCTTCTAGTCAAACTCTCCTTCAGAAGCCCCGTAAACTCCTCTGCAATGATACCATCAACTACGTGATTGTCGTAGCCAATCGTGACGTAGATTTGTCCTTGAATGGTGGCGATGCAAATTGAAAACATTGCTAAGCCTACCATGTGTTCTGCGCTCATGAAATGCATTCCTTTAACCTGGCACTGTCTTTCTTCTTCTACGTTCTCTGTCCGCTCCAATTCACCCCTGTTTCTTATAGATAACGCGTAAGATTTCTTTGACGGAGTTTTCGACACGCGAGCCAGGAAATCGTTCACACCATTTTTACGTCCTAGCATATAATTCAACCATCTGGACCAAGAAAACACTTGCGAAGATCGCAGTTTCTTTTCTAAAGTTTGATGCAGTGATTGAGCTGGTGTCCAAACATCTTGAACCATTTGGCGTGGTTTGGGGAGGCTAATGTTGATGTCCAACATTCCCTCGTGATTGCCAGGCGTATTTTGGGGGACGTCTAGATTAGATCCCCGTCTCATATTGCAAGTTACTAGAGCGTTCAGTTTCAGCGGAACAACATTGCCATGGAAAGCTTTACTTCTGAGAGTATCTTGTAAACTCACCGCAGCCGCTGCTAAAATAACGCTGGTAATACTGACGCGTTTTGAACAACACACCTGGAGCAAGATCTCAGTTTCTTTCTCATCTAAAAGGAATGTAAATACACCTGTCTTTCTGATCGAAGCGCGGGGTTTCAGATGAGTCTGTATCCTAATACTGGTAGAATCTGGGCTCAGGAACGGCCTGTGGTAAAATCTGTTGACTATTGCAAGCAACGGAAACTCGTACAGGCGTGGTTTCAGTTCCCTGTAAAGATATTCCGGCGCTGGCAAGAGACGCAAACCTTTGATATGATCATACTTTTTCTTGACATTAAGAACGGAAGTCGATGTGTCGTCTGCGCTAGCGGAAGTGTCGATATCACCGGAAATGTGCATTGCATCGTTTGTTGAACTGGACATGACACTGCTGACAGAAGTTGACATGATACTAGAAGACATGTCGCTACATGACGTACCCATGACGTCGTCGCTACCGACTAATGCTGACATGCCGGATGAGTCACCGACGGAATCTGACATGGTAGATTCGTGATACACGGCATTTGTTAGAAATCTCTGAAAGTCTTTGAACACACCCTCCATTATTGATGCATCATCCATGATACAGCTGTTGAAGGAGAATATAAAAGGGAAAACGTAGCGGCCGTTTTCCCGCCTTGGTAGTGTGACCTTGACCCGCCATTGGGGACCAGACGACAGGAAACGGATACTGAGATTTTTCTCAAATACTTCTTTCCAGTCAATAGTGGGCACCATTTGCAAATCGTAATTAGGTTTACCTGCTATTTCGGTGAAATAAGTCATAGTCGATTTCCCCCTCGAGATCGTGATAATACTGCAACGGAGTAACGGATGACGACGCCAGAGGGAGTTGAGAGCTTGACGTATATGAGTCTCCGTGACGTCCTCGGTACTCTCAATGAACACGGCGTTCACATTCACACCAAGACCAACCTTATTTTGGGCAGCCCATAAAAACTCCTCGTATAGATCTAACCTCCTTCCCTTTCGTCCCAACCGTCCGAATTTAATCCGTATGGCCTTCTCATCTGTCCGAATGAGATCTAGAATCCACCAGAGAACTAAGGTGACGGCCGTCGCGATGGCTATGAAAGTGATCATGGCTGCTGCATATAGTTCATCAGCCGGTACGTCGAAACAGTCAGCTGAACCTCCAGTTCTCTAAGAACAGAATATGTTTGAAAGAATGATGAATATGTTCGCTCTATTGATCCATGTGCTCTATTCCGCAGGAATGCGTGTAGGTCTACGCCGGGCTGTCTTCACACCGCAGATCTTGGATGTTCCACTCAAAGATCAGAGAAGAAATCTATGATTCAGATGATACACGCATATCTTGGACTGGCCATGCTCACCGGTAGAAGGTACTGAACTTCCACCAGCGGTATTGCCTCCGTAGCCTCCGCCCATACGCACGTTGTCTGCAAGCTGATCAATGTCAATACAATATTGAGGTTCAAGATGCATGAATAAAGATGCTGTAGAGTGCCCGACTGGTCTAAAAAGCGGAAAGTGTTGAGATCAGCAGTTTTTGCGGCTGACAGAATGTCGCGAATTTCCTTCCTCGATCTAGATACTTCCGATCCAAGATTCATCGTTCATCGCGAATCTGTATTCCTACATATTCCTGTCCATTCTGACGCAGACGACATAGTAGACCACAAGCTGTGCTTATTGAGAATGATTGAGCACAGATTGACTGATTTCCCATCGGCCTTTACATGTTCCTGTGTGTACTATGACGTTGTATACTTGCATTCACATGTCTTGATGAAATCGGGCCTGGTATTATTATAGGCCTACTTGTATGTATGTGGTAGTATTCATGTTTGACCTTATTCAAATACCTTAATCGTTTCGTTTACATGCGTTAATTCAGGTGCAATATCGAAGCAGACGATGGTCGTGAATAGAAAATGGGGTCAGCGACATATCCTTCAAAAAAGCTATTCAAACATTCATCCAGAAACCTCAATATACGCCGGAAGAGTATTTTCATCCTGAACTTCTGGGCCTTTCACTCGGCACAAGCCTCAGGGTGGTTTAGCGTAAAGGACAGACATAAAAAAATGTGTTATTGGTCATCTCCTTCAGTTACGTCTGCCGCAGTGACATTCACTCCGGGAAATCCATCTTCTATCCGGGTATAAAACTCCCCGATCATGTTACGGTGTATATCTATTTGCGAAGCATACCCAATAATATTGTTCAAGGAGGTCCTCTAATATAGACGTCCAAATTCATGACCTGGATTTTTTTTAAAAGTCATTGTTAACTTGCATGAGAGGTGTCTGAAGTAGTTGTCTAAAAGATCTCGAGAAATTGGCACAAGTTCGAAATGCCGACCCCCCCCCCCCCCCATCCCGCGAATGCGGCGATTAGTCAAGACAATTTAGTGGGGGAAAACATTGAAAGTTCCATTTTATAAGATTTGAGGGTTCATAAGATTCTCAAACAATGTCTTTAAAAGGTCTATGGTTGTTCTAGTCATTGAACGAATTAAGACAATGAAATAATAGCGAAGTTGAGAGGTTTCAGGGACGATTTCCAGTTTCTTGTCTCAATCTGCACACTCTTCATAAAACAATAGTGTTTTAGGGCCGCGTCGGCGAGAAGAAGAGGGGGTTGTGCCACTACGAAATTCGGAGACTATAAGATTCGGCCCGACTGTTTGTCTCCGGTTCTCCCGGACACGTTGGGAAAACCCATTGACGTGGCCTTTTGAAATATCAAGTCTAACTTCATTAGTTCCTAGAAAAATTATCATCTAGATCAGTACGAATAAGTATTCTCTCGGAAATGCTTGATAAACAGGACGACTGACTCATGATAACACTTCTTATCTCACGATAGGCCTATATAAACGCTCAGAAAGTTTCAAAGACAAACATTGAGCAGGCGACACCGACACGGCACAGCTCTACCACTAGCAGAAGATATTTAAAAATACTGTTGAATAAGGTAGGAGCTCATTACCTGTGTTCTGATTATGCCATTGTTTTATCGCCGGTTCTGTTTCTGCCGGGTAAAACAGAATAGTTCTAATGCGCCATATAATTTGTCCATATTTTTCTCGGCTAGACAAACACGTCATTACAACATACATCATTTGCGGGCATCGTGCTAGGCGGACAACTGCAAAAGTTGACAAGAGTGGCGCCAAAGTTTCCCAGGAGTCGTTTTATCAACATGCGTTAGTCACTAACGGAACGTTAAATGAACTTGGCATTATCGCTTTTGGTCCATACAATTTGGGAACCAGCCGAGAACAGATAGAACATGACGTAACGGCAAGCTGTTTGTGCACCGTCCTGACAATATCAGGCCATTTCACTCGATACATACTTACTCTCGAAAACATGCGCACTGGTCACTGGTCCCAAATCACTTAGCAACTTTATTCAGTCATTCCCATCGCCATTTCTCATTTCAGCATCAGCCATGAAGCTTTTGATGACCCTTCTGGTCGTAGCGACTGTTATGGATCTCAGTTTGACGGCTCCTCCTACTGGCAGGAATTTTGGTTCCTTCATTGGCCGAACATTCTTGAAGAACAGGGCAGCTGTGCCACGCCTTGGTATGTACCTCATCGCTTGACCCTCCATCACCATTGATGCTTTTTGTCATCTATGTTGAATTTGCAACGCAACAGCTTCAATTTCATATTTTTATGCTCTCAATAACTTACCGTCGTTGTAGCCAATGGCCAGTCACGTGCTCATAATTTGCCATGCCTGTGATGTTTCGATGTGCTTGGACCAGCAAGTCAAGTTAGATACGTTTTTTCTGATCCCCATAATCCATTTCTCCAGGTGCTGTCCCCAGGGTCTCGGTTCAGGCAAACGCAGCTAAACTTGACCAGTTTCTAATGAAGACATTCGCCACCAGCTCTATCACTCCCCAGGGCGGATCAGGGCGCTGGGCAGTGGCCAAGGGACACCGGCCTAGCGTGACTACGAACAGAGGCGGTGAAGACATGTATGATGTCCTCTTGGTCATGGACAGCAGCGGTAGCATCGGATCTGAGGAATTCATCAAGGCAAAGCAGTTTATGACGGTGAGTTTCGAATTTCGTGCCCTCGTGTTGGCCCATCTGCTCGGTGCGTTTTGACTGATGTTCCTGTAGTAGGACCGTCATCACACCACCACCACCACCACCACCACCTGCCCACACACAGTGCACACACTTTACCAGCAAGTTTCGCCTGTAGAGGCCAAAACGGCAATTCCCCAGTTGCATTCACACGAAAGCTGAAGTAGCACTCGATCCGGTATCTAAATTCATTGGGTTTGAAGATGACTTGGCTCATCACAACTATACCTTCGTCTTTGTTTTATCTAATAACCACTATTCATTTCAGGACATCGTAAGTCTCCTCCCTTCCACCATCAGCCGGGACAACACCAGGATTGCTTGCATCTCATTCTCAGAAGCCAATAAAATCAAGACAGAATTCGGCTTCTTGACTCACACCAGCAAAAGCTCCGTCATTCAAGCCATCAACCGCATAACATATCAAGGTGAGTAAAATCTGGTTCGGTTACTTGGTTGGTCCATTTCTCGCCAAAAACACTAGGAAGATACTTCGTGCCCTGTCATGGATATAAATGTTGCAAACATTAGACCTCGTAACCCGGTTGAGAATCACGGCCCGGTCTGGTTGAACGCAAGTGTCTTTGAACGGAGCACCGCAAGAGCAAATAAGACCTGACTACGGGATGAGACAGCCCTGTCATCAACAGAATCCTGACATTACCGTGTTATGAATTGTCGCCTTCATCCTTTAGTGTCATGCTTTACTAAATCTTTCATCCTTACATTAAACAGATGGTAGTTCAACACACACAACTCAAGCCCTGCAGCGAGCCAAGACCCTGCTAGAGACGACGGGCCGACGCGGTGCTCAGAAGGCACTTTTCATCGCAACTGACGGCCGATCCAACGGAGGTGGCAACCCAGCTGTCCCTGCCAACCAAATGAAGAACTCAGACAGAAATGGTAAGTGTTTGTTTTTTTCTCAAGCAGTGTGATGTTCCTGCAGTGTATGACTCATTACATTGTGACTTTGGCGAGGGTCATGCCCCGTTTGTCATTGTGACCAAAAAGTTCATACCATTATACAATATGAAGGACGTAGTATATATCGGAAGCATCCAATACATAATCCTGACATTACAGTGTTGTGACAATGCGGCGCTGCTTACAAGTCGGCAACAATCCTTCGGTATCAGTGTCCCGGATATATCAAGATCAAACGAGGATTACTCAGAAAATAAGTGTCTTTCATAAGGTATCTGATCGTGCGAAAACAATACGATCTAATTGACATTTTGTAGACCAACAAGTGTTGTCTCGTATACGTCAGATTCGTCCATAGTTCGGTCTCTCATTCATCAAACCACTTGAGATTTATCGTTATTTCGTACTTCGTTTCAGACGTCAAAATCGTTGTAGTAGCAGTCTCTCACAACGTGAATGTGCAAGAAGTCCAGTCCATTGCCTCGGCACCAGCTGCAGATCATGTGTACTACGTTAACACTTTCACCGAGGCCACCCAGGTGATGGGTGTGGTCAGGCACAAGATGATGTCAAGAGGAATGCTGAACATCCGGCGGCAATAAATGACCTTTGCGGCTTCGATAATACGAGCTGATAATCCGCTCACTGCACAATCTGATAACAATACTTCATCAAATGACCTTAGTCTATTGATTCCCTCCAGACTCCGTTAATACTGCTTGTGTCAACTTGCCCAACGACATTCTTACTACTTTAGACGCGGTGGTTGCGTTCTCTCCAGTGTGAACAGTATTTAAATGTCCTAGGATAGAGTCACAGAGGGCCATAAAGGATCAAATTATACACTTCTTAACATCTGAGGTCAGCATTGTGTGTCTGGTTGTCCATAGAACCATACTTTTATCTTTAACCATACAAGATTAAGAAAGCACATTACCGGCTTTCTCTAGGTGAAATTTAAACCTGTAATTCGAATTGTGATATAAAACTTTTGCCAGTGCATGTACATGTATATGTATAATTAGTGAACCATATCGAAATCCCAGTGTTCCTATAAATTTTCTTTGTATAAAACGCACGGTTGATATCGAGGTTGTGAGCTTTTTTATTACTTTGTAAGCTATTCTATTAACAGCCATGTTTTTTGGCTTTCGATAGAAATAAACGTTTATATTTTATACTATAATTCGTGACTTCATACTTTTTCCAATCAGAAGACTGGACAGGGCCACACATGCCATAGCTAGCAGGGGGGCGGCTTGCCAAAGTAACATAGAGAAGGGACATGGCACATCCAGAAAAGACTTGGTACTCTCTCTGGCAACATGGCGAGCTATGAAGGGGAGGGCACTTCAAGAAGAGATATGGTGCACTAATGTCTCATTGGCTGAAAGTCATTTCTGCAGGTAACAATATAGAGCGACAGTAAAATATACAGGCCCGTTGCGGTTGAAAGCCGAAATGAATAGAATTCTATTGTACAAGGGAAAACCTTTCTGGGCCATACTGTAGAGTTTCGAGAGTTTCCTCATCCGCCACAGGCAAGGCGCCACAGGGAAGGACCCCAGCTGACGCCATCTGAGCTAAGAAAGTGGAACGACCCGATTACTTAAAACTAAAAATTACCCCGTCGTGGGGTGGAAATTTTCCCGCTTATGAAACCCCAAACATGGTGCTGACGACCGTTGCCGATCACATCTTTATTCCAATCCTATATATACTATCCACGACCTATACTGTGCAAATTCTCTCGGCATTACCCCTTACGTTTCAGGTACGTTGCAGGTCAAATGTTTATAATAATAATAATATTTTATTGCGCTTAATGTATACAAGGATACTATGGCAAAATACAGAATACAGAATACAGCACAAAATACAGGATATATTACGGGAAAGAAAATACAGTAGAGTATACAGTAAAGAGCGAGTGTTATGTCAGAAGTAAACTACTTCTTAAATCCCATATAGATTTCAAGTATTTTCCTGTTTTAATTATAACGGATTGTGTCTCAGAATTCAGAATTTTACAGAGTTTCTCTAAATCTGTTAATCCCTTTAAATCAATTAAGGTATGAATGTATTCAAGGTAATCAGTGCGAATTTGTGCATATTTTGTACATTGCATAAAGAAATGAACTTCATTCTCTACATCATTTCCACAGAGCAAGCACAGTCTCTCTTCAGGCTTTTGTTTTATATACCTGCCCACCTCGATTTGGAGCTTATGGCTACTTAGCCTCAAAGATGAAAACAAGTAGTGGTATTTACTTCGCGTCCCCTTTTTCAAATATGGTTGTATTTGGTTTCCATTATACATATGCTTATAAGTTCTTAATTTAGGATAGTTTTCTATTTGTGATGGAATGGATTCGTTATATTTCTTTCTATAATGTTCTTGTATTTTCTTAATAACATTTTGTTTCAATAGTAATGATTGTGCTTCCCATTGCCCTCCAAAGCCAGAGTCAGTTAAAATTTCTTTAATGTTATAGGTCCATAGGTGTTTTGACCCAGATGGACATCGCTTCAGTTGTTCTAGCTCCCACATGTACGCTTGTTTTATAATTCTGTCATCTGGAAGTGATTTTAACCAAGACCAGTGACCCAGTGTTGATTTTAAAATATCATAAATAATGGGATAGAGCCCAAGTTCACATCTTGAGGCAATATTCGAGGTACACTTGCCCACCGATAAAATGTGCTTACACATTCTATTTTGTAACATCTGAAAAGGGTATTTATCAATTTTCGATGTTTGTGGATTTTTCAGTAGCTTTAGGCAATCAGCCCCCCAAACCTCACATCCATAAGTTAGAATTGGCTTTACAATAGCATTAAAGAGTTTCATAATTATTTCTGGGTATAGGATGTTTTCTCTTAAGAGCTCTGCTCTGATTTTAAAATAGACTCTACAAGCTTTAGTGTAAAGCTCCTTGATATTTATTGAAAAAGACCCATTGCTACTGAAGGTAATACCTAAGTATTTATACTCCTGTACTAGATCAAGTACTTTACCGTACACAGAAAACTTCACATTTGATTTAATTTTCCCTGATGGACTGAATATCATGATTTTGCTTTTGTCAAGATTGACCTCTAGTTTGGATTGGACACAGAACTGACTTAACCCATCCAGACATTTCTGCAGCCCTTTCTCACTTTCCGATACAAGTAGAAGATCATCAGCATATAACAGACAATTGAATACAGCGTCACATAGCTTTACGGGGTCACATTCAGGAGTGAATACATCACAGATATCATCAATGAAGATATCAAATAAGAGAGGGCTAAGGTTGTCTCCCTGTTTTATACCGATGTTACCTTTGATCGACTTAGAGTAACCTGCATCTGTTCTAACTTTATACATAGTATTATCATACATTGATTCAATGACTTCAAAATATTTTCCATTTATCCCTTTTTTCAATAATTTGGTGAGTAGTATTTTTCTATCAATCTTGTCAAAAGCTTTCCTGAAGTCTATAAAGCAAGAGAAGAGTCTCTTTTTACCAGTTTTTACATATTTATGTAGCAAACTGCGCAAGGTGTGTATATGCTCAGTTGTGCGAAAAGATGGCCTGAAGCCAGCTTGGTTATTCCTGATAAGAGGTGATGTCTCATTCAGTTTCAGTAGCCTGGTGGCCATGATGCTATTAAAAACCTTGCCAAGGCAACTTGTCAGGCATATACCTCTGTAGTTATTACACTCTTTAGTATCACCTTTCTTATATATAGGACACAAAATACCTGTATTCCATGCAACAGGAAAGGAGCCAGAATCTAAAACCTTGTTGAACAGTTTGACCATTGCAGGCGCTAAAAAGTCCATTCCATTTTTTAACATTTCATTTAGAATCATGTCTTCACCACACGCTTTGCCATTTGATAGTTTTCTAATTGCAGTCTTCACCTCTTTGAAACATATAAAGTAGTCTAACTGACCCTTTTGCTGCTGAAGTTTCTTTTTTGTTTCTGCAAAAAAATCGTTATCTTTTTCATTTCCATCATTTTTCACTAGAAGGGACGAAAAGTAACTATGCCAGCTATCAGCTGTAATCTGATTGCCGACTGGTGTGTTTGGGCTCTTGTTGATTTCTTTCAGAATTTTCCAAAATTGGTTTTGGTCCCGACTGTCAGCGTCATTAAGTTTTTCCAGAAAGCTGTTCTCAAAGCTCTTTTTTGCAGCTTTAGTAGATTTTTTGAATCTCTTCAGCGATGAAAAATAATTAGACCGTATGTTAGGATCATGTGGATTTTCTGTTAATTTTCTACCCAGCTTGTTCAGCTCTCGTTTTTGAAGCTTGAGATTATTACAGAACCAAGGTTTATTTTTCAGTTTTTTGGCTTTCTTTGCCGGATGGTTTGCATACTTAATCTTTAAAGACTTCTGTCCAGCCACAAAAAGTATGTTTGTGAATTCATCAGATAAAGCGTCCACATGTATGTCACGTGCATCCCTAGTCATAATTATGGTCACATTCAGGAGTGAATACATCACAGATATCATCAATGAAGATATCAAATAAGAGAGGGCTAAGGTTGTCTCCCTGTTTTATACCGATGTTACCTTTGTCATAATTATGGTCACATTCAGGAGTGAATACATCACAGATATCATCAATGAAGATATCAAATAAGAGAGGGCTAAGGTTGTTACTTTTTGTGGCTGGACATATGCTGCCATATGCTGCCATCTATTAGTGAGGTCACCTGGCCTATCTGCACGTGCTATTTTTAGTTGAATGCGAAACTACCCTACGCATGCGCACTTTGATCGGAAGAATTTCGCGCGTTATCGGATGGTCCTCACGTGGGGCGAAAAAAGTCAACAATAGTCCCTTCCTGGTCAAAGTTTTACCAAATTAACGTGCCAGAATGGACCCCAACGCTTTAGTGAACACTCTCAGGGAGACTTTAGACCCTGCCCTCCAGCAAGAAGCTGAAAAAAAGCTCGATGAGGTGAGAAATCCCCTCGACACGTTTTCAAGATGGCCGCTTTCCCCATGCTTCTTCATGCATGTCATGCATGCAAGTTGATGTCATTCATCCGTTCGCGGAAGCAACGTCGTGACGTAAATCCAAATAGCAATGATGATAGTATTGATACGTGTCTTAACTTGTCAATGACAATGTCACTTTGTGGCATCACTGTGAACAGCAAATGATGATATGCAATGGCAGGCATTTCAAAATTTGCATTGCGCTTCATCATATTGCATGATATTCTTATTTGTAGCATTGTCAGAAAACAAAAAATAATTGAAGTCTTCGTTTTCCAGGTGCATAAGATCATTGGGTTCGCCCCACACCTCCTTAATGTGGTCATGGCCCCAGAACTGGACATGCCAGTACGACAAGCTGGGGTCATCTATCTCAAAAACATGGTTAACCAATTTTGGCAAGACCGGGAGGTTGAGAACCCTGTCGACCCTGTACCATTCAGCATCCATGAGCAAGACCGTGCACAGATCAGAGATAAGATCGTCGAGGCTGTTATTCATGCTCCAGAACCTGTCCGGTATGTGTCTGTTACACTCCTGTTAACATGCAGGCTGGCACAGAATGGTACCCGATCAGTGACCTTTGTGACATCAACGACCAGGAAAATCACAGAAAAGTGTTCCTGATTGTCCATTTTACATGTTTTATTGTAAAAGAAAGCAGGAAGTAGGCTTACAAATATAAATGACTGAAATAGTAGTGACGCATCCTGGATGTTTCATGATCGCACAAACTTGCCTTTCTTTTGATGTTGACACAGCTGTAAAGTGAAATATATTTGAGAGACAGACTGCAAGTTGTAATGGCTTGTATTGTATGAGCAGTTGTAGTGATCCAACACACTCTTCGAGACAGGCAACACATGGGTTTGTCTAGAAGTCATCTTGTGCATATTCAGTCTATTGCTTCCAACAGTGCGTTTCAACAGCCATCAGTACTTGGCCAGAGGAAAATCAGCAGGCGATTTGTTGTTGATTAATGCAAATATTTCTTATTCAGGGTTCAGCTGACTGTGTGTGTGAGTAATATCATGAAGCAGGACTATCCTGGAAGATGGCCTGATGTCCCAGAAAAGATCAGAGTCTACCTTGAGACTGGCACGAAAGAAGTGTGGTTTGGATCACTCCTTTGTCTTTATCAGTTGGTCAAGAACTTCGAGTAAGTACAACAAGACACAGGAAATCTAGTATCATCTCAGAAATGTCTCTAAGCCCTGTTGAGGTAAGCCTGTTGAAAGTTTCCATCTGGACCTGGTTGAAGCTATGACGAAGTCACTCCTGGTGCGACTCAGAGTTGCAGACACATTTGGTATAAGTAGTCGCCATTCTGACTCTGCTGTCCAGATGTTGTAAAATAGCTGTTCAATTCTGTTTGCAGGTACAAAAAGCCAGAAGAACGCAAGCCGTTGACGGCCGCCATGGTTGTCTTGTTGCCGTTGTGTCAAAAGCGCTGCATGGAATTGATGGAAGAAGGGGCAAAGTTTGAATACGCAATCCTTATACAGAAACAGATTCTAAAAATATTCTATGCGTTGGTTCAGGTATGTCTATAAACTCTAGCAACATCCCCAAAGACTTTGCTTGTCTTACCAAGCCATGAATATTTAGTTTTGCAGGCCCTGAGTAGACTTACTGATTGAACAAGGGGACTTAGCTTCATCATTGGCTTTCATGTTTCCTGAGATTTGTTTCAATTCTGTAGTACATGTATTTCATAACCTTTTTCAGTACAATCTCCCCCTCGACTTGGTTCCCCAGGGTGACCCATTCATTGGCTGGATGGAGCTTCTGCGACAGATCTTGGAACGGCCTATCCCGCCAGTCGTTCTTACCCTCACTAATACTTACCTGGTAAGTGATGATTCTACCTCAATAATACTTACCTGGTACAATGTAAGAAATTTGAAGAAAATCTCTAAAAGAAGATTGGGGTTCATGAACAGAACAATATTTTGTCATGATAGATCATGACTTCAGTTTCACTCTTATTTCCAGCAAACAAATACAATCGACGAGGACGAACTGCCCGAGTTTGCTTGGTGGAAGATCAAGAAATGGGCCCTTCACGTTCTCACCAGGTGTTTCGAAAGGTATGGCAGCCCCGGGAATGTCACAAAGGAGTACAACAGTTTTGCCACCTGGTACTTGAAAAGTTTTTCTGGTGAGTACAAAATCGAGAAATTCTATTCCAACATCTGCTAATCAAGAGGGTTGGTGCAAAATCCCCCAACCAGGAGAATTGAAAATGATAATACGATAATTCTCCAACTTTTACCTTTAGCAGAAGCTCACTATAGGTGACAGCTATATTGTAAATATTGCCCTGTAGCCCCAGTCCCTGCAATTCTTGGTCTACATGTCTTACTCGTACACGGTCATTCAGATTTGTGAAGCAAAATGTTGTTGTTTTCAGAGGGCATCATCCAAGTGATCAAATTGATTCTCCTGGACTGGTACAGCCAGCATAACATATATCTGGCACCCAGAGTTATGCAACAAGCTCTTAACTATCTCAACACAGGGTGAGTAGGAGGACTATCAGTTGGAGTAACTTGGCTTTTGTATGTGAATCTGGGGTGATGCAGAGCTTTACCGCTTCAGAATCAGATTGTTCATGAAAAAGTATTGCATGTGTTGCCCAAATACTGCTGAATTCTTTTGTGATCTTCAACGGGCCACAATATATTAACTTCTCATGCCTGGGACCAAATATCTTCATCTCGTGATTAGATTAGACATTTTGATCACTTATTCTAAACCCAAGTTAGGACTGCAGATGTGTTCCTTCCAGAAATAAAAAGGTCTGGACAATTCATAATGATTTTTTTTCAGTGTAAGCCATGGCTGGTCGTGGAAGTTTATCAAGCCACACATACAACCAATCATTCAAAAAGTGCTCTTCCCAATCATGTGTCACACGGAGAAGGATGATGAGTTATGGGAGACTGACCCTTATGAGTACATACGAGTCAAATATGGTAAGCTTGTATTGGTTGATGTTGGCATTTCATCAAAACTTCGCTGATCAAGTTAATTGTGTTGGGTCATCCAAGTCAAAATATATTTTTAATGAAAGATAGTGAGTGGTAAATGGACGTAGTTCTACTCGTCTCGTGAAGATATGAGCAGAACTAATTTTTGAAACTTCTTTGAAAACTTCTATCAATTCCTCCACAGATGTGTTCGAAGACTTTGTTTCGCCTGTGACTGCTGCACAGACCCTGCTACATTCGTCAGTGTCCAAGCGAAAAGATATCCTGCCCAAAACCATGGGATTCTGCATGCAGCTTCTCAGTGAACCAGAGACGGGACCCAGAGATAAAGATGGTGCTCTTCATATGATTGGATCTGTGGCCGATATACTTCTCACAGTGAGTAGTCCGCATCTGCTTTTGTGAAAACTAGGCATCGTGCTTTACTTTGGATAGTCTGTGGAAAAGGACCAGTTGACCAGTTGGAAACGAAGCTAATCTCTTTTTTACTTTATTGATGGCGATAGCAGACTCCTCTGAAGAATTTACTTCACCATCCGACCTTGTGTTTCAGAAAAAAATATACAAAGATCAAGCAGAAATGATGCTGGCAAACTATGTGTTCCGGGAATTCCAGAGTAGTTGTGGTTTCCTCCGAGCTAGGGTATGTATCTCATCTCAGATAACTGGGTGTGAGCAAGCAGTGAACTTGGCATCAAGTCCATTAGACTCATGGGTTCTTATGCCCTGAATTTAATTGTTTGCCTCTTTCCTCCTGTCATAGCCTCAAGTTGCCCTTTAACCACTCTGCTGTAACAGAAATGCCATGATAGCCCGTTCTAAAACCTTTAAAAAACCTAAGTTACTTGTTTAGGCTTGTTGGATGTTACACCACTTCAATGAGGTCAAGTTCAAAGATGAGAAGAATCTACAAACCGCGTTGGTGCTGACGAAGAATTGTCTGTGCGGTGACAAGGATCTCCCAGTCCGGGTTGAGGCAGCCATAGCCCTTCAGATGCTCATCACAAGTCAGGCCAAAGGTGACGTCTGATTACTATTTATATTCCAGGCCCTGCAGCCAGTCCTTCATCCCTGCCAAACTTTTGGTATAATTTCTACACACACCAGCACATGTGCATGTAGTCCAGGAAAATACTTCTCTTGTGGGAATGGAACCATCTTTGGCTATGATTCCTTGTCATTGGGCTACACATCTTCGATAACTGCTCACTCACTGGCTTCATCAACCAAGTACAATCCTGTTTTCAAGGCTGTCAATGTTTTACATTTTCTATTTTTTCCGTTTCAGCCAAGGATATGATGGAACCATTTGTTCGTCCAGTCATTCTACGTAAGTAAATGTATTCTGAGCCAACAGTTTCTGCTTATTGGAGCTTCACCCCTCTTTTATCAACTCATGTTATATTGGTCTTGGTCAATCCATAAACTAAGCAATGAACCTGGTCCATAGTCAAGAAGCCAAAGATCAAATTGTATTTATTTTACTTTTGTCTAACCTACAGAGTTATTGGAGGTCATTCGAGAAACAGAAAATGACGATCTCACAGGTGTGATGCAGAAACTAGTGTGCACCTACGTCGAGCAAGTGTCCGATATTGCCGTGGAGATGACACAGCATTTGGCCAAGACGTTCGAACAAGTGATATTAACGGACGAAGATGGCTCAGACGAGAAGGCGATAGCAGCCATGGGCATTCTGAACACAATAGACACCATTCTGACTGTGATGGATGAACAGAAAGAAGTAAGGCTGCGGTGAACTTTCTGGCTGCTGGCTGCTGCTAACAAATTGCCTAAATCAGTCTTGGGTGTTCTCATTCTTGATACTATGCCATAGTACATTGATTTAGCTTTTAATAACAATATGGTGTTACTCCAGTGGTGGGGTCTTGACTTGATACCTCATTGACTGCAGCTTCAGGTGTTAACTTGTCCTGATGCCATGATTATATAGCTGTTGCTCATTCTTCATTCATAAACGACAAGAGTTCATCTGTCGGTCAACAAGTTGAATGGTTTTGTGATGTGTATTTTGGCCTTTGTTGCAGATTTTAGCAAAGTTAGAGGTTATAGTCCTAGATATAATTGCACTCATACTGCGGAAAAATGTTTTAGGTAAGTTGATTGACAAAGGACTCCAGACTGAGTCGCACATTTTGTTTGCATCTAGGAGGCTAAAAAGTGTTCTGTTATGATGTTGACCCAGCACTGCACACCTCCAATATGAAACAAGTTGATAGAGCAGAATATCTGTGTCCACCATCGCAGAATAATCTTTACATATTGGCTGACATCACTTAAGTCATGAGCGCACATATGTATCGTTCCAAACAAACTGAATCGTTCTTGAAACCAGGAGGCTAAAAAGTGTTCCGTCATGATGTTGACCCAGCACTGCACACCTCCAATATGAAACAAGTCGATAGAGCAGAATATCTGTGTCCACCATCACAGAATAATCTTACATATTGGCTGACATCACTTGAGTCCTGAGCGCACATATGTATCGTTCCAAACAAACTGAATTGTTCTTGAAACCAGGAGGCTAAAAAGTGTTCTGTCGTGATGTTGACCCAGCACTGCACACCTCCAATATGAAACAAGTCGATAGAGCAGAATATCTGTGTCCACCATCACAGAATAATCTTACATATTGGCTGACATCACTTGAGTCATGAGCGCACATATGTATCGTTCCAAACAAACTGAATTGTTCTTGAAACCAGGAGGCTGAAAAGTGATTTGTCATGATGTTGACCCAGCACTGCACACCTCCAATATGAAACAAGTCGATAGAGCAGAATATCTGTGTCCACCATCGCAGAATAATCTTACATATTGGCTGACATCACTTATGTCATGATCGATTGAGTCCTTTGTTCTGATTCCTGAAACTGATTGGTTCTTAATTAATGATAACTTAATCTTGATCTTTTCAGAATTTTATGAAGAAGTCTTGTCCTTGATCTACAGCCTTACATGCCAACAAGTGTCCGAGTCCATGTGGATGGTCTTCGACATGATCTACGAAATGTTCCAAAAAGACGGCTTTGACTACTTCACAGGTTTGTCCAGAATCTTTTCTTGAGGGAAAATGCTGGAAAAAAACAAAGGATATTCCAACCCATACTTCTGCAGTTACTTTCCAGCAATCATGTGCATTGCTACAGTTCCTTTAAGACCCACTGGTTGTAAATTAGTGTCTTTAGTCTATGAGTCCAAGTGTTGGATTTAGCACACTTGGTATAACAGGTGACGTGTAGTAAAGGTTACATGTATATCATTTCTAGGACAGGTGATGATAATTGTATCGTTATATACCTTTCAGACATGATGCCAGCCCTCCATAACTATATTACAGTTGATTCACCAGTGTTCATGTCAAAACCCAAGAATTTGGAAATCGTCTTTAGCATGTGCAAAGCTGTAAGTATCTGTACACTGTGATAGCGGAAGAAAGAAGATTAGATACCAGTAACAAGTTTCACTTGCCTTCCAAATTTTCATGTTGCAAATTTTTGATGATAATAAGGAGGGTAAAAAGTGTTTTGTCATGATGTTGACCCAGCACTGCACACCTCCAATATGAAACAAGTCGATTGAGCAGAATATCTGTGTCCACCATCACAGAATAATCTTACATTTCGACTGACATCACATGCGTTGTTAACATTCATATCATTTGACGGATGATAGTGATTTGAAAGTGATTTTCTATCTACTGTGTTCCTTTCTAACGAAGCAACTGTCTTGTTTTCAGATTCTAACAGGTGATGCAGGAGAAGACGCCGAGTGCCATGCAGCGAAGCTTCTCGAGGTGGTGTTATTACAGAGTCCAGGCCTGCTTAATGATCAGGTCGTGACGTCGTTTGTAGAATTAGTCCTCGAGCGGTTAACGCGGGAAGTGCGCACATCTGAGCTGCGTACTATGTGCCTTCAGGTTGTTGTTGCTGCCCTTTACTGCAACGCAACCAAACTACTGGAAATTTTAGGAAATATGCACGAGGCGATAACGCCCACGTTCTTGACGCAGTGGCTACATGATACAGACTGTTTCCTTGGGTAAGTGCCGGATCTGAACATGCCTTCATTGTAGCCAGGTGGAATTATAGGCTATTGGAATTATAAACATTTAACCTGGTTTCTCAGCCTATAAGATTCCTGCACTTCAGTAGTGCCGTGCCTGATAACCTCTCTAACTCGTCATACTTCACTGAGCTCAAGTCCTGGCTGAAGCTCTGCCTTGCCAATGATCTGTACTAAATGCGATTCGTGCTTTTTTCAGCCTTCATGACAGAAAAGTGTGCGTCCTTGGTCTGTGCGCCTTGATGTCGACGCCAAGTAATCGACCGGCAGCAATAAATGCTGTTGTCCAGCAGATCGTCCCATCAGCTCTCATGCTGTTCTCGGGATTAAAACGTGCCTATGCAAGTGAGTGATGTTAATTTACTTTCTCTGTGAGATCTTCATATCCTGTATGTTTGAAAGATTAATTCAAATATTGAGTTGTTGACTATTAAAATCAAGCTATGTAGCCAGAATGAGTCATGCACCCGCCTTAAGAAAGAAGAGTTGGTGATGCATTTTAGATACCACGTATCTCTCTGTTTCTCATTGGACTCTTCTCCGCCTATAAAATCTAGAACCCAATTTGTCTGTTTTGAAGGTCGAGCCAACGAGGAGGATGACGAAAATGAAGAAAATGACAAGGAGGACGGTGAATATGAGGAGCAACCGCTGGACAGTGACGAGGATGAGATAGATGATGAAGGTGCTGAGTATCTCGAAAAATTAGAAAAGTCGGTAAGTTGGTGATTTCTCATCGCATCGACCATGCTGAGTCTCCTGCAGATTTGAACTGTACCCCTTCATGTATTGCTTGGACGATGCAGCCCTCCTGCCATTCGTATCCCTCGGAAATAATTCTCAGCGCTGGACATTTTATATTCATTGCAACCAATGAGGTGGACGTCCAAGGTTTTTCACAGAAATATATATGATATGTTGACATTGCAGGCAAATGGTGACGACGATGATAGTGAATACAGTGACGATGGTATTGAGGAAACAGCCTTAGAAAGTTACGCCACTCCACTCGATGAGGAGGAATGTGGAATTGATGAATACCAAATATTCCAAAACATTTTGGCAAGTAAGTGTCATTGAGTAGGATTCAGTTTTGGATATTTTGTCCAATTTTGAAAACGAGATGTTCTAGTCATGAGCTAACTGAATCAACACTTCCAAGATTTATAGAAAGGCCATTCTTAGTTCCTACAAAGCATCTACATGTAGTGCATTTAAATCATTCATGATTTATAGAAAATGTAAAGCATCTCTGTTTTTGCAGATCTCCAAGCGACAGATAAACCATGGTATGATGCGTTGGTTGGTCACCTGAACAATGAGCAGACACAGCAGATGAGGGATGTGCTGACATTGGCAGATCAACGCAAGGCTGCGGCAGGTACGTCCGCTGCGATGGCAGAGTGTAATATGTTGACTTGTATTTGACACAATAGTTTGCAGTGGTGGATCATTCATGTCTCCCTGTTTCTGTTTCAGAATCGAAACGCATTGAGGAGCAAGGTGGCTATATGTTCACGCAGGTGGCAGTACCACAGAACTTCAACTTCTCTCCATGAGGAACGATTCGATACCCAGCCTGAAGTGTGTGCATGCTTACAGTGACTATTTCACATTGCACAGTGTTGTGGGCACTTTCTTGGGTACAGCATGATGATCAAATGTTCGATTTCTGGCAGTGTTAATGAATAATGGAGAAGATTCCAATGTATTTTCTACCTATATTTTTGCAAACTCTTGTACTGTTCTCATAAAGTGATTGACTGTAGAATGGAGAAGAATCCAATTGACTATCATTTCCTGTAAAAACAAACCCCAGTTGTTGTTCATTTGGTGTCATGCTCCATGCTCTAAAACTTTGTCCAGAACTCTGTGAAATGACTGTTTGAATATAAAAAGCCAGAACTGTGATTTTTTTTTGAATCCAGTCTTTGATATATATTATTATTTGTTGCTACTGTCGACTTCATGTAAAATAAGGCAAAAAAATGTACGAGAATTTGTCTACACAGTGTATGGCCAGAACTTTATGTTTGTCATGATGACCAGTTGCTTGTTGTGTACAGGCATATTTCTGATTGTCACATTTCGTCCCAGTGTGTTTGTTATGTTTTGAATCAAAACTTTTATACTACTTCCAAAGAAGTTTTAATGAAAAGGCCACAGACATAAAAATTCTGCTCAAATCTTTGTCTGACAACATTCAAAACCATTCTTATGGACACCATGTTGGTCATTTCAACGATTGACTTAGAACATTTTGGCGGTTAGTATCATTGATTTGACGCCTCCACACTTTTCAAAACGGTGTTTTCTTGGTAGTCCTTCATGACTTGATAGGCGTAGTATTTGCTTCAGTTAACATTCTTAGATGTATACTTATTTTGTATGAGGTAATAACTATAATCATCACTTCATGTCAACTCTTGTTTCGTGACTTAGCAAATGTTGCATCATGTTGGCATTGGACAGTGGTAGATGCTTCCACTTTCTTTCACCCGAGATTACATTAGAGTTTTACTTTGGTAGCGACTATGTGATGGGTCGCCCTTTAGGGTTGGCTGAGGTAGTGTGTTGGTGTGTTGCACATTTTTCTTAAATCATACATAATTTTACATTATGAGGCAGGGGGGGGGGCTATGTGTAATTCAACCTTGATAGCCCTGATTCAGGCTTTCTCAACAGATTTACTCATACATCAAGGGGCTATTATAATCAAATTGAAACATATTGTTCCGTCGTTTCTCAACATGTAGAGTCTGATGAAGAGTAGGCCTTGTTTTAAACTTTGCTCTTGAAAATATCAGATGTCTGCACAATTTCTGAACTTGGCAGGGCTGTATGATTGTACACTTTGAAAAATGTTGAGGTAATAGAGCAGTGCGTTGGGTTTTGATCATTGAGTAGGTAAGGGGGAGGGGGAATCCATATATGCTTTGGTGCATAATCCCCCTGTTGTTTCAAAGCTTTGCTCAGTTAATTGCATGGGACTATAATAACTGAGTAGGCCTGATTTTAAACTTTGCTCAGTAGCGTAATAGTTCCATGTCGAAACCCAATGTTCGCGAAGTTCAGTCAAGAAATATGTCTGTACAAAGACAGGTCTCTACGTGTGCGCTATTTATTTTATGTTTTATAGGTGCATACCTGAACACTGGTGATGAAATCTACACTCGGGTCATTTCATTCCTCACCTTGTCCCCAAGATTTCTTCTAAGTACACATCTCGTAAGAAGTGTCCTCGGGTGACACTTTTTTTCTCGGGCCAGCGGGTACAATGTGCATACAACCAAAGAATTACTCTGGACACTTCTTCTATGAGGTGGATGTTGTAAGAATGGTGGACAGGGTTGAGATGTTTTTTGGCGGAATAGCCCAAATGAATATGGAAATGCTATTGAGGAATAAATTAAAACTTTATTGGTCATGTTCTTAAAAACTTGTTGTATCCATTCTTTCATGTCAAACAGTTTCCAGTCGAGCTGGTTTCAGTCAAACCATAATGTCCCTCATAGGTTGTCTCGGGTACATCCCGTACCTGAGACAACCTATGTCCCTTTGCCGATTGTGACACCAAATGTCTCTCAGATCTGATTGATCTGATCAGGAAGACAGGTCCAACCTGGCCAAAAAGGATACTCGTGTACCTCCGGGATGTTCCTGAGCCAGCCTATGTCCATATGCTGATTGTGACACCCAATGTCTCTCAGATCTGATGGATCTGATCAGGAAGACAGGTCCAACCTGGCCAAAAAGGATACTCATGTCCCTCCGGGATGTACCTGAGCCAGCCTATGTCCATATGCTGATTGTGACACCCAATGTCTCTCAGATCTGATGGATCTGATCAGAGAGACCGGTCCAACCTGGCCAAAAAGATACTCATGTACCTCCGGGATGTACCTGAGACAGCCTATGTCCCTTTGCCGATTGTGACACCCAATGTCTCTCAGATCTGATGGATCTGATCAGGAAGACAGGTCCAACCTGGCCAAAAAGGATACTCATGTACCTCCGAGACGGACCTGAGACAGCCTATGTCCCTTTGCCGACTGAGACACCAAATGTCTCTCAGATCTGATGGATCTGATCAGGAAGACAGGTCCAACCTGGCCAGAGAGCCAACTCAAGAGGCCGACTTGAACTCAAATAGCACAGGATCCTGAAGGAGCTCATGTAATCAGGACCATTCTGTCTTTGGTAGAGATTCACTGTGTACATGAAGACAGGCCTAACCTGACCACAGAAACAACTTGTCTATCTCCAGAATGTACCTGAGAAAGCCTATGTCTCATAGCCGATTGTGACACCCATTGTCGCTCCGATCTGATGTCGAAGACATGCCCAGCCTGGCCAAAAAGAAAACTCAAGAAGCCTACCTGAACTCCAAATAGCGCATGTACCTGAAGGAGCTCGTGTAATCAGGACCATTCTGCCTTAGGTGGAGATTCCTCTCACTGTGCTTGTTGAAGACAGGCCTAACCTGGTCAAAAAGACAACTCAAGAAGCCGACTTCAACTCAAAATAGCGCATTTTCCTAAAGTAGCTAATGTAACTTGACGACCAGTATCAGGACCATTCTGTCTCGTAGAGATTTCGTCTCACTGTGCTCTTGAAGACAGGCCCAACCTGACTATAGAGACAGTTCAAGAAGCAGACTTCAATTAAATAAGCGCAGGTTCCTGACATAGCTCTTGGTATCAGGACCATTCTGTCTTTGGTGGAGATTCCGTCTCGCTGTGCTCTTGAAGACAGGCCCAACCTGACTATAGAGACAGTTCAAGAAGCAGACTTCAATTAAATAAGCGCAGGTTCCTGACATAGCTCTTGGTATCAGGACCATTCTGTCTTTGGTGGAGATTCCGTCTCGCTGTGCTCTTGAAGACAGGCCCAACCTGACTATAGAGACAGTTCAAGAAGCAGACTTCAATTAAATAAGCACAGGTTCCTGACATAGCTCTTGGTATCCGGACCATTCTGTCTTTGGTGGAGATTCCGTCTCGCTGTGCTCTTGAAGACAGGCCCAAACTGACTATAGAGACAGTGCAAGAAGCAGACTTCAATTTAATAAGCGCAGGTTCCTGACATAGCTCTTGGTATCAGGACCATTCTGTCTTTGGTGGAGATTCCGTCTCACTGTGCTCTTGAAGACAGGCCCAACCTGACTATAGAGACAGTGCAAGAAGCAGACTTGAATTAAATAAGCGCAGGTTCCTGACATAGCTCTTGGTATCAGGACCATTCTGTCTTTGGTGGAGATTCCGTCTCGCTGTGCTCTTGAAGACAGGCACAGCCTGGCCATAGAGACAGTTCAAGAAGCAGACTTGAATTAAATAAGCGCAGGTTCCTGACATAGCTCTTGGTATCAGGACCATTATGTCTTTGGTGGAGATTCCGTCTCACTGTGCTCTTGAAGACAGGCCCAAACTGACTATAGAGACAGTGCAAGAAGCAGACTTCAATTTAATAAGCGCAGGTTCCTGACATAGCTCTTGGTATCAGGACCATTCTGTCTTTGGTGGAGATTCCGTCTCACTGTGCTCTTGAAGACAGGCCCAACCTGACTATAGAGACAGTTCAAGAAGCAGACTTCAATTAAATAAGCACAGGTTCCTGACATAGCTCTTGGTATCAGGACCATTCTGTCTTTGGTGGAGATTCCGTCTCGCTGTGCTCTTGAACACAGGCCCAAACTGACTATAGAGACAGTGCAAGAATCAGACTTCAATTTAATAAGCGCAGGTTCCTGACATAGCTCTTGGTATCAGGACCATTATGTCTTTGGTGGAGATTCCGTCTCACTGTGCTCTTGAAGACAGGCCCAACCTGACTATAGAGACAGTGCAAGAAGCAGACTTAAATTAAATAAGCGCAGGTTCCTGACATAGCTCTTGGTATCAGGACCATTCTGTCTTTGGTGGAGATTCCGTCTCGCTATGCTCTTGAAGACAGGCCCAGCCTGGCCATAGAGACAGTTCAAGAAGCAGACTTGAATTAAATAAGCGCTGGTTCCTGACATAGCTCTTGGTATCAGGACCATTCTGTCTTTGGTGGAGATTCCGTCTCGTTGTGCTCTTGAAGACAGGCACAGCCTGGCCATAGAGACAGCTCATAGCTCCAGTATGTACCTTGGGTGACATCAGGCACTTGCTTTAGGAACTCTTTATTGCTCGACTTTGTATCGGGTGATATGAATAAAGACTAGCAAATGCTTTTATCAAAAACTCCATGTACATTTACACTAGGCCTTTCTGTACAAAATTGAAGTAAAAGCATTTGCTAGTCTTTATTCATATCACCCAATGCTACAGATGGTTTGGTCTCCAGTGTGACAAGGACAACATTTACCCTGGGTAAACATCAGGACATTTCCCCTCGGCCTCGTTCAGACATTTTGTCCTGGACAACCTGTCCCTTGGGTACAGATCAGAACATTAGCAGGTCTCTGACTAGTCTTCAGTTTGCATCTCCCGGATATGACGGTGCTACAGATGACTATCAGTCTCCTGCAGCTCTCTATGTTGTCTTCACTTTGCATCTCCTGGATGTGACGGTGCAGCAGGTGATTGTTGGTCTCCAGGAGCTCTGCATGTTCTACTGAATGTGACATTGCTCAAAATGGTTTTGTCCGGCTACCAGCTCTTTGACTTTTCCTCATTTTGTCTCTCCTGGGTGTGGGAATGCCACAGATGACTATTGCCTACAGGAGCTTGTGGTTCCTTCAGTTTGTATCTCCCAGATGTGACAGTGCTACAGATGACTAGGTTTCCAGAGGGTCTACCTTTGATCTGCCCTTATCTTGTTTCTCCTGGATGTGACATTGCTACAGATGGTTTGGTCTTCAGGCGCTCTCAGACTTGCATGTAACATCATTTTATATCTCTCGATATTGGTCTTGTGACGCACGTCATGTTGTGATTTCAAGTATTATGTGTCTCCATGGCAGAGAACAGTTGATATTCCTTCACGGTACTTCAGAGACTTCACGATGCAGTCACAAGTAAACAAAGGGAGGAGCAATTTAGGAAGCATTTTATCTTTATTGGTGATGAATACTATACAACAGTGTATATCAAAATAAACAGAAATATTATGATTCAGGAGACATGATATTTCAAGCAACTTTACTAGGTATTTCATCTCATGGTACATTACACAAGAATTGCAAGCACATCAATGTCAAATGCCATTAATCATAACAAACCAATACCACTCAATCTGAGCTTAAGAGACTTTTAATTCGTCAATGATTTCACGAAGTGGCCCATCAGCAAATTTTCATTTTGAGAAAACTCCACTCAAAGGTTTCAGTTTTGTTTGAATGACTCTGATTGGACGCAGATTGGTCACTTCGTGAATTCATCGACGAATTGTAGCAAATGCAAATGGAATGCGACCAAAATTTCTGCTCCATGTGTCTCCTTACCTCAGCAGGCCCAGTCTCGGCATTTGCTTGAAAGGAAGACAACATATACCTTTGTCAAATGCCATTGTTGAGCCGTCGCCCCATGCTGCTCAGACATTACTACTAAATGCTGCTCATGATCAAGAATAGGAAATTCAAGGATCAACAAAGGTGAGGGAAGTTGCCTTCAGAACAGCCAATGAGATGAATGAATACCTTTTACTTTTTGGCTTAAAGGTCTTCTGAGACACTTTCAAGTTCACGTTCCAAAACACAGATGCCATATTTAACACTAAACTAACTTTAGTTATATCTTTCACATCTAATATTTACATGATCTGTAATTTCAATTGATATTCTTACAGACATCGAACACATTTTCAGGCCCCACAACTTCATTCTAAAATCAGCAGCCCTGGAGCTGTGAGATTTCACAGTGTCATCATGCATCTGCTGTCACGTTGACACCAACTCCCAACCTGCCCAGAATCATGCACATAAATGCAGGCCATCCAACTCATTCTCTAGGGGAGCCTGAGGAAGGTAACTTGGTTAGTTGGGAGGGCCGAGTGATTCAAATTGGTTCTTCAGACCTCTCAAGTGTCCAAGAAAAACTACAAATCCCACTTCGAGGAGAGTCAAGAAATTTTACAGAGAGAAATGTCTAGTGAATCCTTGGGTGTTCTCGTGCAAATTTTCAAAATGACTACAGTCAGTTCATCTTTTATAAACTCAAGTCTGAGAAAGGCAAGTCACGTTACACCACAGAATGTTCAGTGAATCCTCGTAAGTTCCTCGATCATTTTCACGAGATCTTCCACCGTCGCTTCTCTCTTCATCCCACTTCCATCATCAATCTGCAACCCATGAACAACCTCCACCATCTTTTCCCGATCAAGATCTAAGTAACTCTCAATGAGATCGCCATCAATAAAGCCAGTCGACGGCTCCGTCTTCCTGTCCGTGTGGAAAGACCGCCAGAATGAATGATCAATCTTGCCAACGCTGCGGATAACCTTGGTCAGTTTATTCTGCACTTCGACCATGAACGTGTAGAAGTCTTGTGGAAGTTGTGTCAGCAGGCCTGGAACAGATAATAATGAAATAAACTGCATGTGACGTAAGGTCAGTCGATAAGGATATATTTCATGGTCGGCTATGGATGTCAACATTGTTAAACATATCAAGTTTGCTGCTTGCATGCTTCAAGTGTCCACTTTTGCTAATTTTCTCATTGCTACTTACATATTGCTCCATTGACTGTTCCGAAGAGCACTGACCCCTGAGTGGGGGTGCTACTCTCTCCAGGATGTTGCATAACCAATGACCCATGTCTGAACACGTTCACAAACTCCCCGAGATGGTACAAGCCAACTTCTTGTAAGTGTTGGCGGTCTTCGTCAGTTGTGGCAGCACTGAAGAAGAGTATGGAGATGTGTGAATGAACGGTCCTCAAGGGTAGTATTTCAGAGTGCAATTTCTTACAAATTATCAAGCTTTGTTGTTTAGGTGCTTCAGCATCATTTCAAGCCAAGAGTGTCACAGTTCTGGTTTGATGGGGTGGTAAACACTCAAAAGCCAAGTACCATATTTCAACTAAGCAGCCTAAAATCGATCCAAGATTGCCAACACATCACAACAACATACCTATCCTTCTGGCAGGTGAAGAGATTAAAGGAGTTCTCTGCTGCCAAGAATGTGTCATCATCTAGGATTTCCACTGCCGACACCCAGTTGGGATTGAAGTCGCGTGCAATCTGAAAAGTGAGTTGAAAATGAAGCTCATGGCAAAGGAGCACAGTTGGAACCAATTATATTGTAGCTGATTGCAGCATGGCCAATGTTGTGAACTCCTGAACATCAATCTTCCCCACTGTTCTACTTCAACAGCATGAGTTTGACTCCCAAGACAAATAAAACAGTACATGTACCATGAGCACTTCCTCAATCCAACTGACTCCTCCACCTCTGCCAGTGAACTGGTTAAGTGACGGGAGATACTCATCCCAGCAAGGACTTCACACCCATACGCTGGGTCATACTCACCTCTTCAAATGTTCCCTCCATCGGTTTATAGAGAAGTAGCGTAACTGATCGCATGAGGTCACCAACAAAGATGAAGTCACCCTTCGTCTTCAGGTAGAGAGCTATGATATTGTTGAAGTAGCTGCACTCAACTCGCAATTCCTTCTCTGCCGTCCACTCGAATAGTCGCACCTGAGATCATGACAAAAACTATCATTACATTTTCATACTCGCACGGAGGACAAGAGTAGTCTAAGAGTAGAAGCGACATCCATTTTAGCATGTCTATTTCAGCCAGAAAGTGCCATTGCAGACAGGGCCACGAAACAAGGGCAATTACGCAGACAGGGCCACAGAACTAAGGGCAATGACTCACCGTACTGTTGATGCTGGCCAGTAACTTTCCATTAAACTCCACCAAACTGTACGCTGCCCCTTTGATTTCCTTCTCTGCTACCTGCGATAGTTTTCCTGAAAATGAAAAACGATAAGTCAAGATCTGGGCCGACACTTCCAGCCAAGATAAGGATGTCAACATTTGCCTGAACTGTTGGCCAAAGCTCGACAACAGTCATTGATATCACCTCTGTATTCAATGCACCTTTCAATCAAACTGAACAGGATGGCATTTTTAATCAAGGGTATCTCAACTACTGATACTGTACCAATGATGAGCAGATAAACGTGACTGACCTTCATTGTAGTGGAATATCACAATGCGTCCTTGCTTGGGCTCAGCTTCCTCGGGATACACCATGGCTGTTCCAACGACGAAGTATGTGTTTGGATCATCTCCAAATTTAGCTGAGATGATACTAGTGGCAAACTCATTGTTCATGAACTGGTGGGCATGGTGAACTGGAACAAATAATTACAGAATTAGAAGTGTTTATTCTATCCATTATCAAATTATAGGATTGACAAGTACAACAGCCACAACAACAACAACTACAACAACAACACTGAAGAGAAAGGACAAGGCTATGTCTAAAGAAACTTGAATCCCCCTACTCACCTTCAAAAGTGTGTTGATCAAGCACAATCAACGAATGAACCTGCACCTCATTACCATAAGAGAAGTCTGTCAATGAGCTGCTAGCTGTTGACATAACTTTGGTATTTGAGCTGCTCGAGGAATTCAGGGCTTGTGTGCTGGCGCTGGGTCGGGCAGGGTAGGGCGCTGCACCATTGCTGTCTTGGAGGTCATACCGTTGACAGAGCGCACCGAATGTCTGCGAGGCCTCTTGGTAAGATATTCTCCTGAAAACACATCACTTACATGAATAGAACTCAATTTGGTTTTCTTCGATTTCAACTCTCTATCCTGCATGGAACTTTGTACAATGAGACATTGTTAGCCCATTCATGCAACTGCAAATCGAAATCCGCTAGCCATGATGAGCCTCCAAGCAGGCAAGCCAATGCTACAAGTACAATGTATGACCATAATCACCTCGACAAACTTATTTACCTGGGTGATTCACCAAGTGGCACTGTCCTAATATGCAGTTTCTGAATGTCATCAATCGTCCCTATTGTAAGGGCACTGGCATTGGCTAAGGCAAGGCTGAAATACAAACGAACTGGTCAGTCAATTGATAAAATTACCCAAACATATGAAAAAAAGTTGAGCAAATCAGAGGATGGATCATTTCCACAGAAAAGTTTTTGTTCTCTTCTTCTTCTGGGCCTACATTGGCAGGACACAGTTCCAAATAATTCGTATCACAATGTTGGGCCAAGTGACCAAGAAATTCTAGACATATTCCATATCATAATAAATTCTAAACTATCGACCTTGAGCTAGCTATTCTCAGTGGAGAAAAGACCAACCTGTCTGGGTATCCCGATGAATTCAAGGGACACATATAACTGACCTCCTTCAGGTTAACGTTTGAAAAGACTAGCTTGTGATTACTGGAATAAATCACCGTGGGGCGATCAGAGCAGGCGAAGACGTTCATGGTCGATAACGACTTGAATGTCTTCAGAACGGTCGGTTGTGTCCCCAGCGTCACTTTCTTCCTCTCCGATAGAAAACCTTCAGTGAGAAAATCATATCAGAATTATTTCCAAGTGTCACAAGTGTGTCAAGGCTTTTGATAAGATGATTAAAATATGCCTTCCTTTTGAAATGATATCAAGAACGCGCTATTCGACTCCATCAAAATTCTTCGTTATAGGATCAGTACTTTATACTTAAGACATCTATTTACCTGTTTCTGCATTAAGATTGAAATAAATTAAAGCACCATCCCCAAGAGCACACAGCAAATAATGGACGCCTTCGAACGTTGTCATCAGAATCGACCGAGGGATGATTTCTGAAATAGAAGAAAATCCGTTTTGGTGACTGAAAGAAAATGAACTTAAGCAAGACTTCATGATATAACTTGGGGCGGACATCAATGGAATAGGGCCATTTGAATAGAAGGAGGTATGTAACACCTGGCTATTGACAGATAAGATCAAATCTTCACACTAATGGTGACCAAGGCCATCAACGGTCGGATTGACAGTTAGACACAAGGAGCGATGGCTGGACAAGTCCTCAGATGATCAGACAGATGCTTGCACTCACCTCCACCAAGACTTTCCACGTGAAGACTCTCAAAGTTAGGCAGTTTTAGTATTCTGGCGGAAATATCAGTCCAGAGACCAACGGCACACCACTCAGCACGATCAGCTCCCTCTTTCAACGGGTTCACATCTATACAGGCAACTTCATGTTCCATGGTAGCCGAACTGAAAATGACAATATCATGAAAATATATGTATGTTAATGATGAAATTAACGAAACTTGATAGTAAGATTTAAGCAGAGGAGACTTCATTTCAATGCAAAAGCATTCCCCAAGGACACTTTTCACAATTTTGGACGAGTTTGCACGTATTTTTTGTGGTAAACACTGATGGTTTTCAGAGCATGTCTGACAGATATAGATGTTCCTACTCACCTAATATGTGGCAGTTTCTCTTTCTCTATTTCTAGATAATGAACTTCACTCCCAATAGCACATATAATCTGGTGTTGGTTGCACGTGGCCACACTGATATTCTTGCCCGATGGCGGTTTCCATTCCGCAACCATTGTTTTATTACTAGCACTGATCAATCGGATTGATAAAGCTGTTATCTGAAGGAGAAGACAAACGAATATAACTAACAGGTCTATGGTCCTACTCACTCCCAGGCTACTTTCTTCTCTCTGAATTATAAGTTCAAAGTTACAGTGATGCACTTCATAGTAGCTACTAAAATACAATGATTTTAACAACTTTGTCAATTTCAAACAATTAGATAGAACCAGTATACCATACAAATACTGATTTTGTTCCTCAGGCAACTTAGGGTGAGCATACCTGAACAATTTGTCCATGGCTGACATTACCACAGTAGAATGTCTGTTGTTCATCGTCGAAACCCCCCAACTCCGTCTCTTCCACCTCCTCCCCGTTCAGCTGAAGCACACGAGTCTGACCGACAAACGCTAGCACTATCAAACTGTCAAACTCTCCACAGTCTACCTTCAAGGGCCAGATACCTGAAATTGAAGAATATTTCTTCGTTAACAATTCAGAAATACCATTTGCACTGTAAGGGCATCACACTCCAGTTCATACCAAAGTTTACTTGTGACATCAATGACTTGCAGCTCAAAACTTCACCTATATACTAACTACTTTAATCGGAATGTCCATCATAGACCAAGCTGAAGACAACTGACTGGTTTCATCTTGTCAGTACCTTTGATTCCCGGCAGATCAATACTCGCATGTTCCTGGATCCCAATGCCATTCCTGATAATCCGCAACGAGCCCTCTTTGTCCACCCCAGAACATGTGACCAGCTGACCTTGACCTTGCCTTTCAAGGTCAACAACGCACATGTCAACGATCGGGCCAAGATTGGTGAATGTCTCCATGATTTGGACGTAGGAACCATTGTCGTCAGGCTCAACATTTAACTGCAAGTTAAAGACAAATCAGATTACGTACATACATCAAAAACTTGCAATCATGAAATGTCCACAATGCATTCCAGAGAACATTCAGGACAACATAGATAAGCATTGTCAAGCACTTTTGTCTGAGAAACAAGTAGGTTGGTTTGACAAGCACCCTGGGGGCCTATGACAAGAATTCTGATCCACTCCAAAGTGATGAACAGATCTTACCTTTACAAGTTGTGAATCTCCAAGCCTTGAACCAACGTAAACAACACCATTGTCCAGGTATGTGATACATTCTGCTATCGTTGTCTCGCCAAGTAGCTCAACTTTCAAATCTTTGACGATCGCCGTGCCATCCATCTTCTCCTCTTTCTGAAGGAGCAACATGAAGAGACGGCCCGCCATATCTCCGAGGAGGTATCGGGACCCATTTGTGTCGACCTTACCACAGCAGATGATGGTACTTTGCTGAAAACACAAAGAACCACTCATAAGGAGACAATGACTGCTGTAGAGAGTAACCTCCCTTACTGAAATATCAGCCAGAGGTCAAATGTGTTCCTTTTTTTAAATTGGCTTGAATCGCAGAAAAATAAGACTTTTCAGATATTTTGGTTGGGAGTCACCATTAAAATATGGCCAGTCGTTCAGTTTTGCCAATTGTTTGTTTCATCATGATACTCACCTTGATAACAGGTGGCGCTATCGCCAAGTAATTGTCACCTTTGTGGTATGTTATGGACTCCTGGCCAACTATCAGGGCTCCACCATGTGGCTCAGGAACTGCAAGTGGTAATGGGGATAGAATTGACACAAAGATTTAAACATTTTTTTATGCTTAAACGAGATATTTGAGGTAGACTGATTCAGAACATCCCTTCTTCAATCACCTACATAAGATGTTGGACAGATGCCACATTTCAATTTGCACTTTTCAGGAATGGCTGCCAAGGTCAGTAGGTCAGAGAGGATGATAGGAAGCTTAACCTCATCATGGGTCGAGAAATAAAGGACAAGTTAGTTGAAAGTGAACCAACCTGAGATGACCATACAAGCTTCAGTCTCCACGTTGTCCTGTTTCCATGGACCTTTCTGGAACTCCTTATCCCGCAAGGAAATTTCATATGTTTTGACATGTCTTCCATGGGGGTCTTGGTGGACAAGAATGATGGTTGGGACATGAGCTCCATGCAGGAACTGAACATCGATGACATTGAGCTCCTCCAGTCTGAAAGAAATAGATGCTAAATTACTGTACTCGCAAGAAAGATATGATAAAGAAAGCATAGAACTGCATTTTCAAGTTGGATTCAATGTTAGTTTATAGTATGATGCTACATACGACTGTCCTGGGACCTTGTCAAGCTGGTCATCTCTTCAAAGTACAACCCTCACAATTCACATACCTAATATTAAAAGCCTTTAGTTCTTTGTTCTCCCTGTCAAGAGGAACCACTTTAAAGAGGCCATCATAGAGCCTGAGCCCAATGCAGCGACACTGTGGGTCTATTATGCCAATGATACCAGTCTCCGACGGCCGGCCAATTCTGTCCTGGACATTTCCGTGCGCCCTGGTGATGATTTCTATATTGTCTCCCTCAGTGTGACACTCAAGGATCATAGCATTATAGCGCGCAGTCAGTAGGAACAGAAGGTCTTTTTCTTCACCCTGAAAATAGTAGTTCATTCTTTATCAAATCATATTCACAGAAATTGCAATTGGAAAAAACCTGCCCATTTCTTTACAATAGGTTGAAATAGAATGCCTTCCTGACCCTTGAAGCCTTTTGACAAAGGACAGGAATTTGCCCTCTATCTTTAGGTGTGAAAGCAATAAAGGTACCTTGTGCGTATTTTGGGATTACCAATTGACATTGGACAAGTTGGCAAGTGGAATAAAGGCAAACCTGAACAGTGGCGTCTGTGGCTTAGCACAGGTATGAAGACTATGAATGACACACCATTCTCCAAATGATGATGGAAATATCCATCCAAAGCTTCACTATACTAAACTTACTGGCGGTCTAAATAACTCTAAAACTGCGATCTTGCCATAAATGCCCACTTCCTTGATTGGTCTTAGTCCTTCTGGTGTCACTTCAAATATTTCCATCCGCGTGTTCTTGGCGATGATCAAGTTGAGATCACTGGCTGAAGTGAAGTTCCCTGCAGAAGAGAGAATGTAATTGTAGTCTTGTGGCCATTTAGCTTACCACTGCTTAATATACACCATTGTGTCAACTGTCATCAACCAATACGATGCACTCTGCAGCAGCATCAATCAAAGTACATTACATGTAATGTCACTTCTCCTCTTTCATTCATCTCTGATCTGGCTGGCTTCATTTCTCACAAAGTCATCATCATCTCATCATCTAGGCTTACCGATGATATTAATCGGTTGCATCATGTAAAGAGACCACACGGACATGGTATTGTGACATGCATTCAAAGTCAAAGACGGATCCCAAAATGAATAACATTCTCGACGGTCTTGTATTCTTTTTGCAATTTGCATTGATGGGGAATGGAGGAGAAAAGTGATTCTCACCGGTGACACACGCATTGACAGCGGTGGGTTTGTGAGCGGTGACAACGTAGTTACTAGCCATTTTTTATGTGCAAGTTGTGGACCAGTTTTCTTTTGATCAAAGGAACCCGAAGTCGACAGTATTAGGCCTGTTGTTATGCAATACTGCCCTTGCAAAGTCGCCGAACTTGGCGCCGCTGCAGCATGCAAAATCGACAATGGCGGAGCCGGGTTGGTATAAAATGCTACCGACGATCTGCCCGAAACCGGAACGAAGACGACGAATAGTTACAATTTCATCCGCCGATAGCAGGCAAGTGCTTCCGGATTTTTTGCAAGTTTTTACGAGTTTAGTTTTCTTCACAAATGTATCCATAAACTTGTGATTCCTCATAGACTTGGGAGGAAGAATGGATGGATTTGGAACAATCACTTGGTGGGGCTTTAGCCCTGCTATTGATCTTCTCAGCGAAGGTAGAAAACACCAAAATGAACACATAAATGAAGGCTGCTGATGAGAAGCTGTCACTCACAGTGTGAGTGTCACTGTCAGTGACAGTGACAGTGTCCGAGCCATTTGTATGAACAGTAAACTTGGTCAAAACCAAATTACTTTTGGTGAACTCTCAACATTTTAAAAAATGATATGATTCTAAAATCAAATGATGTAATTTCAACTTTCTTCCATTTCTTTCAGATGTAAGTGAGTGTCTTGAAAAGATGCACCTCAACTCGACTGCAGATCCAGACACAGTGCACATTCTCCTGATAGGCGGTGGTGACATAAGGCACATTCTAAAAACGATGTCGTGTTCATGGAAACACAAGAAGAAAAAGCTACATGTAAGAGGACACAGTTACAAAGCATGAATAGCAACAAGTACCTGTATTAGATATGTTTAATTTTAACTAAAAGCTGAAACATCATCATCATCATGTCAACTTTGATAACCTTTTCTGGTTTTTGCTGCTGCTCTTTCTTATTATTCATTTTCTTTCAGTTCTATATCATAGAGAATAATCTGGAGTTATATGCAAGAGACTTGCTGTTTTTCTCCATAGCCATGGAAACTCGAGAAAGGATGGGCTTACAAGGTAGGCTAAGTATTTGTTTCACTTTCCTCTATGTCACATTTAAAGCCAATGGGGCTCCAACCAAGCAAGGAAGAGCAATTTATGCTGTGATGTGATTTTCTGAAGCCTTCATGAGCAGTGATGCAGCGCTTTGAGCGATCCTAATGGATCGGATACTGCGCTATACAAGACTCGTTATATATATATATATATATGATGTTACACCTTATACCCTTCTGAATGATGAGATTTGCACAGAAAGGCAGCCTTTCTTGCAGTTTAAAATCCCTTTAATTGACAGAGTCACAAGTCATGATACAGACATGATAAACTTTAGGTCTGTAACAATAGAATTCTTACTTGTGGGATCTGTTATACCGAGCTCAACCCCCCAAAATACTATTTTTCCGTGTTTCAGAGAAAACTGAGCTGTTTTTAGAGTTGTATGGTAACACTCTCGTCAGGTATCAGTCTATGGAATATGTACAGAAATTGTCAACAGAATTTATAAAGTAAGTGCTCAAGGTGACATTTTAGGTCTCAGTGTCCAAAGAGTAATTGGCACAACCCCAGGAAACAAGTTTTAAGAAACCTGAAGAAAGTGGATATCTTTTTGAGAGTGGATAACTTTCTATTCCATTCTAAACCGATTTTGACAGTATTGGTGTTTTTACACATGTTGTTTTTGATGAACAACCAAAGGACTGTTACGATATGTTTTCAGAATGGTGACAGATTTTGACAACTTAGCGGAGAAACTGCCCTACATTGACATGTCACAGCTTAAGTTCAAGGAGAGGGACATGCTGGAAGCCATATTCAAATTCTGGCGGAATCCAAATCGTGAGAAAGATGTGTTTGACATTGAGAAAGCCTGGTGAGTAAATGGAGGAGAGCGACTTTGTTTCAAATGTACAAAACATCAGGCAAAACAACCTTATAAGCCTAAAGTGGTCGTTGACCTTTCATATATCCCTGCTGCTTCATATTGATTGAAAGGATACTTGTTGCTGCTGCAGTATCTCCATCATCTTGAATGTGATTACCCTGTACCATTCTATCCTCCTTATCCAGGGACCAGCGGCTACGAGCATATCTTGGAACACGATATGATGCCATTCCAAATTGCTTTGACTGGGATTACAGCATGAAGATGGCAGAAAGAGGGGTACGTTGAAACAGGAAAGGAATCTGGAGAGGTTTGGTTTGACAACTTAGTCTTTAAGAGATTATCACTGGCCAATCCAAAATAAATTTGTAGCAGTGAAAAATTTAAAATTTCACAGTCAAAAGTGTTAAATTATGGATTTCTGTGTGAGTTCATTAGGTTTCTGTTAATGGCTTGGCCATCCAAGTTATTGAAGTGCCAAAGAGACACTCTTGAGGCTCAATCTAAAGTTGCCGTTTTAAACATGTATCTTAACTTTTCCAGGCAGAAATTCTCAACAGCAGATTCTATGCCAAATGGCGGCTATCTGGTGTTGCATTTGAGATCAGAGACGGCACGTATAATGTCCCAAATAAGACATTGGCATCTGGGATGATTTTCAAGAAAGAAGGCGAGAGATTAGCCAGACGTGGCTACTGGGGTGACACCTTAGTCAGTCCCTACATCACCTTTGGGTTGGAGTGTGAGGAGAAAAGTTTCTTCAAGAAGTCGAACAATATACTGACAAGGGTAAGCAAACTCATTGATGTCTGAATAGTTACTCCAGTTTGGATCAAATAATCTTCCAAATGTCTAAAGGTTTCCGTGGTCACCAGGGAATCTCGGAGAGTTTGGTGGCCTTGAATTGAGATGTATAATGCTACCATTGCCATATTAACAGTTTTCCTGGTATCTTTTTCAGTCATCAGTTGACGTTGCAGAATACAACATGCTACAAATCTTACATGAACTCATGCACAAAGAGAAGTACATTCCATCAAAAACAGAAGTAAAGCCAGAGGAGCAGATGAACAAAGGTGCTACTTTGACTGAGATAACTGAGGAAGAAGAGGAGGAAGAGAAAACAAAAGAGGAGCCGTCCATGTCAGCTGCTAGTCCCCTTGATTTAGAATACAGTAAGTCTTGTTCTGAATCCAAATTTTGGTAAAAGTGAGAGTGAAATTGATTTCATCGGAATACCAAGTTTCTACAAACAGTTTCAATATGGAGAGAACTTGTCATAGAAAGTCTGGTTCATCCCTATAAACAAGACAGAATGCTTTTGCGGTGACCTCCGGTCTCCAGGGTTGTGAACATCCCTGATTGTGACTGTCTTCACTTTATGATCTACCTGATGAACTTTTCTGTTTTCAGAGTCTCTTCAATTAGACGATGTCCGCATCTCATTCCTGCCACTCAACTCCGCCCTAGATCTTCATAAAAAGAACAAATACCAGAAGTTATTCAACATCATATATTTTTCAAATAGGTTGGTATTCCTCTATTTTTTCAGCTCAGGTAGCCAGCAGTGTTGACCACTATGAGGCTGCTCATGCGGCATCTCTTTTCTGATAGAGATGTTCTCAATCGTGGTCTCCTGATCAGGGGAGGGGAGGTGTTGATGTCAGTATATCATCATTCCTGCTTCTCATTTTCCTTGATGATATTGATTGGGAGAGTGTCAGGGAAGAAACATTAGCAACATTTTTCTCAAAGAATTCTTTTTATTTATACCCATCTCTATTTACACTTTGTAACATGTATTTACATATCAGATACTGATGATTACCATAATATTTACAAATGTACAAGGACGAGAAAGCTTTCACTGCTAGTCTCCTTTAGACCTTTTTAGCACAGGGTTGGCTCTGTGAATTTTTTCCTCCTAGCCACTTTTTAGGCAAGTGGCTGTCACTTTTAGCCATATTGAGTCAGTTACATAACACAATATTACTGAGTTCAAAAAGTCCATTTTAGCACAGTTATAGTTCGAATTTCAGTCCATTTTGAGCTACATGTACATGTAGGTAAAGTCCTGATATCACAGAAAGTAACTAAACCTAGCACATAGTTGGATGTTAATGCGCCTGTAGATATTGTTCCTTCTTCATTGCGTTGTTCGTACGTGTGCGTTTGTTCGACAGCCACTTCTTGACTTGATCCGGTTGAATCTCGGCAACTTGACTCAAGACTTGGACGGTTGCTGGTGTCGGATACGGATTGTTGACGTTCAAGTTGTACCATTCATTCAAAACCGTGAGGGCTTTTTCGGAAAACTTAGGACGGCGTTTCTTCAATGAGTTCGGATTTGCTGGTGAATCGGCTTTGCGTTTCAGAAGACATTTCCTTGGGGTGATGGAAGTTTCGAGCAAGTTGACACTTTTCGTTACGCGGTTGATGAGTTTGTGTTGAAGGTTATCGTAGTATGCGTTGATCATGACTTTATTCGTCGGTGACATGTAGAGTTCGTGGAAACGTTCGGAGTCTAGCTGTGACTTCTGGCATTGGTAGAAGTTATGAAGGTCACTGGCAACTTCCCCAGCACGGTCCTTGAGTAGCTCGAACTGCATGGTCAAGGCTGATTCTCGTATCGGGAGTTCTGTCGGTGACGTGTTCTGGCTCTGGATCAGCGTGATCGGGTTTTGGTCATTCGTGCAGGCAGTAATCAATGTAAGGTGGAGGTCTTCAAATGCTGGATCTTGCGACAAACGACTGATGACTGTTGTTGGCGGACACTCTGGTGTGTTCACAATTGGCTTCGACTTGGACGTGACTGGAGTATTGACTGTAATCTGCTGGACCTCTGGAGCTATGACACGGACTGACTCTTGAACTGCTGGCTGTTGGACGATGTCTTGCTGGACCTTGCAAGTTCTGGCCTGAACTGGACTGGTTGCTGGAGTGACTGGTGTACCTGCAGTCTTAGGCGACTTGTTGACTTTGGCTAAGATGTAGCGGGTCAGGAGATCGGTGATCGTATCGGTGACATCTGGTAAACCAGCACTCGTTTCTTTCTTGGGTAGACTTTGGACAGTCTCGGCAGGTCTTGCTTGAGTTGGAGAGATGAAACCGCTGTCATCAAAGATGTCGGCAATCTCTTTGGCAGGCTCTGGCGTGGCAAGTGTGACTTCATCGAGGAGGTCGAGGCTGGTCTTCGGTGTAGCAGGGCAGGAGAATTCAGGAGTGGCAAAGTTAGGAACTTCGAACTCTGGGCTTGCTGGACTTGAGAAATCTTCAGACTTGGGACTTGGCACATCTTCCTGTGAAGACTCGGGAGCAGACAAGGCGGCCAAGGCTTGAAGGCTTGTCTCAGAACGGGCAGACGTCGGGATAAGTTGGCTGAGTAGACTCATGAGCTGTCGTTGTGTCGTCATCTTGGCAGAAGTTTGATATGATAGTTGTCGCAGGGTGTCACTTGTCAAGAGCTAGAAGCTGAATGATATTTCACTCAACTTTGCCCCCTTTTATAGTGACATTTTGACAGATGCTGATGGTCAAATAAATTGTCAATTTTTGATTGGTTTAGCAATCATCTGCTACTCTCTGATTGGTTGAAAGTTGATTTAAATGAACTTTTTCAAAATATAGTCACTAATTTGATAAAAAGTAGACTGATTCATATTCATCAAATTAGCTAATTGCCCTAATCTAATTGATTCTCAGGGAGCAGTGTTCATTGAAATTTCACTCACCAATTTGAAAATCTTTCTAATTAGCCATCACTAGTTAGGTAGGTCTTTGAAGTCGGTGATTAGTGTTCAGTGAACAGAACTCTGATTCTTTGTTCTTGGTTCAAGGAAACTCTTTATGCAGGTAGTTTTACTGGATTATTCAGGTATTCTTGCAACTTTAACTTATTCTGATATCACATAACATATTCTTGAAGCTAAATTACCACAAACCATGTTATTTGTTTCACCCAGTCTCGGGGATGAACTGAAGAGAAGGCCAGTTGCAAGCAAAACTATATAGCTGACAGTGAGAAATAGGATGCCACTACAGGATGATACAATATTGAATACATCGTAATCAACACGATAAACACTTCGAGGGAGGAAAGGCCCTATTGCAACACGAGTTCTAGGAACTAAATACTATAAATAATTGTACATAACTTTTTACAGAGCCACCAATGAACCCCACCCACGTCTTGCGCGAACAGCAATAATAAATGTATCTTCGAGAGGGTATGGCCTAGAAAGGCCCCAACTCTAAAACATCAAGTCAAGTTATGATATTCTGTAGTTGTTTGCTTTGCAATCAATTCCTTCTTCTGAGCATCTGAGTTTCTTCATCTTAGATTTTATGGAATACAAAAACCCCCATAAAATTACATTTGATGTATTCTGAACACATATTTAGTATGTTTCTTTCCTGTGTATTCTTTGATCGTTGTGAGATGTGTTCAGGAGTAATTAGCAATCCCTTTGATATTGGTGAGATGTGTTCAAGAGTAATTAGCAATCCCTTTGATATTGGTGAGATGTGTTCAAGAGTAATTAGCAATTCCTTTGATCTTGCTGAGATGTGTTCAAGAGTAATTAGCAGTCCCTTTGATCTTGCTAAGATGTGTTCAAGAGTAATTAGCAATTCCTTTGGTGTTCGTGAGTTGTGTTCAGGAGATGTCTTCACTGATTTATAATCTGAACTGTCTCTGGAACACTACTTTGGACTTGAACATGTCCAAGATCATTTTAAATATCTGAAATAAATTCTGATTTACTGATACTTAACATTGTGGGAACTCACTCTTCAGGCTGTCTCCTCAACTAAAGATGAGGAGACAAAGGTCTTAGCCCTTGTTTCATTGTCTTATCAAGTTCATCGTTTCTTCTTCAGCATGGTGCACACATTGACTCGCGAGATTGAATCCACGTTTGCTGACAAAGCCTCTGTTGTCTTGGAGACTGCAAAGTAAGTACTAGTACCTACATGTGTTCTGATCACCCCAGCTAGAAGCATAACAGCATTTATATGTACATCCCGATTTTGGAATTATGTCTAGTGCTAAAAAGTAGTCTTTCTCTTTCTTTTCAGGTTCATGATTGAGTTGAAAAAGGAACAGACAACCGAATTTGCAACGAAAATTGTGGGTCTAGGTGAAAAGGCAAACTGCAAGGTGAGAAATTGATGTAGCAAAGACAAAGATACACAGGGATAAGGATAGTATCATAAAGATGATGAAATACAGTCTGATTAGGCATGGGAAAGGAATTCATATAGGTTGTGCCAGAACAATCATTGGATGCACTGAAATGCACAGTTTACATGAAGACAGTGTCACAACCATCAGTGTCCTACCTCTGCACTTTAAAATTGTAACAAGACACCACGTTATGTGATGTAGGTTTTAAAGTGTATCCCAGTGTTGTCATATGTTGTTCTTGTTACTTTCAGCCTTGTGGTACTTACGATGGCCTGAATGACACCTTCATCAGACTAACACACGAATCGTAGAACATTACCTGGACTCGAACACTGCTGCTGTGCTTCTCAGTGGAAAGAGTTCAAATTGTCTTATCAGGAATAGGAATGCTGGTTCAATTGCTTAAATGGACCTGCAATGAAGGATTTTGAAGGGATACTAAGATAAGGGACAATCCACAGGACACACACAATCTTCAAACCTTGTCAAACAGGTTGTGGAGAAAGTGCTGCCTTATCATGTGCTCCTATAGTAGATATGCTAGCTAGTGCTGGTTTCCTGTTACCAGGACATGTTATCATGTGCTCATGTCCTGTTAAATGATCTACCCAAGCATTTGAAACTCTCCCCAAACATTCACTTTGTCTAGAGTCATCTTAAAACTTGGTTGTTCCTAAATCACTCTGGTAGTGTAGTGCCTTGATCATGCTTTGAAAAGGTCTGATATGAATGTTTAGATTATTATGTATATACAGCCTATTTTTAAGGTTGGCAGCACTTTCAAAAGTTACTGTAATCATACCGATAGACATCGAAAAGTGTACACAGCCAGTCAGTAGAATTCCTCTCCGTCCATTACTGCGAGTTTGTTCTGTGATCAACTTCATTACCTATATGTTGCACCTTTGTTTTGAACATTATTAAAAAGAACTGTTTTATAGCATATTTACAGTCTTCATTTTTCAAGTTTAAGCCTTCTGCTCTAGCTATAGCTTCAACCTCCCTGTTCACTTGATGACAGATCCAACCTGACCAAATTGAGACAACTCATATGTCCCCAGTTTCTCAGGTAAACAGGGATAGATGAGACAGTCACAGCCATCGAATCGGGGGTTGCTGCTCCGCTAACATGTTTACAGCATGGTGTTGTGAGAGACGAGACAATCACAACCAGACTGAGTCAGGGCTGACTACTCCACCACCATGTTGCCAGTACAAGGCATGGTGAAAGAGATGAGACAATCACAACCAGGCCGAATTTAATCATGGCTGGCTACTCCATTGCCTTGTTAACAACATGGTGAGAGAAATGAGACAGTCACAACCAGGCCAAATCATGGCTGGCTGCTCCATCGCCTTGTTAACAACATAGTGAAAGAGATGAGACAGTCACAACCAGGCCGAATCATGGCTGGCTGCTCCATCGCCTTGTTAACAACATAGTGAAAGAGATGAGACAGTCACAACCAGGCCGAATCATGGCTGGCTGCGCCATCGCCTTGTTAACAACATAGTGAAAGAGATGAGACAGTCACTACCAGGCCGAATCATGGCTGGCTGCTCCACCACTGTGTTGACAGCATGGTGAGTTAAATGAGACAGTCACAACAAGACTGAATCAATGCTGGCTACTCCACCAACGTGTTGCTAACATGGTAAACAGACGAGACAGTCACAGCCAAAGCGAATTGGGGCTGGCTGCTCCACCACCGCGCAGCTAACACGGTGAGCAAAGGGAGACAGTCACAACTAAACCGAATCGGGGCTGGCTGCTCCACCACCGCGTTGTCAACATGGTGAGTTAAGGGAGACAGTCACAACTAGACCAAATCGCAATCGTGGCTGGTTGCTCGACCACCGTGTAGCTAACATGGTGAGAAAGACGAGACAGTCACAACCAGGCCGATCAAGGCTGGCTGATCCACCGCCTTGGTAATTAATTGACAGCATGGTGAGATAGACAAGACAGACACAACCAGGCAGAATCATAGCTGGCTGATCCACCACCTTGTTGACGACATGGTGAGGGATATGAGACAGTCATAACCAGAGCAGCCAGCCTGATCTAGTTATGAATGTCTCGTCTGTCTCACCATGTTGGCAACGCTGTGGTGGAACTGGAGACTCGATCAGTCTGGTTGTGGTTGTGACTGTCTTGTCTTGTCTCGTTGACCATATTGGAATCGGAAAGGCAGAGCAGACCGCTCTGAGGCGCAGTTCCTATCCAACCGAGTTGTCAATACTGTGGTGGAGCAGCCAGCCCCAATTCGCTCTGGCTATGACTGTCTCGTCTCTTTACCATGTCAGCAATACGTTGGTGGAGCAGCCAGCATTGATTCGGTCTGGCGGAGACTGTCTCGTCTCTCTCACCGTGCTATCAAAACGGTGGTGGAGTAGCCACTCCCCGATTCAATCTGGTCGTGAATGTCTCGTCTCTCATGGAATCGGGAAGGTAGAGCAGACCGCTCTGAGGCAGTTCCAACCCAACCGAGTTGTCAATACTGTGAAAGTGATGCCACTGACATATCGATACCACAAGAAGGAGACACCAGGGCCGGGGTGGAGGATCTGCGCTCCGTTACCAAGTCAGTGAGCGGCGGCACTTTCCCGCGTCGAGGCCCACTATTCCTTTTACACCGTGTCTCGGTCCACCAGTATCTGACGTCGGGTGGGATCTTCTTCCTTTTCCAGAGGGGCACAAGCTTGTGTTTCCCTCCCTATGCCGAGTGGGAGCCGTAACTGACGAAGACATATCACTAGTGGTGGGGGCAGCATAGTCCCATTTGCATTGGTTGTGACTGTCCCACCTACCTCACTGTTTCAGCAAGCTGCTAGGTCCGATTACGCTGATGGAGCAGCAGGCAGCCAGTCTGGTTGCCTCAAATCTCTCTCACCACACCATGCTTCCAACACAGTGGTGGAGTAGCCAGCGCCAATTCGCTCTGGCTGTGACTGTCTCGTCTCCTCATGTTAGCAATACGTTGGTGGAGCAGCCAGCCTTGATTTAGTCTGGTTGTGATCGTCTGGTCTCTCTCTAGCAACACGTTAGTGGAGCAGCCAGCTCCGATACAGCTTGGTTGTGACCGTATCATCTCTCTCACCATGTTAGCAACACGGTGGTGGAGCTGCCATCCCTGATTCAGTCTAGTTGTGACTATCTCGTCTCTTTACCAGGTTGTAAACACATTCGCGGAGCAGCCAGCCCTGATTCGGCATGGTTGTGACTGTCTCGTCTCTTTCGCCATGTTGTCAACACAGTGGAGGTGCAGCCAACCGTGATTCGGTCTAGTTGCTACTACCTCATATCTCATAGCTTGTTGTCAACACGTTTTGGAGCAGCCAGACTCGATTCAGTCTGGTTGTGATAGTTTTGTCTCTCTCACAATGCGTCAACACGGTAATATAGCAGTCAGTCCTGATTCGGTCAGGTTGCGTCTGTCTCGTCTCTCTTAGCATACTGTCAGCGGATTGTTCGAGCAGCCAGCTCTGATTCGGGCTGGTTGTGACAGTTTCGTCTCTCTCACTATGTTGACAATACGGTGGTGGAGCAGCCAGCCTTGATTCGGTCTAGTTGCAACTGCATCATCTCTCGCAGCATGTTGTCAACACTGTATGTTGTTGGAGCAGCCAGCCCCAATTCGGTCTGACAGTGACTGTCTCATCTCTTTACCATGATGTAAACACGGTGATAGAGCAATTCGGTCTAGTTGCCACTGCCTCATCCCTCACAGCATGTTGACAACATGTTAAGTTGTTGGAGCAGCCAGACCCGATTTGATATGGTTGTTACTGTCTTGTCTCACCTTGTTAGCAAGACAGTGATGGAGCACCCAGACCGATTCGGGCTGGTTGTGAGGGTTGTCTCGTCTCCTCTCACTTTGTTAGTAAGACAGTGATGGAGCACCCAGACCGATTCGGGCTGGTTGTGAGGGTTGTCTCGTCTCCTCTCACTTTGTTAGTAAGACAGTGGTAGATCAGCCAGACCCGATTCGGGCTGGTTGTGAGGGTCGTCTCGTCTCCTCTCACTTTGTTAGTAAGACAGTGGTGGAGCAGCCAGACCTGATTCGGGCTGGTTGTGAGGGTCGTCTCGTCTCCTCTCACTTTGTTAGTAAGACAGTGGTAGATCAGCCAGACCTGATTCGGGCTGGTTGTGAGGGTCGTCTCGTCTCCTCTCACCTTGTTAGCAAGACAGTGGTGGAGCAGCCAGACCTGATTCGGGCTGGTTGTGAGGGTCGTCTCGTCTCCTCTCACTTTGTTAGTAAGACAGTAGTAGATCAGCCAGACCCGATTCGGGCTGGTTGTGAGGGTCGTCTCGTCTCCTCTCACTTTGTTAGTAAGACAGTGGTGGAGCAGCCAGACCCGATTCGGGCTGGTTGTGAGGGTCGTCTCGTCTCCTCTCACTTTGTTAGTAAGACAGTGGTGGAGCAGCCAGACCCGATTCGGGCTGGTTGTGAGGGTTGTCTTGTCTCCTCTCACCTTGTTAGCAAGACAGTAGTGGAGCTGCCAGCCCCAATTATTACTCTCAACACATTGTTGGAGCAGCCAGCCCTGATTTCGTCTGGTTGAGACTGTCTAGTCTCTCTTAGAGTTGTCAAAACGGTGGTGGAGCAGCCAGCCCTGATTTCATCTGGTTGAGACAGTCTTGTCTCCCTCACCACAGCATGCTGTTAACACATCGTTGGAGCAGCAAGCCCTGATTTCGTCTGGTTGTGACTGTCTTGTCTCTTTCACCTGTGGTGAAGCAGAGGAGACAGTCACAGCCAGACTGGTGAATTTTCTGACAGAACTCTACTGACTTATAACACTAAGATGTATTTTCTACTCTCTTATTGACAAACTACATCACCAATAAATGGACACCAGTTGATCACAATAGAATTGAATTAACTATAAACATTTAGCATAATCACGTCAGATAAAACATCATCACTATAAATAATATCTACAGTCTTTCTGGAAATGCTTTTAAAACAGAACACACTTTCGCTTTCATCAACAATCAACGCCGTGATGCTTATCACTTTGTCAGCCAGTGTATAGCCAAACCATCACAACTTGCTGTCTGTATTTTTGTAAATACCTAATCTCCACATTCATTCCTTAGGAGAGCCAAGGAGGATGAGAAAAGTCCGATCCTGATGTCTCAGTCATATTGTTCTTGCCTCAGAGAGGCCAAGGCAGATCACTGAAGTCCACAGGCCCCCCAAGTCCCGCATCTGCCTCTAGCAAACTCATTAAAATCGACATTGTAGCTTCATCGTTATTTTCACTCGAGTGTTCCGGTATTCCGAGCATGGCATTTGGTTCTATGACACCATCTATTGCACCCTGGTTGTCCCAGTTCATCCCATCTGAAAGACAAAGCCAAAGATGAGAAACAGATTTCTTAGATCATTATCAAAATCTAGTCATTTTGTCTAATGCTTTTCGCCTTGGGAAAATAAATATCTAATACATGTACTTGGACTTTTCTTGGCTAATGTGTTACAAGTCAGCCCACCCTTTCGGGTGTGAAAGCATGGCTCTGCTGACCTCTCAATGCAGAGAAATGTTATACAAACACAAGTCAACAGAACCGTCATCTTTGGAGTCCAAGACAATATAGCATGGGCATGCTTCATTATGAACCTTTGGACTTACCATGCTCCAAGGCACCATTCCTTGGAATTAACCCATTGCCGGGCACCTGGACCATTCGGTCTGATGGCATCTGGTTCATCATCAGATTGTCATCGTAGTCGCCTGGAGAAAGGAATCTTATTTTGGTTACATTTGTGATCGAAAGACTACATTCCCACTGGATTAAAGTAGGAATTGAACGCCTGGATTCAACAGGGTCAATGGGGGTACTTGGCCATTTTTATAAGAATAATGATGAAACCAATGCCCTGAAGATATACTAGCTAGTTTTATTTTTGCAGTTTGGTCATTTCAATGTGAGGACCCTTGAGTTATCATGTACTCGTTGTCAAATGAGACCATTTGTTTCAATTTGCCTACCTCCCATGTCAGCGGAGTGCGTACCCACATGACCGCCGTTCGGTGGTATCAAAGCCTCTCTGGGCGGCATGTGCGGGCTGAGCTGCCGCATCATGCTCTCCTCATCCAATACAGCTGAAAAACAATGCCATTTTGTCGAATAAGTTAGATAAAACATCACTGAAGACACCTTGAGAACATTTCCAAGCAAAGGTCGATTTACTCACAAAGTATACCAGCCTTGTAACAAACGAGATGAGAAAGTACTTAGAACTTTCCAAGAAAAGACCATGTCAGCAGGTTTTTGATAATTACAACCTTTCCACGATGTTGTGCACTTGGAAATTTTGTTTCCTTTGAGACAACCTAGTTGTTTATGTAGGAGTCATATTACATGGCACCATTCAGATCAACCCATGCACACCAAACAATGTCCCATGTCTATTACCTGCACTACCAGTAGGACTAGCTATGGTTGTTGTCTGTAAGAAAAAGAATAGAAAGTCAACGTTCATGTATATGTACATGTACATCTACTGGTTTTTTTACAGTACATTTCTGGTTGTTGGGTTCTCCATCTTTGTTCCATTTCATTGGTATGATGAACCAAATGTATGAGTCTATGTCGCATCATAGGGTAAGCTTTCAACTTACATGAAGATCAATGGTACTTTGCAGGGATGCTGGAGGCAGATCATGACTGGTGCCCTCCCGTGGCATGCTATAATAATGACAAAGACATCCATGTTGAAAGAACAACGTCAAATGTGGAAGACAGTTTCAGACATCAATAAAAAGAGACAACCAATTCTGTTATCATTCACAGAAATTCCAATCCAGAGACAGAGAGAACTCCCAGTACTAGAAGATTGGTTCAGTACCTGGTCAGATGTTTTCATTGATGACTTAGGTTTATTGGAATGACATTTCAAGGGAATTGATTTATTATACGCCAACCCTTAAAGACCACTAGAGTGGAGGGCAACATAACAATACGAAGCACATTTAGATACTCTAATCTCGTTCAGAGTGCTCCAGGGATCATGGTGTGAGGACTCAGGTTTGGAGGACAAGGGAAACCAGTAACGGTGTGATCAAACATGTCAAAATGGTTCGAATTTGATATATTTCTACAAAATAAAGGATTGTTAAATACACCATACATCAGATCTCTAACAAGGTCCATCAGAATACTTGTTGTTGGATTATACTTTCCCTCGGCAGAAGTCAGGCTAACAAAAAATCTGATAGAACTGTTTTTCAACAAAAGTGGTTTTACAAAATATATAGGACTACATTGTGGGGACTTACTCACTGCCCATTAAACACTGGGCACGTATTAACTCGTTCGCTAACTCCTCAGCATGAATCATATTCATGTAGGCCGGCTCTGCCGGAGGGCTGCAAATTAAGCAGAAGATGCCGCACATTTTAATCAATGATGGGACACTGGGATGTCACAATTCTCTGGTCATTTTCAGAAGGTCAAGGCCTGAACACATCAAGCTTTATACCATTCATCAGATTCCAACACAACAATGTAACAGTAATCAGTATTGGTCTAAAGTAACATCCTTTCCTATCATGGGCAGCATACGTTGTTAAATTCCCTGGGCTGCAACTAAGTCTTATCATCTACAAAGAAAGAGGGCTTATGAAGAATGATAACTTTGGGTTCATACATTATATGCATGGTCCAAATTGACTCAATTGGAACCAGAATTTGTGTCCTCAGTTGACAGGGTTCCACTGGCCCGCTAGCCAAGGTAATGCACTGGCATGGTTACTTACTTTTGGCATTCTAAAACTTCATCAGCAATCTGTCGTCCGATTTTCCCAGCTCCCGGATATGTGCACGTGCTGCTCTGCATCATACTGAGATTAACTCCACCATCTTGAAATAGATGAGAACAGAGGGTCTGTAAGAGGGCATATCACTGTTGTGGTTATTAGTAGCTTATTATGGCTAAGGGATTCCAATTTCAAGCAAGTCTGTTTTTTTGAGAAATTCAACTTGGGTATGATTCAGCAGCTTGTTTGGTATCTTCTCTTAAAACATTAGTAGCTGCCAGGCAATTTGCCCTCACATCGATTGTCCTTGTGCGGGGCTTTTAAATGCTGCAATCAAATACAGAGATAATGTTTTCGACTCACATTCTTTCCTCTTTGTTTCATCATCTGTTGAGAAGACGTCAAGATCAGCAGACACCCCAGAGCTGCTCACTTCCTGACCATTATACTCCGACGCCCTGAAACAAGAAGTCATAAATACATTCATATTTCACTGGCAGATCAAGACAATTGGGAATGAATCAAAGGTGTCAATAATTATAGAAACCAAGAGGTCATATGCCCGATCGCCTAAATCTGCCACTGATCACCGACTTCTAAGAAATCTTGCAATTGCACATTCCCTTTTACAGCCTCTGAACTAGAATTTCATCACGTATCGATTTTGGACAAGCCTTTTCAGATAGAACAGTTCGTCCTCACAGTCCTTCAAAAGACATCTGTTTTTGTTACATTTAAACTTCTGAATACATACTGCGTGACGGTGTTAGTGGCCACCACACTCTCCACCTCTTTCGTCCAGGGGTTCTGGAAGGCGTAGGCTGTTGTCTTCATGAAAATGAAGGAGGAGTCTTTGGCTTTGAACCGATACACCGGGGATGTCACACGGACTTTGCTTTGTAAAACTGAAAAGACGCAATTATGATGAAGATGATCAATTCCTTCTGATATCATATGACACTGAGCAGAGGAGTGTTTCTTTAAATCACAGTCCACCTGCTGCAGTACAGGATTAGAATCACCTCCAAACAAGAGCTCAATTGAGCGAGACTGACTTTCTTCATTGCAGAGCCTTTTAAAAGTGACTGTCACTCTACAATACTTACTCAATTTATGAGTGTCAACAAGCTGTTGTATATCGTCAACATGATAATATTCGTAAATGGACGTCCCGACCAATTCCTGGGGGAGATATCCAAGAATCGGTGTCATCCTGAAACAGAGGAAATATCGAACAGCTCAGAAGCTGATGAACTTCGTGATAACTTTTACAATGTGCAAATGTTAGATTCCCTTTCGAACTCCTCACACTGGTTGCAAAGGTGGTGATTTCTCATGCTATTTTCCACTTAGCAAAATAATCAGTAAAACTTAGGCCTCCCTCTCTCTGTGACCATTTGGATCTGGGCCAGAACCCACCTCTGATCAACATATGTAAACTTTCCGTCGACCGTCTGCCGAGATATGAACTCCAATGGATTGACATCTGAAGTGTGATGGTGTTCTTGTATCTTTTTCGGTGTAAACGGCGTCTGCAGTCTCCCGACCACGACGAGACAACTGAGATTGCAACTCTCCCCTCCTTCCTCATTTTCTTCGACCATGTTCATCTTTGACTGCGGCCAAGACTTCACATAGCCAGTACAGTGTATCACAGCATAATTTTTCTTCTCTGGAATTCAATAAGAAAACTTTAAGGAAGGACAGTAAAAACATCATGAACAAAATGAATACTGGTACAAGTTCTTGTTGGACAGTGGATTTCAAGATAAACACACATTTAAGATACTGCACTAAGCCACAGCAAGGAGTTTAAAGGGTTGCTCTGGGATAAACCCTTACCCATAATTGCTGGCCGATAGATTTTTCCACCAAGAAAAGGCAGTGAGACACTAATCCCAAACAGGAACCCAGCAAAGGAAGCAAATGCTTGAATGATTAGCTAAATATAAATGGCCACCAATCATCTTAATGGCCAGCCTATTCATAGGTAAGCATCATGTTACCAAGAATTCATAATTCTTGATGTTACTAATAAAAAGTCACGAAACACGCAATTCGATCACACTGACATTTGCAGTAATTTTGAATGGGGAGAAGCCACATGGCTGAGAAATTAATCTGAAATGGGAAACCATAGTCCACATTTATAGCATTGGGCCTGGGTGCGTAAAGCTGTGTTATCACAAGTAGTTCTGGCGAGATTAACTCATGTGGGCGTGGGTCCTGTCTTTCATTATGAGATTTCTCTCTACTCCAGTATACCTCGATGGGATGGGGCCATTTCTTAACCTCTCACTCTAGTATACCTCGATGGGATGGGGCCATTTGTTAACCTCTCTACTCGAGTATACCTTGATGGGATGGGGCCATTTCTTAACCTCTCTACTCTAGTATACCTCGATGTGATGGGGCCATTTCTTAACCTCTCTACTCTAGTATACCTCAATGGGATGGGGCCATTTCTTAAGCACTCTACTCTAGTATACCTCGATGGGATGGGGCCATTTCTTAACCTCTCTACTCTAGTATACCTCGATGGGACTGGGCCATTTCTTAACCTCTCTACTCTAGTATACCTCGATGGGATGGGCCATTTCTTAACCTCTCTACTCTAGTATACCTCAATGGGCTGGGGCCATTTCTTAACCTCTCTCCTCTAGTATACCTCAATCTGAGTCAATGGGATGGGGCCATTTCTTAACCTCTCTACTCTAGTATGCCTCGATGGGATGGGGCCATTTCTTAACCTCTCTGACACATCCAACTCACCAATTCGTCTCCGCCGAACTGAATCCATCACAGCACCTTTTTCTATTTTCACATCGGGAACTTTTTCACTTTTTGAGCCTGTCTTCATACGACAATAAAACGACCTTCTAGCACCGGGAACAAATTGTGACAAATTATTGGCCATCTCAGTCTTCACAGGCTGCATCGCTGAGAAAGTGAAAAAGAACGATGGAAACTTCAAAATTCTAATCCCATCGAAGAATTTTCATCCTATTCTGAGAATGTTTGAGAAATTACAGTTAGTATCATCAGAAGGGGCCCAACAAGTTGTGACTGTGGTCCTCTATACTTGACCGCAGTATTAGCCATTGGTCATTCCATATCTATGACTCATTACTCTATGGCTCATGTGAAATGTGTGTCTAATCAAGAAACAGTCAGAACATGTTTAAGTACTCAAGTGGATGATGTTACTACATATAATAGTATCCTTCCCACCAAGTTCACATCAAGTTGATTTTAGGAATCTTGAACCACTTACTTTTCGGATCGATAAATCTATCTCGCCTGGCTAGATCGGAGGAGGACAGGTGATCCTTGACCATTTGTATATCCTTGGGGTGGAGAAAGTCAAACAGACTTTGACCCATCAGATCAGACTAGAAAGAAGAGTCATCTGTTACTGACCCAGTGGGTGTATCAAAACAAAAAGGCAAATTTGACAGGGAAGTTATACTGGCTACTTTTTTCGATCCCCAGGCCCTCAGGCCCCCGGCCCCCTTCCTCTTGCAAATGCATGCCTTTCAGCACACTTGGAGGTGACCATCAGTCATCTAATGGGAACCCCCTTGTTGATGAACTTGCCAAATTCCTAAATCCCTAGTTGGAGGACAAAATAACGAACCTGGGAGTAGTTCAAACTTGTGCTGACCGACGTAGACACATATAAAATACGCCCTCGATCACAGCTTACAACAAACAGGAAACCGTCGGCCGCTTTCAGTATCATATGTTTATATTCATCATCTGAGAAAAACGGTGGCTTTAGGCTTGGCTCAGGACATGATCGGCCCGACCCTGGCAATGTTTTCATGTGTTGTACAGCCATCCGCAGAACTGTGAGCCTGTCGAGTTTCCTGTTCATGGCACTGCACATTGGAATAAGACTTGCTAGTTCCGTGATGTACATGTTCATTTTATCCCGTCGCCGCTTTTCAATTTCACTGTGATTTTGCCTGAAAATACAGATTGATAACAAATTTAACTCCCACTTCACCTACAATTCCAAATGAGGTGCAGTTAAAATTTAATTTTAAAGGACTTTTCTGTAGGGATAGTTTCATTTGCATCGATATACAGATGGGATGTGTAAGAGGTTCTTTTACAGCAGTATCATTCTCCTTTGGCTATCAAAAAGATCTGTAAATCTAAAGATGAATTAGTATGGCCTAAACAAACTTACAAAAGAGCAAAGGAGGCTTGGCCATTCTCTTTGACATTTGAAACTCAAACATCCTGATGGGGGCTGATATCAGGTGAGTCCTCCTCCAACAAAGCAACTGATTACAATTCTATCTCAGTGCAAAAACATTCTAAATGTATACAAAGGAAATGAATTTGGAATGATATCAAATCATTCCTGCATGCACGACAATCAATGAACAAAAAGATGAAAGGAGGCAGAAAGAACTCGTGAATAATCATCTGAAGTGTCATCCTTACATTTGACATTTGATACGCGACTTTGACTTTCAGAGACACAAATACCAGCAAACCAATCAAGATTATTTTGTAATGAACGTCCCTGATTGCAAATGCACACCCACATCAAAAGATAGAGCTTACATCATCATCTTATTACAAGGCCTATTATACTAAAAGGAATGTCTTTCCTTCTTGTTGTCAGGAACAATCAACTCTGACAATGGGCGATATGAATAAAGACAAGTAAATGCTTTTACTACAATTTTGTACAGAAAGGCCTAGTGTAAATGTAAATGGAGTTTTAGATAAAAGCATTTGCTGGTCTTTATTCATATCACCCAATGCCTTGGTATGGATGATACTCAAGACTGACAATTCCTTGTATGGCTTTCTCAAAACAGTCAATACATCAAGACTGACAATTGGCAATTGATGGCAATTGATTTTCTGTTGATAACAGACTGGTTTTCTTTTTCACTCAACAACAGTTTTTTGTGAGTTAATGAATGCTATGATCTGATGGCAATCTACAGGTTTTCAGCCTGAATTACCAGCATTTTTCAATCTGAAACAAATTTTTATGATGTAAGGAGCAGATAAGAGTAATAACAGTTCAGAAGGGTGATTTACCATAAATAAGTTCACCAAGGTCAGAGGGTACAGGGGTGAGACAAGGATGCCCAACTAATCCCTTCAGCGGAAGGGAATGCTGGTTTTCTATTCCTAATGTTAACATAAGCAACGGTCTTACCTTGAAAACCGACGCAATCCCCCATGTTCACCAAACTCAGAATCTCCCTCATCACTCATGACCATCCTAGAATGGAACACGACTAAGTGCAGAAAATACTTTTTCCGAAATCAGAGGTTCAAAACTGTTGCCAGACGTTGTTGCCAGGAGTTCATATTCATCGAAACGACAGAACAACTTAAATGGTACGGTAGGAGGAATTCAGAACTATCCACTAAGAAGCGAAACTTCACAAAGTTATTGCAGTTTCCACCAATGAAGGGAGCAAGTCTTCTTCTATCAGTCTACTCATCCCATATCATTTTTGAAGAAAACCAATAAGCACCACAACAAAATCTTTCTTTAAACACCTTCAGAATCTGAAAATTGCTGTAATGTCATGCCGGTATGGTGTTTCAATGATAAAAACATTCGAAACAACATGTTCAAAAGCACCTGGCTATCTGGATATCCACACAATGACGTGAAATGTCCAAACTGCAATGTTTTAAGTCGCATGAAACCTGGCTATCTATATCAGGCATGTAACGTCATGGGAGTGGGATTTCGTGACATCTAATTCCATCAACATGAAGCACCACTCTCATAAATGCGATAGATTGTCTTTAACGGAAGGGGATCAAATATCTAATTGATACAGTCATCAGAGAGTCATGAGAAAGTCAATAACTTCGGACGAGGGAGGGTTATTTATCTTACAGACATTAGTGTGATACTACCAGTGACGGTGCATGGTGGCCAGCAGGGACATTATCCTCCTGGCCTAATAAAATACCACGCCAAAGTTGTCCCTTTAAGGACAAGTGAATGACACCTTCATGAAATAAAAGAAGGTGACAATTGTTTCCTTTGGAATAAATCACACCCATCCAGGTAAATTGAGTCACCATGGCAACAGAAGTGTAAGTGTTAGGCCACAGGAAAGAAATAGCTGGAACAGAGATTTAATGGATTTCCCAGAGTTATTTCAAGCCATACATGTAAGAGACTTGGTTTTATTACCAGTCAAAATTATAAAGAAGTTCCAACTCGATACAGTCTGCAAGTGAGAAATAAAATGCATGGATAATCCTCAGAGATAATCCAAGATTTAATAGCAAGCTCAGAACTAATTAGGCAGGTCCCTCTAATCACACACAAGCCTGAATAAGTGACAAGGGAGGGTTAAGAATGTATCTACAGTAGAACCTCCCTTAGCAGACACCTCTCTAATAAGGACACCCTCTCTATTAAGGACACTGGTTTTATTCCCAAATTGGTTGTTACCATTCAATTATACCTCTCTGATCAGGACACCTCTCTCTTAAGGACAGTACTTTTCAGTCTCAAGGGTGTCCTTAAATGGCTTAATAGAGAGGTTCTACTGTATATTACTTGTGCTATGTGCCGGACTGTCTTTGGCTAGCCAACTGCATTTATTCACCTCTTTGTCTATTGTCAACTTGGCCACAGTCAAAAGTACCATGCAAAAGCACACCAGACCATTCTACATGATGTATTACCAAACAATGTAGGCCTTTACACATATAGTACACACAGGATTTTTGTACAAGTTGGATAAAATAAGTTTTTCTGCTTACTCGGGTGAATGCATCTTGGCTTGTTTGCTTTACCCTTGTTCTTGTTGTTATTTTCCTTAATCCTAGGTCGCAATTGAACGCAGAGATATCACGGGAGCTCGACAGATTGATAGCGAATTGAAAATGTTCCATGTCTTGAACGGAATTGTTACGTAATCTTAGAACAGCCTCGTTCTGGTTGTGCTGGTAGCAGACGATAATTTTGTGTCACAGATTGAGATAGCAAACGATCGAAATTGAAAACCTCCCAATCTTTATGTTGTTTTGAAGCGATCAGGGGAAGGTGTCTTTTTCAAACAATGTGTGATTAAAAAGGCTGGATGAAAAGGAGACATTTGAGAGTCGGCCAAGGAGACCTTTTTTCATAGGTGGATTACTGAAGGCTTTGTTCACACCTGATCAGGAATTAGGCACAACCAGCGCCGAACCACGGAGATCTACGTGGCCCAAATCCCCCTTTTTGAGCTGGTTATCTGAGTCTCATGGACTTTATGAAAGAACTACGCCATCGCCATCTTCAGGGCAAGGTAGAAACTGAAAAGACCTTTGTCAAAAGACCTTTGTCATTTCAGTTCCTACCTTGCCCTGAAGATGGCGATGGCGTAGTTCTATCATGAAGTCATTTGAAGTTCTGAACTACGCCATCGCCATCTTCAGGGCAAGGTAGGAACTGAACAGACCAAACCACTGAATAACAAAATAAAGCTGTTCAGACACCGGGAATTTTTAGGGGGGTCGAGGGGTGTTGGAAATGGATGTCATTTTTCAACCAAAAAATAAGATATAGTAAAGGAGTGTAGCAAACATAACTCTATTGATTCAAGAACACCTTGTCTTGGAGAAGTTACTGCAAAAGATCTTATGCAACCATCTCTTATACTTTTTTTCTTCTTGGGGTCTGAAAAAGGGGTGTTGGGGGTGCATGCAATCAATAAAAAATGACCAAAGCACAATTTGTAACAAAATAGGTTTTATTGTGTAATATACAAGAGCTCTCATTTTAAAATGTCTTAAAAATCAGAAAGTGGAAAATAGAATTTTCAAACTTGTTAAAAAACCTTAGTTTGATGTTTTTTGAAAAACAATTATATCAAGCTAACAAGGGAAGTTTGCAGTAGAATACAACTTTAAGAAGTGAAGGACCTCTAGAATACCCACCTCGTGGAGCATTCCTTTTAACTTCATAGTATGGCATCACTTATCAGAAATCCATATGTGAGTTTGCCTACACAGTTTTTGACAGTAAATGTATCATTTTGAACTTTTAACTCACAGAGCATCTACCAGAACTACAGCTATTTTAAGGCCTTGGGCCTGACAAACTTACTCCGATATTGTAGGAGTGTAAACCCCTTTTCTCAAGCGACCTAATATGTTTAACTTATTGTTTTAATCATTGGAAAATCAGTGGAAGAAATTAATGGAAGCAAAATCTAGCAAAAGGATGTTTTTTTGCAAACATCTATGGCCACAAAACTAAAGGGGGGTTTACAGTACCGGTACACATAAATGAAGAAGAATCATCTATCACATGCAATGCAACATAATCACTAACTTATTGACAGATTTCATATTAACAGAAGCACCTTTAGTAATAACTCAGAAATATAAGAAAAAATCACAGCTATTTATGGTCTAGGTATCTCATTTTTCTCACACATTATCAAGACTCTTCAGTGCCGCACAAACAAGCTCTTCAAATTGCTGTGACTTCCAATTTGTTATCTTCTAAGCATTTGGTATGATCAGTCCAGAATAGTCCAAATCCAAACTCTCACAAGTTGACAAAACATATCATACCATATAAATATTGACTATGTACAGTCTAGCTCATAATAATATCAACACCTATGACTTGTGATATCTCCCAAAATACTTTAATAATTTATTTATTTTTTACCTTTTGTAAATTGATGATTTCATAATGAAGACAATAATGCACTTCATTGTAATCATCATGATCATACAGACAACAACATTTACGACATCCTTGTGCAAACCGCATTGAAAACAGTTACTTAAGAAGATATCATAAGTTGTAGGTTGATATTAATATGAGCTAGACTGTACATGATTTTTTATCAGGAAGATATCTTAGAGGCTGAAGGGTTTTGATGCCAAAGTACATTGAGTCAAAACCTACTTTCTTTTATACAACGGCACACAAAATCTACCTGTGTATAAATATGATATTATGCTATTATAGCAGATGTGGGCCTACACTATTATAAACTTACAGCATGATAGTCAGAGCAATTACATACACATTATATCCAAAATATATCTTGATACCATGGAAGATAGTTTTTTAACTTTATCACTGTTCAAATTTTAAAAAGTAAAGCAATGAAAATTGTTCAAAAGTATCCCATCTCGTCTTGAAACTCAAAAGCAGAATGGCTGTGCAAGCATTCATATAGAAAAAATAAAATTCTGGAAATCCTGGTCCCACAAAGGCAATATAATGCTCGCTGTATGTACATTTTTGTAGAGTGGTGCATACCTAAATTTCTACAAATACAAGTAAAATTTAAAGCATTAAAACATACCATTGTGCTGCACAAAATAATTTGTGACATGATACTCCTTGACATATATTCAGTGCATATCAGTATAGCTTTTGCTTGTTCCATAGAACTAATCTCACTCAGCGGATGTCTCCTCTTTGAAGCAGCATTAGCATGACACTATGCCATGATAATCTTTTAAAGTCTTGGACCCTCAGCAATCAAAGCAAGGGTGATCGGCATGTGTTTGTTCAATTCATTGACTCAAGGCATCTGATAAAGGCCTAACTTGTGCCATGCAACTGTTTCTTTGCCAAGGTCGATCGTGCTCAGGTCGAGATACAACGCGCCCATGAACTCATTTTCCTTCAGCATGTCGTAGTTCCACACTGTCAGTTGTAGATGCTTCCGCTTTATGATATCCAACGGTACCCGATACACAAACTGGAAAGGAAAAAAGAGTTTTAGGACTTCTGTTGCCTTCAAGTTCATCTACAAGGTCCAGTTCCTTAATCAACATTAGAGACAAATACCAGCATCACCTCATCTATAAAGCCCTACCTTGGCAAAGCGTTGGGACTGAACGCAACTGTTACGCAAATGCCAACTGAGAAACCAGGCCCAGCAATCAAAGGTTCTGGCTGTCAGTAGGTTCAGATAGCAAGGCAGTGACAGAGGAATCTATCTTTTAGGAGGATGCTATTACTGCTGACAGACATACAAACACTGACGACAGATGAACACCAATTGCTCAGTTCCTTAAACCTTACCATTTCATTGAATGTTGGATGATTTGACCTGCGAGCAATCTCAGTTTTGCGCTTGGTCTGTTTGGCACTATCAGGCAGTAGATACATCTTGACATATGGGTCAGGCAGTTCACTTTCTTCAGAAGCCTGAAAGGAAACATCAGGGAATGTGAAATATGCATTTTTCTTCTCCCGTCAATGTGTTTTTAGGCTGTAATTAGAACTTTAGGTGATGCACTTGGATAATGCTCCAAAACATTGCTGGAAGACTGTGGGACCAAATGATGTCAAGATTTCTTTGACTTACACTTTGTATAAAAAGCTGCAATTTTTAACAAATAAAGCTGCATGATATGGCTTACCAGGTCCTTAGCATGCATGATCATGACGTGGAGGCCGCCTTCTTTGTGGACCAAACTGAGCTTGAGTTGTCCCTGTATGGCGTGGGGCCGTCGCAAGATTCTCGTGGGCGACGGGTCTGTAGTGATAGACAATTCAAAGTTAGTGAGGAAGGTGATGACCTTACGCAGGGGACCTTACACTCTAACACAGTGATGTGATCCAACCCATACCAAGTTATACTGCTTCTAATGATACACCACTCAACTTCACTAGATAGATGGGACCAGTACCAAACACATTCTGAGCATCTGGTAAGATCAGTAAGTCTGGATAAAGATTTCTGAAAGCCTTTTCAGGACTGTCCTGGTGTTTGAACAATCTTTAGCTGGAGGGGATCAGTTTCATACAGTATTTTAGAATAAAGCTCGTAGCTATCAAATTAACAGTAAACTACAGAATGACACAATGAACAGCAACACCAACCTGATACACAACATACAATGATTCACAAAGCATGAACTTTCAGCAATTTTAAGCTCGGATATTTTGAGTTCTAGTGTTTTAAGATCAATGAAAGCTGCAGATAGTTGGTTCTTTTTAGCAATTTGGAGAAGGATAGCTTGTCCTCTTTAAACAACCAAAACCTACTGGAGCATGTCATATTTTAGCAATCTAGAGCAGCAACTAAGGTTTCTTCCAAGCAGCACGGAAAAATAGGAAGACTGAATGCTTCGACACACTTTATTTAATGTGTTCTACTGTGCCATGAATTCTGTCATGAAAGCTACAGGCTAAACACAACATTCATGTACCGGTATCAACTTGACTTACCAGGTTTACCCAGCATCTTTGCATTGTAAACTATTACTATAGGACAGGAAAAAGAAGGGATGATTTGAAATGGGACAGACCATAGGACTTTTTTTCAAAATAAAAAACTTTAGGTGTGAAGATGTCATACTAGAGATTAAAGACTGGGTGTTAGCTTGTCTGTAAACTCAATCGATAGTAGACGATAGACAGCCACTGAAACAAATATAAACGCCACGGTTTCTAACATAGAAGTTTTGTGGCCGAGTAGCATCACATAGGTCATTACTTCAACTTTGGCCACTTCGAGTTTGGACTCACCTCGGACTTTGCCCTGACTCTTGTTGACCTCTTGTTCATCTCTGAGCATCGGGTGGAAGAATGTGTAGATTAGATCGCACTGGAACAAGACATGGTCAAATGTTTGCGTGCATTTCTAAATCATTCCAGAACTAGAGGGCAGTGCGATTTTGGACAAAAACTGAAAATAGCTGAAGCTCTGATATTTATCATTGAGCAAATAGTTGAAATAGTCCGAGCACCCATGGTATCAGGCCCTCGTTAGATTTCTGTACCTACCTCTGAGATTTCAGGAGCAAGTGCTAGCAACTCCCTGAGAAATATCTCAAGTTCAGACTTGCGTTTGTCAGCCACGGCTTTGACATTACTTCGACCAATCATTATCCTGGAAAGTAAGTAATGTGATGCATATGAAAACAGAGTTGAATGGAGAACTTGCAAGTTTTTATGACACAAAAACAACGAAATCAAGTTGGAAAAACACAACATGATGCAATGGCAAAAAGTTATCGGCAATTTTTACTTGTTGGATGTGATGAATATTTTACTGGAGGGAGAACTTTTATAACCATTCACCTTTGCAAAAGCACTTGTAGCACTAGCAGCATTATTCAAGGAGCTCTGAATGAGCGCTGCCACGTTGGGGAAAGGTATCCGTTAATGTTTAAATGGAAACAAGGCTCTCCCATTACGATATTGGAGGGGGATGATGGAATGAAAATAAGAAATGCGGGCCTTACGCCCCTCAAAATGATATAGTCCCTTGTATGCACCATCTGTGTCATCCTAACCTAGCCAGGTAACCTTGTATTTTATAATGCAAACTGATACCTTTACCCAACAGGACTACACTGAACTTGCATGAGAATTTTATGGAAGAATTTCCATAACTGTCAAAGCTATAGTGACTAAACATGTATCCTTTCTTTTTTCATCTTTATCATACGATTACACAGGAAACTTGAGCTAACACGGCACTAGGTTGCACTAAAGCTAAAAATCACCACCATTTCTTTGAAACACATTATGGTTCTTTGAAGCATTGTTGTCCTTGGCAGTGAAAAACACGCTGAACAGGCAAATAGAATTAGTGGAATTGGGAAATTTAGGAAGGAGAGGAATTGACTAATAGTGTCTGCCCAGTATATTGTCAGCAGTACAGTGCAATCAGGAGCCTCTTGGTAAAAACACACAGATTTTTTTATAAACGGCCGATCAGGGTTATCGGTCAACCTTTGCAACACAGTACCGTGACAAGGGGTATAAGGGAAAAAAATTAATGTGGGCCTTACGCCCCTTAGAATGAAACTAGTCTTTTGTCTGTTTCTTTTGTGATGACTTTTCAGTGTGTGCACCAAACTGCTTCACAGAGGCCCCTGACTGCCCGTCTAAGTGCTAACAATATCTTAGTGGAGAACATTTAAACTGGTTCAAGTGACTTATACCTTCGACTACTTCTTCTACCCCTGGAGAGGAAATAAAACTAAACATTCAGAAGGGATTTTTCACACAGAAAGATCTGAATTAGGACACAGGTTTTACCAGGACTGACCATGTTCTGTCCAAAGTCCATGATTTTTCTAAAATTGCTGAAAAAAACACTTTACCATGCTTTACAATTGTTTGCCTTTCCACATTTATCACCATAGGGTACTCTTTGTCAACCAGCAATGACAAGCTACACAATGTCAAAGCCTGTGATTCTTGTCTTTGGGAGACATTCAACTTAATACATTAAAGCTTTACACCCGAAACAAAACAGCATACTCACTTTCCAGGCAGCGAAGGCAGCTTGACCATTGGGAACATCTCCACCAACCGTTTGTGGAACTCCAGGAATTCTGGGTACTTCCGCATAATGAAGTTTGGCACTTTCTCATCTTCCCGATCGACTCGGATGATGTAAATCTGTAAGAGTCATTTCAACTTGTGAATATTTCAATAGACTCTCACTTAGGTTCCAATTTTCCCAAGGGTTTCACTGTACAGAATCTCCTCAAGGCTTTATCAGCCTCTCAAGCTACACCACTGAAAGGACAGTCCAAGCTGAACCGATATGAACGAAAAGAATCAAGGCGTATGACTAATTATCAGTAGGCCTACTTTGGTAGTCAAGAGCACTATTCAGGGCTATTCAGCACTCCTAAACTTGTTCCCAAGAGCTTATGACAGCCTCATAAAATCATTCAGCCATGCACAGACATTGAAGGAATTACTAAACATTCAACTGGGTTGTAATTGACCTCCACTTATACTTGTTATCATCACAATGAAAACGCTTGCTATTATGCAAGACTGTTAAATACTGTAAGTAACTGGTCTGCTATCTAACACCAAACCTGTGCCAATCACTTGTACACTTGACACTGACCAAAGAACACTGGTAGAAACATCTGTTTGAATAAAGTATAGAAAGAGTAAACAAAATAAGTTATTTCTAGTCCAATTGTATTCAACAATCTGAATAAACTGGAGACTTACATAAAACTTTTCTGGGCTGTATCTCTTCTGGTATCCTTCTATGACAACATTGGTGATGCGACCATCAGTTGTTACACTGGAAGTGATGAGGAGATAAACACTTTTAACAAGATATTGGTATCAATATAGTACAGGAAGATGATTTCACCATCATGTCTCAATACGGCCTGATGGTGACGTCTGCTTGCAAGGATGGGGACATTGCTCCAAAAAGTTTCGATACTGTTTTGAATACATGTTGACCCATCAAAATTGTACTTTGTTACAACAAATTCATGAGAAAGGGAATCTGCTGACTAAATATGGGTTACACTTAAAACAAGAATAACTTATAAGAACCATAAAAACCCCAGAAGATTGGTACTCATTTACTCTCAGCATTGAGGACAAGAGCACTCTACAGATCACCAACAAAAACTAGACCAAATTAAAATCAAAGATTCAGAATGATGAGGACAAATTAAAACCAATGGACACACCTATTCAACTTCAACAGCAAGGTGAGAGAGTCCAGAGAATGGGAAGTTCAGTCCTTTGGCACATTTTCTTCACTGCTACAATGCTGGTCAACATTTGTTCAAGATCCTCCATCCTTCCTTTTTTGTTGCCACTCAACGTTCAAGTCAACTTTTATGAATTTCAAACAATTCCACGGCATCAGATTGATAAATTACAAAGTCATGGCTACTGCTTGTCATATCACAGTTATATCTTATCCTTATACATGGCAGACCCTTGGGGCCAAATGTTTATATATGTTCATATCTATGGTGGTAGGACAATGGACATTCAATGTCGCACCGTTCCACCAGATGGAACCACCTCTATCTTCTGCATCTCATGCTATATTCCATTTCATATTGAAGGGTCAATTGTTTATCCACTTCTTGCACAAGTTTAATTAAGTCCGGCATTAGTGTCATATTGAGGCACCTCTTGTACTGAATGATCTCAATGTAATGCTTTCCTTTCCTCAACATAACTTGTAAGAACATAATCAAATGATGATGAAGATGACAAAGAAAGGTTCTTTTTAGACCATCATATTTGAACAAAAACTGCATAATCTCCAAGGTTATACATCACAGTCTAAATAATTGTATCACAAAGTTTTTGTCAACACATCACATCTGTTTTGTCCCTCTGTTTTCCTTCTGGATCCTTTTGAAAAGAACCCGCAGAATGTCCACGATTTTGAGAGTATCTGTCATCCCAAAGTGCCAAATGATGTGCCTTATCTTTGTTCTTTCCGGCAAAAATGTCATGGTGTTCATCGGCTAGTTTGGCCCATTGTTCATTGGCTGATTTATCCCCCTGTTCATGCCAACAGTCGGCTGAATCTCCATTGGCAAGTGTGGCCCACTCATCATCTGTTAGAAGACCCCACTCCTCATTTGTAAAACCTTTAACCTCTGGATAGTCTCGCTGTTCACCTGTTAAAGGAACCCACTCTTCAACCTCATGAGGAGATTCTTCTTCTTCTCCTAGTTTGGCAGGCTGTTCACACGTTAGAGTATGGTATACACCCATTAGAGAGGCTGGCTGTTGATCAGTGATAGAGGCCGGCTGTTGATTAGTAATGACGGCCTCCTGTTCATTTGTAAGAGTAAGCTGGTGTTCAAGTGAAAGGGGAGCTTGCTGTTCACCCATTAGAGTGTTCCACTGTTTGTCAATTAGAGTGGGCCACTTATCATCAGTTAGAGTGGGGCACTGTTCAGCAGTTAGAGTGGGGCACTGTTCAGCAGTGAGAGTGGGGCACTGTTCAGCAGTGAGAGTACTCTGATCTGTAAAACCTTCCCACCGATCATCCGTATCAGTGGTACGCTTCTCATCTGTTAGAGCGGCCTGATGCAAGTCTGTCCAAACATCACACTCCTCAGATTCATCCTCCGACTCCACGTCTGATTTATCAGAATTAAGCAGACTTTCCATTTCCTCCAAGGCATCCACTGCCGGCTCAATAGAATCTTCCCACGATTTGCTGCGCAGCTTTGATCTAATTTGAACAAAACTAAATTAACAGTATGCTCATGTAGGTAGTCCAATACCCACAATATCCTCACCATAAATGCCATTCACTACTTGAAGGAGGGCAAGCACAACTACTGCCTTTCACCAAAGTATCCTATCTACAGTTACAGATCACTGAGGTAGAGGGTGCCACAGAAATACATTCGAAGTCTATGGCGGGTACAATTTCTCACTGCATCCGAGACGCAGACTGCCCCCTCTCCAGAGGATCTCTGTAACTTGTACCTTTGAGATGACTGGTAGTAAGCTTACAGGTCTCCTACTTCCTTCTTGGACTGAGGATGCCACAAAAATATACCAGTATACAATAGGGAAATTTCCAACATCACACAGTGCAGAATGGGTTGTACTGGAACCAGCGGATCCAATAGCAACTGAAAGCTTCTCAAGGCCCTTCAACTGAGCAGTCGTTCCGCAGAATGTGGTCCAGAATTTGATACAGTAGGCCTAATATAGATCTCACATGAAAGGTATTGAATATCTGGAAACGGGTACTAACAAGTGGGGTTTGATGTCGACCCAGCAATCTGGTTTTGTGGGAGGCTTTTCTCCAAAGGTTTTAAGATGAGTACTCAATGCAACTAGGTTTTTTATTTTTCCCAAATGTCTTCTTTCCAGACGTCACCCTCAGTCCTTAAAGGTATCCATGCAAACAGGCTTCACCTCCTGAAGAAACCAATGTGCACAAGCTTGCGATTAAAGGTCCAGTACCTCTGCATTTACAAAGTGACCCTGAACCATAATGAAAACAAGGAGTTCACATGCTTGTTCTACACAATTGCTGTGGCATCATTCATCACAATGAAGTGTGACAATGTCTATCAACAACAATGGTATATGTTGTAGTACGTTATATAACATAATGTGCAGTCAGAACGTTTCTATTCAAATACAATAGTGATACATTTTTCAACAAAAGCACTGGGCCTTCCCCGAGATCTTAACCCAAAATCACCAGAACCAGGATGAAAATGGTGAGAAAAGGCATACAGCTGAGGTGCAAGAATGCATACAAAGACTCTGAGAGCATTTTGAATTGAAGGTTATGCTAGCAGTTCTTGCCAAGAGAAATAAACTTGAAACGAAACGCCTACCACCAAGGAATATACAGAGTTATAGGAAGAACCCAGACTGTAAACTTAAAATGAATTCCATGCAAAGACAGTACATCGCACTGGAACCCAGATAGGCTAACAATATTCTTTTTGCACACTGCTGATATCAACAAAAAGGACCTAACTCAGCCGTGACATTTCCATGGATGGGGAAGTCTGCTGTGAATCCAAATTTTAATCAACATAGTATTTAGCCAATGGATACAAACACCACTGGAGAGAACATGGCTGATTGAGGTTCATTTCCATTGACAGCAGCATACAGAAGGTTTAGCAAAAGGAGTGTTCATCTTGCATTGAAAAACAAATGTACCTTACCAAATTGTTTGTTCAGAGTGAGGTTTAAAAGAAGAAAAGAATCGCAAAGTGATCCACTCCACACTCCAAAAGTTATATGCTTTTCTTAATGAGTGCACGCCAGAGTTGAAGAGATCACAAACAGTATGAGTTAGTGCATTCTGTAGGTACAGTTCCTGAGAAGTTTCAGTGCACTGATTTGTTCCGAACTGAACATCATGCATGTGAACTTCTCATTGCAGTTACAGGTGGATCACTGACAACTTGAGAAGACTGAGGGTTCAATCTTTCATCAAAATTAACAAGACCTTAATTATTCAAGAGACAGAGTTGAGAGTAAAAATAAAGATTACTTGCTGTTGCTGTATTATTACTTGTATTTTGATGGACCCTCCTTCATGAGCAGCAGTGTGGGGACAAGGACAGCCCGAACAAGACTAGTGCCACAGTTAGACAGGTAAGGATAGTTGTCCAAAGTGACCGCGAGGGAAGAGACAGCGTACTTACCTGTATGTCTTTGGTATGAACGACAGCAGCATGCCCTCCCGGTGCCCAGAGAATCGCTTCTGAGCCATCGCGTGCAGGAAGAAGTTAAACTGTGTTGACACTGACTTCAGGCTGCCTTGGATCATTCTGGAGAATAAAATCAATTTGTCAGATCAAAAATTTCTCACAGTATAGATGGTCACCCTCCGTTAGGGGTTTTACTTTTGTTTTGACTGCAATAACTCACCTCGTAAATGCAGCAATAGCTTCAGTGTCCGAGCAGTCGGGCAGTAATACTCTCTGGACGTACATGGCAGCATTGTGGTTGATTCCAGGAATACCTGAGGCAGACATCTGAAAAAGAACAACTCAGTATACAGCAGAACCTAGATGAAATGGCCAGGGCCATTGTGCTCACCTCATGTGGAGGAAAGATGGACAAAGAGCATGGTCTTGTGTCATGTAGTGTTAGGTTTGATGTAGGTCCAAGCAATTACAATTTCCCCAAAATGGCCAATTTACAGTACATTCGACCTCTGTGACCTTGAAGAGTAGGTCAAATCAAAGAAGACCCGGGTGACACATTGAATGGTTGTTAGAATTAGATGTACCTATGATATAAAATTGGTGCCAATCGGGCAAGTCATTACTAGGAATAATGGCATTTTGAAGAATTTAGGATTTGGCCCCCTCCCTGGAGGCCAAACGGCAAATCAGATCGCACCAAACTTCGGTACCTGAGATCACCTGACCAAGGGGTACATGTGTACTTAATTTGTGATCAATAGTCATTGCAGTTAAGAAACGTGCCATAGTTACGGCCTGACGGCGAATTTACGCCATTTGACCTCTGTGACCTTGACAAGAAGGTCAAATTAAAAACCTGTGTGACATATACTGTATGGTGGTTAGATGTACCCATGATATCAAATTGGTGGCAATCGGGCAAGAAGTTAAGGAATAATCACATTTTTAAGGTTTTTGGATTTTGCCCCCTGGTGGTCAAGTGGTGAATCATATTGGACCAAACTTTGGTCCCTGAGATCACCTGACTAAGGGGTAAATGTGTACCAAATTTGGTATCAATAGTCATTGCAGTTTAGAAACGTGCCATCGTTACATCCTAACGGCTAATTTACACCATTTGACCTCTGTGACCTTGAAAAGGAGGTCAAATCAAAAACCCGGAGGATATATGATGCACCTTTGCTAGAAGTACCTACCATATTTTTTTCAAAATTTCCCGACTACTATTAAGGGAGATATTGCATATTTTCACTTTTAACGTTTGTCCCCCTGGTGGCCAAACCATGAAACAAATCGGACCGAAACTTGGTCTCCCAGGTGTCATTACATAAGGGTACATGTGTACCAAGTTTCAACTCAATAGCTCTAACAGTTACGAAACGTGCCCTGCTAACGGACGACGGACGACGACGACGACGACGACGACGACGACGACGACGACGACGACGACGACGACGACGACGACGACGGACGACGGACGCCACGGTATGGGATAAGCTCACCTCTGCTAAGAGGTGAGCTAAAAATGACATCTCAACATCCATGAGACATTACAGCTGTAAAGGCTGTGTAGTGACGACATTAAAATATTCATTTTGGACGTCAGTGAGTTTGATGAGAAGTGGTAAGTCATGCAACAGACCCTACTTTGGCAATGGAATGTCATTCGTACATTGTAAATAAGAAACTCACCAGTCGAAGCAGCGTGATCAGGAATGCGCCATTCTTCCGTAAAACGTTAAATGCTTCACAACAAAGGTCTACAAACTCCTGGAAGTTGTCCGTCACCTTGTCACCTCCATTGATGACGTATGCCATGTCCGATGTGAAAACAAATGGTACTCGGTCCCTGCAGAAAATTGTGAAATAAAGATATGGGATTCTGAGTGTAATTGACAACTTAAAGCTAACTACAAGTCTAAACCTATGAAAGTTCTTTGTTGTCAGAAGATTTTACATCATCACTTTCTGTATCAACTTTTGAACATATTCCCTCCATGAAATACATTATCGGATATTTTCACTTTTAATGCCAGAATGACTTATCTGCTTACCGTTTGATGTTGCCAAATCTCTGTGCATCACCTAAGAACTTTCCAAAGTCGATATGGAACATGTGGCCAGTCTGCTTCAGCATGATGTTGTCGTTATGACGGTCACAGATACCAAGGATATACGTTGCCACACAGTAACCAGCGCATGACCGCGTGAAATTTACCACGGCCTGAAAGTACATGAAAAAAGTTTATTGCTCTTTAATGATAGGTAGTTCGGCTTTAAGTCTGATTTATAGTCACCTTGTTTGTTGTTTTTCTCGTACTAAACCGCTCCCTCATGAGCCCTGAAACTGGTAGTGAGTGACTGTGGTAGATCTCATTAGTCACTCCTTCATTGAGAACTAAAGTTCAAGTAAAACTTCAATTTGGTGGAGCCATATTAGCCAATCATTCGTACCTTCCTATAATCAAGCTCTGTTGGGTTGTACTTCTTTAACCACTCAGCAAGAGGTCGGTCTTTGAATGATCCCGTCACACCATAGGGGTCTTGAATCTGTCTGAGAGTCTGAGACTCGGACACCAGTTCGACAAGCCCTGAAAGTATTGCAATTGTAGACGAATAAAGTCAAACCGGACTCAAGCTAAATGAGAAAAGGGCTTGAAACAAGCTTTTTACTTAGATAAATTTCTTTTACATTCCATCCTGTTCGCCACAGTAGGTGCCCATTTGTGGTTATTGGCAATGAGGAGTCAATCGCAAAATCTCATGCTTCTCACTTGAATCAGGTCATTTGAAGTAAGCTGACTTGCCCAAGGTCAGATCGAACCTCACCTTTTCTCTCACCAGTCGACAAACACCTGAACGTAATGATCTTGAGATCCAGTCCCGATTTCAACCACATTTTATCCATTATGTTAATGAGCTGCATCGTCAACATGTCCTGACGAAGGTCATCGCCGACCTTGAACATCACACAATGTGGGTCAGCACGAGGTTCGTCGTGTTTGAAAACCAGCTTGAGCGGGAATGCGTTTGACGTGAAATAGGAGCATGATTTGAGTTCGATGCCAGTGATGACCAGGGAAGGGTCGAGAGGGAGGCCGATACTTTGGTCTTCAAATTCTTCAAAAAGTAGGCCGAGTTCTCTTAACAATGTCATCTGAAAAGAATGGCCAAGAAAAGTCGAAATATAAGATGTCAGGTTAAACTTCTTCTCCATTTAAAATATCTATATGAAGTACGATATTACAATGTATATGAAATGGGACAGTTGGAGCGGTATATCAAATCTGATCAGTGCTCAAAACATGACATTCTAGAGCATCACTTCTGAGGTATTACTACCAGTCGGACCCGCCCTCATTGATGACAGACACTGCGACACTCTAAGACTCATAGGTTTCCTCCAGGGTCTCAAGCTTCCTGCATCGATACATACATCATGACTTCAAGACAGCTGAAACAGGAAAAATCCTCCTAGTTTTCATCTCAATAATAATAATTTCTCTATTTACATCTCTATCCTTTGCATCCTTCGCAGCCTTGACACAAATAGCAGCTGTAGTCAGACCCTTCGTCAGATGTTCCTCTCTTTCTATCTCCTCCTTGAAGCCATTGCCAACCATCGACATAAGGGCGGTCTTCATCAAGTGGAAACGCCAACAGCATCGAACATCCAAGCTCGCTTCCTTGAATAACCTGAAATTATAAATTTAAGAAATAATTAATTTCAAAATATTTTGTAAAAATTTTGAAATTTTTTAAACCAGATATTATCGTTCTTCTGAAAAACTACATTTTTTAGCCATAGGAACTTCAGACAGCAGGGAGGAATCAAACCCACGATTTCTCAATCATGAGGCCGATGCTCTCCCACTGCGCTTCTGCGGTCCCAGTCAAACGTATAAAATGTCATCTTACCAGTAAAGCTGATGTGCAATCCTAACATTGGTCATGGCCATTTCGAGCAAGAACTGCGATAATGGACTCTGGTGGTACAGCTCATATTTCAAAGCTTGCAGAAGCTGCGGGAGGTAGTCACAGATTTCATCAGCGCACATTTTTTTGATCCACGAGATGGCAACATTCCGCACATGTTCATCAGCATACCTGAAAGTACCAAGCATACAATCCATGAACAGTTTGAAAGATAGTGGGCAGAAAAACTGGATACCAGTCCGGAATGCCAGGTGAGACAACTAGGTAAAGGCCCCAAACAGGACCAAGACGCTAACATTCTCAACCTCACTACAATTTGGCTCAACAGACTTACAAAGGCAGCAACAATTCCAATGCATCTGTTGGCTTCATCGGTGTCCATTCATCAATCAAGCGATAGATATCGACTAAACTTGACCAATTCCAGTTTGGTGCGGCTAGCAAGACCTTTGGTAGAGCTTCTGGACGATCGTGGAGATAGAAGCGCTTCTCCCATAGCACTTCATTCTCAGCAGGCGTGGCACTGAAATTGTAAACAACCTTTATAATTGAGGACAATCAACTTTAGTTTTTGATTTCTCGAGTATTGAAAACGACTCCCATGTTCAACTCTAGGAGTGAATGTCCCCATAGATCTGTTACAACTCTTACTCAGCTGATTCTGGAAATGAACACAAACTATTTTTCCACTTACAATGTAACACAATCTTTGCCAAGGATCTCCAGTAGCTGCTCCTGGTCATACGGGTGTAACGCTTCAAATGGTCTTTTCAGGCTAAAATCAAGGAAGAAAGTGTCAAGCAGACGATCAGGGTAAAAGGCGGGAGCAAGTAAATTATTAGATGAATATGTTGGAAAGTGACTGTTCTAAAGCATGCAGAAATGTTGACCAACTACTAGCAAATTTGATACATGTATGCTTGGTTCCTTCAGAAATCTGATCACTGTGTTACTATAGTGATGCTCTGTCATGCGAGTCGTTGATTGACTTTTCAACTATGCTAGGCCTCCTTGCTAAAGGGGATGTTGACCAGCAGATCTGAACAGATATTGGCCATGCATTCTCTGCTCTAAACATTATGCAGTCAATCGTGGCAGCTAATAACAACAGAAGCTATTTTGGCAACTTTGGCAAGGATTAGTAAGATTCCGCTTCCACTTTGGTATATGTTACAATGACGTGGTACAAAAGCAGGATCATTGGGTGTCAGAAGGATGAAAAGCAGTCACATCACCACAAGACTTGTAGGCCCAGTTTAAATCTGCAGTTATCTGGTGTGCAATAAAGCAGTGCACTAGAGATTCCAGAGCTTTGTTGGGCAAATAATGCCTTCCTATATATATCTAGTACCACCCTGGAGAACCAGAGACCCAAAATCCTTGGGTAACTTTATGCATTGCCTCAGGAATGAGGGTACCGATTCTACAGGGAAAGCAATGCGCATATCTAGAAAGATGAGTGAGGTACCTTTGTGCATTTTTCTCATCACTTAGATCACTGAAAGATCACAACCAATGGAACAAATAAAGAAAATGAAACGGCAAAAACTTAAGAGAAGACAGTTGAAACAGGTGCATAGCACTTCTTCAAGAAGGGAAAGATTCAGCAGAGCAGTAGATATCATAACCCAAAATATTCATGAAAATAGTTGTTTCAACTCTTTTCAAGGATTTCAGACACCAACATTTCGAAGAGAAAAACTGATGATATCAAATTACAAAATCAGATTTACAGAACCCCAAACAAGTCATACAAAAGTATACTAAACTGTCCAATAGGTTTGAGAAAGCACTTGTTGTTATTCAACAGTGATTTGAAAAATATTACTATACAGACCTTGCTTTTGTGGGTTTTACATCCGGAAATATCACCGGATGGCCAAAGTCTGGTAGGCTGACTTGGAGAAGGACAGCGTCTGGTTTCAGGATGTTGCACTGGGTGGAGCCACTAGGATTGGCACCTTCGTTAGGCCAGAGGGCAAGCAGTTGGTCACCCTGTGTGAGATGGCTGAAAGCAAGGAAATTCATCATCATAATACAAGAGATTACTCGAAGATTTCTAGTCACATGTTTGGAATCAGTACAGAAAGTGACACCCCAGCTGTCACTGACCAGGAAATTATGTAGCCTGTGCATTTGAAGAGTCGATTATATTTAGTATAAAAGAAGACATTACTGCTTACCCCTTGTAATCAAACATGGGTAGCACAGCCCACCCAAGATTGACCTTGATTTGTTTGGGGACTTCATTACTCGATCCGTCCTTCTCCGTCCTAAAGCCAACCAGAGTCAAGGCCAATCTTGTTTCCCTCGGCAACATGGAAACTCCCATCGATGGAAACTGGATCCACTCATCCCAGACAATGCGTGGCTGGAAGCTGTCTGTCGTTATCACTGCTTGTGAAGTCATGACGTTTTTACACAACGGCCGCCCACCGTAGAAGAGTCCACATGAAACACGGAAGTGGTCATACCTAAAAAAAACGAAGGACTTACGACTTCTTCAAATGGTTCATTTTAAAGAAGAGGAAACGCCTCAAAGCTCTCTCGATTTGTCTGTAGCTTTTATGGACTGATGTCCACACTCGATGCTTTGTGCCAAACTAACCTGACCCTTTCATGAACACCCCTAGATAATTACTTTCTGCTCATTGCAAAAAATTCCCAAAGGTCAACAATTTTCTCGTTACAAGATTACAATTTCAACAACCAGCGATTAGGCTGCAGCAGAAATGAAGACAGAGGGGTTAATATAATTCTGTATCACTCAGGCCTAAAGAATGATTTTGTTAAATTCAACTGGAAAAGTTGTGCCCAGTATGGTTAGGTGATGTGTCAGGTAACTTAACAGTGCAGTTACAGCGGCTTACTTTATGGTTGGTTAAACAGGCACTTACTGCTGGCCATCGCATCTTCTTTTGATATGAATTTTATCACTTATGCTGAACAAGTCAGGTGATGAAACCTAACATCTCCGAAAACCAGCAATAACATCTTTATTGAAGACAAGCATTCTTGTCACTTGGCAACTGAAGACCCTCTTCAGGGTTGGCCACTGCAATCATTCTGGTGTGTCAGAGCTCATCAAGTTTGCTATTCTAAAACACCTGGTTAGAATGTTTCACTTTTATAATGGATTATGCATTAGCCTCATCTTGAACACAGAGGTTTTGGGGAGACAACTCTAAGATGTTAGAAGTTGGTATAAGATGTGTCAAAGCAGACTCTCGGTGGATTATGCCTGGAATATCAAGTTTGAGGCGTTTTAAAGGAGAAATTGATACCTCACTGTCAAAATTGGTTGTCTAATTAAGCACAGAGCAGTCATTTTGGTTGACATTTTAGCTCCACCCTTGCGGTGTGTCGTGAGACAACCAATACCTTCAGTTTGGAAGCAATTCCTCCAACATTTGGTTAGTTCAGAATATCTAAGGGAGAGAAAACAAACCTTGTTGTTTTACCACCTGTTTTAGCACCTTTTTTATGACTATTCCTTCAAACAGACAAAGTTGGAGAGAAAAACTTCAAGAGGAGATTAAAAGTGGTCCACTATATGCACAAAAATTGAATGAAACTGGAGTTTGCATTCTGACTATTGAAACAGGAATCAACTTGAAGGATGTAAACATTAATCAATTCAAAATTGACAGTGCAGTGGACTAAACTCGGAAAATCGGAAAATTTGCAGTTTACTTTTGAAACTGATGAAGGCAGACACTTCTGAATGAAAAAGCTATTTCTGAAGAAAAGAAATTTGCGCAGAAACAACGTCAAGCAGTCTGGCATAATAAACAAACCACGCCAACATTGCACCAGATGCTTACTTTGTAGGCCACTCGGCATCAAAATGATGGGCTGTCGCCACATGTATGATGACGCTATCACACAGTTGACTCGCGTCCTCTTTCTCGCCGCTCGTGTGACTCGGGAATCTGATGACGAAGTCTGTATTGTACAGGTTACAATAAGTGCGGATCAGGTTGATTACGGCCGTACACAGCTCTTGTACTGCTCCATTCAGCTCATCATATTTGTTCGTTGCAGCTATCAGACTGGAATAGACATCATGAAAAAATGACATTTTTTTCCGATGAAGTTTCTCAAGTGCATGGACAGACATAGACAAGAACAAGGTAAGCAGCAGGCTACTTTTCGATATAAAATTCACTAAACCAGAACTTTCTTATTGTGTATACTGTAGGTAGGGGTGAAGTATTACTCACTCATTATATGTTGAAGATGGCCGCTCATCGTGACCCTGCTCCTTACTAAGGGCCTGCAGTCGCTTCACCGCCAAGGTAATCTCAGTGGTCTCCACAGTGTTCAGGATGGTACAGACAGCTTTCACGGCCCCAAGTAGGGCATTTGTTTGTATCTTCTTGAACTCGCTCTCCATGGCCTGGTTGAGAAGCTTCTCAATCTCCTTGGTGAAGGTGTCCATTAGAATCATCAGACTTTCTCTGCTTACTAATTTCTTGTATTCAGACAACTCTGACATTCTGGGCGCTTCCATTGGATGGAGATCTGGTGGCTGAAGAGAGAATATTAATCTGTTGTAACCTCGACAAATCATAAGCTGTCACAGAACACACCAAGGCATTGCAGGCTAAGCCCATAACATTCATGACATTGATTAAAAGCAGGGGACAGCGTTCATCAGAGGCCTAATTTACAAACCTATGCTTTGAAATATCAACAAGGGTTTAAAGGAATGGCACTGACTAAGAAAGAGTTTTGAGAGAGAAAAAACTTGTACGTCTGGTGGTCGACTTGGAGAAACCTAGCAACATGTAGTGTTCTCTCAAGACAAACTGATTTACAGCCTTTTTGCAGCAATTGGGAAATTTTTACTTGGATTAGAGTGCCTACACCTACGTTTCGTTCATATGGTCTTTTGACTTTCTGGGTATCAAGCAAGGTGAACTTGATCTCCAGATCAAGCTTTAGACAATGCTGCACATACTCATAGTCACCAAGGATTGAGTCACTGAAAAAGAAAATTTACAATGAGGAAACTTTAGAGTTTACCAGCAACAGTTTCGGGCAAACTACTCCCAAGAGAACTGAGAAGGATGGAACCTCCAGTTCTCTCCGACTTTCGGCTAGAAGGTTTTTACACAAGTGATTTTTCTCTTGGAAAGGAATGAACACTAAAAAAGACACCACAGTTTGAATCTTTACCCACCTCAGAAGAAACTCTTGGCGAGCATAAACTTTCAGTATGTAGTTTTCCAGTTTAACATCAGCAGAAGATGTGGCCGTATCATCACAGATCATGTACAGGACATGACTGATCACAAAGTGGACCTCAGAGTTGACTGAAAGGTTCCAGAAATTACATTACTTGACTAATTCAGTGTGATTTTTGTTTGAGATGCAATTTACAAAGCCTACAAGTGGTCATCCGAATGATAATGTTTGAACTGATGATGTGTTGTCAATGTTAATATTTACTGTTACTGCCCCTTATGTTGTTTCAGCTATGCTCGGCCATATCAGGCAGAAAATTAAAGGGAAAATTAGTTACTATTTACTAATTTCAGAATGGTGCTGTGATATGCACTACCACCGGTGAGTGAAACATGGATGACAAAGAACATGTCAGTGTCACACTTACTATCACAAGTGAAAATGACCGGGTCCTTCGCAAAACGAGCCTGGACAGTGAGTTTAATGGTCATTGATGGATGTTCGACGTGTTCGAGGACGGGACTCAACACAATGCCGGCATTCTTCTCTTGATCTTTGATTGAATATGTTGTCTTTAAACTGGAAAATGAAGGACGATAAACACTGACAAATTGTTAAAGAGATAGACTGCGTGTTACTACAATCAGTAGAAGAGGGCTCATAGAAACTTCAAGAATGTACAAGGACGATGCCAATCTTATTTGAAAATGTATTATGCCCGGGTCCAACTAACCAATGTTCAATTTGATAGAACATTTGATTCACAGATTGAACATTATCCTTAATAATTATAATCCCCCCCCCCCCCCAAACAAACATTACATAGTAAGCAATATATCAAGCCACTGCTATACGCATGCGCTTCGATCATCACTGGAGCAGTAAAGCAGGTTTTCAATTAGGTACCAGGAAGGGTATAAGAATATCAACTCATTTGCCTATATCATACATGTACATGTATATATGTAGCATAGCAGAGCATAGCATAGTTATTAATAGATCATGACAGTAGTAAGAATATGGATTCTCCAAATAACTTCTAACTTCCTTGTCCAAAGAATGTGTCAGTCAGTACCTGACAAATTTGTATAGTGATATTATTACACATTCAGAGCATGAACAAATTGCACACATACATGTACATACACATAGATTGTAATGAAAAGGAGAGAGACATATATTATTTTCAGTAAGGATATGTATTATTACTACCAGTAATGTAGCATTTGGCATATGCATAAAAAATATTTCTGATCAAATTAATGATCATGTAGTGTACTGTCTATATATGGTGCAGCAACAAGCCACTATTTTTTATCATACATGTAACAAATAATCTGGCAACAAGAGTCAAATCTCTCTAGCGAATGAGTCCAATCTCCAAGTACTTACCAATTCATGGCATCACAAAATGCTTGTGCTTCTTCATCAGCGACGAACGTTGGAACAAGACTGTTGTGGACATCATTCTGCAAAACAAATCAGCAACAAAAGTCGCAGTGCCCAGCTTTGTTTTTAACTTCTAAAATGCACAAGCCCATATAATAACGCCACAGGTGTAGATGGTGGTTGAAATTTTGACAAAGAGAATAATGTATTAAAAGGTACTTTTTTGTACCATGAGGCATGTCTTTCCTCTTGAAGTATTCTACTTGATGCATGTTATGTATTTGTAAAATGCAACATGTTTTGAAAAAGAAGATCCCGGTTTCTATAGGAAAAAGAGTAAATTATGCACCTTACCCAACCAATGATAGACTTCTCTGGAGTAACTGTTGGCTGAGACTTTGGTGGTAATGGTGTGGCAGGATCTGGTTCAACGTCATCCTTGACTGGCACCTTCTTGACCTCTTTGGACTTAGGTGGTAATGGGGGTGCCGCATCCCGCTGCTGTGCCAGCAATGTTAAAGTCGAAATAGAAAATGGGTCCTGGATCTCCTCCAGATTGAATTCCTCAGCACCATCTAAACTACTGTCGTCCTGGTACATTGCGTATTCTCCCGAGAGCTGAAGACCTTCGTAGTTTGGATCATACCCAGACATTTCTCTGCTTCCTGCCTGGAATCCCTGTACAGGTGGCAAATGTCTCCCTAATTCGGGAAATGGATTCGGAGCCTTCTTACGACGAAAACCCTGAAACTCTAGTGAATGTGACAGCTCATCTTCCGTGAGCACAGGATTCAATAACGGATCAAAATACGAGGTGCTGATTTTACGATCATGATTGTAACCGAATGTCATCAACTCATTTTCTGATGGCCTTGTTGCAACTTCGACATCAGAAGCATGACGCTGTCTATCAGAAAAGTCAGAAGATGCACTTGTGGCCATGCCAGACCGTTTCCACGCGGTGGAGGAATCCAAATCCGCCGAGAGACTACCGGTTTTCGGTCGAGCACCGTATGATTGAACAGGAAGGGTATGAGATTTTACAGGAGCAGGTTGGTTTCCATGGGGACGCGTTGGTACGATAAATTTGCCTTGATCAACCTTGGGTCTAGGTGGTATTGCAGGAGGTGGTTTTTCCCTATTGAAAGAAGCAATGCCCGACACTGGGTTGATCATTATTCCATGAGAACTCCCACTTCCATGATCTGGTTGTTTCTGAAAACTAGCTGAATCTGTGGATTGGGGTGCCATTGTTGTTCTTTGAAGTTGATTAGCCATGCCTTGCACAGGATCCTGAAAACTGGTGATAGATGCATAATCAGATTCTGAATCAGTTGTTGCTGAACGTCTCATAACAGCATACAAGTCTGCACTTGCAGCCCCACTCTCACCTGGGCTGACACGCCCCCTTGGCACAGGATCAAAATCATCTAAGCCATGTTGAGACGGAGCTTGTTTTTCGGTTGGTGAAAACGCCATCAAATTCATTTCACAGGGAGAGCTATCTTTTGAAGGTGTAACGACACCAGTTTTGATATTTGTGTCAACTTTTGGTGGGATGTTTTTGCGAGGTGCAGCTATTGGGGGCCTTGGAGGGACCACAGGAGTTCCATTTGATGACTTGCCAACTACCGACCTTGCATGATCGGATGACCTGGGTCTTGGTCTTGGTGAGACAGATGTTGACCTCACTTGTTCCTGTTCAGCAATTCGACTTGTTGGATGCATAGTTCTTGCTTTTCTGGCCACACGTGACCTGTCTGCTGAACTTGACTGATCAGACCTCGAACTGGGAATATCTTCCAGAAGTTCTAGCTCCATGCCGGATTAACCTCATGAGAAGACATTGCTGAAAGTGAAAGAAACATTAATTTGATACACATATAATATATTATATATCCCCATCCTCAAAAAGTCACAACACCAGAGAGTTGGCCGATGGCCCTAATATTGCGTGGTAGCCCGCCACAGTATAAACTACTATGATGAGGCAGCATAGCTTCTAGGAGTATGAGGCCACTAAGCTGGTCAGAGTACCCAGTGGATTGTGACGTGCACCAACACTGTGACTGTGCTGTCAGCATACAGTACACGTACACACCTCATGCACTGCAGTGAATGAAAGGGGGATAAAAGCGGCATAATTCACTAATAAAATGAATACGTATGATGAATCAGGATGTTATTTACGACGCACAACATCAATTCATAGCTACTGCAACAACTGACCGTGCAATCATGTGTTAGATTTAAAAGTATGCCAGAATTTTATCTTTGATTTCTGACTGTGAGGTGTTCCGACCTCCATTAATTTTAGCAATTTGGTTGAAGTTCCTGTTTCACAGCTCCACCACTGAGCTATATTTAAACTTCGGAATTCCCAGGGATTCCCGCGAATGAGGTTACTCGGATGACGAAATAGTGAGTTGGTTTAATAGTTCCAATTAAAAATTTTTTTTTCTGAAACTTTATTAAATTTTTCCTAATCTATGAGAAGGGTATTGTGTATTAATGTGATAAAATGTCTTCACAGCTAAATTTAGTGTTTCAACTGCTAAATCAATCGCACGTTTTTAATTGGGCTAAAACAAGTAGTTCTCATGCCGAGATGTTGGCATACCAGAGTCAATTCTTCTGCAGCGCCTGAAAAGTTCCGATTATCATGACGTGATTTGATTACAAATGGCTGCCGATTGTAAAAACTTCCGAAATTCCTGAATGTTTTCTCTATATAAGAGTCGATTCTTGATGAATCGGAATACACACGTGTGCTTTAGATAGTGGAATACAACGCCGAGATAACACTCGTCTTCACGATCGATCAATTACCAATTTTAGTCCACCCTATCGTGTTAGTGTTGATGTTTATTTAGTTTCCAAGTGACTGTCAAAACGTTCGCAGTACAATAGTGATACTATAGGCGCTGCACTACAGTACAATAATAAAAAAATCCTTTTACCGATTTCTTTGAAACTTTTACAGAATGAGCAGAGACTGGTAGAACACAATATATCATTTGTCAGTCCAAAGAATCCAATGGGATAAATTGGGTCCACCTAATGTGCGTCCGGAACTCTGTTTGCGCGTCCGGAAGAGAAAGTGCGCGTCCGGAACAATTTCCTATGTAAATATGAACCTATTGTTGCATTAGATGGCTTAAATAGCATTTTAATTCCATGTAGAGAAAATAAAATTGAAAAAAATCTTTTTGGTGACTTTGTATTTTACAATTTTCAGCGAGGTGGTTAATTACTAATGCCATAATCATATCCCAACTTCCTTACGCGCCTTCTCCTGTTGTGGTCGTCTAAGTCGGTATGAGTTTGTCTTTGCGTGCCGTGGGATAAGGGGCAATAGCAATTATTGTGAAGCCAATTTGCGCTTTTAGGGGGGAGGGGAGGGGATCGAGGGGAAGGGGGAAGGGGGTCAACAAAATTCAGTGCGGTTTTAAGAGCTTCAACTATAGATGAGCTTAATGATTATTTTCCTGGGTATATATCTTATTCATTAAAATAAAAATGCCAGTTTTTCTACCATTCGACAGAGTGGGCCCGGGAGGGGGGGACTTATTTTTTAGATTAATTTCTAATTGGCTACACTTAAATTTAGCTATGGCTTATTATCAAATGATCTAGTGATGACAGTGGATTTAAGGATACACTCACATCAAAGAAGTAGTACAATTTTCACTTATTTTTCTCACAAAATATATTTTGGGGGGTTTGGGGGACTCATCCCCCAATGTACTGGCTAAATATGTCAGAAGGACGGGGGTTTGGGGGGCTCCCCCATGTCAAACAGTTGTGTGAGTTCACTAGAGATTGCTCTTTACATATTAATGTGAACACATCTCACTAATTGACACTTTGACTGTATAGTGATTTTCAATAACATATTTGATTCTGATTTTTTGTGAAATTAACAATGATAAGACACTCTGACGGCATTCCATGTGCTGAGACACCAGATACCAGTCTAATCCATTACAACACGGCTACTATCGAAATTCTACAACTGCAACAACAATTGGTTGAGGAGAAACGTCAGTAAACTGGGATTTGATGGCTGTGCAACACCCAAATCACCCCGCTGAAAATTGTAAAACACAAAGTCACCAAGGAGATTTTTTCCAATTTTATTTTCTCTACATGGAATTAAAATGCTATTTAAGCCATCTAATGCAACATTAAGTTCATATTTACATAGGAAATTGTTCCGGACGCGCACTTTCTCTTCCGGACGCGCTCCGGACGCACAAATTGTTCCGGACGCGCATTAGGTAGACCGGACAAATTGGCTCCTAAATTCCAAATGAACACACTTATATTTATATTTCAGAGCAAAACAACGACAAAATGGCAGCAGAAGCAGTGAAAGTAATTGTGAGGTGCCGTCCCATGAATGAGAGGGAGAGAAATCTGAACTGCAAGATGGTTCTGGACATTGACACCCCATTGGGACAGTGTAACATTCGAAACCCTACTGATGCAAAGGCACCACCTAAAAAGTTCACATTTGATGGGGCATACAGCATTGATTCTACAACCGAAACCATCTATGCAGATATTGCATACCCACTAGTGGAGGTAAACTTTGTTCCCTTAATCTATGATTGCATATTCAGGGCATCAAATTACATGTACTGTCTTGTAGTCGTAAACATAATTTCTTTGTGACTACAATTACATTTCAAGTACTTTACTTTCTAGAACTAGCAAAATGCTCTTTTACTACTTCCAGGGTGTAACTGAAGGTTATAATGGCACTATCTTTGCCTATGGACAAACAGGGTGTGGAAAGTCATTTACCATGCAGGGAATTCATGACCCCAAAACACAGCGTGGTATCATTCCGAGGTGAGACGAAACTTTTGTAGTGAGGGGATTGCAATTGGATATGACCTAAGCAAATTCAGCTCAAGTAAATCCTTGGATGCCACAACCCTGCTCAGAAAATGTTCTGTTCTGATATTCACCTTTGATGAGAAGATCTTTTGTTCTTCTGTTCTGACCTTCAACTTTGATGAGAAGATCTTTTGTTCTTCTGTTCTGATCTTCAACTTTGCTCAGAAGGAAACCGTTACGACTTTAGTGTTCAGTCAGTCCTCATCACCATCTTCAACTATCTACACATACAGAGTGCTGAAGAAAAACGATCTCCAGACCTGAATTTATCAATCTGTGACATTAGCCTACGTATATGGATCAATCCAATGTGGATCTGTAACATTGCTTTTCTTCAATTAACAGAGCTTTCGAGCACATTTTTGAGACAATCTCTGTGACAGAAGATACCAAATTCTTGGTTCATGCCGCCTATTTGGAAATCTACAATGAAGATGTACGAGATCTGCTCGGCAAAGACGTCAAAACGAAACTAGAGCTGAAGGAGCACCCTGAGAGAGGGGTTTATGTCCAAGGTAAGGGAACACTGTGCCTGACTCGAACACTAAAATATTGGTGTTCTCACACTCATAATCTTATCACCAAGGAACACTGTTGGTTTTCTCAAAGTCTAATCACCAAGTAAGGTGTTGTTGTTCTCAAAGGCCATTGAGGGTCTGACTTTAGCTCGTCATGCAAGTGTTCTCTTTTTACAGGTTTATCAAAACATACCGTTAACAGCGTCAGAGAATGTGACAATTTGATGGAGCGCGGATGGAAGAACCGGTCGACCGGTGCAACACTGATGAATGCCGATTCTTCTCGGAGTCATTCCATCTTTACAATCAATCTGGAGATGTGCCGCGCAGATGAGACTGGTGAGGAGCACATCCGTGCTGGCAAGTTGAATCTGGTCGATTTGGCTGGCAGTGAGAGGCAGTCGAAAACAGGTACGTGATGATTGGGAATCGCAACGTATATTAGATGAAATTTGAGATTATGCATTGCTTTCTGATAAAGGGCCTGGTGCAGAAGACTCTTAATTGAACTGACACCTCTTAAGTTTTCTGATACATTTCTCTTGTAAAGATGAATAGTCTGACAGCTCCCCTGTATTGTGCCATGAATACCGAGACGACAAAAGGAGACTTCCAGGAAGTTTTGGATGACTGTGGAACAGCAAGGAATTGGAGAACATCTGGATCTGGTTGAAAATTTGAACTGTATGATGATGTTCTTATTCGCATCCACAGGTGCCACTGGTGATCGTTTGAAAGAGGCAACCAAAATCAATCTCTCCTTGTCTGCGCTTGGCAATGTCATTTCTGCGTTGGTCGACGGGAAATCAAAACATATCCCGTATCGTGATTCCAAACTGACCCGTCTGCTTCAAGATTCCCTTGGCGGGAATACCAAGACACTAATGGCGGCATGCTTATCGCCCGCTGATAATAATTACGACGAGACGTTAAGTACTCTTCGTTACGCCAACCGAGCGAAGAATATCAAAAACAAGCCCAAGATCAATGAAGATCCTAAGGATGCTTTGCTACGAGAGTATCAGGAGGAGATTGAGAGGCTGAAGGCAATGCTATTGGGCAAAAATGGGCTTGATCGTAAGTACTTGCAAATCTTAATGTAATGAACTTGACTCGACAAGGATGATGTGCAAATGGTTGTCGTCTGTATGGACTACCAGGAGTTGATTTGTTTCTCTCACTAATTCCTCAGCTTACAAAAATATCACATTTTACAATGGGCCAAATGTATAACTCGATCGCAATATTTTATACATCATTAGATCTGCCCATCCTCGCCCTGACTGCTGTCCCTTTGTATTTCAGCCACTGCGATGCTGGCTGCTGCCCAGCTTGGACCAAGGAAATCTCCCGAAAAACAGATCATTGAAAAAGTTGTTGAGGTTGACTACTCTGAAGAAATTGAGCAAGAAAAAGCACGAATTAGTGAGGTAAATTATTTGAATGATAGCGTTATCAATTTGATTAGAAACTGAAAATCGGAAATTTGTCAATAGCCATCTGGAAAGCATGTCTTTCTTTGACTCGATACCTAATGAAAAATGTTGTGGGTAAGTCCAGTAACGTTCTCAATGAAAGTAATGCCTAACTTGAATCTAATGCTCTCCTTTTCCAGCAATATGAAAAAGAATTGCAAGACATGCAGACAAAGTATGAATCTGAGAAAGTATCCAAGGCAAAGCTTGAAGAAGACATGTCAAAGTTGAGGAGTTTCTATGACGAGAAGATCACATCCGTCGAAGGGAAATACAACCATCTCCCTCCGCCTGGCGCAAGTAAGTTCTTGGGTGTTTGTAACTTAAAATGGATACTTTTGTTTCATATTGTGTGGCTATATGTTCGGCTTGGTGTTAAGGGTTTAAAGCTGTACAGTTTATGTTTTCTGGCGTGGGTGCATAGAGACTGGCCTCGGAATCGTGAAATGCCCATCAGTATTAAGAACGAACCCAGATGATTAGGTAAGCTTGCTTCATGAGATTTTGAAACCCATCATTATGGAGGAAGTTAAAGAAGATTATTCTGTTAGAACTGTGACACAACATTCTTGAAGTGTCAGCCACTCTCATCTTTCATTGCGTGGATTAGAGGCGTGAACTAGTATGGTTTCTGATGAGTTTTCTCTGAGGGGTATTTTGACCACCGATACTGTTCTACTCGCTAGCCATTCTGTCCTTTCTACATGTATACTTCTGTCTCTTACTCACTCTATTCTTATCTGCAGGAGCTCCACAAAGTGAGTTATTTTTTTCTAAGTATGGAACCACGGGCATACAGTAATGTTTTTTTTTCACTTAGATTTTCTTGTTCACGTCAGAAAGGTAGTTGTTTACCCCAAGCCATGGAAATATTTTCAAAATTTGGTTTTCATTTTTGAGCGACATTTTCAAAGGGCAATTAGATCAAATTTGTTTGAGAAAACACATTCTCAGAAGTTTTTTGGATCTAAGATTTGGTGAATGACGAAAAAAGGACATCTCTGTACAGGCTATATATTTGAAGGAAATGGGGTTTTTAAATGCACCAAGTGGAATGGCTTTGGCTGACATCAAATGATGAGAACTTTGGCTTAAACTAAAATCATAAATGTCAATCCCACATGTGTTTAGTTTGTTCTCCTTCTTTGTCTGTAGGGTATTGAACTTTTTAAAAATGATATGCTATCAAGAAATTATGGTGGATTCACATGAAAAACAGGTTCTTTATCATAAGTATTCAGATTACAATTTTCTGTACAATGTAATACAATGTTTTGTGAGATGACATCTTTTTTTTTCATTTTCAATAGTAAGATTAGTTTAGTTTCTATGAAAACGATTTTCAAATGTAGAAACAGGGCTGCACACAGTGAATAAATATTTGCACTTTAAGTTAAAGTCACTGCAAGAAACATGCTTTTGCATAGCTAAAATAACAACATAGAAGATAGATGATAACATGCCCAAGTATGCCCTCACCAGAAATGCCCCACCCTGTTTACTCGTAAAATGACTTGTAACAAAACAATCTCGATTCCCCTGCATAATTGACCCTGACAGCTCCACCCTGTGTAACGACGACCTCACCTGACATTGAATGAGCCCTTAAACTTTAGAAATGTTGGATAGTCAACTTGGGTTAGGAGTTGTTTCACTTAGATTTCAGTCACAGATTAACAGATTTTGCTGCTAGGCTAGTAAAAACATATGAAATGTGTTCAGATATTAGAATCTTACATGAAGAACTTTGTTAACTTTGACCGTGTATTCAAAACTATCTGAAAGTTTTAGTGATTGCATTATTCTGACACTGCTTGGTTGGTTGATAAAATCTGTCAGTCAGTTATTTTGAACTGAAAACCTATTCATTGTGAAAGCCAGGTCACCACATGTCAAAAAGACAATCATCCTTTCGTCCGTTAATCATAAATTTGCCATATAATGATATTGTAAATACTCGGTTTCCTCTCTGTGTTTATTATGCTGGTTTGTTTGTTTGTAACTTTGTCTTACTCCGTCTTGTGTTGATTTTATTTTGAAAATGTTTAGTTCTCGGCGAGGAGGGCTACGAACAGTACCAGCTTCAGCATGTAGCTCAACAACAACAACAACAACAACAAGATTTGACCGAGGAAGAAAGTGGGTGAAACATGCACAGATTGTGTTTCTGCTTCGTTTGAATGATTTTCTTGTTTCCATCATTTTACCTTCCTAATCTGATCACTTTTGCAATTCAGTGTTCTCTGTGATTTGTTTGAAGCAACTTGGGTGACCTGGTCTTGCTTATCTCAGACCATAATTACAGGGGGCCCAACTTACTCAAACTGATGGAGAACACTGGTAGGTTGTTCCATATTTTCCTCACTGCTGGTACTTTGATGCACCCTGCATTTCACAACATGACCTTTGATAATATCATTCTTGAACACCTCCTATTGTTACCACTGACAGTGATTTAGCTCCAAGGGTATGATACCGGTGGACCTGATACATTTGTGCTCTTTGCTTGTGACAGGACTTTAGCCTAAGTTACTTTTCTTCATAGACCTGTTAAATGATCACCCTCGGTATCATAACTGGGACAAATTCACAAATTGACTTTTGATTATAACTGCTATCTTTTACAGCATAATCACATCCACAACAAGTGCTTGGTGTTCTTTAACAACGACACAATTCCTAACTCTCCCACCCCCCTGTTCCTCTAGCTGTGTTCAAAAGATGACCTCAACTAGCATAACCTGTTGCAACAACTCACTCCCTCTTCCTCAAATTGCCATGACATGTGAAGACTATCAGTGGCACGCATCCCTCTGTCTGCCTACCCCATACCAAGTCTCTAGACATTCCAGAAATTATAGAAATTTCCAATTAATTGAATTCATAACTATTGAGTTCTACGACACTGTGCCATCGACAGAAAAAAGATTAGACGATGTATGAATATATTTGAACAAAGCTGAGCAAATAATATCTATTTGTTCATGCATACTGGATCCGATCACAAATACCTTTAGGGGAAAATAACATGGAGACATTATGAAGGAAGACAGTTTATCAATCCGATCCCTTGATCAGCATTTCCATAAAAAGAAGCGGTCAGGGATAACATGTGTTTACCTAAACCTAACCCTTGTGTGTTTTCTCCTACGGGATGACATGCTCAATGAAACTGGGCCCTGGGCCAACTTTGTCTTTTTCTTGGAACCAAAATATCTGTGAGTGGCCCTGTCCACTGTGGATTGATACTGCACATGCCCCCTCCCCAAACATATACTTTCCTCATACGAATGTAGACGTAAATAGAAATGAGAGTAGAGTATTTGACAAGTTTGGGTCAGTTTTTTGCACCTTCAATGCAAGTTTTCACTGATTGCCTGATTAGAGATACTGTACACAATGATTTTTTAAGAAACACTTGATTGACCTATAATAATGTTATTACAATGTTGTGATGATGATTACTGTAACCTGTTATAAACATTAATAGCTGTTCCAAATCTTGGGTTTAGTTTTTGCAATTGTTCAATTTTCTCTTTGTTTTACGGTTAACCAAAATCTGCTGCTTTTTATAAGTTTGGAATTATTGCCAGTTACTTTCAACAGTTTGCTCATCTGCAATGATATTTGTAGTAAAGTAGAAATGCTGTCCCTGAGAGAGCTTTTAGGGGTCTATTTAGCTTATCTAATAATCTCATGGTTAAGCTGAAAAAAGTTGTAAACGCATTCCCAAACTTAGCTGACAACTAAACCTAACTTCATATCATATAAAAAGCCTGTTTTACGATTTATTCAATCAACACCACAGAGTATTTTCAGATTGAAGAGAAAAACTCATCAAAAGGTTTGGGCGTCTAAACCTTAGTTTTGACCTATCGTATTCCTGTATTCAGGGCGGAAGCGTGAGAGCATTGATGAGGGGACTGTAGCGGCGTCTGTGATCATCGGTGGATCCAAGGCCCACCATGCCCAGCAGGCATCGAGCCATCATGTCCACACTCTGGAAGAAGGCACTGTCGTCCTCGATGAAGACGAATATGATGAGGATGGAAAAGGTGATTGCGTGTGTTCCTTACTGAACCAAAAGGCAGCTCCAGGCTTACTCTTCAAAGTTTCCACCTCAGTCTATGATATGCCAAGGCAGGCTAAAGATCCCGCACCAAGTATCTGTAATGTGTAACTTGATGTGTTGGCAAAACTGGGCTGCAATGGCAGAGAGAAGATTGGATATGTTGACTACAAGACTCAGAATGGTGAGATATTATGGCTTAGGTCAAGGATGGAATGAGAAAGGAATAATTGAACTATTTTTGAACTTTCAGGTGCGGATGATGGTAGAGGTGAATTAGAAAGTGTCTCGAGCAATGATAGAAACATGGTATGTATTGCAGATGGATAAAGTCTGATATTTCATAAACCTCGCTTAGCTTTGCTTAGAAGTTAGAAGTGGCTTACTCATTTTGCAGTAGCAGTCTTCAAGTGATATTGGGGAGGTACCAAATTGTCATGTCTATGTTTATTTCTGGATTTGAATTTTTTTATTCTGGGGTTGTATTAATGTTATTTGTTGATGTTTACACCAATATTTATATTTCAAAATATCAGGAACAAAAATATGAGCGGATCATAAAAGAAGACGGGACTGTTGTTCTTGTTCCTATTCCATTGCCTGGTGACAAGCAAACTCAAGTACTTAATCTCCCTGATACAAGTCAACCAAAGAAAGGTAGTTTGGCCCCTATCAAAGGCAAGGGAGAGAAGAGTCCTAAGGGAGCAAAGGGGGCTAAGGGAGCAACAAGTGGCCAGGAAGCTTCAAGTGCTGTGACCGATTCCACTTCCACCAACATTGTTGACGGCAAGGATTTGGATCAGACAAAATATAAACGGATGGTTCGTGCAGACGGTATTGTTGTTTTAGTTCCTCTTCCATTACCTGGTGAATCAGCCAGTGTGGTTGAAGGGCAAGCCCATGAAAGTACGTCTGCTGCAGCTGCTGGTAAGGATGGTGGTACTTCTGCTGCCGAGTCGAAGACGGGGACAGAACCAGAAAGCAGTCAAGAAGTGGATGAGCAGCAGTGTGAACGGGTGGTACAAGATGATGGAAGTATCATTTTAGTCCCTATCGCTTTGCCTGGGATCGCGGGGTCTGCGACTCGAGCCAAGGCCCAAGATGCAGCAACCACTGCGAACACAACCCAGCAGGCCAGCACTTCTGCTGATAAAACCAAAGCTGGTGCAACAGATGCCGAGAGTGGAAAAGAAGCCAACAAGCAGGAGTACACAGAGGTGGTTCAAGCAGATGGTTCCATCATTTTGGTCCCAGTTCCTTTGCCTGGTGTTGCCAGAGTGATAAATGAAGGAAATACCCCAGCCAGCTCATCTGCAGTTGCAAGTGGAACCCAGCAGGCTCATGCCGCAAAAGCAGCGGACAGTGAGCAGAAAGGTGTGGATGGAGACAAAGAGAAGCAGGAGTACACGAAGCTAGTCCAGCCAGATGGCACGGTTGTTGTGTTGCCCATTCCATTGCCTGGTGCATCAGGGTCACAGACGCAGGCCACAGACGGCTCCGTCCCCCCACCAACCCTCACCCAAGAGCAGAAGGACCAGTTGATAGCAGCCGGTTATGACCCAAGTCAGCTTGAGGCAGGTGGTTCAATGATTGTGTGGATTTATCCTTAACCGCTCCTCAAGACCTAACAAAATAGTTTCGTGAGCCTAACATCTCCTCAAGACCTGATCTACCAAGATATCTAGACTAACAATAGAACCCCTTCTGCTTTATTTCCTCCTTTAGCAAAACTGGCTAAAAGTCTCAGTGTTATGTATCTTTTTGTACCGTGTGTGATATAATCTTGTTGTCTTCAGATTATTAACCAATTGCTAGCAGCCAGTATTGACTGGACTCAACTAGAGGCAGGTGGACTTAACTTCTCTGTCTCCTATAATCAGTGTGTCCAAAGATTTAAGCTAACTTTTCGTGAATTTTCATGCTTTTCAATCTTTTGTGTGAAATCCATACATGTACTTCTCCATCCCCATGCATTTTGTGATCTATCTACTAGTTCTGTTTAGAGACAATACCCTCCTTTTGATTGTACTGCCCTTGCTCTGTAAATATATTTAAAGTAAGCCATTTTTTTTGAAAAAATTTCTAAGTCCAAATATTTTTTTCACTTTGTTTTTTCTGCTCGAAATGAACCAACATCATCAGTCCCAAAAACTTTTTTGACTTTGAAAATGTTTCTGAATTAAAAAAAAAATTCTTAGTCCAAATATTTTTTTCACTTTTTTTTTCTGCTCAAAATGAACCAACATCATCAGTCCCAAAACTTTTTTGACTGAAATTTTTTTGTTCGATTTTGCTCAATTGTTTGTTTTGAAAAGTAATGTAGATTCTCCATTTTAGTAACTTTAAATCTTCTTCTTCTTCAGGGGGTTGAAACTGATGTGCCACTAGAGCTGGCTGCCCAAAGAGCCGTCCATCTTGGCACGACGAAGACACAAGTACCGATTGTAAGAAATGGTGATCCGGCTACTATTATGCTTCAACACGAGGAAGCGATGAAACGGTAAGAAAATAAGATATCGGCATTGGTCAGGAACTGGTGAACCTTTGTCACCTTTACGGAAAATAGCTAGATAATGTTTGTTGCTAAAACTGCTAATATTTTGATTAGTTTTGCTGATACTCTGAGTGCCGACTAACCTTTGTTTATTTGTGGTTCAGTGGTAGGTCGTCTAGGGGTAATAAGGCAGGCAAGAGTGCCAAGACTAGAGTTTTCATGAAGAGGTAATCAGCATGATTGGTGTCTATAACAGACGTATACTGTACCCCGCCCTCTCACATACTCACACCTTTATTGTGGTCAATTGGTTCCTAATACTGTGGCAGTCGGGGGCAAAAAAGTCCAACACAGAAGTTGAATGTTATGGTTTCCCTGATGAAAGCTTTAGGTCTATGAGCCAGCCGCTGCCACCATGTCAGGTCAACTGAGTGAATATTGAAAAATAGGAATCTTATCCTTCGCTTTTGCTTTTGCCAATATGAAATGATGCAGACTTCAGCAGGAGTATGAAAGGTAGGTTACAACTGAGTGAATCCAAAACGTCTGCACCCAGAACGATGGCAATTCAAGAGAATAGCACAAATACTATCATTGATTTTTAAATCTGGCTCTTCGTGTCTATCCTCACAATGCACAAACTCTTCTTCGAGTAAATGCAACTCATTCATTGTTGTGACTGTTTCACATATTGGCGTCTGCTTCTAAGAATGAATTCAAACTGCACCAGACTGACCCTGTACATCTATCTCTCTTTCTAGAGCCTATTCAAAGTAAGTCAGGAGCAAAATAAGTAAAGATTCTAAAGATATTCAAAAATATTTTTACATCTTTTTTCCTAAATATGCTTCAGATAATTTCACTTGCATGTTTTTCTAGCGTTTTGACACCTCTTAGTTTTCATTAAAATCTTTAAAAATTTAAGGGAAAGCAGACCAGTATTTCGTAATTACACATTGCCTGGAAAGAGTACCCTGGTACCATTGGCTCATTTCCAATGTATCCCAGTGTTACTTTCCATAGTGTGTCGAGCTATTGAAAATATATCAAGAATTTAAAAAACATTTCATTGTTTCTATTCCATAAAAACTAAATCAACATGATCACTTCTTTCATTTCTCAAGTCTTTGATCATAACTCTTTAATCATAATTGACTTTATTCATTTTTCAATTATCAATTTTAATAGATTGATACCAGTACTGCTACTTTTGTGAGTGAAACAGGAAACCTACATGAGTTATTTGGGAGTACTGCAGCCAGAGTCCCAAGGGAATGTTATTGGAGATAAGACACTCTGTATCACGTTTCATGCTTTATTTCTGTTTGAACAGACTACAAGATCTGCAGCGTAAGATGGTTGGTGGTGAAGCTGCGAACAACGCAGAGGTCAAGGAAAGAAGAACCAAGAAGAAACGCCATGCAGAGGAGAGACGCAAGAAACTGGCTGGTGAGTAGCTGTTACTTACAAAACTTCAGCGAGAAGTAGAGAAGATCAGTTGTTGGAAAAGTGGCCGCTCAGCCAAGCTGACTGGCCCATGTTTCACCCTTGGTGATGCCTCCGTACCTTTATTGTATCATCCGAGGGTTCAAGAATCTTTGCTAGTTAGTGCCAGGTGAATACTGGAAACAGGGATGCTGCCACTTGCCTAGAGACTGAGATAGTAATAATCTCAGGAAAAGCACATGATAAGACTCGTGGCTGGGACAAGCACGATAGAATGTTCATCATCATTTTCTTGTTCCATTTCAGAGGCCAATTCAAACCTGGAGGATGATGGTATCATGGAGGGGATATTTGATTCTATCGCTGATGAGCTCAAATACAAGAATAAGTTGATGGAAAAGGAGAAAAAGAAGGTACTATCTTGATCACTATCAAGAGTCAGACACAAAAGCTGTTCGATAAAGTAAAGAATATGACCATTTGTTGGAAAGTTTCAATGAGCACATTTTTATGGCGACATTAGAAAACCAATTGACACAACTGTTATTATCGCAGATATTTTCTTAAGTCTAAGCCATTGTTGTTACAGACTGAAGGTTTCAGAAGAGACATCATAGACTTGCAATCAGAATTTGAATTTGACCGCATCGACTACCTGGACACAATCCGTAAACAAGAGCGCCAGGTGCAACTACTCCAAGCAATCATTGATAAGATCCACCCCTGCGTACGGCGGGACAGTAACTACAGCAATCTTGATAAAATCCGGGCAGAATGCAAATGGGATGAGGCAGAGCAGCGATGGGCTCTGCCACAGTTGATGATAGAGAAGACATCACTGCCTCCTGCAGGTAACTTTTTACACCAGTCAGTCCCATCCTTTGAACACTTGGATCAGTGAAGTATTGGTTGGATTGCTTGGCTCATGAAAGAGGGCCTTAGGTTGGGCAATTGATAGGCCTACCACTGCTAAACCGCTGTGTCCATGAGCAAGACAACTAATCATTTATTGCTATTTTCTCTAAAAGTCTGGTAGTCAGCCAGAGCTAAGGAGACCAGTCTCCCCCAAAACGTTGACATCTGTTGATTGTTTTTCAGGTGTGATGCCAGGAGGGCGACCAGTTGATCAGAGGAGAGGTCCATCATATGCCAGGGTGAATGGAGAGAATGGGGAAGATGATAGATACAAACAGATGCTTCATCGGAGGAATGAAGATGTTGCTGGGAACTACTTTACACCAAAGCGAGCAAATAAGCTGCTTAGCGAAACTCAAGAAACAAGATCTGGTAAGATTTGTAACTTAAAACTTCATGTTAAGCCACCCCTCTGAATTATCTATCTATGTACAGTGCTCTGGAGTGGTTCATTTCCAGTTCCGAAATTCTGAAAAGGACTCTTAATTGTTGTTTTACCAGAGGGTCCATAGGACCGTCCAACTTGGGTCAAAGACATGAAATTTGGAGTTTCGTGCAAGTTAATGGTTTTATCACCCCCAGCTCTTTTCCAAACAATACACAATATCCCTCTCCTCACACATTTTCTGTAAAATTATTCCAAACTCCTTTAATCTCCGCTGTAGTCTAGACTATGATTGAGTGATCGGTCCCTCCGGCCTCCTTTGTAATCGATATATGTGCCCCTTCTATCTCCCCAGACTATGACTTTCCTCCACCTTCTCCCCCTCCACCAATACAAACTTCAGGTAGGTGACAAAAATAGATATGTTTGCATCTATTTTTGCTTGGAGGGCATAACATTTTCAGTTGCTTTGTTTTTGAAACTATAACTGCAAAGGAAATGAAAAGTTTATGTTCACGCTTCTGTACATATCATCATGACACGTTTACACTGCCAATACATGTTCTATCAAGACTCAAAGCTCCCTGCACTTAGATATCTGATGATGCTCTGCTCATAACATTCCTGTGCTGAAGGCTTTAACACTTACTGGCTTCAGTGACCACACATTATTTTTCAGCATGTTCAACATCGGCTGCTTTAATGACAAATATTAGCACTATTTCTTTGTGAATGGTTGTCACCATCAATATCATCGCTTTACAATATGAGCTTCAGATAGAGCATAACATTTGCTTACTTACACTAGAGCTAGAATCTTAAGTTTGCTAGTATAGTGAAGACATACTCCAAAGGTCTTACACGGTACATGTATGAGGAGATTGGTGTCTACATGTAATTGAACATATCAGACTTGATACAGCCAGGTTTATTCTTGGCGAAGTGGGCTAAACTGTTTTTGCTGTTGTTGATTTTTTGATTCTTTCTCACAGATATGTCTTTCAATGGCCACATGAACGGCGTAGGACCCCCACCACATCTGCTAAATGGACGCCATCACCAGACGAGGGATTGGGATGATGAGCCACCCAGTCGGGCCTTGCAGGCTGCCCAAGTTCACGGGCAACTGGGCGTGGATGAGATGCCCATGAGAAAGCCACCAAGGTTGAGCTCGCTACAACCGACGTCAAAGAAATCGAAAAAGAAGAAGGGTTTGGGGTTGGATCCATTATAAAGAAAGCTAATCCGGTTTGGAGCCACAGCTCTTTCCCAAATTGGCTTGGTACAGGTAAAGTCCCAGAGTGGGAAAGATCTGAGAGAGTATGTCACCGACAATCAACCATGCAGTTGTATTATGTATGTGTCTCAAAGAGATCACATGCATGTGTTTTGAGGGGTAAGTGTTCTCAGAATCGTGTCATGCTTTAGTTGTTACTCATAAAGGCTAGAGAAGTCTCTTGGAGGAGCCAGCCAACCAAGTTAGCTGGTCACTGTAATGGCTCCTCAGATTGTCTTCAGTGGACATACTGGTGACAATTAGGGCACTTTTCACCACAGGCTTTTTCAGAGAAATGTTGTGCATTTGATAGAACTCTGCAACTGTTGATGTGCATTTAAATATATTTGTGTAAATAAGTATTCTAATTTAATGTGTTTAAACTATAGAGTGTTTATAGTTTGTGTCTCGCTAACTCAACATTGAGGCCTCAGTCTCATTTCATATCTCTGTGAAGAATTCTGCCCTGAAATGATGAAATGGTCAAATTGATACATTTGAATTCGATTATTGATTGATTTCGATTATTGATTGATTGATTAATTAATTGTAAATACATTTAAGATTTTAATGTTATTTATTGCATTGTCTGTGATCATGAATTTCCGTCCATATACCTACTTTAAGCCTGTTGTTATCTCAGAATTTTACTCTGGCTTTTGTCACCGATAATTGGCAACATTTGAAGATGTCAAATTCAGTCAACATTGGGAATGTTTCTCGGAGTTGAATGTTGCTGAATGCATTTGACACCTTCTCCAAAAGACAATACATATTCAGATGTCGGTCCAGCAACTCAAATCATAGTTTTGTGTTTTACTTCCGTAGAGAAGCCTGTTGCAGCTCAGCAATGGTTCTAATTCTTGCCAGGCCTTCCAGCCTACAGTGTATGATACTTGAAAAAGGAAGAAAGTTCTCAAGCTGATAGATCTAGGCTCACTTGTTCAATCTGTGTTAGTATCGGTATCATCACTGGCATCGTAACTCTACTGGAGTCCACCATAGGCTACTGTCCACCTATGTAGGAGACAACTCCAAGTTTAACGAAGCCGTATCAAGTAACATTTACAACAATGGCATTTAGATTTAACGCCGCTGTTACTGCAAACATGGATTGTACTTCTGGGCACTGTTTTGTAACTTTATCTTTGTTTGTCATGGCTACATGTATATTCTCATCGTGCTGTTGTGTGTCTCCTTAATCTCATTCAGAAGGGGGAGGGCAAGGATTCTATTAATAGCACACATCCATGTCTGCTGAGGATTCTCGATGTTTTCTGCCCTTCCATCTTGCCTTGATGACTGCATTCTAATGCATGTCATTTTAAGTTTGTCAGTGCATATTTGTACTCAATGGACTTGCTTTTGTTGAGGTACTATCTTATCTGCAAATTTTATTTTTAAATATTCGATAATTTTCCATCCTGTCAGGTACATGTATAGTAATAGTATTATTAGGAACTTTATGATGAGCACTGATAATCTTTCCCGTCCCTAGTTGTGTTGTGCACAATGCACCAGTCAGTGGGGTACAAATTTAATATAAAATTTGCTTTCTAGGTCTGACATCAATAGTTGGTTACAACATGTATGATCTACAGTACACATCAGCAGAAATGTGATGTTATAACCCCCTTTATTGTTTCAATTTATGTGTCAACTCGATTTATGTGTCGATATGATTTGGTCTTGTATTATTGAAGTTTTCAAGACATCTTTTCCGTCCAGTTTAACTCTTTCAGCCCTTTGACCGTGTTTACACGGATTTCATAACATTTCCCAGATCCTGCTATCGCATATACACGGTGACGCCGAAACCAGTTTCTCGTTCATCATTGACGATCTCAAATGCGATTGGGGAGCCATCTACAGGTTGCCACTCGAACTAATAGACTTCTGGGCTTCACAGACGATATTTGGTTTGCTTTGAGTCCACAGGGGGGCGTGGGTGTTGAATCTGATTTCGTACCACTGTAATCTTAATGCGTCCAATAAACTGCAAAATCTTTCCCGTTTGTGTCCATAACTGATTTTGGATCGCACCTCTTTTCCTGCCTTTGTTTTATTAAAAATTATTGGCTCCTACCAACAAAAGAGGGTTTATAGAATGGTAGTTTCTGGCCGGTGTTGACTGCCTTTTCTCACATCTGTGATAAATGTATACATTGTTTGTACTTTTGGAAACGTTGAAGTATTGCTGAATAAATCTCACTCTCGGTGAAAATACGATCATGTTTTTACTTTTTCAATCAATATTGTAAGGATATTAGACTCTCCTTCATTTGTAGATGTGTCGTGTGTTTAAACCCCAAGTTGCCTGAATCAAAAACGATCTTCACTCTAAGACCTGTCCCAGCCGCGAGTTTTTTTTTACAGGTGGGTTCGTACCATTGTGTACATTGACGGCCAATCAGAGCTCAGTGACTTCGCCTGACGTCATCAAGTAAGAAACGCACGTGTTGTTGGTCAGTAAACAAGATCAACGATGCACATTGACAAATGGTCCGATGCGAGTTCGAATCTCGGAAGGACCCTTTTTGTTTTTATTGCTTTTTTTCATTTATTTAATTATTTTCGATGAGACCTTTGATTGGCTGTCAATGTACACAATGGTACGAACCTACCTGTAAAAAAAACCCTCTCGTACCAGCCTGGCCCCTTAGCGTAGCGGATCGAAGCCTATTTAGTGGACTTATGAGACAGCTGCATTGTATTCTGCCCTCACTCAAAGCAAATCGGGTCTATTGTCTTCCTGGATGAGATCATACTGGTATTCCACTTGAGGACAACCTCAGCTTTATAATCTTACCTCGTTGTGATGGTAGGCCTATAGCTCGGAGTGTTCGAATGAGAAGTAACCTATATTGACAGAGTCGCATACAAAACGCCACCTCAAAAAGCAGACACTACATGGCAGAGCACTGTCGCAATCAACTGGGGTTTCAGCTGGGACAAGAATATATACTTGGGGTACAGCCTTTATTCATTTTCCTCATAATTCAATTGACTATGTTCTAAAACCTGGTTTATTATCAATGACACTATCGCAGCTCATAAAAATGATCATGTGGTCAATGATACATGGACCATTGCCACAAAATCAATTGTCCTACGGATTCATATACAATGGTCCTATGTTGTATATCTGCTAGGGATGACTGTGTGTTGTTTAGAAATGACTTTTACCAAACGCCCTGACCCTTTTCCTTGGATTGAGCTAACTGCTCTCTGACATGCATAAGCTAGACGCTATTCCAGCCCATAGTTTGGATGAAGCGAAACCGTCAAAAGACCCAACCCAACTTCTGACAATACCATCAGCATCTGTGACCCCTTGTTCCAGCACATGACTGGTCAGTGCCAAACAGTCTGCTTTGAAAAGGTCCATTAAAGCTTCAGTAGTGATTAATATGGTACTTACATCCTTGAAGGCTCTTGTTGCAAAAGTATTGTCCATCGCCTCCCTAGCTCTCTCTCCATTGCTTAAGGCCAAACCAGATGAACCGGATGGACTGTATGGTGCTCCACTTCTTCACAGTTCATATCCAACCGAGTTTGACTGACAGTAATCTTGAACATTGCCCCAAAAACAACAACTTATCTTTTGTGGCTCTCACCATCATCTCGAATATAAGAGGTGACATCCCGAGGTTGTTTAGCTGTGAAATCGAATCCATCAAGTTGTTGAAAGGAATGAGGATTCTGCAACAACCTTCAAACAGAACTTCTCTCTCCATGTATGAAAGAATTGCCTTTACCCAAAGGCATGGGGGATTCTTCATTTATAGGAATTCAGGTGAAAGGAACGAGCACATCGCTGTAATGCTTCCAAGTAAACCATTACTATCTTTAGCCATAGGCCAGACACTTCATTGAAACTGACAATGGCTCTTCTCTGTCAGAAAGGCCACATTCTCAATCAAAGGTCTTTGAGTGAAGTGGGACAACTGGCTGAATGATGTCACCACACAAAAGGCCATATCAAAAAGACTTTCATAAAATGTCAGATGGCATCAACATGAAATTGACAACCAGCATGTCAGTCAGTGTTGAGTGGGGAAAACAGACCAAACCCTGAAGTACAGTCCGGCGTTGCAATGAGATGGACAAGTTCAGGGTATGGAGACAGTCTTTAATAAAGAAACCAGAAGCTGTGGCATTTCAATTTTACTTTTTGTTTTATTACATACATTCTATGTACAAGAGAAGTGTAAATCATTTAACACCTTCAGCGCCGAACCACGTAGATATACGTGAACCAAATCCCCTCCCCCTTCGAGCTGGTTCTCGGAGTCTCATGGACTTCATGAAAGAACTACGCCATCGCCATCTTCAGGGCAAGGTAGGAACTTCATGAAGACATTTAAAGTTCTGAACTACGCCATCGCCATCTTCAGGGCACGGTAGGAACTGAAAAGAAACCGAAAAGACCAAACGGACTTTTCAGTTCCTACCGTGCCCTGAAGATGGCGAAGGCGTAGTTCATACATTAGGTCCATGAGGCTCCGATAACCAGCTCAAAAAGGGGGATTTGGGCCACGTTCGGCGCTGAAGGTGTTAATAGAGTCAATATAGTTTTACATTACATGTAACATTTAGGAGTTTTTCACCTCAGCTAGGTCCATTAGATGACATGATTGGTTTACTTTTTAGGCACCAATGATTTTTGGGAACTCTTAAAATGACCCAAGTAAAACCAAAATGCAAGCTGCGGATACTGTGTTGATGGGTTTACGCCGGTGAAGACGGACGTCTTTTCCCCCTAATATAGGTAAAAGGGCCAACTGTTCAGGTGCCCTCCCATGATGGCCAAGTATAACCTGGGGAATGAGTTCCCCAAATTGCCAAGCAGTGCGTTACATAAAGTAGGCCTACATGGATCTAGTTCAGGTGAAAAACAACACAAATTTTTATTTGTTCGTCTACAATACCGAGGACACTCAAGAACACATTTCACCTTACGTACCATGTTTTACTGCTTTTAACCCTTTCACGACTAGTAAGCTTTTATGAAAACTTTATTTCTCAAACATTTCAGGTAAAAGGGGACTAACCATCAAAACAGGCAGCACGAGCAGCTCCAAGTATGAAATCAATCTGTACTCAACGTATAGATAATTTGTGAAAACTCAGGATATGACATGTCTTTTCTTGTCATGAATTTACAATTTATTACAAAGACAATTTGGCTAGCCAAAGAAACAGATTACAACAATTTTTTTAAGGTGCATTAATATGTCAATGATTTTTACCCGAAGATTTAATAAAAATTTCCATTTGATTAATTTACCAACAACACTACAAAAATATTTTACAAATTTTTAAAATTTTCCTTTGAATGCCCCAAGAATTCCAAAACACTGAAGGCTCCAATCATCTCACCGGAAATGTACTACCAAGGATATACATTACAGGGATGTGCACCATATGCAGTCAATGACCCATCTTTTTCCACCCATGAATTGGCTCATTTGACAGCAAATGTCACACAACCCTGAAATCTATACCCAAGCTTCTGCATAGAGGGCACCACCAACTTCTTTACCAGTTTTATTCTCAATTCAAGAACGACGTATTCCCCCCACCTTATAACTGCTTTCCAACCAACGAACAACAAAATCAGAACTGAAATGACAACCTGTGGTTTTTCACTGTTAGACATGGAGGTAAAATCTCATTGTTGATGAACTGAATATACAGCAAATCTGAAGGAACCTCAACATGTCTTTACCCTAAACTTAACAGTGTTAAGGCTATCAAACTGTCTGCTCAACAATGTCTGCACATTCTCTCACTCTCTGAACACTATTATTTCAACTATTTTCTATTCTGCTGAAAGTGAGCAAAATATCAAAATCCCCCCCCCCCCCCATCTTTGCCACAGAAGAAAATGGCAACTCATTAGGATTAACTATCTGATTTATCAATATCAGGATGAACGCTACTAAATATGAAGTCATGTAGAACTTATGCAAATGTGATCCAATCACCTTAAATGCAATTAGAGGACAATTTGACTAGACTTGTAATGTCAAATATGGAGCAAAAGATCCACAAATCAAATCTACTCAGTAAAGCTTGTCAACTTTTCAGCAATGGTGCAAATTTCCAAAGCAAGTGAAACCAAACTTTTGATAAGCTTTACAGTAGATATCCTCCTTGTACTCAAGAATAAGCACAATCTGACTGACTCCAGATTTCTCATCTTCATGGGCTTAAATGCCCGACCCTCAAATGCCATATCAAATATTGCCAATCTTCGGCAGTGGCTAACCAAACACCTCATTGTGCCATCAACGTCTATCGTGGCTTTGCTATGACAAGCATCAAGCTAAAAATCACGTTAATCCACAACTAAATACTATCAAATTAAATTAAAACTTTTCAGAACTGTGTCCACTTTCAGCCCACATTATCAGCTACCTTGTCAATACAGTTCCATGTTCAGATTAAAACTGAAGTTTATAAATAACAGTGATAAGAAAACAAGTGAAAATAGCACAAAGGTTGACAAGTTTGGCTTGAAATGCTACTGCTGCAAGTAAACAGTGAAATTTTCGTGAGCTGATACAGAAAGGGTGTCCCCTGCCCAGATTAATAACTTTGGGAATGAAACACTTTGCTTAAAGTCTGTCTCAGCCTCGGTGAAAATCACTATATCTACACACTCTGTCTGAAATCAAATGTATAGTGATTTGCAGTAAATTAGAAATCAATTGTTACATTTGGCACAAAAGAAAATATGTCATGAAGCAATATTAGATGAACCAAAATAAACTATACACAATAAATGTTGGATTCTCATCAGACCCATGAATTAGATTCAAATTAATCCGTGTGGTCATTGATTCATGCTCCACACACAGTGTTCTATAAAGTGTTCCACAAAGAATTCTGAATGGATTTATTATCTCCATGGCAACACTCATAAACAAACAGGGCCACAGTAGCATCACTGATGACAAAATGAACATAAATGCTACAGACGCCTCATAAATGCGATATGATGCGATACAAAGATTTTCCTCAGAAAAAAGCTGATCGTCTTTTGAAAACAGTGTACCACTATGAATCAATGACATATCTCTGTTTTTGGCAGGTTTTGGAGATAGAAAAATTAATGTGACCCACAGCTCAGAATCTAGGTCAAACTCATATCAATAAGTGTCGATTTGATTAGATCTTACCAAGAACAGGGATATTTCAAACTATCCTCATTAGAATATTTACAGGACAAATACATTAGACTTCATAAACGGTCTGCTGGATTCCAGACCCTGCCGGCGGAAAATGGGTGCAAAGCTCAATGAGATGTAAATCATCCTATTACATGAGTGGTTGTACATCATAATCACTTAATATCTGAATTGGTTACACAAGTTTCATCTCAATGGCCAAGCCAATCGATGTTGGTCTATCCTCATGAAACTCAAGGACCAACCTGTCAGAAAAGTCACTTCAGTCTTGCATTATCATATTCCAACCACATGAAGTGTCGAATGAAAGTACACAAAGTCTCAGTTGATATCTTCAGGCAAATCAAATCCGTCTCGACAAATCCTGTTGAGAGGTTTAAGTATCCAGTTTCTGATTTCCTAGCCAGGTCAAGCACACACGATTTTGGATTATCCAACAGTTTCAAGTTTCACACAGAGTATCTAAATCCCACAACGTAGGAAAGTCCCACATCATACGACTGTGCCCGGCCAAGAGACGATATTTAAAGCTACAGTTCCTTTAACGTGTTTGAGGAGTGACACGGCGTGACTGTGAGCTATATCGCTTAGATGATAGTTGTTCACGGACAATATCACATCACCACATCTGCAAACAAGAGGGAAAGTTTTGTCAGGGAATGCTGAGATGATATCATTGCAAGAGAATCAGGATTGCACAAAACATACATGGTCAAACCTTTCAAAGTATTTCGTGTAGCATTATGACCATTTAAAGTCTGCTAGGCATAGTAATCGGCTTGACATTCTTATCATCGCATAACTACCAGTTAGGTGGGTTGCTGATCAGCCACAGGTTAACTTCCCAGCCAATACTGGTACCGATTGAGACTTCTTAGTGAAGAGAAGCTGCTTGGGTTAGACGTCCCCTGAGAATTGTATACCGATGAAACTATGACTTACCGTAACCGTCCATCCAGTGAGGCTTGTGTCCCAGGCACGATGGTTTTTATATGAATGGGTTGAACACCTTGGCATGTATCATTACCACCGACGATCGAGAAGCCAAGACTTCCTGTCGGACCTCGAGATAACGCTATTGTCTTCACTATTTGGCAGGATCTGGAGAGAGAGAGACAACATACAACGTCTGCTTTGGAGAAAACGACAACTGGTTCTACCCTTTGGAGAGTTCATGTTCAATGGGACCCCGCGAGATGTTGTGGGCATGTTGTTGAGTAGCAGTACTGGATACAACATGATGACCTTCCAAGGACACTTGTGTTGATACTAATTTACATGTAATATCAACCCATCATTATTCAAATCATGCTTCATCAACCTCCCAGTGATGTCCATGCTTCTAACGTTCATCTCCACTTCTCAAATCACTAAGCAATTTGGCTTGCTAAAGACAAGACGAATCATGTTTATCAATGAACAAGGCCAATCCAATACAGTGGAACCTCTGTTAGCGGACACCTCTCTATTAAGGACAACCTCTTTATAAAGGACACTATGTTTGGTCCCAAATTGGTTGTTTGCATTCAATTCGACCTCTCTAATCAGGACACCTCTCTATTAAGGACAGCACTTGTCAGTCCCAAGGGTGTTCATAATAGAGAGGTTCTACTGTACTTACTTTGGCATCTGTAACCAGTAAAGCCATGATGGGGTAAAGTTTGATATTCCGTCAATTGTCTCTGGACCGTCGATCACCTTTAACGTCACTGATTTACAGTCAGCACCAGATTTTAAAGCTCGCACAGCCTCGTTATGAGTTAGTCCGACGAGATTGCCACCATTTACAGAAAGCAAGATATCGCCCTTCTGAAATGACAAAATACAACAGACCAGTAATTTGAGGCCCTATTACCAGGTCGCTACCTGAGGCAGATGAAAGGTAGTCAATTCTCAAACATCCTGGTTACAATGTATCACTGTTTACACTGTGCCTTGTTTTGGAGGCAGCGATTATGCTAAGCAGTCAAAAAGCACTCCAAATCACAGTTGATGTTTTCAGGTGTTATAGGAGAGAAACTGATATCAAACAGTCGGTATAGGTAGTCTCACCAAATACCGGGAGAGTGAAGCCCAGTAAAATGTCGGCCAAATCCGAGGCACCCGCAAAAAGTCAGATATGGACTGCCTATCTGTCAGTCCTATTCTCTGACGTCTTCATTCCAGACAGGTAACGATAAACATGGCCCAGAAGATAAACAGATGTCGACAACAGGGACTGAACATGAAAAGTGGATTAGACATCCAGAGCTGATCTAACCCCCACAGACATATCGGTTCCCTTCCTCCCAGACAGGTAAAGATAAATGCCCTGATAATAAAAGATGGTGATGACTTGTGAACAGTTTTGGATCAATGAGAGAACGTCTCCATGTATCTCAGCGATCTTATCCCTTCTGGCTACGGAGGGCCACATGACTAAAAGCATTAACCCCTGCATCCCGAGGCAAATTTCAAACGATTGAGAACCATTTCGAGTTGATCTTGCAGGTTTAGAAGCCACCATATCCAATATCATCAAGAAGTATTGATCCACCATCGTCTTTCACCTGTCTTTGATTGAGCCTTCAGGGAGGACAGGTAGAGACATGTCATGTATTTACCTTAACCTGTCGACTACGCCCTAGCGCTCCTTGAGGTTGTATATTGGTTATATAGATGGGTACGTCGCCCCGTTGACTGCCGACGCCCCCTGCAACGCTGATTCCCAATGATTCAGTGGGATTCTGAAAGAAACGTGGGAAAGTGAGAATAGGGCTTGGGATTGATAATGGCACCACATCACTGTGAGGTACTAACAATTTGTTCTATGATAGGCTGTTTACTGATTGCAGCCCGACTTAGAAATGATCAAATCTTGAAGATAGAATGAACAATATATCATGAACAGTCCGATTCCACTACAGTGCCAAACTGATTAACCAAGAGCTCATTACTGCACGCTAATTAGTGTTACATGTAATCAACTCACCTTTTGTACATTGACAGCCCTTTCCTTGCATAGCCTACTAGCGCGACCCCCCTGTCCCTCTGCCGGCTTCTGGCATTCAGTTAAGATGGACTCTGCTATACAGTCTTTCGACGTTGACCGGATTAAGTCGGGGGTCTGTGGGCGGCTGCATCTCATCACAACGAACTGAACTTTATCCGCGTTACTCTGAAATAAGCGCAAAATGAAGATTAGAAACTCATAAAAACGTTCCCTTTGATGACAGCCATCTCATCTTGGAGCTGCAACTCGAGATTGAGGAAAAACAAATGATGTGTTGCTACCATCATCTGATTGCTTCTGGGGGGAAATTTCGACATGATTATTGAAATTTTTACAGGAAAAGATTTGTGGGAACTTCACTCACAGAATTGTTGACATCTATTTTCTGGCATCATGAGTGCAAATCAGCTTTAAGTTCACAGAACCTCACATTTCTCATCCATTCAACCAGACAGAAATAGCTGATGATTTACAAATTATTGGAACATCAAGATTCCAGTGCTAACGGTACATCCCTGATATCAACAGAGGTTTTCTTAACAAAGCATTTCCTGAGGGAAAGGTGACTCTGGAAGTCTTCTGACAATAGAATCATATGAGCATAGATCTAATAGGATCACGACTCTTCAATGATGATGATGATGATGATGATATTAACAAGTACCTGTATAACTTCTGCTGCCTGTTCCTGGGTGCCATAGGTCATGTCCTGATAATTTATTTCAAGGATTCTGTCGTCCTTTTTCAGTCGTCCATCCAAACTGGCCAAGCCGTTAGGAATCTGTGAAGACAATGAGAGATGACTTAGTTAAGTTGTAGACCTACTGCCCTAGGTAAAGGGTGTGTTACCTCAAGATAATTTTCACTCCCTGCCTTGAGGAAATCTCTACGACTCAATAGAACTTAAAAGAAGAAAGCTTCATTAACTTTTTTACATCCCGATAAACACCTGAACAGGTGCACTTTTAAATCATCTCGACATAAAAAACCCAAGGAAAAGTAACTGACGCTCAGATTCTCCAGTGAATAATGAGAGTGAGTCTAATGAATGTATTCAAGGATATATCAACCAATATTAATAGGAAAATCTGCAGCACATTAAACACTGGATGAGAAAAACCTGAGTTTAATAGGAAAATGGCAGGTGGGCCTGCTGAACAATTCATACCATTAACTACTTTCACATCAATATAAAGTGGCTATTGAGGAGCAATAAATCTTGTTTAAAGATTTAAAGATTGCTTACCAAACTCATTATGTAGACACCTGGACCATTCCTGTAAAATCAAAGATGGAAATGGTTACAGTGGTGACAGTTACTTTTGCTCAGGACTGTAGAGGACCTTGAAAGGTTAAACATCCTTCCTGTCTCATAGATGGAGCAATTTGATCCTTGAACATTTCCCAAAACAACATCACTAGAATCTCTAAATGTCATTGAATGTCAATTAACAGCTAATTTCAAATAGGTGAAGTTATTGAAAAAATCTTTGCTTACTTTTTTCCGACTAGTTTGATCCCGAGTTGCTTGCCGGGAACTTTTTTGAGCGTTATTCGTATAATCTCCTCCTTTTCGATTGGATGACATTCATCTGCCTTTTCTCGATATATCGTCAGTCGACATATTGGATAAAGCTGTGAAAGTGCGCTCCGTGCTTCTTCGTGGGTGGCCTGAGTAAGGTCTTCGCCGTTAACCTGGAATGAAAAGGGATGCCATTCATCCATCAAGCGCAGTGTGCTTAATCGGCGGCTACTCGGGGGAGGGGTTTCTTTCAACAGCCTTATCATCGTTATCATATGCTGATAAAGGCACAGTGAGAACATTTACTGTCAGCAAAATACCTGCCATCTGCCATCATACTCATTTATAACTCATACTGCCAAGCCATCAAGACTTTGTGTGGAAGCGATTATCCTGAACGCCCCTAAATGACCAGAGTGCTTTGATGTAATTGACTAGAGATGATGAGATAGTATGACTGGATGCATTCAACATGTCCAGTCATCACGGCCTGCAGACCATGTAATTCCTGCACCAATGATTACTCCATGGCCAATATTTGATGGTCGACCCACTGTGAATCCCTCATCTGCCTTGTGATATACAAAAGTAACGTTGGGAGCAACACTTTTTTCTTACTAAATGGTAAATGAGGATATGCTAATGTGGTGGAACACCTTGGTAACCTTTATCTGGATAATGGTAACCTAATCTGTGGAAGCTTGACAACCGACTCGTTGATTGTCACCGGGTGGAAAAAAACATTTGTCGACCCACTTCAACCTGTTCCTTATTGGAAAAAGAAAACCCGCAAGAGGTCGGATTACTTGTCTGGAGGGCCTAATGACCAATTTGATGGTATGGTTTTATGGGAAAGGACATGAGGACTTCTACGAGTTCTAGAAAAGGCCAAAACATCAAAAAGTTCAAAACAGGTGTGTCCAAATTTATGGCCTTTTATGGCCTTTTATGGCCTTTTATCCCATTTTATGGCATTTTTTTTAAATCGCCAAAATATACAGTAACTCTACCAAAAACATCATAGTTTACAGTATCACATCAAATGATTTATGAAATATTCTTAGATTACTCATTTTCAAATCAGGAAGATAAAACTATCGTGCTAATCACAGAAGGAATATGATCAGTTCCCTCCGACTTTTGAGACGAAAGTAAATTTGATCTTAAAAGTTTTAATCTTAGTAATCTGATCTAATTTCGAATATCAGATTTCTCTATTAGGTTTCTTAGAAGCAGGATACGGCTGACATTTAATGCAAAGGTCAGATTGCCAGCAGCGCTTTAAGCAATGCTTCCTATATCTCTCCACACAAGGTTGTCTCCCTCATAGCTGAGGCACAGTCTCTCTGTAGGTCTTTAATTGTATACTGTTGGATGATATCTGGGTCCTATTGATAGAAATGTCATGATGCCAGTTGTTTTTCTTATGCAATTTACCATCAGGTTGGAAAGAAACACACTGTTTTCATCACGACATGCCCACACAGTGACACCACCTACAAGATGAACGCACAAGCATCCATGTTTATCATACAGTTCAACCAACCCGGAAAGGCAAAACTTCAATACAACAGAACGAAACAAAAGATTTTTTTACAGCCTACCTCTAATATCTGGTCGCCTGGCATCAGCCGCCCGTCCTTGGCAACCACGCTTTCAGGGAATATCTCTTGGATGACGATGCAGACCTGAAAAGATAGAAATGTCACAATATGAGCTAAAGTTTCATATTGAGGGAAGACCAAGTTCCATCTTGGCCTGGAGACCTGAAAGGAGCAATCACGACACAATATACACCACAGACCACAGACATTTGGTTATAAACCATCATCAAGCCTTTAACTACTCTCCCACTTCCCAAATGGCACTCTCATTTGTTGTGATATCATGAGATTATTACCACATGAAGCTCAGAATCACAGTTCGCCTCTGAAGTGAGGTGGTTTCAACCAATCCAGCTAGATGATAAAATGTCAAGCAAGAAAACTGAGAAAGCTACAAGTGTCATATATCAGACACCTAGGAGATCATCATATGCGGAGATGAGTTGATAACACTCACATGAAAAGTGACAATTATCATGAGAAAGTGACACGGTATGACAAGCAATCATCAAGAGTCGGATATCTTCCACTGAAAACTGATGCATCATGCCGAAGATGAATATGATCTGCTGACAGCCTGGCACTTGCTCAACGTTGAAAGATGGGTGCTCTGGGGACTTGGCTTGGCCATGTCGGGGATATTTCCTTACTGTATCTACAGAGAAGATGACCGAAAGTGTCTTCGATGGAACAGTGAAAGATGGTTTGGTCTGGAGACTTTGTTTAGCCAGGTTGAGGAGATTGTGGCTGTTTTGCTTGAAATGTAAAACAGCCAAAATTGGTCAAAAGTCAACCTTCTCTTGGCTTAGACCTACAGGACTTAGTATATCATGAATATGATAGTATGCTAGGGGCCACATTGACACACATACTACTGCCCCAGAGAGAAAGAAGAAGACGATGAAGAAGAACCTCAACATGAAATTCTATCAACTAAACTACCATCGAAATAAGATGCCTGTAAACATCCTGTTTGCTGCTGTATACTTTCCACGAATTTCAATCAAGTGTCCACACACGTTATTGCCTCCACACAAACGTACAGACACTTCAAACCAACTCTCAGCAAACACATTTCCAAACGGAACGCTTTGCCATGTTTCAATAACTCATCTCATTTCCCACATCAAAGTTCATGCAAGCGGAAGGCGTGACTGAAATATGGCCAAGGCCTCTTTGGCTATTCAACAGAATATACCAACGCCATGGCAATAAACGTGAGAAGTGGATGCAATCAATATGGTGTGTCAATGGCACCGTTTCATCTCTGGTCAGAACCACCGCTGGATGAAAGTTTGTTCGTTTACACAAGTCACTCAACTTAGAGCAAATATGTGGCCTTCTACGGCCTCATTGGAACATTTCAGTCAAATGTTTCCGTAAATAGTCTCCTTAGTTCATGTCCCTCTTTGCTCAAGTGTTTGTGATGGAACCGTTTGAGCTCTGCGGATGGCCAATAGTTTACCCTTGCAATGAAATCAGCACTTCTAGGTGTAGTGCCTTTAACAGTTTTCAATCAACTCCTGAAGGCCTGGATGCTGGCCGGGGGTTATCACAACGCAAAAGTAACAACCTTGATGGTTAGAATTGCTACGCCTTCTGACCACACTAATTAGGACTGTGGCCTTGAAATGAAATTGTTGGTGGCTATGATAGCATAAAGTCACTATGTGCTATTCCCTTTGGACTTGGACTACGCTCAACCGAGGAGAATGCTATGAATTGGTTAACTCACCACACGCTAATACTTTCATTGGAAAAGGTAATAAATGCGCTGACACCTCCACCATACCACCATGGCCACAATCTTCCAACAATGCGAGGAACAAGTTTTTGTCCATCACACTGTTCCATCAACATCAATTTGATAGCTATACGGCATGAGTGCCCAATTCCTGACTATTTTCAGGAAATGGACTGTTGGTCTGAAGGCGCAAAAATAAGCACCCTTGGCATTGCGATAACTCTCCACATAATAACATGTTAAAAGCTTTAGTTATTCTGATGGGCATCAGCATGGTACTCGAGCCCTTTACTAGATTGAATCTGCCTCATTGCCATATGTTTGTGCTGAGAGTTTTTGTCGCTGTTTCAGAGATGATGTTTTCCAAATTCTTCTACAACTAAGAGGTCCAGGATCAAAACTTGGAGAACTCAAAATTTGTATCCAGGGATGTTTACTATTGTGGAATTTAAGGGACCATGTGGCTGAGCGGGAGACGAGTGCCCTCACACATTTGCAGAAAGCAATGTTGTAAAGTCATCGGGTTCAACAAGCTTGCCTTACTTCTGATGAGAATGAAAGAAATCTCTACCTGAAACTACTCCATACTGAGACTCAAAATCTATTTTCCCAGTGCTGAGATCATCTCAGCTCAAATGTCGCCAATATTTGCAGTCACATTAAGGCATGCAGTCATACGCTGAATGGAAGAACACCATGGCTAAGTAATCCAAACCATTATAGCTATTCAGTGAATGATACGCTCACGTATCCAGTAACACTGATACGAAATTGTCTCCTGCCTACGAAGCAGGGCACCGATTATGAGGCTTTTATTCAATATCTCGGTATTTATTTCTACCTATACCGGAGCAGTAATGGGTTTTTGGGATCTCCCCACAGAGATGAGATCAGCGTGGTTAGATTCGCTTGTAAACTGGGTATACACAGACTTCACGTTGTTACTATTCGCTTGTCACTTTTTAAATGAACAGACAAGTTTTAACCAAACAGCAGGCTACATAGTTTGCCAACTTTTATAGGAACTTAGCAGCCGTGAGGGAGAAATAGGGTACCAACTCCACCCAGTGTATGGTAGCAGGACCTACAGGACCAAGAGACAACTCAAGTACCCAACCACTCAATTGACAAAAACTGTCACAGCAATGACAATGTTTCGTTCGGACCAGCTAATTGATAAAGCCAATGCATCACTCCCCTTATAACCAACACGAACATGTCACAGTAATTCATATCCAAAGTTAAAACCGTGATTATATCAAAATCGTTCGGTGATCCATGGGCATAAATCGGCTAATCCCGACTCATTCATTTCCAACCGACTCATTCCTGTCATCCTACGAATAACATTGATGCAATTTGGCTATTGTTGGCCCGCAGTGGTTGAAGAAGCTAATGACCTGGACTGACCGCTGGTTGACCAGTGTCTTCATGTTGATGATGATAGATGTTACGCTCAAATGATATCGAAACCAGGGCGGCCATCGTCTTAGCTGGGGCAATCAGGACTTTAGAGGTCCGGTTCTTCCATACTTACCCGCCTGTGAATATAAATACTAAGAGACTTCCACGTGTCTGTGTGAACAGTAGCCGGATACGCAGCCTAAACGAGATGAATACTGCCACCGGGAAATCTCAACACCCTTTACCAAAATCCTTCCCAGCCAGAAAGCATAATCACTGGGCAATAATTGGTGCTGACCAGGAACCACAGCAAAACACCTAGAGCAAATTGGAACAACATGGAACACAAGTGCACTTGTGCTTGAAACTCAGAGGTTTTCAAAATAAGTGTATTTTATTTAGTGATATTTTTACTGAAGAGAAAAGCACATCTTATTTTTTCTTTATTTTTTTATTTTTAAGATACTGTAAACCCAATAATCTTCAGTTATTTCACAAAAACTCTTGATTAAATATAATATCATGGCATAAGTGGCCAAAAGAGTAATATCCTTAACCACCTATCACTTTTGGTTGCATACAGCTATAAGCCCTCCAAAATGTTGACAAAAACAACCACCCGCTAGGTTTTGAAATCAAAATCAAAACATCCATGAGAACAAGCAAGAAGATCCACCACCAAGGAATCCTAGTTGCATGATAGATTATTCAAAGTTCTGGTCTACATCAAGAACATGAAGCTCACATATTCTTAGGGTCGACAGTACATGTAGTTCCATGATAACTTTATGAAATGACTGAAGTAATGGGGTCGGCAGTACATGTAGTTTCGTAAATTAACTTACTGTGATTGGTTCGTGGCCAGGTGACCTCATCGGTGTTCCATCACGCTACAGAGTGCAGCACAAAATAAAAAAATATTTTCCGTATAAGCGCGCTTCAAATAAGGATGCGCTAGTCATACGGATATTGGCGCAAGCGCTTGGAAACTTATAGAACTTAGCAGCAGTCATGAAGAGACCAGCATCAAATACATATAAACCTGAACTTCTCAGACAAGCAGTGATGGCCCAAAGGCTCAGGCAACATCCCTTCAAAGTGGTGATTTTGCACATTGGGGTAGATATCACGCTAGACTCTTTTAATTACAAATGTTACCACAAATACAACTACAGAACATGCAATTCTTACCAATAACTGTGTACATTCTCACATAGCCCAAAACATTTTACACGGATTTAACAATAGTTTTGCTCTCTGCACCGTTGCTGTGGTTTCTAGCTACGACCAATTATACCAGAGTGTTATATGGACTAAAGTAGGCCCTCTACTTCATTTATTACACCTCCTATCAAACCGGATAGCAATTGCAGTCAAGCGACTTGCTTCAGACTAAAACTAGATGGGGCAATAGTAAAGTGCCTTGCTTCATGTCTCAACTTACCAGTGGGGTATCACATCCACCAACGATGGACATGCCCAGATCATAGCACCCTCGTTGTATCTCGACTGTGGTCACCTCACCTTCGATGACCGGCACCTTTGGAAGAACTGAAAAGAGAAAAGGACACAATGATAAGTAAATGGTAAATCATGACGTTGGGTTTGGATCTTAAATGACCAGAATGGAAGCGTGTGCAATTGGATACAGCAAATATCTTGTCACCTTTCTATGGAACCTTAAGATGAAGATATGTCCCCTGAATATGCCTGCAAAGAACAACCAATTTAGGACCAAATCTAGTGTCCTTAGTAGAGAGGGTGTCCTTAATACAGAGGTGTCCTCTAAAGGAGGTTCCACTGTACCTCTGGAGAGAGCATGGAGAGTGTGGTGACAAACTTATACAAGGCACATCCTTCATTATGACAGTGCATTACTCAGATCCCAAATTACAGTCTGACTCTCACCCAGAAAGGGTTAATTAGCTAACTAAAGGCTAATACCAACATACATCATCCACTGTCAGATTTGGGAAGATACCAACAAATGACTGTGAGACTCATTACTTTGTGAGCAAGCACGACTCCCAGGGCGGCCATAGCAGACAGCAAGATCAGTCTTCGCTACCGCGGGGCTGCTTTGTCTTAATTATTCTAATCACTAAAGCAAACCTGTCGTACTCTAGCTAATCCTTCCACTTTGGCAGCTCTCCTATGGCGGAAAGTCATTTCTATCACAGTACATATCTCAGACCTTGACCATCTTGAAAATATCATCATCAACTGAACATTATTACAACTGCATGGATGACAGTGTCCTTCTGAAGACAAAACAATCAAGCTTTGCAGTGCTGGGGTGAAGGCAGCACTAGGGTCATAGGTCTAATTGTGTCACCCATTCTTTCCCAAGGTGGTCTTGAGCAAGGATGGTCATGTTAGTGAGGTGGGCTCCGATTACCCGTGTTTATTCTAGAGATAATGCCATTGAATTCTTATTCAAAGCACGACAAATCTTCTTCCCCTACCCAGGAGAGCAGGATGAATAGTGCCAGAGCTGACTGGTAATCCGAGCCACCCTTCCATCAATCTGTTTACAAAAGAACAATACCCTTGTCACCTGTGACACATACAGCTTCAATCTGTCCATCTCCAATGCGAATAATCCCCACTCAATCATCGTAATCCAGTTACACCCGGATTGTAAGGCTGCTGTTGCAAAGCAGCCATCGTAGTCAAGCTTATTTCTTTATATTCACTTTCAACATCGCGACAGGTAACTTGCTGTACAGCGCTGGAAAGGAATTTGACGAAGAACTTGCTGCACAACAGAAAGGTGGGCTCCCTTTGATAAGGTTTTCCTCCTCTCAGCCTGCCTGTTTTGTCAATTACGAGGGATTTCTATTCCATTTCATCAGCAGTAGTTTTTGATTAGGTGTGGTGCGTCATCACTGTCAATCAGTGAGATTTCAGCATGGTTTGGAGATCCGGTTGTCTGATTGAATTTCGTTGCTGTAGAATGATGTCAACCCATTTTGATCTAAAAATTCTACGATATTTGAAAAGATGATCATCAGGATGATAAAATACAGTCACCAGAGCAAATGTTTCAAAATAGATTAATAATTTTCGTTACGATATCCAGAAAGGCACAGAGGAATCACCAAGGAATTCTAATTCCCAATTAAGAAATCACACATTGATGAACCAAGATTATGAACGTCCGTCTGCTCGTGAATGTCATCTGGCAGTTTCAATAACCCACTCAAAAAGCCACTCGGCTATGTATAATACATTTGTCACAGGAATATGGGAAGGCATTTGCGGAGTAATTTTTTCCAAATAGGTGAACACTTAGCGGTAATAACATTAATCCGGGGAAGCGGGAGGCTGCGGTTGGGAATAATTCAATCTGGAAGTCAAGAAGGAATTAGTACGAGAATAATCATCATCATATGTCATGCTAATTGATTGCTAATTGCTTTCAGGACGAAGCTGCCATGTTCAATTCTCGTAGCGGATCGTAAATTGTTTTATTGGATTATAATCCATTAGCGGGATGCCTCGCCATGTGGTTATACCACCGTGTGGTGGGACCAGAGGTGTCGTTCCGGCAGTAGTGGACACACATTTAGTATAGCGTGATGTTGCATAGTGCGGTCAGTGAAGATGGCACACACATCAAAGTGTGAATGGCTATTTAAAACATGGTGAGGTTTGGGCTCTAGACCCATAAAAGTAGTGGCTTCAAGTCAGGTCAACTCTTTATTCACAAGTTTATATTCCCACCAAAAACCCAGAAATTAGAGAGTAACGTAGGGAAGCATGGCATTCACTATCAAACACAAGATCTACTTTTTACCAATGAAAATAAGTAATTGCTTTTCTTTTTTCCCCCTATTCCTATCCAGGCAAAACACACGCTGAGCGATAGAGATTTTGATGTGGTAAATGATAGCCGAAAACTCAAAAATCGATATTAAACAAGCCATCTATAGCTCTATCAGGAAACAAGCAAGGAAATCATAACCGTACATCTTTTTATAAATCTTAATACCAAAGAATATCGGGTGAAAAAAATCTGTTCATTCTTCACTTATCTGATTTGCAGACATATGTCTCGTATCCGCTCACTGAATACCTCAAATAGAGTATTCACAATTTTCATATAATATCTGTGTGAACGACTTTCTAAAATCTGTCTCAAGTTGTGAATGTAGCGAATCAAGTCAATCCTATGACAGACTAGAGTAAAATTTCAGTTTTGATCAGGTGGCGGGATTCCCAAGAGATTGAGGTAATAGAGTTTTCTGGTCGTTTCTCGATATGAGAAGTGATTTCGTCCCAGAATTGAAGCATTACTTAAGATAAGTGTTTCTGGTGTGGTTTCATGCTATTTTACAATATAAATGGCCGAGATAGAAAGTTGGTTTTGGTTTTGAGAACTATTTGGTAAGATAAGTCAGTTCTATCTCATACAAATAGCTGTTCTTCTACTGAAGGACTTCAAATTTTAAACCATAAATCATACTATTTCACCAAGGGTTTCCATTACACCCCACTAATGATGTGGTGGTAATCAATACTTCTCCATCACTGGAGAAACAATGAGACTGTGTCACACTGTGTCACGCACCTTCGAACATGAGTTATAGTCTGACGCCCCACATTCATTAAGCTAATAGGCGGGCAGATTCATGTCACCATGATACTGCCCTTTAACCTTGGTTATGGGAACAGTGGGAGGACTTTGTGCTCCAAGAGTCATTACCCATCACCACAACCACTGTGACCAAGTGATTGCAGTGAAGGGAAGTCTCCATAGTGGTCAACTTATGCATGGTCACAATCTCTGCGCAAGAAACAATCACAGAAGAGGAGAAATCCAGGGTCATTATCGATAAATCTCTGTCCCAAACCATAAAATCTTTTTGGTTCCCATGATTTGGATAAAATCAATTCTACACTATGACCATGCGTCAGGGGATGAAAGCGTTAAATTGGGCCACTGTGACCTCAATTCACCTCTGGCATTTTTTTCCACTTTTCCCTGGCCTCCCTTCCTGAAATATACATCTGCGCCGAGCCACTAATGGCAAATTAGGAACTACTTCCACGTGAAAGATTCAGAGACAAAAAATGGCTGTACTTTATTTACGGTCGACCAGGTTTATCTCCGATGCGACGATGTGGGTTGAGTTGTGTTTTTGCCCAGGTTGTGTGGCTAGGGATAATGAAGAAGACAGGTGTGGTACCGTGGTTTATAGTTCCTTGCAAGGGAATGAGTTCACAATGCCTGATCACGGCCCAAATTGGTCACATCCTAATGGGCAATGGTTTCCTGAGCCTCTCAAACCAGCCATAAACCCTCTCACGAGTCGATGTCATACATCCAACTGATTTTCCCATTATGCATGTTTTTGAAGTGTTCCCCAGTAAAACTTGCAAATTGATTTTCTGACGATCCCGATTCGGTTAATTTTGCAATCAAAATCACTCATGGAATACAGGTTATGATAATGCAGTCAGATCCTTCGTACGTGAGACTTTTACCCGATAATCAATTGGCAGAAACATCTATTATTTGGAGGTACCCAACTTTTGGAGATATTGATTTATGTAAAATGATCATGTCATGATGTGTTTAGCAAAGACTTAGCCAATTTTGCTGCTCTACCGTGACAACTAATATTTTCATAAATTAGAATCTGGCCAATTTGACATTCATTGCATGCCTGGAGTTGAATTGATCAAATCATTGATTTGCGTACACAGAATCTGAAAAAAGATCAACACAAAATATTTTTTGACAAAATATTCATCGTAAATTTCATGCATGTGGTGTGCGTGATTTGCCTCAATGATTTGGATATCAAATAAAATTGCAAAAACTTCATCAAATAATCAGCGAGAACATTCAACTCCCGAGGCCCGCAATGCCTGCCCCTTACAGATACCACACACAACTAACACTACAACAACTTCTTGACAAGCTATTAAAACATCAATAATAATTACATTTATGAGACTTGAAATTAGTAGGCTCCAGATAAACTTCGGGATAATCCATAGGGTTACAGATAATCCGTATTCGTGAGTTACGTTTATCCAGAGATCCATATTTGCTACAGAGTTTAATCGGCTCCACCGACTCATACCATCCATGCATCATTTTCCCCTCATCAGCCTACGCTAGAAATATCCCAACTGTTGATTGGATATCGCGACGTTGATATATAAACGATGGGAGATGCGGCCAGCAGCATTCTTATATAACAATTGGCATTGTGGTATCAATGATGCCCCGTAGTCTCGAGGAAGCAGCTGGATGGATTGGGTAAGTGATGGGAGAGGCATATCACGATCGTCAGGTGTATACTCGTATCCAAGGCGATGGCAACATCCTCAATTGGAGGTAACCGCAATGAATGACGTGAGCTAACTGATCACAGTCAAAAAGTGATAGGAGCAAATAAGCTACTGGTTCTTTACAGCAATGTCAGAAGATTACACTTGTAAGAAAGAAAAGCAATCCAAGTGGATTAAAATAGTTACAGTGAACCACATACATCCTGTTAGTTTGATTTCATCTCCATTAGAATACATAGAATGAAGCTAATGACAAGTTAGCCATTCCTTGGTATTGGATACCATTGTCACCCACAGGAACGATGTAAATGGTTCTCAGAGGTGAAGAACACCATCAAGACACCACCAGCTATCCTAGAGTTGTGCTATGTCAATAAATGATGTGCGTCAATATAGATTTCTCTACTCCGGATGCAGCATTTAGCATCTGACTATTCCTGATCCACGGCGGTATCGATATGATGGCAGTAACCCACCGATAAGTCACATGAACTATTAGATTCAACTGTTTTCGTGAAAATTATCGTTGGATAAGCGAGAAGCTCTAAGTGCATGAATGTTTCATCATAGTCCCAGCGTAGCGCATAAAATGAGCTCGATAGTTCCGCTAAGAAAGAATACTGTTAATGCGATAATACAACTGTCAACATCGTAAGCTATTAGATTAGGCCAAGCAAACAATGTTCATGTAATTTGCTTCTCGTCCCCACCCTTCCCATTATTTTGTCCTGTGCACCATTTGACATAGGTTGGGTTAAGTTCTTCCCAAGATGGTTCATTCAAGAAAGAATTGCCTTTGCCAGAAATGGTGACCATGGCAAAGAGAAGTGCAGTAATCCTGCACCATATGTTCCATCCTCTTTTCAAGAACTGCACAAAAATATCACCAACAGCGTGCGACTGTGACTCTCACCAATGATTACGCAAACATTGCCACGGAGGTAAATTCCTTGGCTAGAATGTCATGTTTGCACACAGAATCCACACGGGGAGAAATGGGAAGATTGAGCGGGAGGTGCCATCAGTAAAAACCTGCCTGTGTCTACATCACAGGCATCAGAAGAAGCACTCTAATAGTCTCACCGGCGATTGAACCAGAATAGTAATCAACCAAATCCAAGTTACATTGGTAAGGATGCTTCCTTTTCATAGCTTGTGGGTGAATGTCTCGAATCTTTATAAATATTCATCAAAAGCAACATGTCAATCCTTACAGAACTGTTAGGGACAGAGCAGTTAATTACACTGGCTTCGCTACTGAGGTGGATGTCTCTGCCACTGACGTGATCTCTGGTGATGTCTCTGGGATTAGAAGAGAAACGTTTCTAAGAAAAGTCTGAACATGGAAGAGACAACATATCACTGTCTCTATCTTTGACTTCCACACAGTCAATGGTAATTGGAGATCAAACCCATTTACGGGCAATTACACTTACACCGTCAGCATGTGATACCAATCACCAGATCCCTGTATCCTGATGGTGACTGTTAACGAAGACCCACCCTATCGGTGTATGGCGCCGCTTCATCAGACACAAGACATGTCATGCTTCTGAGCACCACCTTGACAACATTCCAACCACTTCAAATCTTAAGGTCAGTAACAACCACCTTCTTGTCTTTGTGTTGGAACTGTAGAGCATAAGGTCCCAGACATGATGACCTTCATGACAGAATGGCAAGGGGGGGTACAATTCAAACAACAGTTAAACACAGCAGCAGCAGATTCGGGGACTGCAGAGCTCTCTGTCTCTTCCCCAGATATGATAAATGATATCACCTCCCAGGATCCAAGGCAGATCAATGCCTGCTTTGTCTGGAACACAACGAGATCAAACAACTCATTTGGGGCGAGTCTCGTATTACTCGTATTACTGGCAGAATATAAGCATGAAACATTCATATGCGCAGTGTCTATCTGGAGGAAATCATCAAACAGGTGGTCAACCTTTTTTGGTGTCTGCACCGATTGATTTATACCAACTAGCTGGTCATACCACCTGTTGGAGACATCTGAGATGCATTACCCTCTTATAAGCCAATTGTCGGGCAATAGCGATACCCCTTCTTGTTTTGACATCATGATACAAAGCTGATGGAAGAATTTCATCACAAAATGAAGAACTGAACAAAATCTGGTGGAGTTTTTGATTGTTTTACAGACTACAAACAACACCCTCGACATCGCTCAGACCCTCTTCATGTTAAATCAAGCTTTATGGCTCTAATGACTTGTTTGATCTCTGCTGATACGTCCTAACAGATTGTTTCATCTTCGTCGGTAAAGACAAAGCAGTCTAATCTTTGTTTGATCCAGCGAGGATGTAACCTCTCTTTGATCAGGCAGAAAGACTCAAGCTCTCAAAAGACTGGAGCAAATCACCAGTCACATTTTTATGGATGTTCTCTCGGCATATTGACTGCAGCAAACGTTTTCCAGCTCCTGGTTTTGTCAGCATAATATCATGATCAGCTGTAAGTTATCAAGCTTAAGTTGTTTATTGTCGGGGCTATCAATAAGACAGAGTCAGATGGGTTAAGAAGGGGTATTTCAAAAGTCATCTTCATCACCTCAGATGATCGAAGTTCAAAGCAGATGGATAGATGAAAGCAATCATGCTAACAGATCAGTGACACTGCCCAAGGTTCACTACAAATGCACCTGCTGATAATGACTATAGAGAACTTAACAAGGTAGTAGGCTCGGAATGACAAGTGCTGAGACAACCTAATGAACAGATATACACTACTTGTAGTATCAGACCTATCTGACATGATGAAAGGAAAAGAAATCCATCGTCACGATCCAATATATCAAAGTTCAAGGCAGAAACACACATTGTAGATGAAGACACTCCTGCTCTCGGCTGATCAATGGGGCAACTAGGGCTTGGCTACAAACACACCTGCTGCTAATGACTATTGAACTTCACAATTTCTTCTAGGTAGGAGGAAAAGTGAAGAATGATGTGACGCCCTAAGAAAGTGCAAATATAAGGCTAGCACTGATGTATAGTTCAGAGTTGCTCTGAGCATGGACGTGAATTCACAACAGGGTTTGATTTTAGCAGCGGTCCCATTGCCAGACACCTCCTAGTTCTAGGGAGGGCAAACTCTTTGTGTAGAGGGGACAACTGGTTTGTGAAGAAGGACGACAAGCTCCACTTGGCAGGTTGCCTGATCGGCAACGTGACCAAAAGCATCAGTAACGACCACTAACAACAAACAGCAAATCATCTGACAAGAATCCTTAAGTGAAAGACGAACACTTGTCTGCAATATTTATTTCATAATCTGTAGCAAGAAGAGAGATTCCAATAGTTAAAGACTACCTCATCTCATAGCACAGACATCTGCCATTAACAAGAAATGGACGTGACCTTACTTCCGTCCATTCTGAGTTGTCGACTGATCAACTGAAGTACAATGAAACATGCAACACAGTAATCCTCAACTCTGCATCACACCATCACTTTAATTGGTCTCTCAGAGAAGTGAGCAAGAATCACACCACACCTTCAGCTGCTCCTTCGCCAAAGTGAATGAAACAGCACTTGTGAATGAACTGACACGCAGCTATTACAATGAACGCATCATGCGCAAAGGTCATCAAGCTTACATCAACTCAACATCTCCAATAACCAATATGACTCAAAAGTGAACTGCAGACTAGCAATCTTTATTGCCACAGGTGACAAAAATTGCTATCCTGTGAAGGCAAACAGGTATCTACGGCAAAACCCATCATGGCTGTGAACTCTTTGTTTTTATCGCACTTGGCAGTGATGACCATTTTTACCCGTAGACCAGCAATCTTTTGATCACATTACTGAAACCATTAATTTGACCAATGCGGTTCATCCCCAGCTCGACAAGTAAGGCTATCAGGCAGATGACATTCCAGCCAACACTGATCTAAAAGTGCATCACAGCAAACTATTTAATCGTGGAGCTTGGCTCAATCAATGTGCTCCCGCATCCCATTTGCCTCTTGCTGGGTCTATTTTGGAAACCGATGTCTATTGATGTCCATTTCCAAAGTAACGCCAGGCTCCCAGTACATACGTATACAGTTACATACACAAACTTTACAGCTCAACTTTAGGTGAGTCGGTCTTACAGCAAAACTACCGATCAACTGATAGACTGAGTCTCTGTTGCGAACCAATCAGACACATCCCATGTGGTCTCGGCAGCCAATCAGAGGGTGTGAAATCATGCACTGTCGCCCCAGCGGGTGTCCAAGAACATTCAATGCAGACTAATTGCTGGCTATTAATTAGAAAGAAACTAATTATGACCCATTGTATTGGAAAACAAGATTGTGCTATAAAACACCATCTTAGGCATTTAACATAGTCTTGCAACAAACGTTGAACTTCATTTTAACCTGGGGAACATCCAAGCCAACATTTCCAATTTGCTAAGCCAAGAGGTAAACTAAGATATTTGGTATCCATGGTATTCAAGTAGAAAAACCAATATGTTGCATTCCTGGGAGGCAGATGTGATTGAGGTGGCCACTCATACCTGCAAACCCAACTCGGCTTAGAAGGCAAAAGGTCAAACTCTCTTACTTGAGATCTAGTTTTGTCATCAATTCAACATATGGGGTCTCAGAATGTAATCATGTCCCCAGTATAACAACTTTTTTGTGCAGGGGAGTAAACCCCCTGTTTATATGGGCAGAGGATCCAATGGGGTACCTATTCCCTCTTTCTTATAAAAGGTCAGATATGTTATGGACCTTTCCTTCACTTGGATTTGGCCTCTTCTGCTTGGATTGTGCACATTTTACATTGCCAAAGGAACAAGCAGTGATATAGCATTCTAGATGAGTGTCAACAATGCACCGAGAATGCCAGCCTCCGTCTCCAATGACATGCCAAGGAACCTCCAACAGGGCGACTATTCTATTTAAATTGTCAGCTTTTGCTTGAGCCTTATCCATCTGCAAGAGCAACTCTGAAAGAAGCTTACCATACTGACTCTAAGCCCTTTCATAGCTTTTACCTAGTCAAACAGTAAAATGTCATAAGAAGTGAATTGAGCTCTCCTTAGAAAAGCTTGCGACCATATGATCTGAGTAGTGATAATGTGATCTCAACAGAAGAGAAGTCCTGAAGAAGCCAAGCTATGTATTGTATCTCTTATCTAATATTTCATCACAAAGATGTAGGAGATCAGTGCATTAGCTCATAGCTAATTTGGTTAGAAGGAGATAAATCTTCTCATCAGTAAAATACCATGTGTCAAGCTGTCGAATCTGGAAGCTGACTTTCTAAGGTATCCCAGGGATGGTGAAGGAGTTTGACATCCTCATTGTCCGATGGATGATACCGTTATAAAGTGCTGACATCCGTAAGGATCTCATTGGGGGCGTTGCCCGTACTTGTGGTGATTTTCCCAAGGGACGTTGACAAGGGGACATTTCCTGAGTAAATTCGACACGCAGGCTCTTGGATAGCAACAACTCGGTACGCTCTGCCATATGACGTCACATGCTAAGTGATGGTTGGTTTTTTGACTTGACGAATGTTGGTGAACAACTTTATTAACTGCTAAACGCCTTAAGAGGTAAGATAGACTTCTAAACAGTATGCCCCCATTAACTGGTTGATCCAACAGGTCTGTTACAGACAAAATCAATATATATATATTACATATTTCTTATCCTTCATGCTGGCTAACTGTTTCTCTTTCTATTGATTTATGTAGGCCTATCTGAACTTTAGCCTTATCTTAGCAGTTCCCAGAGTGTCAAGCCGTAAAAGTTAATTAATACTGTCACAAAGTTCATGTTGAAGTCATTGAAGATTTTTGGGTCATCTGGAGTCAGTGAGATGTACACCGTCAAGGAAGCAAGATGAACATTTAAAGGCTACTTTTTGTATTACTTTCAAGTTAAATTCCAGAGAAACTTAAGAGTCCCCAGCTTTGTAAGTTTGATTCCGGTTCCCGATTTATATCAATATATTTCTCATGTTAATATCTTTTAGGTAGTATCACTAGCATTAGGCTTATTTGAATGATTAATTTTACAGATTGAACCGCCGCCGCCACCGCCGCCATCACTATATAGATGAAGACATCATCATCATCGTTAGAATCTCCAAAGTCATGTTATGTAAAGTGAAAGATCAAAAGGGGCAAATAAAAGGCGTGTTTCTTTTTTACGGGACACAACTTCGTTCAAGTTATTCTTAAGGATATTTGGTACATCTCATTCGAAACTACATTTTCTGTTCAATAAAGGAATTCTGGATGGAATTACCTTTTTTGGTCTTTCGACTTTCGAAGGAACTCACTCCTTATCCAAGGATAGCGGCCGACCATATGGGTCACGTACCTCACGACGTAAGGTTCGATATGTTAGTGATTTGAAGCTGATCAAGCCCAAGGCTGTCCGACACAGATTGTGAAAATGGCGTTTTCCATGGTGCCCCAAAGGGATCTAAAGGTGTTAAAGAAGAAACGGTCGACCGCAAAGGGACTATTGACTAGAAAAGGCAACGAAATTCAGACATTATTGGACTGTGTTGATTCTTATGGACAGTTATCAAGGATAAATGATTTAGGCGAAGAACTAGGTAGGCTGTTCACAAACTTTCTTGCATGCCATAATGCATATCATAGTCTTCTTTACAGTCCAGAAGATATTGCTGAGTCGAGGTTGTATGTCGATAGGGTTGCGCGTTTCATGGGTCAACGCTTAGAAGAGATATCTTCTTGGTCTGAGGCTTTAAAAGACAGGATCTCAGAAGGGGGGGTCAGTAGTGTCGGTTCAGATGTAAGCTCATTTGATACTAGTGTCAGCCCAGATGATTCAATTTCAACCATGGCTTCTGATCACAGGTCTGTCAAAGGTCGTAGCAGCACCCGTAGCGGCAGCCACAGGTCCAATGTTTCCATGGCCCAGATGCGGGCAGCAGCCAATTGTGCCGTTTATGAAGTAGAGGCGTCACTACTGGCTGAGAGACAAGCTCTTGCCAAGAAGGAGCTCGAGATGGTACAACAGCGGGAAGAGCTTGAGCTGAAGGCAAAATTGGCGCATGCTCGGGCCAAGGAAAGGGCATGTTCCATGGTTCACTCAAGTAGAACGTCACCTACTAATGAGAAGGTGGGCGTTTCCGGGAATGAGTCACAGGACAAGCCAAAGCGTGACCCCGGACAAGTAGGCCTAATTCCCGACCCTAGATTGAATCCCAGGCAACCTGCGTTTCATCCCGGCCAAGTTCATGGCAACATCTCCAATTACCAGTCGACCCCGACCCCGATGGCTCCAGAAAGTGTCACCACCAATTTCCTTAGACCTACTCCATTTCAAGGAAACAATGAAGTAAGTACATGTATCCAGGCAACGGAGGTACCAGTAAGTCACGTGAGTGCACTTCCGGATGCACTTATGGAGGTTTTGCATCAAGGGCAGCAGCAGCAAAGGTTGTTATTGAATACACTGCAGTTGCCTAAGGTTGACCTGATGACCTTCGATGGGGATCCTCTCAGGTATTGGTTGTTTATAAGAGCGTTTGAGAACTCTGTTGACCGTGACCTAATTGATGATAGTGTCAAGCTAAGTAGGCTTCTCCGTTACTGTACTGGAAAGGCAAGGCAGGTAATTGAGTGTTGTGCAGTTAAGGACCCTACAGAGGGTTACAAGCTTGCCAGGAAACTTTTAAAGGACCGGTTTGGCAGTGATTTTGTGGTGAGTCAGGCCTGGGTTAACCGGATTGTCAACAGAAAGCAAGCCAAGGGTCCAGAAGCGATAAGAGATCTAGCTGATGACCTGAAAAACTGTGTTGAAACTTTGACTGCAATGAAACAGTTGGATCGCTTAAACGATTCGTACTTGGTGCAGATCGTTGAGAGGTTGCCACAGTATCTTCAGAATAGATGGAAAAGAGTGGTCCAGAAGATACGGAAAACCAAGGATGATAGGCCTAGTCAAGGAAACCCAGGCATTAAGGACCTTCTGCAGCTTATTTCTGAAGCCGCAGAGGAAGAAAATGATCCTGTGTTTGGTAAGTGTGGTGCTAAGGAATCCAAGACAGAATCCAACCACAAGTCGAACAACAAGCAAAGACCTGGTCATGGGTCAACGTTCAGTATCCAGACGGATACAGGTTACCAAGGTTCAAGTGGTGATAAGCCCAGGGTACCCAAATGCCTGGTATGCAAAGAGGCGCATCATGTGACGGCCTGTGAAATATTCAAGAAGATGACGCAAAATGAGAGATGGGTAACTGTGAGAGACAACAAGGTCTGCAAGAATTGTTTGAAAGGACCGCATTTTGCATCAAATTGTCGTAATCCTCCTGCATGTAAAGTTTCTGGCTGTGGGAAGAAACACAACACGCTCCTTCATTTGGATGGCGCTCCTGCACCCAAGTCTCGTGCAGACGGGCACGATGTTCAAGAGAAGAAGGCCGATGTCAAGCCGCAACCTGCAAGGTCCAATGCCACAGTTTTGTCCACTGGGGCCGGTATCAACCGTATTGCCTCGCCAATCATTCCGGTAAAGGTCAAGGGTATCGGAGGGAATGAAGAAGTCATAACCTATGCGATGTTGGACAACTGTTCTACGGCAACACTATGCACGGAAAGTCTGGCGACCAAACTTGGACTAAAGGGAAAAACGGCAATTACAGAATTGACAACAATAGAGAGGAAAGACAGTCGATTTGAGACCACGATTTATGGATTGGAAGTGGCTGACCTCGATGGTAAGGAGGTTATTACTCTTCCTCATGTTTTCTCCAAGTCTAATCTCAACGTTAGGCCTAATGACATAAAACCGTCCGACTTAAATGACTGGCCTCATTTACAAGGACTTGATATTCTGACGGTAGACACTGACAAGGTAGACCTACTTATAGGACAGGACGTGCCGGAGGCTTTGGTCCCACTGGAGGTCAAGAGTCACGATGACGATCCCCGAAGAGTACCGTACGCTGTAAGGACAGCCCTGGGATGGACCCTAAATGGACCATTTGGAGAGAATGGAAGGACTGATGAGCGGCACAGCTGTCACTTTATCAACAATGACACAAGTCTACAGCAGCAGGTCGAGCGATTTTGGAAGCTCGACAATCTAGGTGATGGAACTGGTCTATCCATGGATGATAGAAAGGTGGTTGACCTTTGGGATAGGACAGCCGTGTTACAGGATGGACATTATACTTTGCCCATACCATTCAAACAAAGGCCTCCAAATTTACCGGACAATTACAGTATGGCGAAGAAAAGGTTGGAAAGCCTAGGAAGAAGGTTTCAGAAAGATGCTACCCTACATGAGAGGTACAACACTGAGTTCAAGACCCTGCTGGAAGAAGGTTATGCAGAATTGGTGCCTGATGAAGAAATAAGCAGAAAGGACGGAATGGTCTGGTACCTCCCTCACCATCCCGTACTGAACCCAAAGAAGCCAGAGAAAACCAGAATTGTGTTTGACTGTGCTGCGAAACACAGAGGAACCTCACTGAATGAAAATGTGCTCCAAGGTCCTGACTTGACCAATAAGTTGATTGGAGTACTGTTGCGGTTCCGCCAGGAGAAGGTAGGGTTCACGTCAGATGTGCGGGCAATGTTTAATCAGGTCAGGGTTGAAAAGGATCATAGGGATGTGCTCCGCTTCCTGTATTTCGACGAGGGTGATATAACGAAGGCTCCAAGGATTTATAGAATGCGAACACATATCTTTGGTGGGGTTTGGAGCCCCAGTGCTGCAAACTATGCATTGAAGAAGACTGCAGCTGACAATGCTTCAGACTTCCCTCCTGAGACAGCTGAAACCGTAAATAGGTCAATGTATGTAGATGATGTCCTTGGAAGTAAGGTAAATGACCCTGAGGCTATTGTACTGGCAACCAGTCTTCGAGAAATGCTCAAGAGAGGAGGAATGGATGTCATCAAATGGGCCAGTAACAGCCGGGTTCTCTTGAAAGCCATTCCAAATTCTGACTTGGCCATGGGGATGAAGGACCTAGATTTAGACAGCGATGGTCTACCCACTGAACGAGCTTTGGGAATGGTTTGGGATGTAGAACAGGATACCTTCAGACCGTGTATTACCACACAAGATCGCCCCATGACAAGACGAGGAGTGCTTAGCATCCTGAGTTCTGTTTATGACCCTCTAGGATTGGTTAGTCCATTCGTGTTGAAAGCGAGGACTATATTCCAGGATCTGTGCAGAGAAAAGTTAGGGTGGGATGATGGAATGTCCCAACATCAACAGCAGCAGTGGAACAGGTGGCTTGAAGATTTACCAAAGCTTGAAAATTTCTCTGTGCCACGATGTCTGCGTTCAGAAGATCTGGACACTGTAGTACATAACCAGCTGCACCATTTTTCAGATGCATCTGAAGGAGGGTTTGGCGCGACAAGCTACCTCAGACAAGAGGACATATATGGACGTGTCCATTGCGCACTAGTAATGACCAAGGCAAAGTTAACCCCATTAAAGACCACCACCATCCCAAGGCTGGAACTTACGGCTGCTGTCGAAGCAGTGAAACTAGACAAACTTCTGCGTAGCGAGCTCGAGATCCCTCTCTGCGAGTCTGTCTTTTGGACAGACAGCATGATTGTACTTTATTACATAAGGAATGAGACAAAGAGATACCAGACCTTCGTGGCAAACAGGGTGGCTAAAATCCACGAGAGCACAGTGCCTACTCAGTGGAGGCATGTACCCACAGATCAGAATCCGGCAGATGATGTATCACGGGGTATGACAGCCGATGAATTGATTGGAAGCGGAAATGATCGGTGGAGAAACGGACCAGAATTCTTGAAACAGCAGGAGACGCAATGGCCTAAAGAGCCCATTGTTATTGAGACTGAAGGAATGATTGAGGTCAAACCGGAGGTGAAGGTTTATGCAACGAACCCGACTCAGGATGGAGGACAACAGGCAATCAGCACGATGATAAATCACTATTCCTGTTGGTATAGGCTCAAGAAAGGGATTGCATGGATGCTGCGACTGAAGAAGGTGCTACACCAGAAGGTCAAGAATAAGGACATTCCCGGACAAGTTGCCATGACCCCTCCAAGACGTGGCCTCACTGTAGATGAACTTTTGGAAGCTGAGCAGGAGGTGCTGAAATTCGTGCAGAAGAAGGCATTTGGTGACATTCAGGCAAACTTCAAGACCTGCAAGCTAAAGAAGCTGAACCCAGTGCTGGACAGCGATGGGATCCTGCGTGTGGGTGGTCGATTGGAAAACTCCAACCTTCCTGATGAAACCAAGCACCAGATCATATTGCCGAAGAAACACCATGTGGTGGACTTGATAGTTCGTTACTATCATAATTTGACGGGCCACTCGGGATCGGAAAGGGTACTGACGGAAGTCCGTCAGAAATTTTGGATAATCAAGGGAAGGCTGGCCGTAAGAAGGAACAACACAAAATGTCTGCACTGTCGCAAAAGAAATGTGAAACCAATGATTCAACAAATGGCAGACTTGCCAAGTGACCGTGTTGCTTCCCCTAGAGCCGCCTTTTGTCATGTTGGATTGGACTACTTCGGCCCATTTCAAGTTAAACGAGGCCGCAGCATGGTGAAGCGGTATGGCTGCATATTTACCTGCCTCACGACCCGGGCCATACACATTGAGGTGGCAGAGAATCTTACAACTGATTCGTTCATCAATGCCCTGCAGAGATTCGTTAGTAGGCGAGGGATGCCGATCAGGATCCGATCCGATAATGGCACAAACTTTGTGGGTGCTCAGAAAGAGTTAAAGAAAGCAATACGGGAATGGAATCTCAGCCGTATTGAGGAGTACATGCGCCAACGAGAAATCACATGGGTTTTCAATCCCCCTGCAGCATCCCATATGGGGGGTGTATGGGAGAGGCAAATCAGGTCTGTAAGGAAAGTGCTAGATGGCATAATAAAGCAGCAGAACCTGACAGACGATACTCTTCACACAATGATGTGTCTGGTCGAAGCCATAATAAATGGAAGACCCCTGACGAAGCTGTCAGATGACCCAGATGACTTACAACCCATCACACCAAACCATTTGCTGCTCCTGCGCCCCGGAACCTGTCAACCTCCTGGACTGTTTGATGAGGCCGATCTGTACAGAAGGAAATGGAAGCAAGTACAGTATCTTGCTGATTTGTTTTGGCGTAGGTGGACCAAGGAGTATCTGACTGCACTGCAAGAGCGCCAGAAGTGGTGTCACGCAAGTCAAAACCTGAAGCCAGATGACCTGGTTCTGATTGTAGATGACAATGCTCACAGGAATTCCTGGTTGTTGGGACGAGTAATTGAGACGTATCCTGGTAAGGACAACCTGGTAAGGTCAGCCAAGATCAAAACACATCACAATGAGCTGACACGACCTGTCACGAAGCTATGTTTACTTGAGTCGTCTGTTGATATCTAATGAGTTTCATCTGACCAGCATGTTTCTTTTGGGGGGCAATGTTTATGACACACGATGCGCGTGACCTTGTCACATACAACCTTTGACTGCTCATCCATGATATGTATTACGGTATGCATGTAGGCCCATGTGCGGCTGGTTGTTTGTAGATTTAGGGATTTTGTCTCTTGTAGATTTGAATATTAGGTAAATGCTAGGCTAGGACGCATTTATGGGGCCGGAATGTTACAGACAAAATCAATATATATATATTACATATTTCTTATCCTTCATGCTGGCTAACTGTTTCTCTTTCTATTGATTTATGTAGGCCTATCTGAACTTTAGCCTTATCTTAGCAGTTCCCAGAGTGTCAAGCCGTAAAAGTTAATTAATACTGTCACAAAGTTCATGTTGAAGTCATTGAAGATTTTTGGGTCATCTGGAGTCAGTGAGATGTACACCGTCAAGGAAGCAAGATGAACATTTAAAGGCTACTTTTTGTATTACTTTCAAGTTAAATTCCAGAGAAACTTAAGAGTCCCCAGCTTTGTAAGTTTGATTCCGGTTCCCGATTTATATCAATATATTTCTCATGTTAATATCTTTTAGGTAGTATCACTAGCATTAGGCTTATTTGAATGATTAATTTTACAGATTGAACCGCCGCCGCCACCGCCGCCATCACTATATAGATGAAGACATCATCATCATCGTTAGAATCTCCAAAGTCATGTTATGTAAAGTGAAAGATCAAAAGGGGCAAATAAAAGGCGTGTTTCTTTTTTACGGGACACAACTTCGTTCAAGTTATTCTTAAGGATATTTGGTACATCTCATTCGAAACTACAAGGTCTTTGGAGCTTATATTAGCTCCACCCTCCTGGTCCCTAAGGATAACCTCTCCTCGTACACCAACATGTTGCTCCAGCGCTGTGTTTCATTATGGTTAATGAGGTGCATGTGTGGATATCCATAATCATAGGGCACCCACATGTCAAAGGGCTTCTCGGATTAATCAATCGAGGACAAAGGAAGTGCCCTTGTCAGTGTGGCGGAAAGACTTGGGAGGGATATCATATGATAAGTTGCACACAGGAGACGATTGGCGTCTCCAAAGGTTTGTTTGGAGTTTTCATTTTTCGAGACCAGTAGCCACCAAGGCGAAGGATGCCAGCCCGGTAGTAAGCAATCCTACAGGCAAGAATCAGATATTTGAAAGAAAGGAGACCGATGCACAGATCAGGATGGGATCAATACCAAAATCAAATACGACTCTAGCTTGAAAGAGTCAAACCAATCTCTCACATCATAACAATCCATTACAACGCCATCATCAACTCACATTGTTCAAATCGCCTTCACTTCACAATAACACTGTTACGCTTTGTGAAAGCTTGGCAATCACAACCTGCTGAAAGCAATTTCTCCCGAATAACAATTGTCGCGATGACTTTATTTTCCACTTATTATTTTTCACACAATTTGACAACGAATGATTGTGCCTTGAAGGACACTGTGGACGTGTGAAATGAGGTATCATTTCAACTAAATTTGCTTCATTTTTTTGCAAAGAATCTCATTTCTATGTTTAAAAATGCACTCAGCAAATTTACAGAGCGTTTCAGTAAACAGATGATTTGGCGAAATTTTTATACAGATGTCAAAATCATCCAAGCCAACTTTATTTAGCCCACAATGAATACATCAGTTCTGAAGAAGTTCGATGGATTCAGTGTCAATTCCTTCCCTTGTTCAGAATCATTACAAGTACTGATCAAGTATGGGGAAAACACAACTCTCAGTGATCAAGACCTATTCATAGGTTTTAGGATGGTCTTCTACAGCATTGTAATGAAATGAAACTAAACCAGAACATAGGGAATTCTCAACTTTCCCAATATCAGTCAACGAGTCAAATACTCCATTGGGCTTATCTTATTTCAGCCTATACCCACTGACATATCCATATGTTTTCACTCATCTACCCATTATTTCTTTCTCAAACCTACATTGTTTGTGATATTGGTGAACTTATGCCTACATGTACGATAATCCAACCAAAAACAGAATGTAGTCCCAAGTGTCCTTCTCAAATGACATGTCACTTGTTTTTTCAGCAGATTACAATGTGAGCTCCTCTTACCATTGGTTACCAGTTTTAGCCGATACAGCTTACTGCGCTGTAACCTTTTATTTTTCTGGCATTAATGGCAAAGCCAACACAGTTTGAACTTTGTAACGGATACTTCTCAGGCAATTTATTTCGCAGAAAAAGGTCTATGACAGTCCTGCCAACAGCAACCCTTCCAGAACAATGACATTTGTGTTTTTATTGATATGTGCCATAGTGTGATCTTCTTTACCAATGCAGCTACCCTCCCCTTCTCTTTTTCGGTTTCTAACATACACAATTTCTTCATCAGAATGGAGTTATTTGTGCACACGTCCAATAAAGCGTCTGCTCCATTAAAACATTACGTTGTGGAAGTTGTTGCCAAGTGCCAAGGGGTCCTGACAACAAGTCACTTTCCTAGCTTCTCTGACGCAAGACAGGCAATGTGGAATGACGGTTGTTGTCATCTGTCTTTTGTAAGTAATGCCTTGAGGTAAATGTAACAAAACTCTGCAAATCAATGTTCGCCCAAATGACTGCAACGTGCGGGACTTGTTCCTTCACATTTGACTGGTGGTAGATTCCTTTCAAGCAGGATCAAATTTGGCAATGTGATATCGACTCAACGGAAGGTAGATACTGAAATATCCTGAGAATGTCATCTGCAAAACTGACCACATTGTGCAGATTTTTTGCAGCTTTAGAGCAAAGGATAAAACCTGACAGGTGCATCAATTTCCTTCATTGTTGGTGATGCTTACTGGGATGAAGGATAGTTGAACATATAACCCGTATTGAAGAATGATGCCTCTCAGCCTATTCATATATCGGCATTTCTCATCCAACCATCCATGAAGCAGATTTGATCAAACCAACCCATCTGGACATCCTTTTGATCTAGTGGAAGTTAGGTTTTTTGGCCATCGCTACATTACATAATAAAAGTATCCGAATGGCAGAATTAGTCAAAACGACAATACATCAATGCCGGTTGACTATTTGTTTTCTCATTGGAACTGTTCTTTATGGTATAATCTGTTGAACATTTATCATGATTTTTGTAACTAAGGCAAGCTTCTTTATGTCTAGGTTTATCTTGTCTGATGTTGCTCAGAAAAATAGAGATTTATTTGTCCTGATGGAATCAGATACTGGAGGTTTTTAACCATTTCCATCATCGTGCAATGCTAGCAGGTTCGAGAACTGACAAACGGTACTGAATCAATGACTTTGGTGGGGTTTCAACTACTATCAGCAGCTTGTTTGGCCACTTAACCAACAAGGAGGCACTATGTTGACCCCCCCCCCACCCCCCACCCCCCCCGAGTTGAGTCAAGGTGAGGTGAAGTTGGAAGGTCATGTGTGTCAGACTACCAAAGATGTCTCGAAACACTATTGGCATGACCAAGTTCTCTGTCGCAGATACATTTTGTACTAAAGCTTACAAATTTTTTTGTTCAAGTTTTAGATAATAATCCAATACATACATTAAAATCATTTAAGCTCCAGTCTAATACTATCTATCAATGCTGTCAAAGCATTCAACACTCCATGTCAACCTGAACATACTCTATTGCACACACAATTATACAGGAATATGTACTTTAATGCACTGTGGAATCCAACCAACTTGAATGAGATAACTTAGCTTCCATTTGCTATTGGACACTCTCCAGAGATACAGCATGGTTCGAGTTAAATTGATCCTTTCAATATTTCATGTGTAATCTTTTTAATGGCTTCTAAGCCGTGCACTTATGAAAAGTTAACTTTGTTCATCATGGTAATAGAGTAGTAGATAATCAGTTGAACAAGGCATGAGGGGTTAACGAACAGCAGACAGCTGACCCACAAAAAAATTGTGTCCTCGATTTCTCCTGCAATTAAAAAGGGGTAGTCCGAAAAGTGGTCTCCTTGGATTACAAGCTACTGATGAGCGGTTGTCATGGAAACTCATATGCAACACTGCAAACAACTGTTAGTAGTACCCACAGAGACATCTGGCGAAACAAATCAGAACTGAACGATTTTCATCTCAAGAGGAACAACACCAAAGTTTGACAGTGTTGCCATCTATGTTTGTACATCTGTACCTCTCTTTTGCTTTTACCTCAATAATGAAGATCACAAAACGCTGATCAGGAGAATTTGCGTTCTAACCATTATTGCCTGAAGTTGGTTCCTTCATTACTCACCAGATAGAAGCACTTGTAACTGGCTTCCCTTCGCTACTTAACCAACAAGGAGGCTAGGTTACTTAATCCACCAGCACAGCATCTGAGATTGGTTCCAGAGTTTAATAATGACCCCCTTGATCCTACCAAACCTACAACTTTGAGTACCATCAATCTTTGGACATTACATCGCTACCGTGCCAATGTCTCCCAAATTGATGAGCACCGAGATGCAATAAGACCTCATCATCAAAGACCAAGATCGAGTCTCCTTGGCAACTAACCATCTTACGTCTAATAAGGATGGGAAAGGCCTTTGCAACTTCATTGACCTTTAATAACTTGGAAAACATCGTGCATACAGAAAGCACAACTGCAGAAAATGAACAGTCTCCAGCTCTATCGACTTAACGGTGAAGCACCTTGAATTGCTGACAGCCATCACAGATGTATAGTTGTGGCATCCTGAATGAGATGGAGGTCATAACCACCACAAAAGATACACAACAATTGAGCTGATTTTTGTCCTTGGTAATGCCATCTACACATAATCTCTACCTAAGGGTCAACCTTTCTGAAGGCAGACTCTTTTTATATTACCATAATGATGGCTGACAAGTACCAACTGACGAGGCCATTTGTGACAGAATAGACAACTAAATCTCAGCAAATCATAGTGCTCCCAACACCAAATTCCCCCAACATTGATATGATAATCATGCCACAAGTGTCGGCCCTGATGACTCCTGAACAAAGTAGCCGGACGTTGCCAAACAGCCTCGTCACAATCAGAGACAGAAGGAATGGTCACAGACTGCCTAATGAACTTACTCTAGTTCCAACGACCTAAGACAACTGGGGAAACTAGTGTAAATGTCACCAATCGATATTGCCCAGCGCATACCAAATGAATAACAGAATGTTTGACCAGCCCATAATCATTATAATGGTGAGGGGTACAGTACAGTTGTCCTTCTGACAACACTGAAGATCTTGTGAACCCTGTCAAATACATTTGAGGTAATTTGGTGCACTCATCCTCAGTTTGATTGCTGGTATTCAAGATACAACAGGCGAGGTTGTCACGTCAAACGCCTAAAGACAAATCCAAATTGATACAATCTTCAAGCCCCGTATAGGTCCAATGGCGCCAAACCACAATCATAATGAAGCTTGTAGGATAATCACTGTTGCCACATTCGGACTGCAAATGATTAGTGGGAATCCTAACGAACGCCAGAGACACACAATATCGTAGAGATCTACCAACATGACCATTCAAGGATTCATTGAGTAGGTTTTAGTTGGGGGGTAAAATTGACATATTGGTGATTTGGCAAGTCCTTTTAGGTTGGTTCTCGAGTTCCCAAGGCCCTGATCAACATCCCAACAAGTCTGAAACTATGTACAATTACAGTTAATTATAATCTGATCTCACAGTCATATAGTCGATATATTTGCGAGATTGGATATGTCCATCCATGGTCTCGAGGGTCAGCGCTTCAGTTGCGTTATTTGTCAGATTTGGCACTTGCAAATAATTGAGTCCCATGTGACGACATGAATAATCGCTAGCCTGGAAATATATGCAATGGGCTTTTGGTGATGGTGTTTTTTAAGCAGGACGTCTGGTACGAAGAGGGTTCCAGGGTAGTCAGGATCTCTCCCTCCCTCTCACAGCAACCAAAGACTTTTCATGGATGTATCAATAGGACTGGCCTGGAAATACATCTCAGAGCACGTAGATTTCAAAACAGTCTTTAGGAGGAGACAGAAACAGTACCTGCAGCTCCAGAATTGGCCCAAGATCGCATCTAAGCACATCTACTAGAAATGTTCTTGGCAAGGGCCCAAATCGACCCTGCCAAGCTCTTACGGTGCCCAAAGACAATCAACTTTGAGAATGAGCACCAACGCAAACAGGAACAAACTTGCCAAATGGAGGTTAAATACAGGGATGGTCCTCAGGGCTGCATATCCATTACTTTATGATGCAAAATTATAAAACCTGACTGAAATACGGGCCCATCCATTTTCCAACAAGCCATCAATTTGTTGAAAATTGCATGGAGAGTGACAAATTTTATCACCAGCGGGGGTTGGATTAGATCTTGATGAAGTGTACAGGGGACCAATAATAGCCCGTAAAATGTCATAAATAGCGTCTTCACAAATTGACCAATGTAGTTTCGCCGTGATTTGAGTACAGAGAGTGAGCAGAGGGACCACCAAATGCATTTGAGTTCATAAACTGCTTCAAAGCAACCGACCCAAAGAGCTTATGAGCCAGGCGTTCCGCAACTTGATGATAGATCCTCGGGACTGGGGATACACTGTTGGGAGTTTCGAACTGAAAATGCCCGATTCCTGGCATGGATGTTCTGACATAAGGCAAAGTTAAGCATCACCGACAAGCAGGCTGTTCATTTTGTCAAAGTTGCTTCAACAGTACCAACTCAATGGGGCAATGTTAGGGGAAAACGTGACGAGCATTTTATACAATTGGGCAGATTGTTTTCAACGATGTTCTACTATTATCATGTCAGCAGGAAAATGAAATAAGGTGCTTATTTATTCATGTGATGCAGCATGTGATAAAATGAGACAACTTGATGACCATTTTCAGCAAGAAAACCTTTTGATGGGCACATAGGTGTAGGTTCAGAACATGAGAATGATGAACCAATGTGGCGCTTTTTTTTCATTCCAGTACCACCTAATACAACAACAACCTCATTTGGTTTTTATGTACTCTTACCATACTGGCCAAAAGGAAGGTTCTCGGTGAAGAAAACCAGAATCTCTGGGTGAAACATTTAACTCTGTAACCCCCCCCCCTCCCAGGCATCCATTCCCAGATTTTCTCACAGTCGTAAGTAATCCTAATGGGAGAATGTCATCTCCATCTGGATTAGACAAAGCCTTTGTTTGAACAATCCTAAACCTTTTTGCTGAATTTGTCCAAATGTTAATGCAGCATGAGAAATATAATGAATGGAGGAACATCTGCCAATTTTAAAACGAAGACTTCATAAGAGATCGGACAAAGTCGGTAATTTTATTGAACAAATCGTTTACCTTTTCCATAGGGACATTGCCTTAGGTGACATGAAGACCAGATTTATTAGTTTTCGTGGGAATGGCGATATCTTGAGGCATTTTAGTCTTTCTCAAAGGAAAACGATCAAGAAATTAGGATAAGACAAAATACACTACAAGAGAATTCTGTGAGATACGAGAACGCATGAGACACGGATCAGAAGGATAAGTTTTGAGTGGCTTTTATCAGATGATGACAACCATTGCACAAAGGATTAGAAAAATCTGTGCTTTTGAGGCACCATCGTCTCTATTAATTATTTACAAAGAAATGTCTTTGTTCTTGTAGTAGCTGATGACAAACGATTTCTTCAGTACGGTTCTTTTAGTTAATACTACAGACAATTGTTCTATAACCATAAATCATTTCCACAGGATTTCCTACCAAACCAAACTTTGTGGCGACTCTATCATATCAGTTTAGTTAACTCTTACCACAACCCCTAACTGAAATCAATTCAATGGTAAAACTGAAGATTCCTGCTACGTATGGGATTCGCCAAATTAGATTGAAGGCGAGAAGCAAGAGTGGAATCCAAGATAGCTACCTGGTTAATTAACAGTCATTCGATCCCATTTGATACCCCAAGGTCCAATGACGGCTTTGTATAATTTGAAATTTCATTTCATGCGACATGTCACGAACCAACACGGGTGAAAAACCGGTGTTGGTAAGAGAGAGTAGAGCCACTCTAAACCTCATTATCAGAGGTAGCTTGATCATATCAGTGTTGATCAAATAGTGCAGGTAACCTTGTCTGGGGAAAGGTTTGCACTTGGCCGCAAATCTGAATTCCGAAACAAATGAACTTTTGACAAGCTGAGTAGAAGCAGACAGATGGCCAGGAGTTGTGTAAGGGAGGATGCCCTGGAGGTTTTTACGGTCAATTACCCAACAATCATGGTCAGTTTTAAAGTGACAGCTCCTGACACAGAAACACACAGGGTGACACAAGAATCACTGAAACAAGACAAAAGTTCCTGAATGTGACACTCACCATTCCTATCAAAATTGTCCTGGTCTGTTTTCTCATCTCTGTATGGACACTCCCAAAGGTGACTGTTTAAGGCACTGCGAGGGCCCTGGAACGTGCAACCCAGGTGAGACTTGACACACTGGATCACAGCACCCCGACATCTGAAACAGAGACACTGCAACATGAGGGACAAGTGAATAACGTTTCCATGTCAACTTCCTAACATCACAAGACATATCGCTACCACCTCGTTGGTACCATCTTCTTCTTCGGCATTTGCCCTTATGAGCATTGGTTGCGACCAACAGCAAGTTTCCCACTTGAATGAGGTCATTTGGACAGTGATCAAGGGATCTTAGTATTTTATCTCATTCAAAGGATGGCTATGAAGTTTGCCAAACTCTTACCTATGTTGTAGATGTGCTTCCAGGTCGCTCCTCGGCAGAACCTCCTCACAGTAATCAACATTGGGACACACCACCAGCAACTTGTCCAACAACCTGCAACAGCACAATAACATAAGTAATGGTGCAGTGGTCATGTTTATCTGCAAGATGGGAAAGGACTGTCTGAAATGGAAGAAAAAGAAAGAAGGGTGAGGCCAGCAATGGCAGTACATGTTTATTTTGGCTCCAAGTACAAACACAACAAGAAACAAAGCTTTTGAGATTCGGTATTTTACAGAGGTAAACAGTATCCTGACGGAAATCAAACGAGTGGGAGCTATGCAACATATAGATCTCCGCTTGGCAAAGTTAAGGCTAGTAGATGTTTAAGACACTGCCGAGGGTTTCGTGCTCAAGAGATACATGAGAAGAACTTGGATTCGGACATGGTTGTTATGACATATCGATGGCTCTTCCCTGCACAGATATAATCATGTTACAAAGGAGAAATTCCTTTGGAGCAATTGTAACCTCTCTTCCTTTGGCCAATGTGAGCTGTACTGAGGATTGTCAGAATCTAAAGTTTTCTAGCTGATACTGGTATACTGCACCATACAGCAAGGACTATTTTTCGACATTTTATACCAATCATGGCGGAGGGTGTCGAGGGGAGGTAATAAATATATTATCGTTGGGAGTCATATTTCATAATATTTGATCTCATCGGGGAACCTCTCATCACCTCAAGCTAACTTCAGATAATTAGACTAACACAAAATACATCCTCAAGAGAAATCGAATAAAATGTCTAAACCGGTATATATCTGTAAGCAATATTGCTAGGATATGTCTAAATACATGTACATTGGGAGATGAAAGTAAAGTATAACTAATTGGGTTGTCTACCTTGAGGATATGAATGAAAATAGGTTAGTTTACAAAGAGATACTTATAGCTATAAAGCAATCTTTTTTGTCTATTTCATTGGCTACAGTAAATATTTTTCATTCTAGACAGAAACAGTGATATCACATGATACTGGTCGTTTCAGGACGGCTGTCATCTAGTTGGATGTACGGCATCAAGTCCCTTGGGCTTTCTGCACTATGTAATGGCCCAATATTGTAAAACAATAGCTGATAGTTATTCCGTTACTTTCATCCGTTGAAACTAGAAACTGTCATTTCCTGCAAATTAGGGTTTCAGTTCCCATTGAATTCACAAAGACCACAAATTGTAGAGAGTGCATCCATTAATTTTGTAGCAATTTAAATGACACTGAATGACTTTCAGCAAAAAGATTTCATGTTGAAATCATTGTCTTATCCTCCAAGCAAAGATTACAAGCTTTTTCCGGCTGTGTCTTTGGGAAGGGTAATTTGTAATTTAGACTAATTTTAGTTGAGATTGCATGGCATTTTAACTCTAGCTTTAAGCCATCTTTGTAGTAAATGTCATGGATTGAAGCTAGATAATGTCAGGCATGAGTGGGAGTTTTCTTGATTAAAGATAGCTGAAGAATAAAATGGCCAGGGCCATTGTGCTCACCTCATGTGGAGGAAAGATGGATGAAGAGTATGGTATTGTGTCATGTAGTGTTAGGTTTGATGTAGGCTGGCATGTTGACCACCCTCTGGGCCATAGTAGGATATATATTATGTAACCTTGTGTCGCAATGTTTGAAATATCACAACTGGGTGAGATTTCTAACTTTGTACTTTACTTCCTTGGTGAGCTGGCTTAGACATACCCAGTTAAAATCATGTGGAAGAGTAAGCCTTTATGCTGCTGGGAAACAGCCAATCTCTGCACTGCCTGTGAACAGTCATTTTTATACCTGATGAACCTGGCCATCACCAGATGCTATTGGAAGCTGAATTGGTGAGATCAGCGTGAGACCTGCAGCACCTTGGGTGTATTCCTTCGTCAACATGACAAAAGTGTCTCATCAACAGCGTTGACAGATCCAACTGATATCTGATGGGAAACTCATTGGAAGTTTTATTTTTAAATCATGTGCCTGCAGCAGGTGACACCACTCATGCTTTGATGAGTGTTTAATCAGCTGGGCTGGTATTGTATTCTAGATCTTTCAGGTGCCTGTGGCTAGGGAGTCAGTGACAAATATACGTTTTTAAACTTCTCCTTGAAAATGTTGATCAATATTCTCACAAATCACAAGTGCTTGACCCAATAATAAAGGTACTGACTCATCATTATCTTGACATTCCCCCTTTAACCAAACTACTCCAATCATCCATAATACTTAATCAAAGCTGTTAAAGAAAGGTATTGTGAGAACCATAATTGAAGCAGTAGTATGGCAGGCTTGACACCGGGACAATGGACAAGGGATTAGACTGGATTAATGAAAAGGAGGTTTGGGTAACATGACTTAATTAGCAGAACCAGTTCTAACTGCCCTGTGCATTTTGAATCAGTGCATTTTGAACCCGAATTGAAGCAGTAGCATGACAGGCTTGCCACCGGGACATTGGACAAGGGATTAGACTGGATTAATGAAAAGGAGGTTTGGATCACATGACTTAATTAGCAGAACCAGTTCTAACTGCCCTGTGCATTTTGAATCAGTGCTGGTTTGTCTTTGGACTGAAGTAAGTGTGGAAATTTGTGTCTCATTTTTCCTGAACAACTTGATCAAATTAATCTAAATTGGAGGAATCGAAATTTGAAGAACAAAATTTGAAGTTGACTTGTTCAGCTTATTCAGCAGGAGATTCTTGAACCTTTCAACAGTTGAATATTTCTGTTCCCATTTTTCTCTTTGAATGAGTTTCTTCTGGATTTTTCCGCACGCCAATACTCGAGGCAGGTCAACTTGGATGTGAGCTAAGTTGGGCAAGTACAACTTCTTTCCATTTTCCAAATGATCAGAACAGATGCAGAGAAAACTGATCTTTCAAAGACCCACATGATGTGATGTCACATCATCAGTATATCTTTGAGCCAAGAATCAGACTTCAGTTTCTTAAACTTTTCTGCTGATGCATGCCCAAAATGTTAATGTAGTTTCTTGGCGATCTTTTTCTTTGACTCTCAGTTTCGAACAGTTCAGGTACTTGATGTACTGATTCATCCTACATGTTTAGTGCAACACTTTTGACCGCGCCTTGGCAGGCAGTGATCACACTGAAGAAACCAGCCAAATCTGGTCACCGGACTTCTTGTCTGAACAAGTTGTTTTAACGACCCTGTAAAGCTTTTGTGGTCAGGTATAACACTGAAATCAAGAACTTGATTAAGAACTTGATGTTGACTTATCAGTGTTCTCTTGATACCACGTAAAATACAATTTCAAATGATTTTTAACTGAATGTACAGTAAACATACAAATTACCTAGATAATAAACTACCAGTATGCTGTATGTCATGTCATTTGAATTTTGTTGTGTGTTCTTCTGTTAAAATTTTTCACGTAAATTCATGCCTCTACTGTAAACCCGCCCAGGAGTAGTCTGAACCCCCCAATATGGCAGCACCTACTGGCTCCATCATTTTATATAGGTCCCTACTATAAACTCACCCAAGAGCTGTCCGAACCTTGAATAAGCAGCACAAGCCCATTCTGTCTCGTGTACTGGTACCTATTACTGTAAACACACCCTACACAATCAATATGGCAGCACCATAGGTCCCACTGTAAACTTGCCCAGGAGTTGTCCCGACCTGTATGGCTGCAACCGCAACATATAAGACACTGAAAACTCTCCCAGGAGCTGTCCGAACCTTGAATATGGCAGCGCCTGCTAGATCAATATGCATGAATCCGTACTCGAAACTCACCCAGGAGCTGTGTCTGTGGCTGCAGGACCATGAAAAAATGAAACTTGCCCCCATTTCCCAGTTACTAATTCGGGGCAAGCCGCCATCTTGGATAAAGTACATTGACCCATCAACATTACGTAAAACTGAAATTGTCTTGATTGAAAGACACTGAAATGTCTGAGCACGAAAAGAGTGTTTGATGCATAGGTATCTGAGGACAGAAACTGTATCAGAGTCTTTCACTGTTCAGTAAGCTGGTCCCAAACTGTTTTACAATCCTTATGACATTGTTGAGAGATGTGAGAAATACAGCTTCAAGACCAAAGTTCAAAGTTCAAACTTTGATATTAAGGCGGCATGAACTCGAACTTGAGGAAGGCATATATCAAAGCCAGTACATTCCAAGGCACGATCGAGTTTGAAAACTTGAAGACAGTGAGTGTATGAAACAAGAGTTATTTAAAACTTACGCCCCGTAATTACAAATGCCTGCACTCACCCCTGGTCATCTCACAGTAATGTCATTGATTCATACCCGATGAGCCCAAACATGAAATATGGCCAAGTGTGGGAATATTTCTCTGATTCAGAGTCTGAGTGAAGTAGGGTACATTGATCATGCATAAAACATTGATCATCAATAAAGCACTGCCGATATAAATGTATTTACCATTAATCAATGATGCGAGGCCAAACACTGTATCATAGGTGTCAAAGAATAGGTCAAAGGTTAAACGGCCTCATGGGAACCTGTCTATACCAAGGCTTGACAGAACGAAATATATTACCATGATTACATCCAAAAGTGTACATAAACCTTTGGTAGTAGAAATTTGTTCATTTTCTGATGCATCAACAGAGATCTCTACACAGGAATGTTACCTATACTAAAGCATACTCAGCCTCTTAAATGCAAAAGGAGGAGCATGTGGTAGGCCACTGTTCATGAGGAAGTCCCTCACATATCTCTAAGTTAGAAACTAACGGACTTTACGCTGAAAGTTGCATAGAGACATACAGAAGTAATTTGGAAGCATTCCTCGCTCCACCAACACACACCTTTGGTATCTACAACCACCATAAGTATTGAACTTATTCCGGGCTTTTGAATTCCAGTACATTGTGCATCAGAGTAAGTCAAACTTATCCACATTGGTCAGTCAATACTGCCAGGGTCGAGATGGAAACACAGTGGCATCGCAAATCGGTTGAACACAAACACAGATTTGGAAACTAAACCTCAAATGATGGGATAATCCAACAGATTATGTTAAAAGCTTCCTCACTGCAAAGTTGTTGATGGTCAATAATACACGAATCACACTAATCAAATGAACCAAATGTAAAGTCTGAGAATGGCATTGCTGAAATATACATGCACCGGTTGCATCAATAGGAAATGTGTTAATCTTTGATGCTGCTACATATCACATCCCCGAACCATTTCAAAAGTGAAGTCGATACAACTCAAAATTTTTGAATACGAGTATCCCATGATGCTTCAGCATCGCCTACTTCAGTATGCATTCAATGGACTTAACCGAGTGTCTCTCCCGGGATAGCATGATCGATTGCAACTGAAATATTCTCAATTGACGACCGTTTGGCGTTTTGTTTCAGACCCATTTGACTTCCATGGTTCCCATGAAAGTCTGCTTCAGGCCATGTGTTTTTAATTCACTGTTTAGTGCCCCCTATAGGCTAAAACATGCTGGCAACTTTCCAGTGCAACCTGTAGTGAAAAGCTATAGTAAGTACCACAGCTGTTTGCCCTCTTTGTACCAAATGTTCGGCAAGGAACGGCAGGTGAATTCCTCCTGATTCCATCAAGGCGATGGACAACACTCGAGAAGGTGGTAAAACTGGGGTGAAGATGAAGGCACCTGTCGAGCAGAGCATTGAAAAGCTTGACTTCTAACATAAGTGACTGCTGTTCTTTCTTCAAAATCAGGTTTGTATTTGCGTTTCTCGCCTCACACACAGTGGGAAAGTAGCAGTAACCTGTTCAACGGAGTTACAAAATTCCGCCTTTTTAAAATCAGCTGCATTAGCTTTTCAAACCACAGGAAAAACATTTAAAGTGTTTTAAAATTGGTGTAGAGTTTGTTTTCATACGCAGTTGGCAAGAAAGGCATGTCATGAATGAATTCTGTTGGGTTTATTTTCTTTGATCCATTGATGTTCTCCCAACGCCAATGTTGAATAAAAGCTTATGTGAGGCATGCATGGTATTTACTGGTTTCTTTTCCTCAGAATTGCCTTGAGTATCTTCAGGACGCTTCTCAAGACCACGCATGAAAGAAACATAAACCAAAATGGGCTTTACCCCAACTGGAGCCTAAGTGTAGTTGCAGCAAACCGAAATCAAAAGAAGTCGTGACAAGTTGACCCTACCTTATTACGGTATCATAAATACACCTCTGACAGAGGTCCTCGAGTGCTGCTTGAAGAGTGTTGGGGGGACTCACTTTACAAGTGCACCTCGCACTGGGGGCCATATTTCGTGTCAAATCTTTGAAGCCAGAACAACGAACCTTTCCTATTTCTACCGGTTCGTAGAAGTGATAAATGTTACTATCGGTGCCCAATGGCGCCATCTTTACACTACTGACGGTACTGTTTGAGCAAATATTACCAATCTATGGCAGTAAAGATCGAATTTTGATCCAAATGATAATGAGAGGGTTAAAACCTGTCTTTTTAAGTCATGAAAGATACACTTTCCATTGGGTGGGATCCTTAGACTTAAGGATGGATCAACAGAGCGGAAGGCTAGCAGGAGGTAGTGAGGAAAGTCGTCAGCAAAGGATACACATCACAAATCCTAGTTCTGCTACTCTTGGTATGAAATGAAAGTAAGTCCACTTTTGAGAAATACAGGGAAGTTATCAAACACAGTTTTATCATCAGATCTTTTAAAAAAAACTCTACTCCATATGAGAATCTAACATCAGCAACATCAATACAGTCCAACTGAACAAGAGCAACCACCCCAGACTCAGCCAAGCTGCGAGTAAACACAGCACTGCCAAACAATTTAACCATTCTTAATTTTTATCCAAAACTGGAGAAAAAAAACCTGTCCCATGTATTCTCATCCACACCACGCTTCTTTCACTCATCCATACACTTGTTATTGGTATGGACTGATGACAATAAGTCACAAGGATCATGAATAGGGCAGCCTTTCCTCTCCCATCATTCGCTCTCAATGGTCGAGGACCCATTGTATATAAACCTATCAAACCATGGGAAAAATCATCGGGAGTGGGGCGGCACGTGCCTGATGAGGCAGCAGTTTCACCTCAACAGGTTCACTCTTTCAACACAAGATCCGTAGTTTTGCAAGGCGATACATGATACAAGGCAAGCTAGTCAGCATATTGAACTCAGTCAAATAAGATCAGCTGTTAATCATATTGTAAACGTTGTTAATGTCAACAAAATCCACAATATGTCAGAGGTGCCCAAGTTTTACTGAACCAAAACGATTTGGCATAATGCCTTGCGTTTTGGTCCAAAAACTTTTCATCAGACGCCACATCAAGGGGCTGAATCAAACACGTCAACAATGATAGTAACACATGCACATGACCTCATGGTGTGGGCAAAACAACAATATGAAGAAATACCAAGGTGACAGTCACGCCCCCATGACTATCTTGGAAACAGGTGGAAATGATTCTGAATGGACAGAAGCTTTTGAACTGCAGCCAAAAGAGGCAGATGGTTTTCTAACAAACAACTCACATCTTTGATTCCATGTTTGACGGCCGCCAAGACGCTGACCTCCTAAAACTGGAGAGGTCGATGGGCGGACACGTTCCTGGTATACGCAGGGACGTTGCTCTTTTTATCGTCGCAAATGTTGTCATACAATCCAAACTCTCACATTTTTCACAGAAGTCATGAGTTTTGTCACAGGGCGGTGGGGACTTGGGTCCGATTGGAATGTAATTTGATATGTCTGAGTAACTCCCCATTTTCGCAAATGAAAGATCCTTTGCACAAAATAAAATATTCCTTTTGATTAGTTTTTTGTCTCACAAATCCAGCAGCAACTTGTATAATCCTTGCTGACACAAGTTAATGCCTTTTGAAATTTATATCCTGAAAAATAACAGAAATTGTAAACCAAAGGTTTCATCTGATGATTTCAAGAATAGGCTGTAACTGTGAAGGTTGTCACAGGGCTAATCCAAATCACAGGACAGAGAAATGTCATTCTTTACAGTATGCAACCTACGTACAAGATGTAAACACCACTACTTCCACCATAATACTGAGATGACAGAATAGTTGCAACAGTTGGGTGTACCGCCACCCAGCATGAGTAAGCGCAGGGCCAATCAGGTCCAGGGCGGGGTACCTCGACACACTTTGGTCAATGACTCACGAGTCACACGTATATTAAAGGTAGTATAACGCAAAAAGACGTTATGTAAATGACAAAAACATCGCACAATGTTATATGAGTCATTATGCATCTGTACACAACTCCACCCTGAATAACTGTAAGCCATTCACGATACCAGGTGTTCTATCACTCGAGCGCATTATCAAGTCCAGAACAGTCCATGTCAAGTCAGGATGACTCATAAATCCATATAGATATTGTTCATTATGTACACATAGGTTTGTCCAATCTGATTTGGAACAAAATCCAGATTGGTTTCAAATCAATAAGCTGAAATCTGCAGCACATCCACAAACATTATTCTACGTGAATAACCGCCAAGTTGACTGAAATATATCCAGGTTTGTTTCAAATCAAGAAAACTCAATCCGCAATCCATCTGAACAGGTTATTTGACACAAACATACACAAAGATCTGCCAACTAAATTGGAATGAATTTAGCTTGTTAGCTACATTGATTCCTCTGACAGTCCATGATATATTACCAATCGGAGCTAAACACTGCTCTACAGGGTAAGATAAAACACAAACACACTCGGGTAGCTACTGCAATGGGAATCTGCATACAGATAATAAATACGCTAACGTCAGATATCTCGGTTATAAATAGCGAGACATCGAATAGCATTCGCAACAGTATAATTCTATATAAGGTGCTGCACAGAATTTCCGATAAACTAAACCAAAGCGTGTTTGTGAGAAGTTTTTACATTATGTAGAACTACGCACGTTATGTAAGCTAAAAATGGCAATGAAAGGAACTGGGTTATCCTAAAAGAATTGACTCTGTTGACTCTTGCCAATGTTATTGTGACCTTTAACAGCTGCTGGAGAGTCTAGTGGACTTGTGATTGTTTATTTATCTTCTATTCAATAATACAGGGTGTATCAATAAGTTGCACCAGTTCAACACAATGAACCGATTCATCACAATAGTAGCCATTTTTCTATTACCCTGTGTCAATAAGCGCCAAAACAAAGTCCATAGGCTTGGTTAAGAAACGTGCCCACTCCGATTCCAAATTGTCCACAACGATCTAGTTACGCCACCTATGGCTTGATGAGTTGAATCGCCCCATCTCAAATCCCAGAGTTTCAAATACTCCATGGATGCAGGACTCGGAACTTGGTAACATGGTGACGGATCTTGTCAATCCTCTTCAACGGATATCTAACAAACTGGTTTTCCCGATAACAACAAATCCTATTCGTCGACTCCCCTGACAAGACAGGTCCGATGGGGGCCATCGATTATTGAGGTATAATGCACACAGGTGGGAGTGTTAATTGTGGTAATCAGACAAACCAATGAGACCAGGGTGTAGATCATGAGTGGGGCCAGAGGTTCACAGAATTCTACAATACTGGTAAAGATATACTTTTTCAATGCTATCAGAATTCAGTCTTGCAGCACACACAAAGAACTTAGAAGCATCAAACCTATTTGAGTTTACTCCAAAAGGAACAGGATGCAAAAAGATCGGTAGCAGAACTCTGCTGCCGATGATCTCTCAGGAGCTCATCAGGTTCATCGCTGGCATAAGGAAGGAGACATATGACATGATGCAGATTCCAATTTTCTTTCAACCCAAAGGCCAACGATGCAGAAGTTGGCCAATCAGCTATGGACACAATGGCTTCTGATAAAGCCATTTTTGTGGGGTATTACAACCGAACAGCTATTGTTACCAGCTCATTCTAGTGCCGTGATTTGAGACATATTGGAAAAAATAACTGCTACACTGATATTGTTGTGCAGGTTTATCCTGTCAGACAAAAAGTTGCTTCTTGAGCTGAAGAATGGCTATCTAAGGTTACAATTTATTAGAGTGGCTAAGAAGAATATCCAATGTATAAAGATTAGGAAAAATATTGATATCGGAGGTAAAATGGTCTGGCTTCCATATCTCTGACTATGTCATCTCTATTTCTGAAAAAAAGGTATAAACCTGAAAACCATAGCAGGAAGTTAGAAATTGATGTTACTGCTGGCGAAGTAAAATCTACAAACTGAGATGTTTTTAATAACTTACGTTTCTGGTGAAAGCAACATGAAAGAGTTTCCACCTTTCATCGTCTTCATTTCCTTCAGGCTAACAGTATCCATGGCAATGCCTGAACAAAGTCTCATGCAGACGACAACAAGTCCAATGTCCTACAGGTCATGATGACCAAGAGGGTCAAGATCCATCACAGAATTTACCCCGATTTAAAGTCCTTTCGAATGCATTAATCTTCATTTCACGTTTCACGTTTCAAGTTACACACCCAGCAACATCAAAGATGCTGTCCTCACACGAAGGGCAAGTTTTCCTGCATCGTTTGAAAGCAGCGCAAGTCCATCAAAGATCACATTCGATTTTCCACAGATAAAATGATCATTTCCTATTCCCCATTTTATCACGAGAATGGCAGGTAAGCAACCATTAACTATGCCAGACCAACTCAAAAAGTCACTTTATGCCGATGGCCAACTCTCTAGAATAAGTGCAATGAACACCTTGGCCAATGAACATCATTGGGAACCGAAGGGAATAGATGGCAACTACAAGAGCAACAGAGGTTTTTCTGCTTCATTTGAGCAGTTAATCACCGTAGAAGTCATGTGTGCCAGATTAGGTTTCACCAAGTGGTCAATGGATGTCGCCACTATCTCACAGTACAATAAGCCTAACCGGGGTATCTCATTAAAGTCCTCATCCTGCATCCCAAGATATCCTCTCACAGAACTAACTGTATGCGTTGCCAATGAAATCCACTTCGAAATGCAACAGCTGCCAACGAAATATCATTGTCTGTTGCGGAAATATACTGGAAAGGTTAGCGTGAAGGGCTTGTTGCACAGACAGGTGACATGTCAAGAACTCTACAGAGCTAATGGAAGGATGTTTGCAGGTTGTTCGAGAATGGGACTGGGAATGCAGGAAAAACTTACACCTCACCAGGAAAGTGACAACAGATCCTGGGCAACTTGTTGTCACAAATTGGGCACACGAGAAAACACTCCCTCCCCATATTGTATCCAAAACCTCCAAAAACGTCCAGCAGAATGCAGGAATATGACTCCCAGCTCATTCTAGGTCCTGTTTAGTCACGAGACCATACAACATGATACTAACTGTAACAACTGTTTCAGCTGTCTATCACCATATGCCGCCACATTCATTTTCTCACAAGCTGACAATAATATCGGAGATAAGTTTTACTTTTAGTTTCATCAGATAATCAAATCATTAGGCCAAGCAAAAATCAAGTTCTTTTCCAAAAAAAATTTGATGGGTAAGCTTATGTTTCATTTGAGACAATGAATTGTTGTGAGATATGCCAGGCTTCTCAAAACTGATTTAAAATGTCATTATTTGGACAACATTCAAATGATTAAGATAATGGTTGATGCATTCGCTTGAGTTCTGGTGACATACAAATCAGTATTTCCGTTATGTGACAAGAACAATGTCTCTTTTTCATTTGGCCTAATCAAAGGGTGCTTTTCACTATACCACTGTGAATATTCTGTATTCCCCTCCCCAATAAAGACCAGGTTCAACAGCATCAACAATTGAACTCTGTGCTCAATTGTCTATGCTCGCCGCTGTGGGAGACCACATAAACCAGGGAAGTTAATCGATACAGCTATTGGAGGATCTGTCATCAATGATAACTCGTGAATACGCACCTCCACGTACCATTATGTGTCAGCAGTAGTTTTTGTTTCGAGGAACTGAATACAGAGAGTTGTTTCCACTGATTGCAGAAACATTTCCCATTCGTATTAATCAGCGTCATCCTGATTCCCAACGCTATACCACGGTTCGAATTATTACCATGAACCCCTACATTAACAGCGTGACATACATGTATAATCTAATGCATCCTACCCTATATCATTCTAGTTAAGACTGTCTCTACATCAGAGACATCCAATAAAATCGGGATATCTGATCAAACTTTTGATGGATGGGCCAATGACTTTTTCTGCCTGAAGGGAAATACCCTGACTACAGTAAATGAGCCATGATATCACAGGGGCACGATAATCTTTCTTATCTTTGTTCTAAAGGCAGTAATTTAGGATACGCAGACTTGATATAAGGTATGGGATTGCAATCCAAATAGTGTACATCACTGCAGTTTTAACTTCTGTAGACTCAAAGTTTAGTCTGGATAGTTCTTCCTTTCCATTTAGTCAATCAAAAGAAGACATCATTTACTGGGAGCAAAATGTCACATCATCTTTTTGATTAGTAATTAGTAATTAGCAAATGGAGCTCTCATGAAGCTGGGATTGAAGATGTCACATTTACAACCAGCTAATTAATAGCTCATCAACGTAATGTATCAATTCCACTTTATCTGCAGTGCTTCTGAGACAGCAATTTTTGATCGCTTGAATGTCAAAACAACATTCTGTAACGCCGTGATCACAGAATATCGATATACATGTTCAGAATGGAAAAAACGCCAGGCTTTGTTTGATTGCAGCCGTCCTTGATGTCGTAACCAAGAACTGCTAGATTTTACTTTGATGAAAAATGTTCATCATGAACCCAAGACCACAAACTGATCTGTTCTGACTGAATTGGATTCAAAATTCATCCTCCAACTGACGTCTCATGATAAGACAACAACATCAAAGCGATGAGAGGACATTGCACTTTTGTGAAATTATCGCTAAAATTCCCCATCATTTCTTCAAAACAGGATAAAATTGTAAATTGCTTTTGTTGAACAAAGCCTGGATTTTGGTGAATTGGTTCAGTGATGACAGCTCAAATTGCCTCCTGAGCCTCAGAAGAGAGAGGTGAACAAACTGGAGATTTTAAGTAGCTTCCACATCCCGAAGAGGTCGAGTTGAAGGAAGCAGAGTTGGAAAAAACCTGGTAACGGGACTTTGAGACTGCTTTGTAAGAGGACCAAGTTGAAGAAATAATAGATTTTGAGACTGCCTTCTAATAGGCAGTAGAATTGCCACAGCATCGGCTGTAAAATTGCCTTCTTGTTGTTAAAGGACCAAGGTCAAGCAAGCAAAGCTTGAACAATTGCCTTGTAAGAGGACTGAGCTGAACCAGGCAAGTTGAAATTGCTTTGTAAGAGAACCAAGGCGAACCAAGCATAGACTGTAAAATTGCTTTCCATGGCCCATCCTGGGGTGGCCAAGTTGAAAGCAAAAGGTCTTCGGTAAACAAGTCACCAGGCTATAATAAGGGAGACATCATAATTAAGTAACATGAGTACCCTACGGCTATTACTTCCCCTATGTATGACATTATATGAGAATGCCATCAAGATGAAAGTGTCATCCAGCACACCATGGTCAATAACATTCATGGATACTTGGCCAGTTACTAGCAATTTGAAGAACAAAGGAATTCATTCCAGGACGGAATCCATCACATTGACTGAATCTCAATTTGAAAGATTGGATGGTAGGTAGACAATATAAGGAAGGATGTCACTCCGAATGTCAACCAATTGCTTTCATCAACTCAGGTCCTTCAATTCACTGTAATCATTTCTGAAGAGTTCTTGGGCCATTCTTGCAGCAAGCTTAGGATGCTGCACAGGTGATCGCTATACCTTCATCCAAAGGATGCAAATCATGTAATCAAATGTGAAATCCACTGGTCGTAAAATGACCTCTTTACAATGTACTAAACCTACTTTATAATCTATGATCGATCAGGCCAGAACAAAATGATACAGCTTAGGTCTTTACAAAGTGCTTTCAAGACGTTGAAAACAATAGCAAGACTCCCTGGTCATGCATGTACCTGGCTTGATACAAAGAAAAAGTTGATACCACATGATACTCAGCAGCCGGAATGGATTTTCCATTAGTTTCTTTTCAATTACCTACTCAAGTGATCTAATGGTCTGAATGGGATGGTATCCGTGTTGTATTGTATTTACATTTCCCCCACTAGACAGCCTAATCTGCTTGTCGCCCAGCTGATCATACTTGGTAGAGTACTGGTACTTTCTTGTTGTTTATAAGACCACACGAAAACCGCAGAAAAAGATTTTACAGAATGGGAGCACATGTTTCCATCAATATTGCGGCAAAGAAAACACAATCTCATGTCTTTTTTTGTTTTTTTGCCAATCTTACCAAAAGGATTAAAAAAAATTTCAATCTAATAATCACATTATGAATAAGGAGAACCTCCACAAGTCTTACAAAAAAAGGACCACTATTATTTCTGCACGCAACTTGAAAAGTCAGACAAAGTTCATAAGTGAGATATCAATGCAAAAAAGATGGTGAATTTCTCCAGGGCATAGCTTGTTAGCCGACATGCGATCATGATTTACGTATAATGAGGATTCATGCGAAAACATTGGAATCGGATGAGATGGGAATGGGAGAGGTTTTAGCACGACATACCTGTCACAACCGATCAACGGCATCATGGGGAGGAACCAGACTTCAACCCTTACAGTTCAAGAGATGAAAGTCTAGAGGTGTTTGATTCGCAACATAGTGTGGACTCCCAATATACCACTTAGACAAGAAGCATCCCCACAAAATGTTATCGGACATCTGAAATCCATAATTGTGCAAGACCTTCATATCAGCATGCTTGTAACCGTCTTACAGTGTTTTACAAGGCTTAGGTGATGAAACACTGATACTGCGAATGATTCTGGCAGTGAAAATGGTCGCAAAAGAATATTTGTTATTTTGGGCCAAAAGCAGGGGAATTCGACAACACCATTTCCACTCCTGATTTGTTGCATTTAGTGCCACTGCGCAGGATCAACGATCGTCTCCAACGACATTTCCTTTGCATCACCGTCATCCGACAAGGTATCAGAGCAGATCAAACCGGTCGGAATTAATTTTGTGACGATAATCAAAGGCTGTTGGAGCTTTCCGCCACCTTTATAAGAAAGCTTTGCAATACCTTACGTATGAATAGCCCAGACGTCCTCAATCTAAATCCCATTTGAGCAATCTGTGAGCAGTGTTGCTTTGATGTCAGAAGGTGATATCATCTTCAGACTTAGTGAGATTTGGATGACGAAAATGCTCAAGATTACCAACTGGGAATGACCTCAACATCATCTCAATAAACTGGACACAGCATGACCGAAATGTCATCGGCCATAAGGTATAAATCGTTGGTATTATTCTAACCAAGATTATAACCTTCGGCCCCATCCATGATCCCCGTTGCTATTAGATTCTTAGGGAAATGACATACTTATCGCTAACACGTCTGATGACCCATGGACATCGCTGATCGATAATACCCAGCATTGTAAGTCTTAAGAATAGGGATCTGTTACTTGGCCGAATGTTGTGACTTTCAGCCATACTTGATCCTGGTATATATTGAGAAGGGAGCCTGCTTATGAAGAATACTGTGGCAGGTCTCCTAGAATAACACAAAGCCATGTTGGAAACTTCATTCTCCATAAAGTATTTCCAATATTGCTGTCAGGTCTGTGATAAATACTCATCGTGATCAACATCAAGACAGCAACCGAAGCATGCAATAATCAATGAGATCTATCTCCTAAAAGCAATCTTCTTCTAAACATAATAGCATTTCATCTCGATAACAAATTGTAGCCAGATAGTGGCATGACAAATTCCGGAGATGTGCTAAGTTGATGAAAAGGAAACCTGGTAGTCCATGAATCCAATGTTGCAGGTTTGGCATTGGGGTGTCACTGCGACATCTATGGTGGAAGGGTTTTTCAGAAAATCTTTGATTCAGTGAAGGATATTTTCTGGAGTTGACTCCTGAACCTGCAGGCGCTTCTGTATGCAGCCCTTCCTGTTGAACTTAAACATCCGCAGCAGTGGAATGCTTTGCATCAATGCGGTTACGCTATGCAAAGTACAACACAACTGTACACTGTCATGAATAAATAACATTTCATAAACACTTCATTTTTTAAATTCCGAGGAATCTCAAATTTACAACATCACAGTTTGAATTAAGATTGAATCGAAATTGAATGTGGGGCTGTATGACTCTGCAGGGTGCGGAATGAAAATAACCATTTTTTCAATAAAATTTACGAGTGTTGTTGTTCACATTCTGGGCACCAATCCGACACTAGATTTGAATTAAGTTTCCTCATGAAATTGCTACAACCCCATCATGTTTGCCAGAAGTGGATTCTAATGGTCCCGATTTCGTATCTCGTAATCGTGATGATTCTAACAATCGTTGTACAAGATTGAAGTGCGTCGTAAGATTTTCCAAGTGGCGGAGATCGATGGAGTCAGTAATAGGTGGATGAATGCCATAGCAGTATTTCGTGAGAAGGGGATGTGGACTCTTGAATTAGAATGTGCAGACACGATTGCATGCATTATGGGCAAGTAATGATTTACCTCGACCTTTTGATAGATATTTCAACATACCTGTATCTGACATCTGACAATTTAGCCACTGAGATGGTTAAAGCAACTAAACAGATCCCACATTAGCGGCGTACATTAACGCGACCGTAACGTCATTGTCCAAATATGATAATAGACAGTCATGACGACCATCTCGCCTCTGATCCGCTAATTCGATTGGCAAGGTTTCTTGAGCCATGGAATCCCAATGAAGATCCCTGCTCATGCTGTGATAGCCCCATTGACGGACTAACATTTGACCCCTGATCGCTATGAATGGCAGCTTATGGTAAGAGGGTTCTCGAAATAGCGCTAATGTCTTCATACGCCGCGGCTGAACAGACTGGAATAAGCTGAGCTACACTTTGTATCATCAGAGGTGAATAGATTGTGGAGCGTGGTGGCACACCACAAGGCCTCTGAGTCTCATACAAGGGTCATGGGTTTGAACCCAAATCTTGCTGCTGCTTTCTCATTAATTTACAAGCTGTGATATTTGGAGTCCAACAGTCCCCCAAGGCCACACACAGACCAATGTCACAAATTGAAATACTATTTGGTGTTATATACCGAGGTTCAACATACTGTGGTGGTGTTGTTTAAACTGATGTGCCCTAAACCCGACAACAGCATTGGTGTGGCCTGACTGGAATGCTTGGGTCCCTCTGATGCGTTTATTGAATAGGTCGATAATGTAAGGACGCTAAGAAATTAGATTTTCAAACGTGTGATGGAGTCTAGTTTGGTTAGTTAGCATTCTCGAGAGTGCTAGTGATGGACTATCAATATTGTTGCGGACAGGCCGAGGACTATGGATTTCTTTATCGACCACCAACAGAGATGCTGGTTTGACCTTGGGGAAGTCGGGATGACACACTGGTGATAGCCCGGCTTTCCAACAAACCGTTTCATTATCCCAACTCAAAAAACACCTTCTTCACATGAAGTGAACCCTCCATAACCTTCCCATACCCCTGGAATAAAAAAGCATTCGAATTCCACATGAGGCTTAACATAATCAAGTTCTTGCTGGAGGCAAGTTGTCTCCTTTAATTGAATTCAAGAAGATGCCACAGAGATATAATAAGATCATATGATATCTCCGCACAGAATTCAAATCATACTCCAATTAGACAAAGATGACAACACGGTAAACCCACTCTTCTGTTGAAGCATAACCATATTTCTTAAAACCACACTGACAATCACTTACAGATTTCTGTAATCATATAAAGCACCTTAGGGCCGCAAAATATTGATTTTAAGCTGAATTAAACTTTAAATTTCTGCCGTGGTAAAAAAGCAATGTCACTTTCCACGAGAATCATCTTTCCTTTATCCCCCTCGGCATTGGCATCTCCTCGTTATTGCTAGAGATATGTGACAAACAGTGACAGCTGTTGTTCGTCACGTTCTAATCTTCGCATGGCTTTCAAAATATAAAACCTGCCGACAATTTGACATTTTGGAGATGTTTGAATTCATGACATTTCTGTAATCCTCAGTGACAGGGCTGTTATATTTTTTGGTTTCATACCATGATATGAGACGCCACATCGATTTTAGGTCCAAAATTACAGTCCCTGCTAACAGAGATGCTGACTAAGTGCGGATCGACTGTGCTCAAAGGCCCCTTGTCTATTCTTGGTAGTTTGGCACATGTCGATTTCATTTGCACTTTAAGCAGCTTCCAGAAGGCAACTTCAAGGAATAACCCACCTCATTCATTTTCCCTGCACGAAACTACTTACTGCTATTAGCCAAAACATCACGACCACCACAATATTTCTCATAAGTCAGCGAGGAATTAATCACCTGTAAGTCCACCCGCAACCAAGTGCCAGTTCCGGCCAATAGAATGACACGGTGCATGAAATGAGGTAATGGTTTGTCAACACAGCGAATCAACTCAGCTCTTGCCGCAGCCAAGCTTTTCGTGACCGTGCAAGTGACATTCGCAGCAGAGTATTTTTTTGTTATAAGGAAAAAGACGATTGTTAGTTCTTCCTCTTGAGGCTAGACCGTCCTCTTTTGAATGATTGTTTTCCTTGAGGGGGTAGAGACACAGCAGGTGCCTTGAACTTTGTCAGAATATTTTTTGCGAACAATCTCGTCGTTGGTCATACCGCTTTAACAAGGCAACAGTTGACTAGTATAAACGTTCCAATTCATTCTAGGATGGAACTGTAAAAGACATTTTGACAGGCATCAACAGAATTCTGAAGACTGTTACCAGGTAACCTATGAAAGGTTACTTTGATACTAACATGCATTTTGATGTGACCCACCATCATAAGATCTATGATGGAATTCCCATGATGGCCCATCACAGATTCTACCATCAAAGATTCTCGGACGGAAACTTTTGCCTGTGTACCATGGTTCCCTTCGCAACGAGACAGTCAGAGTCAAAATCACTTCCATATAAACAATAAAGCACCCATTCCACCTAGGTAGCGCTACTTATGAAGTAACCCACAATTGCATGGCATCGCAAACCATATAAAGGTTAGTTCCCAAGAGTAATACCATGACATATGGCTGCCGTACAATTGGTTGCTAATGTTTTATTCATGAAGGTATCCATTTTTCCGATCTTTATGATGTATTCATGAAGGCATCTTGACTAGGGATGCATACAACTTGCCCATTTTATATATCACTTATGAAGAAGTCGAACAGAATGATGATGCCTATGGGCAGCCTCTAATGTTGTTTTAAAGTTCTTGGGGAAGTCACTAACCGATTCGTAACATCACCATCTTCCCCAGAACATAGATTGCCATGATCAATTCATTGGGTGATATGAATAAAGACTAGCAAATGCTTTTACTTCAATTTTGTACAGAAAGGCCTAGTGTAAATGTACATGGAGTTTTAGATAAAAGCATTTGCTAGTCTTTATTCATATCACCCATTGTGTCATTTCACAGTGAGTACATATTGACCGTCTGCCGTCTCAGATGACGCCACAAGACCTGGAGCGATGACACGGCTCGGTGACAGCACTCACCGCAGAGGGGACAGAAATGACATTTTATTAGCAAATTAGGAGATTCTGATAATTCAGGTTGTACTGTGGACTCGATATGCCGCAGTTCTGAGAGTGCCACATCATGAGCCATCAGGGCTGTCACCCGAATCAAGTACAAGGGACTGATAAGGGTAAGGGGAGAACTCGCAACTCAGTTGGCTCTACTGTATCCCCCCCCCCCCACTCACAAACAGCATGTTTGGCAAGCATTCTTCTGCCAAATCAATGATTCACCATCCGTTTAAGAAAACGATCGAATGATCAAAACTTAGAAAGTAGCCAGTTAGCTATCTGTAGAGATGAAGAGTTCCTCCAACACTTGATACCTTGAAGGCCTGTAGAGGAGCGCTCATGCAGCAGAAGTGGTATCACTTCACTCTTGTAAAAGCAGCTCTGTTGCCTCTGACAAGTCTTTTAAATATTTACATCGTGAAGTAGCTTGTCATAGCAATTTAGATTTCATCCAGAAGTATGAGGGAGCTAACGACTAAGTTCATCAGAGCCATGGCAAGTTGGCACCAGTGGTCTCTTGGGCTCAGTCAAGTAGCAAAGCTCATCAGCTTCATGCAATCTCCGCCTAAGTAAGGTAACATGAGGGTTAAGCCTGAAGGGCTATTGTCTAGGCCAATTGTTGGGAAGAGATTATCCAATAGGTTGGTCAATATGATATTAGCAGAATACAGTGATGGTTTTCGTTACCATACAACATAAATTTTTCAAAATGAGACACAACAACCCTTTTGTTGAGATCGGTACAAACATGGCCACAAATCCTTTCCTCAAGCAAGGATAACTTAACAAAGCAACATAGTGCACCCGAGGCACTAGACACAAATTAGGTGCTTTTTCGCCATCAGATGTTAGGCCTAATGGAAGATTAGACCATGTACCCAGGAAGGGCATGCAGGGTTTAGTAAGCATCTTGTTTCTGAGAAAGGTTGACGGAACCAAGAAAAGCCTCAATGGATGCGGATTTGTCAGGGTTTGACAAGTCTCAAAGGGTGAACTGTAGGCAGGAGATAAGAGGGTCATCTAGGGGGTCAAACAGAGATTTGTTAGCGCTGTGACCTGACCCAGGTCAGTCAGAATGGCTGCAAAAGCTGCTGCTATTCCCAAGTTACTACATTTGATAATTGACTCCCTCCATGTGGTCAAATAGTAAATCAGTCTGTGACTAAAGATACCCGACATCTTCATATGACGAACAAAACTCAGGAAATTGCCTGTCTCCAAGTGTAACGGTCTGGGCTCCCTGAGTGGGATCTTGGATGCGCAAAGGAAATTGGTAATTGATATCTCAAAAAAATATCTGCCGCAGATCGGTCTCGATGCAATTAGGGATGCACTTTCCGATATATATTGTCGTTTCTATAAGTAGCATGGGACTTTGTCACATACTGAAACAACCAAAATGATCCAATTGCAACCGTTATAAGACTTCTTACGTCATACTTTTGTGACAGTAACGCAATGGTACAACCAATCCAGGACTGCTGATATCAGCAGGAGTCATTCTCAACTAAATGAATACTACATGTATTGATTTCTATCTGGCCAACTTGACAACGATTCCAAAGCGCTAATTTCATTACGAAAAGCAAACAATCGCATTAAAGAGAAGCTGGAGGCAGAGTGGTCCCAAGTTGAAATCAATTATTCTGTCAGCCGCATCACGGGGCATCTAGATGGAGGCAGATACATGTTATTAGTACATCAGGGAGTCACATCAAGACCAGTGAGGATCAAACTACAATACTGTAAACCGAATAATGTTCATAACTTTCAACTCTAATTCATTTTAAAACCAATAAATTTAGGCAGTAAATGCAGAATTTAGCCTTCCACCAAAGTTGCCAACTTTAGGTTGAAATATCTGGCAGCTATTTCCAAGTTTTCAGTAAATGCAATACACCTACTGGTGGAGAGACCTATGTTGGATACCCTACGTTGGATAAACCGGCAAAATGCCCACGGGGAAATTTGTGCCCACCTCAATGAAGCCATGAGGATGTCAATGAAACCCTCCAGCTGATCGACTCTCACAGAAATAACTTGCAGTTACCAGGTATCAAGGCAAACAAGACCTCAGAAAATCATTGAAAATTCAACCAAATCTGCATGGGTCTCAATACTGAGATCAACAATTCCCATCCTGCATACGTAAAATATTGAAATCCTAAGCTTCCAACTGACTTACAGTGTTAGTCACAGGAGGCAATGGTAATCAAAGTTTGACATTATAATCCTAGAAGAATACACTGGAATATAATCCTAAACAACAAACGGGTGGCAATTTGTCTCCAAACTTGAAGAAATTGCATCCAATGCATCAATTGTGGCTTCAAATCCACAGAATCAAACACCTCTAAGGAACTTCTTCAGACATACATGTACTGTACTCCATTACACACTCCTCTGCATCTGCTAATGCTAATGTGCTACATCCTAGTCGAACTTCCAAACTTTTTCAAATCATGCCTTGCATTGAGTAACTAATTCCAACCATGTACATAAAACTCTGATATCCTGTAAAATCCAATATTTCCCACGGAAGAAATAACGTATGAAACTATCTTTCCAACAGAATATGAGACTCCCAACTCCTCCAACAAGCGAAGTCACACAACACCACACTCCAACCGATGCTAGCGTACGCAACCTCTCTGCTAGCCGATGACTCGATCGACTGTGGCATGCTACTTCCCAGCCAGGGTGACGGCGGCTACAGCTGGCTTATCAAGAAACAACCAATGAACAATGCCTATGGAGGATTATCGTAGCATGGATACTTTAGTCACTCACCAACTGCCCAAGTATTGTCTTACAGTCTTTATTTGTCATCATTATACAGTATGTCTCATAATGAAATATCAAACATTACTTTCTCTAATCATGACTATTCGATGGTTGTCCATACAGTGGTTTCGACGATGGATTTTCAGAAGGCCCATTGCAGGACTGATAGAAGCAAGGGGGAGTCAATATGCTCACCAATTTGAGCAGAAGTGTCTCTATACAGTATGGGTTCCAGTGGCAAGTTATTGAAGTTGAGGGGAAGTGCTGTAGCCTAGAAATGTGATACGGGGAAGGAGATGCGACTCATTCCCCAAAGTCTTTCAAGTGTCTTTTCCATGTAGAATCCTACTGCCTTTACGAGACTACCCCAGATTCTACAAGACGGCAGACTGACCGAGAATAGCACTGAACAATAGACCTTTACGGTCAAAGAGTGGCAGTAAACGAGAGATCTTTACGGTCAAAGACGCAACCGTCTGGCGTCTTCGACCATGAATACTTCTCGTTCCGAGCCTCATTCCCATTTTGTGGAAAGGCACATATAGCTTGAGTGCATTTCACTCATCAGTATGATATCCAAGTTATCAAGAAAGTTGGACAATTAAGATGGAAATCCCAAGTACACTTGGCAAACAGAAGTTCTATATTGTTATGAAGTAATTTACAGTATTGACTCGGGCATTGCTGCTGAGTAATAAGCATATTTGTTCAGTGATGGAAAACTGCGTGTATTATTAGAATGCCACTCAAACTACATCTTAGAGTTTAGACAGAACGTTTTTGGGAAATGTATCTCACATCTCCGTTCCTCATTCTTTTTGCCTCACACCGGAGAATGCTTTTCGAAGTCAACATGCACTCAATGTTGCCAAAGAGTCAATTGTACCAATTTTCAGCCAACTGCACGATATATTCATCAGTACTTTGGAAAATAGGGTAAACAAATGATCAATCTACCCTGATGACAGTGGGTAAATATGAACATTAGCACACTCTGGCAAGTGAGCATTCTAGCTACTATGCAATCCGATTGTGGTGAGAAATGTTTGCCCTTGCAATGAGAATATCATGGCCACAAAAACATTGTTTCTAAGTCTTACTTGATGGCAACCACTCAATCAGCAGATCCACCTTGCTGTTCTCGGCGAAACACAACAAAATATTTTAATTTTTTCCCTTTTTTCCACAAAGTATTAGCACAAGGCCAATCATCATAAGGATTTTATGTTGGCACCTTGAGTTCCATGAGCACCACAATAACATTTTTCTTAATCATTCTGCCATTCTCAGTACTTATCAGGAACAGCCAAACAATCGGTAGATGAGCCTTTTTCTGTAAGTCGTGAGAATCCATTGCATTTTTTCACATGATCAATCTGCAGACGAGGCTGACATCCTAAGTACCACAAGAACATCTTCTTACAGCACCAGTCCGACATTCTCAGCCTTGCTGGGCGCCAATCAATCAATGATCAGGTCTGCGATTACTGTCAGGACTGTACGGCGAGATGAGCACAGCATTGATTGACAAGACTGGATGGTACTGTGAAGAGTCGTTGATTGAATGAGTTAGGAATGATGAGCCAGCAGGTACTATTTTCATGATATGTTGACCAATGCTTTTCAACAATCTTACCATGGGCTTTGCATAGCCTTTCACTCTGCTTCGCCTCATATTTTCAAGTACTATAATGGTTTCTGCTGTTGATTTTAAGGACGGGCAGCAGGGGTTTACAGTTATAAACAAAGGAGGAGCACTTTGCTTCAGATGTTGAATACATTCAACCTGCAATGTAACTTGATCAGATTGAGACACCCTGTACATCGACATGTCACACACTAGCTAATGTCTCACAAACTAAGTCAATATGGATGCCAACTTGGATACATCACACAGCCCCAATCTTAGTGTCTATTTGCTTTAGATGTACAAGTCGCTTGCGAAACTTGTCAGCCCTAATGACTAAGCATTTGCTGGTGGGTATCACGATTAGCCAGGCTGATGATTAACTTGGCAGATGTGATAAGTGAGGAATGGCTAATTGGAAGGTTTTAGGGATGATCGTAGGAGGGAGGGAGTTTTTATGGTTTTGGCCTTTCAATTATGCATCCTTTCTACACCTGTCTACCAGGGGAGCAAGGTGCAATGAACAATATGAATAATCTACTGTGGTCTAGAGGCTCAGGTCTCAAGGCTAGCAATCCAGAGGTATATGGTTCAAACCACACTCCTGACATAAGACCCCAGGCCAGGACTCTTTGTCTGACTTGCCTCAATCACATATCAAATCATGGTCATACACTGCTGACATATACTGCACCAATGCAGATTCTCAAACCTAAGTGCCATCTGTTAGCACAAATGAACACGGACAAAGCCCGTCCTGCGGATCTATCAACCCACTTCCTGTTCTCCCAGCATCCTTTTCAATCGAGCCCGCCATTGATGATTGACCAAAAGGTCGTGTACGCTGCACGCCACACGCTATTCATGTCGGCTTGGCGGCCATAACACTCACGTCTGATTTTACGGCTTCCTGAGCCAACTGAATGAATGGAAAAACATAGTTGACGTTCAAGTGTTTTCTTAACAGTAGATTGACGTTTAACCCTTTTTGATTTTGTCATAAGTCATGTCTGAAAAGGCAAAAATTGCATTGGTGCAAATAAATTTCGGTCAAATTGAAATAAGCTGTAGTCAGTTTATAAAGAGGATCTGGAGTTAAAATGAGACCTTTCATCCTTGGGTCAGTACGGTCTATACATATGTACATGTACCAGACTAAATACATGAAACCCACTGCTTCCTATCATGGCTATGTTTAACTAGTCTTATTTGATTCTCGCCAATGCGTTGGCAACCAGTCATTCCGTATTGATCTAACTCTGGTCACACGGCCCCAATCCTCCTCCATTAAGACGAGCAATCCAGCAATTTTTCCCACGTTTTCGTCAAAAATCTGATTGTGTTTCCAATGGTGATAATGTGTTAGCCATTGCTTCCTATTCATGATTGTGATAGTAGAACCAGCGAAACAATTTCCTCTTAGCGTGTTTATTTTGTTAGGACAATACAATATCCATGCTAAATGTGGTGGTGATGAACCTAAAACAATCAGGTCGGCGACCAAATCAATGACTTTATCGATGATCAGTGTGATAGAGGAATAATTGTTGGGAAGATAAACGGGGGCGTGGTGGTTAGAACAAGAGAATAAAGTTGTGGTAGCTGTGAGAATAAAGAGGCTGGGTGAGAATCTTGGAGGCAAAGATTTGAAATTGAATCCCCACCAGTCCTCAAGCAAGACACTTGATATGATATTGTATTGGTTCTGGTAATAAGTCTGAAGACCTGCCAGATCCATCAAAGGAGTGAAAACCAATCAAATCCTGTCCCTCACATCGCTACAGACGGATCAACTCGGACCAGGAGAGATGCGCCATCACCCGGATTAGCCGCAGGGGAAATATCCCAGAAATTCAATATGAAGTGCGAAATTCTACATATTAGAAATATCAAATCTGGCCCAAGGGTCTAAAAATCAATACCTTGACATTATTTATGTCATGGTTCGTTTCACCCTGTAAGTTTCACCTCATTACACCCTCTTTTACGCAGTGGGTTGTACATTACAGTACAGCTCATTTTCGTATTCTCAGACTGGAACTACCAACATCATCAACCTCCCATTTATTAGCACTCATATGGAAAAGGGGGTGTCGCCGGGATCGGTGAAATAAAAACAGCCCGGAGTATCCCATGTTTGATAAATTCGGTTTGAAGTTGAATTCCAGCTCATTTGGGGCTATCGACTTGGATAGATTGATTCAAGGGTATTAATATCAAAGGCAATTTCCACGGCATCTTAACTCTTGATTGGGGATTTTTGAGACTTCAGAAAGTGAAAAAGTTCCCTTCATCGACTCAGTGATGCGGCACACTGTACCGTTAGAAAATAAAATCAGTCTGCAGAAAGCTAGCTTGGGGAGTATTACAATAAAATAAGGCATTGGATTTCACATGGTCCCGGTGGCGATCTTATTTCTAGCATCCTAAACCGGGCTAATTTTTCGTAAATACATCGGCCAGCAGCGTCGAGAGAATTGCCAATCTCTGATTTATTCAAATTGGATATGATTTATTGATTTGTGACTGATCTTCCATCAATCACCGCTGAGATGTTGTTGATACTGTCACATCTGGCTTCCGGAGTCTGTCTGTCTTATCACATCGGAACATGGAAAGTTTTAGTGGGCGACAGACTATTTGAACCTCCATTAAAAGAACCAGACGTTTCACCAAATAACTGAAATAAACACCTTAGAGGAGGGAAGCCTGCCGTTTTATAATTGCCTGGGTCAGTACCCTTCCCCTCCTCCCCAATTTCTATTGCCAAATAAACATCGAGCAGTAACAACTTTTTGTTCTACTGTCATCTCGTATGTCTGCTACATCGATCTTCAATCAAAATCCTAATTCAGAAGATGCCACCTAGTGGAAGAGAATCGAACTGAAATTTTCAACCATAGCAACAGGATTTCCAGAAAAGCTAACTGCAGTGCCATCAATCATTTTTCAATCTGAGAAGCTGGCTGGAAAAACAGGTTCCAAAATCAGCCACCAGATGGAAGCACTAAAGTTCAGAGGATTTCCAGAAAAGCTACTGCAGTGCCATCTACCAGTAGTGCCATCTATCATTTCTCAATCTGAGAAGCTGGCTGGAAAAACAGGTCTATAATCAGCCACCAGATGGAAGCACTGAAGTTCAGCAGAATTCTTACAGGATGATGAAGCGAAATACCCTGTAACAGACAATCAATATCGATTATTCTCTTCACTCAAAGTACCCAACATTACAAAATGAGCTCTGTTGTAGAAAATACTTGAATTATTCATCGAGCTACAATTGATACGAAAATAGACTAGTGTACACAACTCTTTAAATGTAAATGCCACACTATCGAACCATAGCTTTTAACTGATACAATTTGATATCATTTGTATTCAACACAAAGAGATTTTACTCAGATTTTATATTGATTTTGTTCACTGAAATCCCTGAGTAGGTGTGGTACCCCAGGGATGCAACCTTTTCGTTTTATTTGTTGGGTGGAAATGGAGCTAAAATCATTGTTTTAAAACATGTTCAGTAGTTTATGATGGGAATCTTATTTTTCGAAACCCTGGGAGTACGACTGTTTCATCGACAGTAGAGTTGGGCGGATCTAGGAAGAGTGCTGTTGCAGCGGCAGTGACAAAAGCGGCAAACTGCTCAAGTGGAAAGGGGCCTTTCAATAATTGGTACTCACCAGAGTTGTAGTTCCTCATCCATTTCTAACGCGTTATTAATCCAAATTTCAATAAGATTTCGAACCAGGAAACGTTACCTCCAGTCAATCCTAACATAACAATCCTAATATAAGGATTCTCATCTCGAGATGCTGCATGATATTGGCTTGTTCATACCCGAGAAAGTGACAGAATCAGAGAATATGGTATTGAGCTAGCTCCCTCTTTACATATATTTTCCCTTTGATAAAGGTTTTTCTTCTTACCACTTGACGTCAGTACTTTACTAATATTAGCCCTTTCTTTCCCCATATCATTTGTCTTTGTGCCCAAACGACAATACACATCTTTCTTGAAGATGGATGAGTAAATAAAGTATGAGAAGATCAAAGGGGTGGCGTACCATTTGAGAGGACAAAGGGAGCTTGGTTTAATCCATCAGTACCAGAGAGAAGCTTTACTCGAGGAGCCAACCTCGTCCACAGAGGCAGAGCAGTTTGTGCACAGAGACGCAATGACTTCAGAAGGCTCTCAGCACTCACCGGTTTTTAATGCTTAAGGCTTGTGGTCTGAAGCAAAAGCAAATGATTAATTCTCATTGACTCTTAACTCTTTCGTAACGTGACTGCCAAAGCAGCTAGCTATTGGATCCGCTATCCTTCAATCTGCTTGGAGAATGTAGTTTTCATGACAGAAAGGTCAATCATAATTACCTAAGACTGAGCATTGAGAATACGGATGACAATTACGGCCAAGCCGCCAGTCAATCTCACCAGATCTTTAAATCAATACAAGCAGACCATCACTTGAGAAATCATTTGTGCATCTGACTGCATGTCAGGCTGTGCTGGTTGTGCAATGATTGGTTTGATGTAGTGAGGCAGGCAGGATGTGGACAATAATGTTCTCATCATATCCATTTAAACCTTTACATGTAGCTGCAAAAGTCATGTATGCTCACAAAAAACATGTTTTTCACCACATGTCTTGTTGTCAAATATGATCCTCATTAGGCGAGGCTATTGGCAACCCTAAGGACCAGCTGTGACAGGACCCAGCCCCTCACTGAGAGGGATCATCGGGTCCTATTGTCTCATACTAGATCTGAGACAGATGGCCTGGTGTCCAGTCTTTGTGACAGGTCAAGGCATGAAGACCATACAGGCACAACTAGAAGATGATAAATATAGAATGTGCCAGGCTGCTGGAGAGTTTAGCTGTCCCTGTCTGCATTCAGGGACGCAATCAGTGGAGACTTTGTCGAGTTCAGCTGAGACATTGGGGTGAACGCTCAGCAGAATGTGGGGCTAACTTAGTTATAGTGCGAGCATGTTTTCTTTGGCTGAATACCATAATGGTTGCTGGTTCAACCCCATGTTTGCAGAGTGCAGAAATAATCCAAAACTCGAAGCTGAGGCTCTGAATGTGGGCAAGATAATGGCAACTCTTAATACATGTAGTTTGTATTCAATTGATAGCAGGGTAGCCTAAAGTTATCGAAGCACATTACAGGTCATCAAGACCCCCTAGCATACTGATAAGGAACTAATCTGGTCTTTACCACTCTTCATCACTCTCCGCAAACACATCCCATGTTGTGATCAGCAATATGCATCCCGACAACTCCGCCATAAATGCGAAAATTTACGACCATATGCAAATGAGGAAAAAGATTGATTTGTGCGATAATTGGTCAAAATTGTCAGTTTTGAATCTGGAATAATTAGATTCCATAACGGCATGGCGGAAATTAGCCGAACTGTGGAGAATAAAAAAGCAATGTGGTGAAAAATAAGACTGGCTGAAAAGAGGTAGATTAGAAAATCGCCATGTGAGTATGATACAATGGATCGACAGGCAAACCATCTTTACATACACTTACAGTGCTCTCAGAATGAGAAACAAGATTTTCATGGAAAGAAGCTCAGGGACAAGCAATCCTGGCAACTCATCTCAACTCTAAGCGGTAGTGAGACTGATCTGATAAACCTATGGAAAGCCTTCTCAAATACAAAATGAAAGATTAGATTTTTCCCTCTGTTGATCCCAAGGGGAACATTCATTTCACGCCTCTGACAAATCTTAATTGAACGACTCGGATGGGTAACTCGAGTATAATTCGCGTTGGGGAGCTGACATCTGGACCATACAACCAGGTCATTTTCACCCTGCGCCGGTAAGGTTTTGGTTTTTTGTGAAAAAGGAAGGACTTGTTATAACTTGGAATGTAAAAGTAACAAGAATCATAACATACCTTCTAACCATGATGCTAGCCAGCATACAATCCTGTAACGTCAATGGCTGCCGGTCTATTGGGCACATCTTCTGTATATGGAGGTAGTTCTTCAAACACCTTGAACAGAACGTGTGGCCACATTTCGTGTCCAATGGATCTACTAACGGCTGTAAACAAATATGGCATAATAAATCCTCATCGACTTGCTGGGAGTAGTCGTAAAGATGTGTTCCCTCAATCTCATGGAATTGCCCACAGTTGTGGCATAAGATTGCCTCGCTGGGCTTACGAGGGAGGGTTCCATCACGCTTCTTAGTGCTGTGTGTAGGAGTACTGGCAGAAGATGCCGTCTCGTGTGGGAGCGTTTTTACGCCAAAATCACGATCCACCTGTTTATAATCCATTGGACATTATCTTTAAAACCTGAAAAGACAAAGAGGGAATCTCAATTAGTCATTTTCTTTTTGATTTCCCTGTATTTTGATATCAGATACGAGCCAATTTGATCTATGTCCACATAGACTATTTGAACCCTCATTCCTGAACAAGGAGATCATTGTGCTGTAAACAGAAGTGGGGGGACATACTGAGCTTACTGCATGATGAATAAATAATCACAAAAACAATGGAAGAAATGCAAGTACATGTTCGTACTCCGACCATGTTGCTAGGGACATAATAACATCATTTGCCTTAGTGACAGTGGTCTTGGCTACAGAAGTCCTCTGAGATCTGCACAAATTATCCTAAATAAATAATTTCTCATGCTATTCCGCAGGAAGTCAATACCGGGCTCCATCGGGAAGGCAGAGTTTTATTCTGGATTATGTAGCATGAGCTAACCGATTGGGCAATGTAAGGCACACGTTTATAGATGGGTTAATGGTATGATAGGCAATCACTAAATAGATCTGGTTTATAAATGGATGCTCTGGTTTTCATGTTCACCAGAAGAAGCTCTCTGCGAAATTGATTACATTTCTGGTGATGGAAAAGATAGGAAGGTATCTCAACCATCAATTCTCTAAATTCGAAAGCTAGCGTTCTCTTTTCACTGTCACAATCACATCTCCAGAAGCACTAGACATCAAAATAGGATTCTGAAGGACATGTTTTTTCCATATCACCACAACCACAATGGAAAGGTTTTGCAGAGCAGTGAGGAACACAGAAATTCATCCTCATGCAAAACTGTTCCAAATCCCCGTCAAATGCAAATCGGAAACCCATAAAAATACAGAAACGAGAACATTTGTAATCTACTCTTCCATGGTTGTTTGTGCAAGGCATGCACACCGAGGTGATATCTAGTCGATTGAACGGCACTGATGAGCAGGCATGGCCGGCAGCTGAAGATATTGACAATCAGACGCTGACTTGATTACGCCATTGTAGCACAGCGCTGTTTCATTGGTTGTTTGCGTGAGAAGTGTTCTGCCGCAATTTTCGTTTTGTTGTGGGGGGTTAATGTCGTAAGGGCGGATGGTACATCCTAATATGACTAGTTAAATCGTTAACCTTTGAATTAAATGTAGATCCATTAAACAATATCGACAGTAGCCTCTTTAGGACAAGTGGTGGGATGAAATCCCTCCAGCAAAACTTTCTAAAGGCTGATATGATAGTATAACACACCTACAGGCATACTGAATATATGCAATTTTGAGTTGAAGACCAACAGGGGTTAGGAAATGCCAAAAAATGATGATGAAAACACTTGATCGGTGAAGAGCATTAGCTGAGGGAAAGGACACTTCTCAACCAAACATGGTTACAAAAAGGGTTCGAAAATCCCAAGTACCCAAACGACAGACCACAGATGCTTCTCAAAGTGAATGTGTCACATTTCATTACCAGAATATTTCGCATCAGGTGCAAGTATTTTCTCTCTGCGCCCTGGAATTGCCTGGGGATGAATATCTAATGAAGCACGGTACCATCAAGGAGAGCCGTACTGTCATGGATGGCCAGGAGAACATAGTCGTGTTTATATGATAACAGCACACTCTCCATCTTGCTCGACAACAGGTGGCACAGTCACAGATCATGTTGAGTCTGGCCGGGCAACTTCCTCCAAACGATTTGGCCAAAAAAAGTGCTCCTCCACACAGTTTTTCTGAAATGTTATAAATCTGTCTCATCGAACCCATGTTGGTAACCAACTTCATATTCACTCTACATCTTTACTCTAGTGGACTGATGCCCAACCTCCCTTCAATCCACACTTTTCAATCAAACGAATTGTCATTCATGGCCAAACCGCAGGCTGTAGACAACACAAGAAAATCATCAGGTCACTGCCCAGAGATGTACAATATGATCCTCGAATCAATACCAAAGCTTGCTTCAAAGCTTGTCGAGAACATAAACTGTGACGATAACTTACAGGCGAGCAAAGACAGAGGGTTGAGACACATAAGTGATAATGTCTGAGGCAAGGAGCGTTGGGAGTGATCAATGGAATATCAGCCAACTTCCGCGGCATTGATTAAAGTTTGAACGTGAAGTGATTACAGCTCATCAGCTCACAAGAATTATCTATTTCTCATGGTAGAGGGCTTGGGGTTTGATTATTTCAATGCCCCACCAAAAGATTCCCTTCTAACACAGCCTGATTTTCCACATATTCTGCGGCACTTAAAAACATCACTGCGCAGAGAAGGCACACTCGGGAAAACCACCAATGAAAACATTTCTCTCCCTGCAATCTGAGAAAGTGGCGATCGATAAACACTCTTAGGCGGACAAATGTTCCGTGACATTGATTAAAGTTTGAACCTAAGTGATGCAACTAATGACTACCAGATCAAAGGGGGCATTAACCCTCGCAAGTCTCCAGCATTTCAGAAACCGGAACAAATGTTGCATATCATAAGGATATTGGTTGCTTGAGCAGAACCAAGTGGTGTCTCTCTCAATACTAAGTAACTTGTCAAAATGACATCAGACTCGAAGTCCACTCAAGCTACATGAGGCTGGCATCACCATTCTCACCAAATCAGAAGCTACGTCTCATATTTACTGATATCATCTCGAGGATCATCAGAGTTGAGACAACAGATGTGATGCAGAACCAAAGTAACTTGTCTCTTGATGGCCAGTAACCCTCAGTCTATGATGGAGTGGCCCGAAACCACCCCAGGTTTCCCAACTCTAAACCAAGCAATAAAACTACACCCACTTGGTAGGACACACACGCCATCCAGCACGGTTCTCACGGCAGCATATCTCTCCATCTCGTACAGAGGGTCGATGCCTCAGCCATCTCTTTGATACTTTGTTGACCTCTCGTTTTATCTTATCTAAATATTAGGCACCTTCTCGCATAGCACAGATTCCTGCTCGGAGAATGCATCCAAACCACATCAACTTGGAAGCAAGAAGGAAACCTTAAGTCTAACGATTTAAAATACCCTAGAACAATGAATTTCCGACATTGCAGGTTCTTGCAAGATCGAAATCCATGTGGAAAATCGAAAAATACAGAAGTCGCACATTTCCATAATACACGCCTTCAAAGCTTTCAGAATCCACCACACCAAGCATTATCAGGACAACGATTTTGTTGCAGCAGCTCTGATCTAAATTACACCTCCCTGAATCATAAACTATACCTACCAAGCGTAAAATCAAATGTGAAAATATGCGTGGACATGCAACATTGATTTTCAAGACAAAAGAAGGTGTCACAGAAAAAAGACTTAACTAGCCCAGGCAAAAGTGATATGAATATGACCATGGATATGTTTTGTATGATATTAGTCACGTTCTATTGCTGCCTTGGTATTGATTTTCTCTGATCGCCTCTGGGTCCTTGAGACATGATTCAAGAATGTTTGGGTTGGCGTTATTGCTGTTTTACAACAACAGTTGTCGATGTACTTCAAACAGTGTTCTGATGTCTTTAGTCAGACTGTCCTGATCCACCAACAAGGAGCAGAGCTTCATCTGTTGCTCTATCCCTGCTGAGCAAAACTGAGCAACTCTGAATTGAGGTTTGGCACAGTGATGTCCCAAAGACCTCAGTGACACAAATGTACGCCAAATAGTGAAGGGGAAGAAATAGACAAGACTCGACAATCCTTGACATCAGGCCCCTCAATGTGGCATGCTTTCCAAATAACGGCCAAAAATGACACAAGAGTCATCACAAAATCATGCACGCTTTCTTCGACCCTGAATGAGTCTCGTAGGAAATGAAGGAAGTAATTCGTGCTCATCTGAATTCCCCGATGCTCTATGCAATCGTCCTCACTCATCCATCATTATGCCTACTTCCATGAAAAGGCTGACACAAGCAGATGGCAAAAAATGATTGAATGATAAAAACTAAATATGAGTGGACTCCAATCCTTCAAACATGTATGTTGTGCAGTGACATTTAGTCAATGTTCACGGAGACTATTCTTAGCCATTTTTGGGATATAATTTCGTCAAAATCTTACCATGACTTCATCACAAGACAAGATTGCGCTCACCAGAAATGGGGTCCAGACGATGGTAACACCCCAGACCACTGACAATTTGGGAGATCGCGTATTACAAGATGACATTAACAGTTTTGATGAAAGCAACCTTTGAGCAGGCCTCGGCTACTTGAATTGGATTAAAGATATGCTTCGGAGCAAAGTCCTCTGATCAATAAATTATGTCTTCTGCCTTCAGGCAAACACACGCAAATTCTCCTGACAGATATTGACGTATTTGCTTCAACCAGAGACTAACCCCATGTGCACATCACTATCTTCCTTGTACATGAAGTATACCGTCTAATGGGCAGCACAGGGTGAAATTTATCAGATCCTTCACATAGACGAGTGTTAGAAAGCTTTAGGTGTTGATGGTAACACTGCCAACAGAAGTTTCCACTGCCCAGTACTCTACATGTACAGACTTTTGCCAATGGAGCGAATTAGGCAGAATTTCAGATAAATCAGGAAAGTTTTCACCTAAGACTATCAGGTTATTCTAAACGACCAGGTGGCCGGGGGGGGGGGGGGGCATAATCAGCTTACTGATAAAACACAGAAAATTCTCACTGCAAGAGAAAATGGACACCAATGCCTGTGATTAAATGCCTTTATCGCAGTTACCAGTATCAACTGCTCCACAGAGAGCTGCACAAGTAGTCAACCGAAATCAAGAATTGGTGCTACTAGAGGCTTCCGATTGGTGAATGTTATGGCACTGATTGACCAATCACAGTACTTGTCTTGCCATTTTGGTAATTTTCGGACGGAAATCTAGAAATTGAGACAAATCAAAAAGTTGAAATACCTTAGCACAGTCCTCGAAGGGTGAACTATTTTAACATTCCACTTTTGATTTTCAACCTTAGAGCATACTCTAATCACATCAAAACACTCCTTCAAAACACTGAATCAAAAGCAGTCATCCTTTATCTACAGCTACCCACTGCAAGAATTCCGATAAAAGTTGTCTGAAGATATCATAGACCATTATTAACTCTTTCAGTGCCAAGGACGTACATGTACGTCCTAAATATTAAGGTATTTTAGTTCCTCCAGACGACACCAGATGTCCCCAGCTACTCAAATGTGGTTCATATGGTTTCTCTGGCCTGGGGCGTCCAAATTGAATAATTTTTTCGACTGAGAGGGTGGGGTGGGGTTTGCCACCCCTCATTTTAGGTGAAAAATGGTGAAAATCGGCCAAAAATACCACTCCCTCAAAAAAAATTTGAACATAATCCTAGTATGCCCCTACTTATTACTGCTGTTTTATTGAAACAGGAGGTAAAGACAAAGGTTTTGAAGAATTTTGATGAGTGTATCTCAATTATTTTTGTGAGATTTTGGGTAGTGACAATGCCCAAAAATGCCCAAATCCTGGGCACTGAAAGAGTTAATGAGATTCTAAAGGAAGGAAGAATGTTATAAATTCAACCGGTGTATGTTTAGATAGGCATGCCAATGAGCATCTTCCACTGCTACCTTGCAAGAAAACAGTAAATCTAACCCAGTAAATTTATTCCAGACAATAAATGAGATTCTGAGAAGCAGACGACAAAAAAATTTCACTGTCAGACAAGATAGGAAATGATCTTGTTCAATCTGTTTCAAAATCACAAAATCATTGAGGAGCAAATAAAAACATTTAATCTGAAAGATGCTTCCAAAAACATTCAACATAAATGAGATGTTTGACAAATTTTTGCGAGACAAGTGACAATTGCTTAAGATCTTAAAGCTAAGGATTTGCTGAGAAAACAATTTTATAGAAGATCGTCTTGAATATGCTATTGCTATTCAAAATGGAATTCCCTTGCAAAACCGAAATCGACTCGTTAGGATAGATGAAATTGACATCATAACATTTGAATAGTGAGAAGACTATTACCTGCATTTATAGAAATCCCAATTGAGACAGATCACAGTGGCACGTGCATCCTCTAGACAGCCAAGAAATTCACAACTGGCAGGGTCATGGTCATCACAACCACTGTTGTCATGGCAACATGCCTCTGACAAGTCTGAGTCAACAGCAAAATAATTACCAGCGAGTGTCGGAAGGCGGTGCATGATATTGCTACCTTACAAGGTGGCCACAATAAACTCAATATATCGCAGTGTGCATAGAATTTTTACGGAATTGCTGCAGAATGGGGAAGTTGAGGGCGGATTAGGCGCAGATAATGAAAGCGTCTGCTATCCCAAAGTGAAACAAAAGGCACACTGTGTAGTTGTCATGGGTAGATTTGTAGGGTCCTTCAGTATGATGGATAAATTATTGATGAAAGGGGGTGTTTATGATGATTGTCTTTGTGTAGGAGAGATATTAGGATCATCAATCTTTCGTTGGGGAAAAGGTTTCAGACAGCCTGGCGAGGGATATTGGATTTGGACCACCAAAGAATCCCATTATTACCCACTCTAATCAGTCTCATATAAACTGGATCCAACAAGAAATCGAACCAGAACAGGTGGCAGTCATGCGATATTGACATTTGTGCCACTTTTTGCCAACCTTTGATGGGTATTACAATGAACCATTAGATTAAAGCATACCATGAACGATCGAAATGCTCACCCATTGGCATTTGAACAAGCTGATTATGGTCAGGGAAACAATCAGCGCAAGAACGAGGAACCTTGCCTCGTTCCGTGGTATAGTTCACAAGTTGTGAAGTATAAACATGGACTACAGGACATCATTGTCACAACATAAGATTGGAGTTCCATCAGGAACAACACCATTCCAACCAGTTGAATAGATCTGGGATGGTGTGCCAACTCCTTTCTGGGAGAGACCCTGATAAACGGCAAGATGAGACTGGCATGTAGGCTTGGAGACTGCATCATACGACACTGTTGTCCAGGGCAACCACTAGATACATACAGTGATATCGCCAAAGCAACAATACACCTGACAAAACAGGAAGCCTGAGGGGGATAACCAACAAATTCAGCTAAGTCAGCCCTCATTAGCATCAAACAAACCAAAAATGAAAATGGTTGTCGATTTTGAAAATTACTGAAAAAATGGGGTAAGAACCTGCCTTATGAGGTCACACTGAGCAAAAGCAAGTGATTCAGTATTAGACTGAAAACAATCAATCAATACATCAATCAAGTAACCTGTGGATCAATATAGAAATCAATCAGAGCGAGAAACTGAACCCTTACCAAATACGTATATACCCGTATAACTATCACATCTCTTGGATCTTGGAATATCCGCAACACTATCAAGCACAAATCCTCAATCCATACCAACTGAACTGTGCCACTAGCGCAAGAACTGCACACATCACGGTCAAGGCTGCCAAAAACAATGTCTTTATGGTAATTTGTCTTCGATAAAAGATGATGACTCAGCACATAAGGCGCTGGGGATGGCTCAGAATGCTGGTGTACAGCGTGCATGCATGAGGGAACAGTATTAACCACTCAACAACGAGACACTTGCAGAGAAAATGGCGGAAGAACGATGAGATGAGTTTTTTTTATAATTTGTGGTTGATTTATGTTGATTCACTCGAATCCGATGCACCCGAGTGTTAGTTGAGATAGCGGGCCATACTAAAATGGTTAACATTCAAATCAGCCTTAGGAATTACAAATAGGGAGCAAATGACCAAATCAGGTTGTGAGAGACAATGAATTGACGAAGATGGAACAACCAGTTCCTTACATCAAATCACTTCATGAATTATTTGACAGTTCACGCAAAACGAAACATATAATACATCCAAGTAAAATGAGACCCAGAAGACCTGACACCACAAGAAATTCAATCACCAGTTCCACGCACGCAGGGACGGTGATGTCACATCATAAAAACAGAATAACTGCTCTTAGGAGAATAAGTGCACGCCAGCGAAAGCCATTACTTGAAGCAAGGATAAGACGAGATGGAAGGCCAGCTATAGTTTTATTGACCTTGCACATATATATTTTATGTTCCCCGATATCTATATTTTGCTACACTATACCAGGAGAGCTCGCATAACAGAGAAATCGATAGCAGCAAAGACTATTCGAAGTCTGTCCTGTTTTAATAAGGAAGAAGAAATCCTCAAACATCGGCACAGCGCCAGCAAATCCATTCGCATAATTCCCCCGACCGTCTGCTATGCAATATTGATATACCAGAGCAAAGTTCTGATTGCAACATAGAAATTAATGCCAAATTCAGATATTCTCAACCCAAAATATATGTGAAATCCATTATTGATGTGTGTGGCATTTCGTGTAGATTTTTTCAGTAATGTTGCCACTTGCCTGAAGTAAATGGGATATGAATACCATCAAGTATAGATTAGTCCATACTTGATACAATGTAGTGTCATATTTTTAAATATATTTCAACACCTTTTATGTCGCCAATGATTTGCACAAATTTTGGGAAAACTAAACAGTAAATTTTCATTTTGCCATGTGGCATATATTTTTCATCTCCAATTCTCAAACAATGATTCCAAACCTGGCAGCACATCAAACTTCACATTCAGATATTTTCTACAAAGATTACATTCTGGCGGCATCACAGACACCAAACACATGGTGTGGGATCCTCCACTAATAACACACACTTCCCTCAACATTTTTCTCTCTCAAGTACTTACAGATAGCATTCTAACTCAAAGTACATATGAAATTTTAATGCACTGCTTTGTCCTGAAATAAGCTTTTAACCAGTTAATATGACGAATGAACTAATGGTTTGAAACATTTGAGTTTCTGCTTTTGTTCTGAATAATGAAACATTTGAAATTAAGAGGGATGAGTCCATAAAATAGTTCTCGTTAAAATCCTAAGTATTTGGCCTGATATGCAAAACCTTTACCTAATTCTGGCTAAACTCTGAATTGAATTTGAAATTCTATGATTTATTCTACAATTTGTCAAACTGAGGACGCTTCGGGTGCATTTAATGGTAGTTCAGATTTAATGCTAACTCCTGGCTTGACTGGCTCTGAGAGCAGCTCAGGCTTTCTCTGAAAGTAGGTTTGGCTGTGATTTCAAATGCTGCTTAAATGCTGTAGTCAAAGAAAGAAAAGAATGAAAAGTCTAATTATTATTTGTACCGGCCAATTTCTTTGAGTTCTGTGTATCATCGGTCTTCTAAATGGAAACTGGACATCATAAACGTTTTAACAAATTATCAATTCAATTCAAGGACATAATAGACATCCCTAGGCATAGAAGTTACGCAAGTGAATGGACCTACTAAGACGGCCAACTTTGTGACTGTTACTTTCATAGCTTGGGGTAACCAATATTGACCAAAAACGAGAAAAACAGAAACTTTCAACAAGTCTTGTCGAATGTCAGCTGGTCTGGTGCCATGCCACTCCATTAAAATCAACGGTAACAGTGCTTTAATGAACATAACTGGAATTCTGCCAGATTATCTTTCCTACAGAGGTTTTATAGGGATTCACCTCATTCGAGAATGTAATGATCGCCAGTATGCTTGCCAATAGTCGTATCAGAGCAGAAAACCTTTCACTGGAAGTAAGCCAAGTCTTTTTACCTTGCAGTTTATCATGATATTTGCACTGACTGGATTCAATTCAAACACCACCAATCTGAGCGGTTTGTTATCAGCGAGTGCAAGTCATTAGTTGTTTACAGGTTTGGAAATGGTTCACTGAAAAAATGCAGTGTCACGACATAAGTGTTTAGGATATATCAAGAAAGATTAGTCTTCTTGGTTAAATCAATACAATGTACATTATAAGTGTTGGGAATAGTCTTGTCAATGACTACATGTCATAGCATACAGTCAACTAGACTGTCCAGTGATAATGCCAAATTGGTACCAATAGAATTTTTAACATAATATGACATTTTCAACACCTACTTTCGACATTACCCAAAGAAGACCTACGTTTTAGAAGTAAATCACAACAACATAATAATAAACCATACATTGATCGAATCTCATCACCTCTCCTATTCTTTCATATCACACCCACATCATGAACTTGGACCTGAAGCCGGAATGAACCGTATTTTTACCACAATTACAATATCATCTTGGAAGTTTCAAGAATGCACGCAATTCCAATGGGAGCGTACTGAAACTACTGTGCAAACTCAAGTTTGTGGGAAAAGAGAGACTAATTAAATTATGTAAAATGATGTATAGTAAATGTTGCAGCCGCATAACAAAAGGTGCACTTGGCATTTGCTCAAGACTCAGGACCTGGCTCATACCTAATGATTATTTTATCTGCCAGAAACAGCCACCACTGAAGCCGGCTGGCTCTGCGTTGTATCAATATCTTCTCATACAACAGGTACACAGTGTTTCTATCACGGTGAACACTCCCCCACCATAAATAATTTATCAAACCGGCCCGATGTATTCCTGGCCATAGTCCATTCAATGACTCCCAATCTCGGTACAATGTACGCCAAGTCAATATGTATGTGTACACAGCCAAATGCTGAGTATATTTGAATAATCTGACTATTCTGACAGCTGCAATTTGGCTACCCTTTAAAACTACCAATGATGTCCACGGACAAGGAATAAGACAAAATACCATCCATCCAATGGTCTTGTAGTGTTTCAATTAAGGCTCAAACCACAAGTTTTAGAAACTCTCTACTCAGACTGACAAAGCTGCCCTTATTTGATCAAGCTCTGTAAATAAGTAACTTTTCAAAAATATATATATAGTAATAATTAGTAGACAGGCAAAGGAGGGTATATATCAGTTTCAATGGTTTCCTGTGCCATTCACTAATTAAAAGTAATGAATAGTTGAGCACTGCTGGCTAACTCTCTAGTCTAAGGCATACTCAGTCAGTTACACTGCTGGCTCACTCTCTAGTCTAAGGCATACTCAGTCAGTTACACTGCTGGCTTACTCTCTAGTCTAAGGCATACTCAGTCAGTTACAACATTATTACACAATACGTCAATTATAGTCTGACTATTACTAACTATAATAGTATTACTCAATACCTAACCTTTGATGAATGAGGCGAGCCTTGTTAGTTACACACAGTCAATAAGTCACATGATTGAGCTTCCATCACCAATCTGTTTTAATTTGTGTGTTGATTAATTGCTACCTAGGCCTAATCGAATCAAGTGAATTCAATAGTATCGTTCTTCTGAGATACTGTCAGATAATGTAACTGAACTGTCTGGGGGGGGGGGGGGGCAAGAATTTCACAGAGGTCTCTACCTTGATCCCTTCCTGACCCTTGATTAAGTGGCCCGAGTCAGCTTCTGTATGTGTAAGACAACAGTGTACACGATATACCTATCATCCATACATTGTTATCAATATCATATAAACTGTTAGTGTTAGTCATATCTGAATAACACCAACACTCCCATAAAAAGGTTATTGAAATTAAAGGAAAATAACATTGAGACGCAACTAATGATACATACCGAAATGCAAATAATGTCCAAGTTGTAGAGTTATGGGATGAGTACTTAGGCTTGAAATCTGCCTTTTAACGACGGCAAAATATCAATCTCAAAATCCGTTCAATGGGGGAATCCCAAACCAATATGGCGTTATTGAAACAGGTGACGTCATAGCGCGAAATCCTCCGACATAAATAGAACGATGAAAGCATCAGTTACGCAGCGGTCAATTACAACTCTGAACCCCCCATTTCAGGGGTCGACACACTGATGCGACGCCGCATCTGCGTCAGGCTGTAACCTAATTGCCACAATGATAGTCAGGCTACAACACAATAATATCGGGAAGGTGGGAGACAGTTGCCAATAAACACAAGAATCTTTCAAACACACAAGACTCAATCTGAATATCGAAGACATACATTTATTATAACTGTCTTCTCTGTAGCAGGGTCGAGGTGTTGTGTCAGATCTACATTGCACGATTCTGGGATGAGACGGAGAATTCGATCGACCATGTTCTTATATTGAGTGTTGACTGGTTCAATATATCAGATCCTACTTGCTGACTTGAGCTGGTAATCTGTGGGTCAGTCTCCGGTGATGTAATGATGAAGCAAAATACAATTTGTAGTGTCTCCTCCAGGGTTGTGACTGTCTTCGGAGAGTGTATGACTTACAGACGTAAGTTGGTCAATTAGACACATAAAACTCTCCGATATCATGATCAAGACCCCAGCAGCGTTGCCCCCACCCGCTTGATGAGATGCACTATTAGTGTCTCATTGACTGAAGTCATTTCTGAAGGACACGCCGGTACGTCCTCCAAGCTGATATGGCCGTACGACAGTCATCTTCTCTGGTGCTGCCATCTGAGCTAAGAAAATGGAACTAGGCAATTACTAAAAATTAAAAATATCGCCCGTTTTTAGGGCGGGGGACGATTTACAGCTAAAACCCCTAAACCAGCTCCCTCAGATACGTCATTCATCAAGTCAAAGCAAGCATGAACCTGGTTTAATCTGTGGTTTATCTTATTAATATACATTAATATACTACCAAACGAGACCCTTATATACTGTGCAAATTCTCTCAGGCATTACATCCATGGTGTTAACCCACTTGTGTAGGAGTTGTCTATGCTGCCACTCCTTAGTGAGGACAATAACTAGTAGTCTCGGCAGCGATTTTTTTCCCTGAACCTTTCGGGCAGTACAGTGTACATTTGTTCACAGGTTCTCAGCCAATCAGAATCCGATAAATCTGAAGAAAGCACCACATTTCAGTCTTGAAAAAACACTTGCACGAAATGATAAATTTTGACTACTGTATGCAAAACAGCAGGGATGGCTATTCTACTTGTGTCATTTGAACCGATTTTGCTTGTATAGTTTTGTTTGTATTTTATACTGTGTAGTAGAACTTGCCATTATATCAATAGATATTTCTGTAAAATGATGCTTCAAATAACGCTGTTCTCAGCATATACAGTATCAAAATATACTGGAGGAAGACCATACACATGAGGCAGTATCGAAAGACAAGTCTCATTGCAGAGAAACATATTCATACTGGAGGAAGACCATTCACATGAGACAAGTCTCATTGAATATTCATACTCAATATGATATCTGAAGGACTATCCCTTGGATCTTGGAGATGGGCTATTGTTATTGTCCTTTCTGTAGATACCTGTGTTGCAGGCAGCATAAGGGAAAAGAAACACATTATAAAAATAAAATACACATGTATAAAGTAAAAAGAAAAAGAAAAATGTTGTCCACAACCGGATTCGAACTCGCGACCTTTGGATCGAACACCGTATTCTGCCATTTCTGACGAGCGCTCCACCAACTGCTCTAAAGTTTCTAAGACTTCTGACGTCATGTATTTGTCAAATTCTGATTGGCTGAAACTCCTTGTACAAATGTACACTATAGTGCCCCAAAGGGTCAGGAGAAAATTCGCGGTCGGTCGGCAGCAGTCTGATGCAGCTGACCAATCACAGATGGCGTGGTGACTCCAAACAGTCAACAGAATTTTGGCAGGCGTTTTCAAAATAACAATGATATGAAGTGAAAAAATACAACTTGGCCTCTAAAAAACAGCCATAGCAAGCTGATGGATGCTTGACTAAATAGAACGGGTGATTTTAGATCTTGTAATATGACTTTGTCATACATGTACGAACTAACAAAGTCCCAAGTGAAAGTACCGGGTAGCACGTGTTGTTGAGACGACCCCCTTTAAACTTCTATCCAATCCACTGCAAGATCAAAACCACGTGACGACAACTTGAGGAATCCCAAGAATTGTCAAAATCAACAGGTAGAACGATTGACCCCGTAAAAAGTATCAAATATCGTGCCGATTTCCAAACCGAGACCCTTGTTTGTAACGTTATGATAGATAGTGCTTACGACTTCTAATTTTGGCTAGAGGTGATATTTTTTATGATATATCTATCTGCTGTAGAAGTGGGGAAACCCCTCCCTATTCATACTGTGAGCTACCTACTCCACATACTATGACATACATTGTAGTCCATTTTACCAACCATGTATATGCTGACGGGGTTTGTTTGTATTGTAATATCTAATGCTGTTATGGATGATTTCGTATGGACTGTATGTGTTGAGACTTTATGTGAATGCTGAGAAGATTATGTCTGGGAACCTATTACTATATTGTATGATTTGCTGGCCAACTCCAGGCTGGCCAGGCCCAGCCCGGCCAGGCCCAGCCCCTGTGTTAGCTGCACTCTAGGGAACGAGTTTACAATCCCCGATCACACCCCAAAAAAAGGTCATCGGTTGACTGACCAAGCACCACTGTTCAATGGATTAATAGTTGAATGCGATCAAACTACGTCATTTCCGATCGGGGATTCTAAAGTTTAGCCCACTCTAGTACTGTATTTTCGATGTTGTTCTTTATAATTAGACTATCACAATCTAAAGCTCTTTTATCATCTTTCTTTTGTATTTCAGCATAAAATCAAAATGGATTCCGAAGTGGAGAGGACAACGAAATTGGATGATGAACTTGAAAGGACGAAAAAAATGATGTGAGCATGTTTGATTTCTCTATGGTTTTACTGATTATCTCTGTATCTGACGGCTAAATGCCATGGGCCTACCAATGTTATCTATAGACACATGGGTATGGCGAGGATGCATCAGCTGGGAGTTTTCTCCCACACCTATTTTGTTAATGACACAGCGAAATGTTTTTAAGAATACTGTAGAATATAGATTTATTTGATAAGCTGTGAAATGGATATAAAAACAGTATTTAGCTACTGATAACTGACAGCACACATGTCTTTTTTTTCAGGAGAAGCCAGAACGGAGGTGTGGCTTCAATAAGAGACCAATGGAGTAAAAAGTAAGGAAAGGTTGCGACTTGGAGTTTGTTTTTTGGATTCTTGATAATCCTTTTGAATAAACTTATGAAGAGCAGATAACGTGTTCATTATGTTATTCATATTGCAATGACAAGATCAGAGTGTCATACACAAGGCGAATATTCTCCTGGCAGCATAGGTACTGCAGTTCTCCATTACAAATCTTCTCTGCTGTTTTATATGTGACCCATCACAGCAAAACCAGGCGCATGTCGCACAGAAGATGAGCCTAAATGACACCAGGAGATAATGGAAGAAATTGATGTGCTCATATTTCACAATATGCAGACAATAGAGAAATGAACAAACAGTCCGTCTCAACCTGCCAAGCTCAGAGCGACATGCGCCTGCTTTTGCTGTGACGGGTCACATATAGGGTTTTTAAAATGATGTAATGATGAGGACATATTTTAACTTTTTCTAGAGGGAGTACATCGGATGATGGCGAGACACCTAAACCAAGTGGTACTGGCAGAAGGTAAGATTATCACAGTAGCATTCTCTGGAGATCTGTTCAGCACAATGACCATTGGCTGGATTAGTTCAGCAAACCTAATGTTGCAAATCAATTCTATTGAGTCAATCAATTCATTTCATTCTTGCTTTGTTTTGTTGTTTCAGACCACTTGACGTTAACATTGCGCTGAATGCCAGCTCTGGATCTGTGCGAGATCGTTGGAAAAAGTTAGTATGGATGATACGTCCATCTGAAGTCGCAATTTTTGCATGTACATGTTATGATTGTGTTCTACGCGTTTTCACATCACTTTGACTTTCCTGCATTGCCTATGGAGAGTCATGTTGAACACCAGGGTAAAAGCAACATTTTATGATCTGTAGAGATGATTCCCATGACGTATTGGAGGAAAGTGGTAGCATCAAACACAGAGATGGGTCCTAAGCCGGTGGCCCAACCATGACATCAGACAGGAGATGTTTCTAGTCAAAATTAGCAACCCAGGTCAAATCACCATGGCAACAAAACAATTGGCAGTTGGCCCGTGCCAGGCATCATGTATAAAAATGTCTGTAAGTGTTATTTCCTTGTCTTTTAGGATGGCCAACACAAATGAGAGTGAATCAACTGCTGCGCCATCAGAGAAACCGAGGAGAAAGAAGTAGGTGTTTTGCTGGGCCATTTCAGACAGTGTCAAAAAGAGTTTAATTCACCCTACGGATGATGTAATCTGAAAGTGTTTTACTGGTTTTTCAAATTAAAATTTGCTACCAACACTGGCGTAAACGACCGTTGGGGTTATCATCAAGGCCTAGATGTCTTCCAAGAACTATTATGAGTGAGGATATTGCTTCCTTAAAGTCTATGATGGTTCATGCAGGGATATGTGTGAAATTAGTGTTTGATAGGCCTGCTGTTTTATACAGTACATGTATCTCACGTTATGTCAGACCTCATTCTAACTGCTCTAAAAAGTTGTTTCTTGTTTTAATTTTTCAGACAGGATGATGATTTTCAGAGTGTTTTGAGGAGGTGGGTATGACTCGGTTGGTGAGGCCATTGGGGCAAGTTGTCTTTACACATGTACCACATCTGCAATAGTGTTCAGAATTGCAATGAGCGTGATGACAAATTTTATAGTGAAAGCATGCACAGGGAATTTCTACCACGGCCATATTTGTCATTTATGCATTGCATAGACAGACTGGGCACACTGAGTTGCCACACATTTGGCTGTAACTGGTCAAGTGCGCATCATGCATTTTGGCCGTAGCCACATCCTTGTTTTGCTCAGGTCTTATTGATGGTGTTTCTTATATTCTTCACATTTAAACATACGGTACATGTATGTTCATTCTCTGAATGATATGTCAAATTGTACCAGATCAATGTTTGGTTATGTTGATATTGTTAAATCATTATGTGATTCAGGATCCAACATACTGACGCAGATGTACCAAGGTCAGTTTTTGTGATATATTGCGCTTTTAAGTATCGAGGAACTTTTCATATCACTCTCATTTTAAATGTTTCTCTGTGAACTTTATCAAATCTGCCTCAAATGAGTCGGTACATCCTGTCCTAGTCTTTCAACCCATTTAAAAATTCACTCCTGCCACATTATTCTTGGTGTTAGGCAGCCTCAAGGCAGTCTGTTGAAATTTTTAAAGATTGTGGTCGTGGTCTAAGTGAAGTTTTGAATGGATTCAAATGGTTGTACAGGATGTAAAGATTCATATGAGGTAAGTAGGCTACACTAACTTGCAGTTCCCACTTTGTATATTTTGCTGGCAATACCCCTTTTCTTCTAAGTCATCCAAATCTAAATAAACCATTCTAAAGGTCTGCACTGAAACTCTCTGAAGTGAGTTCATTCATTCACTTTGGTTTGTGGTCGGAATTTAAAAATTGTGACTTTCAATCACTAGTCGAGGGGACTAGATCAAAAGATTCTGGAACATTGAGAATTTCAGAAGTTCCTCATCTGATAGTTTCGGTGCATATTCTTTTATGCCATTTAATTTATCAACTCATATATATTCATTATCTACACTAATTATCACTTGCATGAGGCGTATACCCTATAGGACACTTACTAATACTCTGCTGACTCCATCATTCTTGTTACAACTGGGTAATGGAAGTTAATGGGTTAATTCATTATCCAAAGACACACCAGCATCTAAACAAATTATTAGTACCCTTTTACCACGTTGGGCGCCAAATGTAACAGAGGAAAAACATCAAGGTCCAACCGGGGATTGAACCCGGGACCTCTCGCTTATAAGGCCATCACTCTACCGACTGAGCTAAAGGGAATTTCCCTCTAGCCTGGGCTAGTAGGAATGATGCCACCACTACATACTCCCCCTGTTGGACCTTGATGTTTTTCCTCTGTTACAGAAGCAAAGTATGTCTTGTTTTTGACGTGTCTTTCTTTAATAGCAGTTTGAGAGTGCATCTGTTTCACTAATATTTACCAAAAACCTGGGAAAGAGAACTTCACTGATAGTCATCCTACATGTCCCCAGTAAAGTGCTTTTCCGACTCGGAAGCAAAAACAAAAAACACTAAATTTTGAGTCTTTTACAGTGACCTTTAAATTTCGGCCGCAATTACGACATGCTGTCCACCACTAATTGAAAACTTAAATGATCTCATTCGCCAACTGCAAGCTTCGCAAACAAATCACGGTTTCAATAGCCGTCTTTCTAACATGATGGATCACCTTATCCGAGCCCAAGAATTTTATTTGAAAAGACAAAAGTCTCCATTTAGAATCACTTCGGAAATGTAATGGCAATGTAACTAACTCGCCTGTACATGTAATATCATCTTTAACTTATGTTCTAGGTTCAACACAAATTTCAGCTTAGATAAGAACGGGAAGGAAAGTAAGACACCAGAAAAGGTATGAAGTATTGATTCTTGAACGATTGTTATGGCCTTACTGTTATTGCATCCGCCTTACAAGAGACAGGTCCTTGTTTCGATGCCTGGGCAAATCAGTTCAAAACCCTGACGTATACGAATTCTTAACCATGGTCTGTTGTATTTGGCGTGTACGCCAGGGCAACTCAAAGACATCGTAGAGTTGAAGTAACAGAACGATTATTATGGCCTTACTGTTATTGCATCCGCATTACAAGAGACAGGTCCTTGTTTCGATGCCTGGGCAAATCAGTTCAAAACCCTGACGTATACGAATTCTTAACCATGGTCTGTTGTATTTGGCGTGTACGCCAGGGCAACTCAAAGACATCGTAGAGTTGAAGTAACAGAACGATTATTATGGCCTTACTGTTATTGCATCCGCATTACAAGAGACAGGTCCTTGTTTCGATGCCTGGGCAAATCAGTTCAAAACCCTGACGTATACGAATTCTTAACCATGGTCTGTTGTATTTGGCGTGTACGCCAGGGTAACTCAAAGACATCGTAGAGTTGAAGTAACAGACTTGTCTGGCATCTCATTGTTTGTTTGTAAATTCGGTTGAGATTCTTTCGCTCTAAATCTCAGACTTGATGTATTTACAGATAATGATCGACCCATTCGCTCGATTTGAGGACCTTGAAATTGATAAAGAGAAAATGAGGAAAGAACTTGATGAAGATGAGAAGAAGAGGGTAATAATGTCTAGCACTTGTGTTCGATTCACATTGGATTCTACTCACAATCTCTATTAACCTGGGGAGCATCACTGTCTGGCTACCTAATGGTGCTAAGACTCAACATTCATATTTTCTGTCAATTTCAGCCCAATGTCTTCATGCCTAATGACTTAAATCGTGCACCTTCAGACATGATGTTGTTGTAAAGTTTATTCATAAAATTCTCTTAATTTTTCTCTTCCTCTTCTCTCATCAACATAGGAGGAGAGAAAGAAGGAAAGGGAGGCGTTGCTGAAGAAGATCGAGGAGGACAGCGAGAAGAGACGAAAAGCTGAACAGGTATATTAATGAACCTTTTGAAACCCATATTGGATGGAATCCTAAATTGAACGTTGAAGGTCTGGTGCCCGTGACTATGAAACACTGCTCTTGATCCTGGGCCAAGTCACTTTCATTGACATGTCACTTGAATGAGATGAAACATTTCAGAGTCGTGTAGGGCCTACTGACCCAATCAAGAAACATGAGTAGCTTAATTGGCACCGGGGAATGGGATCTAAAAGGTTTGACGAATTATCAGCGTGATGTGTGTTTCACCTGAACTTGTTTTCGTTCTGTTCTAACGTCAGTATTTATAAACGTACAAACTTCAGGAAGAGACTCGTAAACGTCTCGAGGCTGACAAAAAGCGTCGAGAAATGGCACGAAAGAAGCGCGAAGAGGAAGCTACGATGAATGCTGTTAACGGGGAGCCGAAGAGAAACTTTGTTATACCGAAGAGATCACATGATCAGGTAGGGGTCTCCAAAGATTCTGGCGTATGCACATGTCAGTGTGATAACTTTCCTAGTTTTTCCTGGTCAGGTGTTCCCTTTTCTTTTGAGAACACTGCATGGGGAGGCCGACATATCTTTGTACATCGCCAACAATCAAGGGATGCTGCTAGGTGCTGATAAGTAAGGTTGGCTTCCAACACTGTCACGTTATTGCCAGCTGGCAATAGTGCTACTCCAGTGAATCTGGCTTGGATTCTCCTTTCAGACTGCAACATTTTCTTGTTTGAGCTTAGTTATTTATTTCAATTGTAGGTCAGCAATATCATGAAAGCTAAGGAAGAAAATAACAAGACCAAAGGAGAGTTGATACTCGATAAGAAAGCTGTGTTGGCAAAGAGGATCCAACCGTTGGACATTGAGGGGTTCACGCATGAGGAACTGCTTGAAAAAGCCAAAGAACTTTACGATGCAATCTACGAACTCGAGTCGGAGAAAATCGATTTTGAGAAGAGTGTTGAGAGGCAGCAATATGACGTAAGTCATTGGTGGTAGTTTGGGCAATTTGGTGAAGGGCTGTTCAGAATAATGTAGATATCATCTTTGGTTAAAAAGGAATTGATACAGAAATGGACGTATTGATTGTCTTCAAATACTGCGAGGTCGGCACCTAGATAATCAGGTCATCCACTGGTGAATGTAGATACTAATTTTGTCATATTTCAGATAATGGAACTAAAGGAAAGAGCCAATCAGATGCAAGTCAGGTGAGTATTTTAGATGGGGCTGGACTCCTTGAAGATACATACGTAGCCTATTTCTATAGGCCCTGTTTCAAGCCTTGCTCACAGGCACTTATCTTTGAGTGTCACCAGATGCTGTCTCACCAGGCTTGTCGGTCTCGGGGATTTTCTCACATGGCATGTCCCTCTCGGTGGTGCCTGGCTTAAAGTTACCAGGAATTGGAAGAACTATTCCTTACAATGGACCATATGAAAATTTACTCCCAATTGCAGACTTAAAAGGATAGCGATTCGGTTGACCTTATCCACTGCTTCACTTTCAGTACAACACCGTCCCCCAAACCCGTAGCTCTTCCACTGAAGACAGGATTAGGGTAAGCACTCAAATACATGTATGAGACAGTCAGAAACATCACATACGAGAAAAAGAGGGAGAGGTGGTCTTAATTTTACTACAGAAAGACTATATGAGCACATTGATGGTGACTCTCTCCTTACATTTTTCTGAGATCAAGTTGTAGCTGGGAAAACAACTGTAAATCATTTTTTTCATTCAAAGTTTTCCGCTTTTGCCATCAGTCCAGTTGAAAATGTTACTTTCCATTTCTAATTCCAGAGTTGGTAAACTTTCTGAGAGATTTTCATCCAGTGCACCTGTAAGTATGATCTAAAACAGTTTCAATCACATTGCTCATGCTCTGATTTACACTTCCTCATAACAATACATCTGTTACTGTGCCTGTCCATCTACAATATCTGATCTGGTAAAGAAGAAAAGGTTTCAAAGGCCATGGATTTGATTTGGTTTCAAAGGCCATGGCTTCTGACTGCTCATTCCCACTCCGGCGAAATCAGTCTTTTATGTTGGCTTACCGAGAGCTTTCCACTGGTAATATGATTCTGTTGTCGGTGGAGAAAGTCGGAGTGATTATAGTTGTACCATGTGGGTATGTCAAGTCATAACATCATCTTAATGACACTCTATAGTACTGATCCCTAACTCTGTGTTTCAGCCCAAAGTCCAGGTATCGAGTCCACACCAGAATGGCCCATACACACGGCTTAATAACGATGGGAAGTCATTCACGGACAAGTTTAAAATGTTCGAAACAGTAAGTTTTAATGCATTGTTGTATTTCGATCTTTATCCAGACACATTGAGGCAACACAGAAATGGGATACCAAGACAACAATCCACTTTAATTAGACAGATCTTTATGTTACATGTCAAACGCTCTGGTTTCTACCACAATACCAATTGTGAGATTGATGTCACTATCAGATAATTGTACTCGCAGCATGAATTTAATTGATTTTAACATACTTTTAACTGTTGATATGATCTGAAAAGACAGCAATTAAAATTTTGACCATTCTGTTTAAGTTCTTGATGACCGAAAACAATGCTGTACTTGTTGGATCAGAGTGTAATCTCATCAGTTTCTTTTTCAGATGGCCAAAAAATAGCAATTGACATTGAAATGGTATACGTGGTGTGTCTTCTTGGAATTATTTTCACTAAACTAAGACTTTTAATGACATTTAATTTGGAGCACAGCTGAAGCAGGACATTTCCTGAGGATTTCTACAAATGCCAGTGGATCAAGTTGAGGGATGTTTCATTTTACATGTATTTTTAGTGTTAGGAGGAAATGTGGTTTGACAAATTCAGGACTCTGATCTGACCATGTCACCGTTTGACGGTATTTTGAATGGACAAGTTCCCCTCAAAACCATAGAATCTCTCGACCATTTCATTGGTTTCTTGCTTATCATTGGAGAGAAAAACCAAGGTAAATGTCTCTGATTGATGCCCTCTGAGACATTCCAAAGTATTCCCTTGGAGAGCAATCTTGGGCTAAAACACCATGTGGAAAGCTCAATTGTAGAAAGGTGTCAATTGTGAATTGCTGATATTCTTAATTTGTCAAATCGTAGAGGGGTCGGCAGTTGGTCAGATTAGACATGTATGTATTATGCTCACAATTCTGAAAATTTTAGAACAGTTAATCAAAATTTTGATGTGATTTTACCACTTTATACTATTGTACATTCCAATATACATATTGTCTTGCAATATTTGTAATCGGTTAACCACTAATCTACTTTAATTGTATACAATGACTTTTATTGTATTTCTGTCCAATTCATACTACTATTCCATTGTAGTTAGTGATAATAACAAGTATTGAGAACTATATTTTGCATGTACATGTACATGTTCACTGACTGCTGCTAATTGCCCAGTTGATAACCCAAGAGTTTTCAGTTTTATCTTGACATAAGTAGCTGCACAGGACTACCGGTACATGATTTTGTATCTTTTAAAGTGTGTTCTTTACTTTTGAAACTATAACATTGAGCATTTTCTGTTCGAAATATTTACACCAGATCTATGTAATAAATCCCAATCTTCTTTGAAATCATTTTGTCTTTCATCATTTCGTTTGAACTGGTCGGTATTGGTAATCTAACATTCATTGAGGGAAATCTGTATGACGTCATCCACCTTGTGGCGGCCATGTTTGTATGATGTCATGTTTGAGGTATGACTGGGGGACATCCAAGACTATGGTAAGCTTGGTTAGCAAGATTACCTTCATTCCCATATGACTGAGAACCTGAGGCGATGCAAAATGTTTCTCACCAACACTAAAACTTTTTGTTTTTGATGGGTTCTAATTGAAGTTCTAACCTGCATAGGAATAGCCTGTTCACAATCCTATTTGAGGGGTCTATTTGATGTATTGCTACCCAAGTGGACAGGGAGAAGTTTGGCCTTGTGTTGCAAGGACTTGGCATGGATATTTACATTAATTGCCTTGTCTGCGATGCGCTGACAATAACCTTTACTTGTGATATTGTCTTCTTAAAAAAGGAATTGTCTCACTATTAAAACATGACCATTGTGCTCAGCTATAGACACAAAGTAGTTTGTTTCATTTTCACTGCCCACAAAAACTCTGGCGAAATATTGTTAATTGTGGTTGGGGTGAGGGGGTGGGTTATAGACCCTTGATCCATTGTCATATACTTGATAAGACTGTTGGTGGTGGGTATTTATCCAATCGTTCCCCCATTCAATGGGTGCTATTGTTCTATTTAAAGGGGGTCTACAGGCAGCAGCCAGGTAGGCAAAATTATGTTCCTATCTCACAGTATCTCAAAACTGTTCACGCCTTTTACTAGATATGTTTCGTTTTTTTCATTAAATTAAAACGTTTGCATATGAGACACATGACGTCACGGTGAGACCACCAATTTGACCCCCTAGCTCCTGTCTATAGTCCCCCTTTAAGCATCACATTAGTAGGATGGCATACTGGTATACCGGTATAGGGTGTATCCATCCATTGATGCCGCCGAGAACAATACACCTCTGCCTCTGCCTCACTGATGTATGCATCAGCGTCTTATTAAAAATAATATTGATAATAATAATAATAATAATAATAATAATGTATTCATTAAAGTTACCCCTTATAAAGGAGTGACGGAAACAAACATACTATAGCCCTACTTTAAAAAATTCACAATATAATAAGATCAAAAAAGGTGAGAGCAATGATTTTAAAATCTTATGTTGTTGAATGTTGCAGCTTCCAGATGGAGGGCCTTCATAATTCTGTGAAAAAAATCCTTTCAACTGGTAGTGATTCCACTTTTGAAACTTACAACGGATCCTGACGGATTTACAGTACTGCGCCGTACACGTGTCAGAACTTTAGTTTCATGGTTTCCCGCAAGAATAATGAGGAGGTCACCTGACAAGGGTAATCTTAAATCTTGACACTAGAGGCGCTGACTTCGTTCCTTAATTTCGGCACTGGGGCGAGTTTGCTTTTCTTTTAGCCACTCAGAGCTAGCAATAAGTAATCAGCCTTCAAATTGTACTATAGTAAACTCACACCGACAAAATAAAATCCCAGGATACATGATCTCGTCAATATAAATGAAATAATGAGCTGATAGCATTATGTGGACTTACAAGTACCAAAAAGTTGGATTACGAAAATGCAGGAGTAGATCGTCGGTCATATCTTTTGATTGTGGGAAATCCCCACTTGCATTTTCTCATTTCCTGGTTGCTGCCTGTGAATATCGTTTCAACGAAATCTGAAACATTTTAGACTTCCTGTATTAACTTTATCTTGCCTCCCTTGCTGCTCCCTAGAGTCCCTTATACCCAAGGTCAGCGAGTGGGCTAGTGCCAGACAGACGTGGTGCCAGAGGTGGCTAATGTCCTGATTCTTCATGTTTCTTTCCACCTCATTCTTTGCAGCAAATAATAACAGATAGTTTATAAAGAAGTTATGGCATCAACCGCCTCATTTGATTGGTCTGAGTTAAACGAGAGCCTTGAATCCAAGTTCAAAGAATACAATAGAAAGTTTAATTCTAAGGTAAGGAGTTTATCAAATAGGCCCCTATGCCTATGGAATCTTGAATTTTTAGTCTTATTTTTTACTTTTTCTATGCCTTTGTGTTAACTTGTCTCATGATGACGCCCTGCTGGAAGAAAGGATCAGGGGTAAAATTACCCATTATCAGGTCAACATTCAACATGTCGACAATTTCCAAAATAGGCAGTTGCCCCCCCCCCCCCAGACAGTGCCGAAAATCATGTTTCAGAGAGCCTCCTGTCCCCCCGGACCAAAAAGTTAGATATGGTCATGGTAGGAGTTTGAGCCCAACAGTTTACCACTGCTGTGTAGCTCACAATCGAAGAAGCCGAAGTCCATGTGCTCAATCTTGGGCCCATTTTGTAGTCTGATAGTGATACGTTGACACAGTAAAACCTGTACGTTGCCATTAGAGACCATACTGAGATGCAGGATTACAGTCTTAGAATAGTCCTGTACCTGCTGTTTTCTTCCAGGTTGGAGCAGAACATATGACTTTCTCTTCATGGAAACACTTCACAGGAAACATTTGCTTCAATCACATCAACCGTTGTGATATCTATGAAGCACTTCATGATTGTGGTAAAGGCCGAGAAGGGTATGTTGGAAGTTTTATGAAAACTTGACAAGAATTTGTTAAATCTGTTAAAATCAGACAGTCAGAAAGTGTGAGTCGAGTATAACATGAGCACCAGTACTGTAGAATCTCTCTCCAAGCATCTAAGATGCTCTTTGGGCTGTCAAATACTGTCCTTGCTAGGGATGCGATGACAGAGATCAAATGGTATCACTGGGTATAGAGTGGGAAACCTGCTTAGAAGTGTCCTTTATTAAGAGACCTTGCAAAATTACAAAATTCTTGTTCAATTGCAGATGTGAAACATTACAATTCCAACCATTCAAAAAGGCACTCGAGAAATTATTTGGCCAAGAGAGGAGCCGCCAGGATGCCAGTTGTCCTTCAGAAGTTTCTGAGAAGGTCCTCCTATCAGAGGTCATTGATAGTCCAATCAGGGTATTTTCATTTTCCCATGTAAGTATTCTTGGAAGAACATACCAGTAATATTTGCCTGAAAGTATTGGAAATAAGTTGTCAAATTGGACAGTCAAGGCAACATATCTTGCTTTAGAAGCCTTCCACTGTCTTATTTCTGAATGGAGTATCCGAACTGTTAAGTTGGGTTGATGTACCATATACTTAATAATGTTAAGACGAATAAAAACAAAACATTTTCTAAGTCTGGTACAAAAAATGTAAAAGCTAATCATAATATTTTTGCATAAGCACAATAAAGATGTTTTTCTGTAATGGCCGGCAGATATCAAGAAATACAAAATGCTGCCAACCAAGCGGGGTTGCCAATTCCACAATTTCAGACACTGGTGACCCATCACCCATCCAGCATCAGGGGCTACCTGTTTACTCAAAAGTACATGAAACTATATTGAAATTGCTTCTATTCATTGGTGTATGTTCTTATCTTCAGTTCCTCAAGTTCCTCCTAGCAGGTACATCCGCAAATGAATCAAATATCTCGAAGTACGCAAGTGAATCGGGTGCAACTCTCAAAGCCATGGCAAAAACTTCGATAAATGAACTAACCGATATTGGTGTTGGTGTTGGATGGATAGGGCCTGTTGCTGCTTTGTTGAAGAAAATATGGGAACATTTGAAGGCCTACCGAGATATACCAGTTGTCCTAAAACATTTTGCAGAGATGTTGGTATACCTTACTGATGTATTAGACTTCATTAAGAGAAACGAACTATACGAAGTGGAAATGACACGAAGGAGACTAAATGGTCTTGAAGAGATTCTGAAGGAGTCTAAGCTTCTTTTTGAAAAGGCCTCAAAAAAGTCTGCAAAAAAAGTTAGCAAGTTCTTTGAAGCACCAGAAAATATAGAGATATTAAAAGATCAGGAAAATAAAATTGTCAATTGGATGCAGTCAGTATACTTTATGCAGCTGACTGAGAATCAACAATTGAATAAAGAGATGCATAAAGATATAAAGGAAGTGCTTCAAGGTAGGGTTAATCTCTAGTTTTACTGTGAAATAGAATGTTCAAATGCTCTGTGAAAGCATAACTAGTTCGAATCTCATCACGTACTCAGTATATTTTAGTCCTTAGATTGTCAAAAATGGTGTAGTGCGTTGTATTTCCCCAGAGAAGACATGGATGACACAAGTGGAAAAACGATTTTCAAGTTGATGATAAAAATCTTCCTGAAATTTGATTGAGTAATCGAATATTTTTTTTAGTTTTGCGCTATGGTAATCTTTTTTGAGGACTTCAGACCACAACCGGTAGACTTCATATACCTGGGTAGAATCTTTAGTTTGCCCTGGTATAGGCGCTTCCGTACAAGGAATGTTGGCTATGTCTCATTCAAAGGACGGTGAAGAGCGCCTGTACATCTACAAGGAAATTGACTGGGACTAAAATGCCCAACCGAACAATGTAAGTTTTCTTATTCAAAGAAATAATTCTTGATTTCAACACCTCTTCCAGCTGTGGTGCAATCAAAAACAAAACGTGATGTCATAGGTGAAATGTTTGTTACGTTTCTGTGTGGTAAGTAAAGTGGTGCGACCGGCGACAAAGTCGTGACAACATTGATATGAAGACTGTGGTTGGAATGCGGCTGCCGATTAGTTTCATAACCATCACTTGCAATGTTAGTATTGTTAATATCTCTCACTTGCAAAGCGCTCAAAACCCATGTAAAGGTTCTTCGTTCAGTAGACAGTTATTGCCTATTCAAGACCTGGATCTGAATACTGTGGTAGTCTATATCAGCAAGAATAATAAACATATGAACTCCTGAATATGGAAAATGGTCAAAATATTGAGTTATTATTTGAAATTGTTTTTCAAGGAATTTACCGTCGGGGATTTGATGAGGATGGCTTCAAGAAAACGGTGGAGGAGATATTCAGGCGCTTCGACATCAGTAAGTTATCTCTTGCATCTTCACAGTTCATACACGTTAAGTTTTTAATCTTACAGACACACCAATGTGTTATACAATCCTAAAAATGTTAGAATTGGTTTCAGGTATAGTTATGTCCTTCACATGTTTAGCAGTATTTCTACAAGACAGAAGATTGCTAGGAAATGCAAGGGACATTTTGTACATCCACCTTTTATGACACAAAATTAAGAGTTATAAGTGAGCCACGGCAGGGGAAGTTACATATTGCCAATATTGAACCAAGTTTATGTTTCAACAGGTCCCCCAGATGAAGGTGTCAGTGTCCCAGGAAGGGGCTTCCCATCACAAGTGCAACCAGGCGAGGGAATTCAAGCATTGAGCCAAGGCAACTCTGGTCCGATTCAAGCTGCAGATGATGAAGCTAGTGGTCCTGTCTCCTATTCCATTGGTGAAATAAGCATGTCAGCGCCACCTGTTGGTCCTACACGTAAGATTGAACTGTTGTGTTTCAACACCTACAATATTACACTGGTTTGTTGATCTGGTAAGGAGGTGAAATCCAGCTTTCTGTTTCACAGGAGAACTTTCAATTCGATAATTTACCGAACAGTGATTTGGTAGTGTTTAAAGGGGTACACCGATTTTATTTACTGGTGGCTGTGAAAGCAGAAAGATTGCTATGGTAAACTGATTGCAGTTGAATCAGGATTTTATGCTAAAGCATTGAATTCCATTGACTGGAATATTTTCAGAATTTGATGGATTCAGATTTTGGCAGGAAATGAGTGTTTTTTGGTGAATTTTTATTTCCTCCTTCGATGAATTATTTTATAACTTTGCACTTTTTTCCACCACAGTCCAAATGACCCATCGGAAAAGACAGCCCGACTCCCCTTCATCAAGGCCCAGCCAGACACATGGACATGGACCATCAGACAGTGTTTCCCCATCTACTTCGAGAAAAGGAAATTTCACAGACACGCAGCCTCGCAGTGGCAGTCAAATCGAACCAGAAGTGCCAGTCATTCCATCGGCTCCTCCAGAAAGTATACCACCTGGTCAAAATCAGTATAATATGCCACCTTCAGAAAATCAGGCCTCCTCTACCACTCCAACACCTAGGGGTGAAGGTCATATCCATGGAAACCCAGTCAGGCCTAAAGCCCCTCCAGTTGAAAGACATCAAAGGCCACTGCCAAGTAATACATCAGCAACTGAACTCATTTTGAAAGAGGGTAAGTCAACTGCATGAGAGGAAAATATATAGGTTTTTGTATTTTCATAATTTTCTGTCCCTCGAGATGCAAAAATCTGCTCCTAAATGCCTGGTAGGCTCCTACTTTTTCTGGTTACTACCAGAACTTTTGAACCCCCTGTTTAACCACTTGCCCTCAAGCAGATTAGGATCCACCCTTGAAAGTATTTTTTATCTATTGGCTTTACTTTAATTAATTTTGCTACAGCCCCTAACATTATGATAAAGAACTTAATTCATCCTATAAAAACAAAATCAGATATATTAAGCAAACAAAGTCAGAGTCTGACGAAGTCAACAACAGTAATAAGACAGGTCTGGTGTGACTTTTGAATGTGAAAAACATTGATAATTCCTAGATCCGATCTTTCAGTGTCTGTAAACTCCTTTTTCAGGTGAAGATATAAGTGATGTGCTGCTTTGGGTTAGTGACCATTTTGGAAATAGTGGGTTCTTAAATTTTGCCCGCTCTTTGCCAGGTAAGTACTCCCTTAGAAAATTGGAGGAGCTGTCATTTCTCCCGAAACCTTGGCTGTCACCTCAGTTTTGGTTGACATTTTAGCTCCACCCTTGCAGTGTTCGGTTAGGCAACCAATACCTCCAATTCGTTATCAATTCCTTTAACTCTGGTGTAAAGGCTTGGCAAGTATAGCTTGGAAGTTTAGTTATATAACTTGATGTTAAGCGTTTTGCAGATTTGGTAGGTCACTATACAGGGTACTTCCATCCCAAGCATACTTAACTATCTAACAATAAAGGTTCATACTTATTCCAGGTCCAGAGCGTCTGAACACACCAGATATCCACGCTGCAGAATACGAACTTGACAGACATCACTCTCTTCCCGAAAGAAACATGGCCGTAAGTTTATGCTAGAATGAGTATTGCATTGGTGAAGGGATTAATCCCTTCCTGCAGAGGCACGAGTTTGAATGTTGTGTGAATAAATTTAAAGCTGCTCCCTAACATCCTCTGGACGTGTCCGGGTTGCTGAACTGATCAGGATCGGAATAGTCCAATATGAATGACTAGCAATTGATCGACCTACTCCGAGAGCTGACAGGTTTCTAAAAAGGTTAATTATTTCAGAATACATTGAAAAGGGTGCCATTCTTTCCCTGCTTGATGATTTCTTTCGATGTGTTTATTCTTTTCAGGTCCTTGAATACTGGCATCAGAGAAATCCTGCTCAGTGCACTGTCAACACCATGTACCAAATGCTGAAGAAGATTGGTAAAAATGAAATGGCCAAGAATTTGAAGGAACGTTGGTGTCATTCTGGTAAGTGCAAGAGAGTCCACACCAGATACATGTATATTGAAAAACATGGGGCACTATATTTTCCATCACATTTAATTGTAGACTTTGCAAGTAAGGTCAGCCTGCCCGCCTGATGTTTGGAGACAAATTGCATTAGTTGTGGAAAATTAAAAATTAAAATAGTATTTGTAAATACATAGTCTGGAAAATAATCATGATTAGATATCACGTCTGCTCAATTTCAGGGACAACAAGACCTTTAGGTAATACAATGAGTGGTGGTAGAAGTCACAATGTGACGAATCACTGAGTGTCTGATACTAAAATTCAAGCGTGCAACTACTAAGCATGAGACAAAACCTAAATGATCTGCGACAACCCTCTTCATTCCCTATTACTTGAAAGCAAGATAGCAAACTTATAAAAATAGCTATTGTTTCAATAGAACTGAAGGAAAATAGTTTATGTAAAATCTATAAACTTTGTCATGAAAGTAATGTGCCACCTCCTTGTTTCCAGTTTCACCAAGTCCTAGGGCTGCAGTTGTCACTGCCAGTGGCGGGCCAAACATTGACAGCGCTAATCTGGCAACTCCACTAGATAACTCAACCTCAAGGGCAGGTACGTACTTTTTTAGAACAATAGGAAAATAGTTTATGTAAAATCTATAAACTTTGTCATGAAAGTAATGTGCCACCTCCTTGTTTCCAGTTTCACCAAGTCCTAGGGCTGCTGTTGTCACTGCCAGTGGCAGGCCAAACATTGACAGCGCTAATCCGGCAACTCCACTAGATAACTCAACCTCAAGGGCAGGTACGTACTTTTTTAGAACAGAAATTGGTACTTCACTGTCGTTTTGGTTGTCTCATCAAACATCCCTATGGTGGTTATATCATTTTAACTCCATCCTCACAGTTTTGGGTGACACAACCAATTCCAACAGTGATATATGAATTCCTTAAGTCAAAAAGTAGAGAGTTAAACAATAATTGAACGTTCTTTTTCCCATTCAGGGGATGTTGTTGACGTAGTGAGTTACCCCGAGTATGACTTCCTAATTTTGCATGAAGAAGAAGACCTGGAAGATGTAACTGCCCTGAAGGAATTGTTCATGAAAAATCTGAACGGAGCAGAAGTTGCCATCCTTGCAGACTTCCACACAGAAGGATCTCGCCCAGATCCTCTCAAAGTCGGTCTTGAAAAAACAACACTAGTTGCATTTTATATCTCAAAGAATACTGCCAATAAGAATCGTGAAAACAGCATTATTGCTAAGTTGAACTTTGAACTTGTAATTGAGAGTGGATTAAAATTTTTTATCATTTATAAGAATGATGGTGCAGGGGTTACAGAATTGTTGAAAGGTGACATGTCATACCTGAAGGCATTTGCTAGTGCATCAATGACCTACGATGTCACAGAACAGAATTTCATGAAAAGGATGAATGATTGGTTTACAAGAAACAAACATCGCACAGAGGAGAGGAGAAAGAAATGTTTGTCTCCTTGAAGATGTTTCGGAGACAATAAGGTCACTTTTTTGTTGTCGGTTATGTCTGTTACCATGATTACATTGCATTACTAAAATCTAAGTGAAATTCTTCTGACATCAAGATAAGTAGCCAGAGTTGGTTCAAAAAAGTTCCAAGTTCTTGTATAGAGTGTTTTCACGGTCAGCCATTTTGGAGGGCAGAACAATGATTTGTTGCACCAAATGCTGTCATGGTCATTTGGGTTTGCTTACTTTTGTCTGACCCTCTGCATGGCAGGTGATGACGTCACGTGAAACCACTCTATAGAGGACACTGCAGATGTACATTGAAAACAATAAAATACTCTTGGTAGGACATCTGTAGACATGATTCATCCACTGACACATTCTGATCAAGAACTATGTAGTGTGCATGACACAAGCTTTCAATTTGCATGCTACCCTTCCCGGTCTCTCCATGCTTTGCTTCAGCAGTGGGAAGTTTACCCTGTAATTTACTACATGTCTATAAGTTGAATAAGGAATTATATCAAATGATACTATGTATGAATTGTTTGATTAAAGGACTGCTAGTTTACAATCGAAGTCTTGCTGTCATTTATTGAAAGCAGTGGGAAACGATCACTCTTTTAACTGGAACAGGATGTTCGAACTTGTTATTGTCCTCATGGAGAAGGCATCAAAGTAAACACAGTAGGCTTGTCAGGTGAGAATTCACTTTAACTCGATGAGGAATGTTCCCTGCAGGCTCAAGACTTCCACTGAAAAGCCTCAATTACATGTACCAAACAGTTCACATGACTTTCTGCAGAGCCGCTATTCCTATATTCTACCTTCTCCCATGTGGGACAGTGGAAGTAGGACTGACTTGCGATTGGAAAGCCATGGACTTGAGGCTTGACCATTGCCACTTGGTATTTTTAACTGGCCTGACATGGCCTAGTGTAGTGCGGTATGTGCACTTTGGTTTCTACAGATATTTGGCTTGGGAATGCTGTACAGTTCTTTGAGACTACACAGTATAAAGCGCATTACCGACACTTCAAGCCATTTCCCCTATAGGGCATAGCCATGTTGAATTCTCTTCATGGCTGTGACGTCTTGCATGGTTCAGTTGTGAAAGCTGTCCATGAACTTCAATTGTATTTAAAAGATGCAGGCACCAACCTTAATCCAAAAGGTTCCACTGATTAATAACGTCAGTCAGTGCCACCAAGTTTCAAATGAATACGATGTCATAATGGCAGTCACAACAAGTTTGGATTTGGAGAGAATGACCTTTGGGCCTGCAACACCAAGACAAGGACAGTCAACCACATCAGAACAAAGTGCCCAGAACTTGCAGCCCTCAAGGACCAGCTTTACAGTGACCATGAGGAATTCGACAGACTGTCCATCTAAATAGAGAATGCAAAGGAAGAAAGAATATGAGCTTCTCTGTCATGTCAAGTACTGCTGGCTCCACTTGATGTACACTCTTGTTTCCACCATTAAATCTGAAACCATCGGCAACGGACGCACTTCAGACATCACAGAGGCACAATGACGATATCGCAGAATATAGAAACGAAAACTAAAATACTACTATTTGTTACATGTAGTTCTTTATTATTGCCTGAATAAATAAATATCATCAAATAAATGTATTTTATACACATAGATGTAAATAAAATGTTCCACTTTCACCTCTTTTGCACCTAGTCGACTCAAGGTACACGATCACTTTATCCATTGCAGTTGCGTCATTTTCGGACAGATCACAAAGTGGTACAACTATAAAATAGCCCTGATCATGTAGAAAACAGCTGACAGTGGACAAAAATGCACACAAAGGCTAATTGTACTAGGGCTATTATTGTACCCACCTCACCTTACCATATTACCTTTATTACATTTGGAAGTTTAAGAATCAGTCCAAAGAAAAGTTGTACAGAAATTCAGCTTTATAGCACACTGAGAGTCATCATAACATAACAGGCCGCTGTGGCATACACAGATTATAAAATGCCTGTTGATTCCAGAAATCTGGCCCTTTCCATCCACACCATCCCTTGTCCTGTATCACCTTTATGTCTTCTCCACCGGTGTAATGTGGATCTAGGATAAGGAACTTCAAGTCTCCGGTCACGTCATTGAAGTCCACGCCTAGTATTGTGTGTGCAAGGACACCACCACCTAAAAGATCAAGGTGAAAAGGAATCAGTGGAATGTGGCTTTTAGACAGTCATACATTGTGTAAAGTGTGATAGAAAACATCTGAAGAATAAGCGTGCGAGTACTGACTTTGTCAGAGCGTCTCCATAAGAGAGTCGTAACCAAACTGAATCGAACCTGGCAACAAAACCTCAAAGTTTATGATTTGGCCTGACTGTGGCAACCCACTCCACACATTTTTGTGCATTCAGTATCGTCACTTTCACCAATGGCAAGCTGGTGCAGAAGACAATCATGCTGGTCACAAGTCTTCTGTCACCTACCTATCATAATAGGAGTTCCCTGGCTTTCAAAATGCATGGCTAGTTCTCTCCCTTTCACAGCCAACTCGGCACCGGAGCTCACAAACATGAACTTGGAGGTCACCTGCAACAAATAAAAAATAACTGTCAAAAAGTCATTTTGAGAAACTGCAGATGTATTGTGAACTATATGACATCACTTTATCCAAATGTCGTAGGCTAGCACTCAATTATGCTGGCTCCCGCGCAGTGGGGCCCGCGTTCCGTTTCCAGGGAGAATCCAGAATTGTATTCATGGATGACTTACCCCAAGAAGATGATCCAGACAATAGCCAACTTCAGTTGACCCAATCCACTTTCTACTGCCAACAAACGATGTTTGTTTATCACCAACATCAACCAAGACCTGTTGTATCTGTCTATGTGAAGGTACAGGGACTTCTGTGTAACCTTGGTGTCGGAACCAGGAGACTATAGTCTGCAGTGACCTGTACGCACAGCCCCAGCCGTTGTCATCAAACTTGTCCTGCATGTAATGATGGTAGGCATACGTGCCATCAACAATATATGTCTTGCTCCCTTTAACTGAAACAAACCAACAAAAACCTGGTAGAATACGTTCACAAGGTTGCAAAATTCAACATAGAATGTAGAGTGATTCTCTCAAGCAAAACTCAGACATGTCTATATCAGCAAAGTTACCAAATATGGCTACATGTTCACTCCAGATGAACAGAAACATCCTCACCTCCTGCTCTAGAGAGTCCAACATGAGTGTTTCTAAGGTAACTGTCACCGTAGCCTTCATCAGGGAAGACATGTCGGCAGCAACACCGCAATGTCGGTCGGGTCAGTGGCAGCATCAGTTTCTGGGACAGATCACGTCGGTATGATTCTGAAACGTACAATAGTTGTGACGATGATGATGATCCCGACTTGCGTGCTTGGCTGATTTATTGAAATTGCTGAATGAGCTTTAGAATTGTCTCAATGTGGAACACCATGTATAAGTTGTTTCAGCTTGAGGGCAGAATCCCCAAAAAATGCTTCTAGAAGGGGCAAGGGCTTGCCATAGATCCTTTGGCAGTGATGACCTTTTTTTGAATTTGTCAGGATTCTACAAATGAGCTCTTTAACCTACCCAGATCACTCTCAGACCAGCCTGTTGGTTGAAGAAGTGTTACCAGATGACCTATAACATCTGGCTTGTAATGATAAGGTTTGGGTTTACATAACCGGTTATCCTGCAGAGAGAAAATTGTCATTGCACTTTTAAACCACATTCTCTTGCACTGTGTGGAAGTTGATTCCAGAGTGTCAGGACTACAGCGGAGAAAGAGGTCACTACTCCTTCGTACCATCCAAAGAGGAATTTGAACTGCAGCTACCATCTTCTGTAGACATGACAGGAGAATGAGGCATTCACTTGAGCATAAGCTAGGGACAACTAAACAGCGATAAGATAGAATTTAACTGTTGCACTTGGATGTGATTATGTAAGCATGCCCTAAAGAGAAAAAGACCAAGACGTGCCAAAGCCTCACCTTGTAAAATTGGCACATCGTTCGCCCCATACATGTGAGTTGGTTGACGAGACCTTGAAGGAAGATTTGAGGCAGATTCCCGACAGGTTCATCGGGACTGACAAGACCGATCACATCAAGAGGTAAAGTAGTCGTCATATACTTCACACATTCTGGAATTGAGACATACCGGTACTTGTAAGAATTCGTGCCATAAAACTTATAACGAGATTTATGGTAACACACAAACTTGAGAATGTTTTCTCACCACAACACAGCCACGCAGTAACCATAGGGCTTTATTCATTTTCAATCATTAATGACACTCTTAATGAAAGAGTCCTTCCCATTATCAGTGGTTACCATTGTATCCTTATTCTCAACTGAAGAGCTAGGGCTGAAGATGAAAACAGTGTACAGACCTTGATTTTGTACGATATATGGTGAACAGTCTGGAACTTTTTCGAATGGTATGGGTCCTGCAATCTGTTTCATCACGTTCACATGGACAACCTCCTGGAAACATATTATGATATTCAAGTTATTTTCTGAAATGTTTGTACATTTTTAATTCCTCCATCCACTTGCTTGAGTCATTGCCAAGTGATGCCGTCTCGAGGTATGACACTACCTAGACAGTGCCAAAGACAGACAGATGAAACTAAAGTGGTCTGTGCACATGAAGGACCCAAAACGAAGAATAAAACATGCATACCTTGCTGATTTCCTTTAGTTTAACCTTCCTCTTCTTCCCCATTGCCTCCTCCTCTTCTTTCTCAATGTACTGGAATAAGTCACGACATAGCGTGTCGTCTGTGAGCACATCTGTCCGTGCGTATGGTGGGTCGTCGAGGAACATGACGATGTGACTGTGCTTTATATGGAAGGCAGTTTGATTCGACTTCAGTTGTTGGATTTGATTCCCCAATTCTTTGGCAATGTTTTGGATAACTTTGTCTGAAAGAAATATGGAAAATACTAAAATATGTTTGTCACATGTACCTAACATGGAATTCTAAGAAGGCCGAGTTAAAAGTTGTTCAAGTTAAGATTTACTTCTTATTCTGCTAATATCTCAATACTTCGTAATGGCCCCTACCTTTTTTTTTGTCATGACGTACAACAAACTTGACACTTCCGTGCAAGCGAAACACAACACACTCGTCAAGAATTTGGTTGGTGTCTGTGAATTTGGCATCTGCCTCGGATACATCACGTCCATCAGCATGGTACCAGAAAGTTGACTGTAGGTGTTTGCCATTATCACCTCCTCTAAACACAGCCATAACTAAATGATCACCACTACATTGGTCCTGCAAAGAAAAGCAGCCAGAACAATTTAGTGCTTGTTTGCACAGTTCTGGTTTTGCAATCGACCATGACAGCTCAGGAATCTGCTTCCGCAGCCACTTGAAGATGAAGATCACTGTTCCTTATACGGAAACAGGCTCAAATCTGGACCATGAAGTTCCAAATGATGATGATGATGATGATGATGATGATGATGATGATGAAATACCTTGAATCTCCTTGTTGCAGTCATTCTTATTTCTCTCATTACTTTATCATCGCCATCACTCTTTGGGTAGAAACCAAATAAGCCACAAACCCCAGTCCCTGAAAATATCAATGCTTCTCAATGCTAGTCATCAATAACAAACCATTAACCACACAGATAAGTGATAAAACTGACAGAGGGTAAAAGGCTTCCCCCACATACATTTCATGAAGAGATCCTGCACAGGATCATAAATTTTCCATCCCCGATATTAATATATTTGATTGTCACTTTAGAACTGCTACCAGTCAAGCAGGATTAAGTCAGATACCAAAGAAGACACAGAAACATTTGAACTTCACACTGACCTAAAGGAATCTGACCACTCGCTTCCTTTAAGCAATGTCCAACATCTTCGATATCCTCTGATGGACACCTGTAACAACCGAATATATGAAGCGTGTCCTCCATCCACTTCCCGAGAAGAAAACCTAACGTTGTGGTCGTCGCGTTTTGTAAGTTTTCTTCTATTCGCTGAAAGTAAAATAAAATACTTTTTGTGACGATTGTTCAGAGACTAAGAGAATAAGCAACAAATTCAAACCACTAACATCGACCACCTGCACTTACTTTCTGAACACTGTGAGGGAATATAACTTTCGCCATCTTGGTTTGCTTCTTGTCTTCAGGATCTGAAAAAAACAATGATCGAGTTCAATAGGCCTTTTCGACGAAGTTAGTTTGGGCGCTGACCAGTCATGCATTTCACCAGAACAAAGGGTATGTGTATTCATTTGGTGGTTTTGTTTTGTTTTGGTTCACCGAGACAAAATTGACAAATGGTCCACGACGTTTGTCTCATCTCAAATTACTACCGTACCAGTACATATACTTTCCTGATGACTGATGCTGATGTGATATCTGAGTCGTGCAATTCTTTATATGATAAAATGAGGCTTTTGATACATCATGTACAAATTAAAACGACATAGGGCTAGGGATAGACTTGTTGATGAAGGTTAAGCTCTTCGAAACACTGAAAAATCTAGCCCCAAGTGTAGGCTACTGAAACAGACCGAAACCATATATAATCACATCGATGAAAGCTTCTTCTCGTCTAACTTGGGACCCGGCCCTATCAACATTGAAAACTTTGGCAAGTGAACTTGTCGAATTAATTTTGTCAGTTAGCGTCGATTGAAACGTTAATTGAGGAGTTAAAACTCACTACAACGTGTACAAATTGTGCGAAGAAGTAAACAGCGTCAATATTTTCCACATTTGCCGGGACTACTAGTTATTACTCTCACTAATAGGTAGCAGCATAAACATTTGACCTGCAACGCACCTGAAACGTATGGGGTCAAACCCATGGGAGTAATGCCACGAGGAATAAAGATAAACTGTGATCGGCGACGGTCGTCATCACCTTGTTTGGTGTTCATGGATTGACGCGTCCCCCGTTTCCCCACGACCAAGTAGTGGGGTAGTTCCATTTCTTTAGCTCAGATGGCAGCACCTGCCAGCAGGTCCTGTCAAAATCATTTACCTGAGGCTGATGAGGTAGGCTAAATGAGGAAACTCACGAAACTTTACAGGGTGGCCCAGAAAGGTTTTCCCTTGCACAATAGAATTCTATTGTGTACCCATTGTCCACAGGCAAATTCATAACAATCTGAGAAGAAAGTATGTCGAGACAGGTTAAAAAAAACCCAACAGCGTCAAAAATAGTGGGCGCAGATAAACTGTTGAATAGTCCATTAAGTTCTTGACTTATATTCTTTTTACTCGTGAGAAAACCCTCTGTCTGCAGTCCGCAATCGGCATGCATTTTCTGCCCGCCGTAATTTAGCCTTCATAAATTGTAATGTAGGATCTAAGCCTAGAGTAACCAGAGTCTATCAAATAACTCAGGAGTAACCAACCTAATGATATCTGAGGCCGATTAGTCAGTTAGTTGAAACATTGTATGCCATTCGAATCCCTTTGATGCGGCTTTCTTTTGATCCATACTGTATTCTTTGATAAAACTTTTAACCAATCAAAAAGCGTCGTCCACCTGTCAATCAATATCGCGCGCCTTGATAACTTGTGCACGCATGCGTATCGATGGAACTGCGGTTATCTGATGGAGTGGTGTGAAGTTTGGACTTTTCTATCAAACTTGGTCAGATAATCCGCAAAAATGGACACTCGCACTCAAGGCATCGAAGGGAAACCTAACGAAGAACATCTGCTCATACTAATGGAGAAGACCGGTTATTCAATGATTCAGGAGAATGGGCAAAGGAAGTACGGCGGCCCTCCGCCAAATTGGGAGGGGCCGGCTCCTCCAAAAGGATGCGAAATTTTCGTTGGCAAAATCCCGAGGGATATTTTCGAGGACGAACTTGTGCCGGTTTTTGAACAAGTGGGAAAAATTTATGAAATGAGATTAATGATGGACTTCTCTGGTACAAATAGGGGTTATGCTTTTGTTATGTATACGAACAGAAATGACGCTTTGACCGCAGTTAAAGATCTCAATAATCATGAGGTTCGCAAGGACCGATATTTGGGCGTTTGCATGTCTGTGGACAACTGTCGCCTTTTTGTGGGCGGCATTCCGAAGACGGCCGCAAAAGAGGAAATTCTGAAGGAAATGCGAAAGGTTACTGATGGTGTTGTGGACGTTATTGTGTACCCAAGTGCCCCTGACAAATCAAAGAACAGAGGGTTTGCTTTCGTGGAATACGAGTCGCATAGAAGTGCCGCGATGGCCCGGCGAAAACTGATTCCCGGAAAGATTCACCTTTTCAACAACCAGATTGCAGTTGATTGGGCAGAGCCGGAAAGAGAGGTCGAAGATGAAGTGATGGACAAGGTATCCTCTCTTGTTTTATTCTCTTGGAATGTTTCATCAATCTGTATGTGTTTAAAGGGGGACTAGGCATCCATCAAATTTCCAACACCCCCAATTATAAGGCTTCCCAAAAATTGTCAATGAATTTCCCAGTTTCAGAATTTGGCCACTGGCACAGAGAATAGAGATGACCAGGGCTTCCCCTATGGCATGCCTATCGCCTATTCATCTTTGATTTATACCTTTGGCTTTGCCTTCTTCCATGACCATGACTTCTCTTCTCAATCATTCTTCATGACTTGATGCTTTCATTATCATCATCATCTCACTGGCACCATAATCCATAAATTATTACCGAAATTTCATTGGAAATAAGTAAATCAAAATAGCAAGCTATGTATGACAAATGTAACATTTTCAGACTCCCCCCCCCCCCCCAAAAAAAAAGCCTCCATAAAATATGAAAAAGGCAAATCAAGAACATTGTCTTTCTTTTAAAAATAATCCAGACTTACTCTATCTTTACAGTAGGCGTCGTAGTATTTAATAGTTTAAGTGTTTAGCATTGAATCGAGGATCATAAAAGTTTTAAAAGACGTGCCTTATTCTTTCAGGTTCGGATACTATACATGAGAAACCTGATGCTAACCACAACCGATGAAACAATCCGTAAAGCTTGCAATCGAGTTCTCGCAAATGAAGATGCTGTTGAGAGAGTCAAGAAAATAAAGGATTATGCTTTTGTCCATTTCAAGGACAGGAAGGATGCTTTGCAGGTGAAGGATGCTTTGAACAGTAAGTTTTTCTTTCGTTTTTTGCAGTTTGTTTTGAAACAATACCACTTCCTTGAGTTTCAGGTCCTTTCCTTTCCTAATCCTACACAACCCTACCTACTCCAATAATGAGACCAATTGGGCCTAATAAAGCTAAAATATTGCTAATCTCATTCCTATTCCTGAAAAAGTGTAATTATGCCATGAATGCCATGTGTCAATCAATTAAATGGCCTTTTACTTGTCTAATTTCTAAAATTGTCACTTTGGGTGTCTCGACTATTACTAATTTAGCTAATGAATTCTGCTTGGAATCAGCCTGCCTTTGAACAATGTAATCTATTCTCTGGAGCTTGCTAACCGGCTTGCATACTACTTTCCAATTTGTAGTGAAAACTTATATCTCATAACTGCATGAATGTGTTTTGAGTATTTCGAACCAACCTTTGTCATCCAAGTTAACATGCTTGCATCCTATTTTCTAATCCTGATTAACCCCACCCTCTTTCTTTAATCTTACCCCTCCCGGGCTCAAAGTGAAAAAATATGCCAATATGCTATTTCAATTCCACCAAGTCGGAAGAAAAATACGTACCGTTTACGTTAAGAAATGAGAAAATGTTTAAATGAACTTTGAACCCTGCTCATTTTAACCCTCCCTTCCTCTTTCCTCCTATCAAGGACGTTACGCCACAATTGATGGCTGTTTCGTCGAGGTAACTCTCGCCAAACCTGTTGATCGCCACGATTCTCTGCGGGAATATGACGAAGATGAATGGGAATGTAAGAAATAGTCTTTGATAGTAACCATTATTCTTAGTTTGATGTTTCATTTGTGTGTTCCTAACCATTTTCTTGTGTGTTGAAGTGAAGTGAGTCGCTTGCTTTCTTCCATTGTTTCATTCTCTTCACATACATTGTGATACTTTTGATTCTTTGTTTTTAAAAACAAAACTAAAGAGAGTCTTGGTCATTACTTTCATTGCACATAAGAAGATGGTTTTAAAATGTTTATTGACCACATTCTTTAGGGTTGGACAGTTTAGCGAGTAGAAGTTGAATCCAACTCACTTGAACCTCCAAAGCACGGAGATTGTTTTTATAGGGATAATTAGCAAAGTAAAACCTTGACATACATGTAACACTACTGCGTAGTCAATGATTTTGATAACTTTTTGATAATCTTTTCTTTTTTCTAGATACAGCGTTGGACAATTCAAATATTGAGGTGTCATTAGCCAAGCCAGTCGACAAGACGGATTGTCGCCACTCGCGAGCCATGGGGACACGCCCCAACATGCTGACTCAGGTAGCTGATATTAATGTATGCATATTGCGGCTTGCTTTTAAATCTGTCAAATGTCATTCTAGTAAAAAGGCCTTTTAAAGATCCATAGTCCACCAATGCAGAGAGTAATAACATTTTCCCTTGATTTGATAATTTTTTTTGTTTGTCTTGATTTGGTCGTTACTCGGAATTTACATGTATCATGGGGTTATTCATTTTGACGTGCATGCATTTTCAGGAATACTACACCGCCCTGTACCACCAGCAACAGCAGTACAACATGTATGCGGGTGCTCCGTTCATGCCTCATCAACAGCAAGCAGCCATGACAGCTAACTCAGCTACTGCCGGATTCACACCAAGGTAGCCTAACATCTTGAGTGAACGAGTTCAGTAAATCAACAATACCTATATGACAAAAAGGATTAGAATCTACCCTTGATTTATACTGAGCCTTGATGTACCCAAGGACAGCTCTCTTGACTCAGGACAAGGTCTATGGAAGGGGGGGGGGTATTCTCGTTGTCTCCAGCCAACCTTTTTCAGTGAATGTGGGTAATGATTACTCTATATATTACAGAGGTGAAGGTGTTGGCCGTGGTGGATTTGTGCCACGCGGCGGGATGATGCAAAGAGGTCGAGGGCGTGGTGCAGCGGGCTCGAGGGCTGCGAGTGCCAGAGGTGCGTACAACTCTGGCTACATGCGAGGAGGATACAAAAAACCATCTGAGGTAATCTTTCATTTACATCATGAATGTTGTTTGCATGTGATTTTATTGTTGTTGTTTAGTTTTCTTATATGTGTTAGTTTTCTATGTTGTTTGTGCATGGTTTTTGTATTTCTGCTAACATTACTAATTGACATATATTCATATAGGTATGTTGGTATTCATAGGCGTGTTGATAAATATAGCACCTTAATTGGTTCAGTTGGTTTTGCTCAAAGCACATTTGGACCTTTTCAAAAGATTTTGGGAATCAACGATGAGACTTATCAAATGGTGGTTTACTCAATTACTGAGGAGACTAGGGTTAGGGAAAAACGATTACTGCCTGAAGAAATTATATTGAACTGGTCCAGAGATATGTCGTCTAATATAACTTCATCCCCCCCCCACATGTTTCAAGCTTTTATTCAATCAAGGTTTACTGGAGGCAAGAATTAAGAAAGTCTAGTCTTTATTCATGCCTGTTACCGGGCAAAGCTGGGTGATTAATTGACTTGAGTAATTCCAATAATTGCATGAAACTAAAATTGCAAATATTCAAAAATTGTCCATGCCTTGTTCTTGCTGTTACTAACACTTGTTGCTTGAGTTGTGTTTTGCTTGCATGTTGCCTATTTCTTCCTTGTAGGAACGTCTTTATGATCTTCAGCCTGGCATGGAGCTGACTCCTATTAACCCAATCACGCTCAAACCTCAGGCTAAATCTTCACCACAGGTAGTCTACAGAACTTACTAACAAGTTTTTAAAGGGTCGTGTGAATAGGACCATAAAAATGCCTCACAAACAAGGGAATTTTGTGGCAGCAACCTGCAATTATTCTATCGCATGCAACAAAAATCTTGTTAGCAGATACCAATGCAGGTACCTGTGACAAGAATCAAACATTGCTGCACCCTACAAGTACAAATTACAATATTATCAAACCAGCGATAGCTAGCTTCTATTACCCGCGCACAACAGGTTGGTTTGTTGCTATTTCACTATCATTATTGCGGTTTGCAGCAACATAACTTTTGGTTGTGTGGCCCTTAAAGGTGTAGTCGCTCTATTTTTCTTGCGACAAACCCCCTTCCCCTTGACCATTGAACACGTGCAACCACTTCAAACTTGTGAATATTTGCTATAAAAAAAGGTGATATATACATGTATTCAAGTATGGATTAGAGATTGAGGGGGATTTTTTCACCAAGATAACTGTCCCCCATTTCATTTCAGATCCTTGATGAGTGGTGTGCCACCAGGGGTCTAGGAGCCCCTATATTCCAGCTTCACTCGACCCTCTCTAGGGATTCCAGCAGTGGCGAGCAGGTGCAGCTCTTCCTATACAAGGTCAGTGTGCAGTATGTCTCAAGTCACAGTGTCATAAAATTGCACCACTCTATTCAGTTCATATCATAAACTTCGCAGCAATGACAATAAAATATTCTATAGAGAGTAATGATGGGAGAATGGTCATTCTCTGGACGCTGGTTGAAACTATCCGTCCGGATTCGAGATGACGATGGTAGAACACGTGCTGCAGATTGGATTCAGCTTTGCTACATCACATGTTTCAGATGCCCAATGTCGGTGACATTGAATGTCAGCATATGCTTCAAGTCTGACTAATCAGTGCTGCAAACTTTGCCCTCTGGGATCTACCCTGCTTCTCCTCCTATTTCATTTCTTTAATAGTGCAATCAATTAAAATTACAGGTGTCAATCCCAGCGCTGATGAACCAGTACCCTCACCAGCCGTTCACACCAGGCAAACTGTCCAGATGTCCCGACGAGGCTAAGGTAATAGCCGCAGAGCATACCCTTGCCCAGCTCGGTGTACCTGTGGATAGTAAGTATTTTACCATTACTTAGTACCTTTACTTTTTTTTAACTGTCAATATTGGGTCAGTTCCTCATCCAGGTTGCTGCTCCACCTATGTCACATGGACAAATCATCGAGTTTCTTAGCCCTGTCTCTTCAAACGTTGGAGTGTATTGCTTTTATTCTCCTTATCTGCAAAATTTGTATAAGAGGCTAATTTTGATGCAGGTTGTGTGTATTACAATTAGAATAAGAGCCATCTTGAACAAGGTAAGGTCTAGCAATCCTGGTCCCAACCTTGCTTTATAGCCCCTTGAACACCTGTCCTGGAGCCTCCTCTCATGGACTGGTCTTTGTGGAGTTGGAGTATTGAGATGGCCCACCGCTAGCTCTATTATGCTAAGATTGAATAACTCTGTAAGGGAATGGACAACCGAAAATGAAACTTGTGAACCTTTTCTTGTAAATACCACCAAATGCTTATGAGTGTCTCCATCTCTTATCCTTCCTGCAGTGATGTCTCAAGCGATGTCCTCCTTGTCCGTGTCTGAGGTGACAGGTGCCCCCGCTCATCCCGCAGGACGGCCCGTCTACCCCGACACACACACCCATGAGTATGCCACGCTCACCACCTATGCCACGACCATTCCCACGGTAGCATCTACAGCTGGCACCTATGGAAAAGTACCAATACCCCAAAGTAAGATATCTTTGCTTTATTAGTGACCATTTGAGGACCAGGATGATGACTATTAACTGGATGGCCCTGACATCATGGCAGTTTTATCCACAAAAAGAACAGAAATGGATATAAATATAGAAATAAATCATCTATGGGATTGTACGCCTTGGTTGGGGGGGGGGTTAATAGACTAGATTTGTTACAGTCTCATTTTGGTCCTACTGCACTCGCACCTTTTAGCTGCACCACTACACCTTTGTTGCAATTTGAACTTTTGGTTGCTTGCTCATATCTTCTCTTCAACATCTCAAGGGAGGCTCATGAAAATGGGGGTTGGGTAGAGGGTTGTGCAGATAACTAAAAAAGAGCTCATTTTGGAAGTGTTCATAATTCGGCTTTGTAATTTTCAAGTTGGGGCAGACCAGGCCTAATGATAATATCTATCCCATTCATTATATTGCCTGAACTTGTAATCAGCTATGATACTAGACATATCATTTGCCTTTCAAAATCAACATGGAAACAAATATCAAATGTTATGAAGTGTATTTGATAATCAGATAACATGAGCAGATATGCTTTTGGTTGAACTTAATCTTTATAGAAGACATCAGCCAGGATATGAATCAGACAGTAAATGCAAACTTCCATGTGGCAATCCTAAGTTTGTTTCAGAACATGGGACACCAAGTCTTCTGAAAAGAGACTTGCTGATTAATGTTGACAATAAAACATCCTTTTGTAAAATGTATAGGCATCCACTTGATGATAATACCACAGTAACAACTTAGACACCTGTATAACAATTGCTATATTGACATTATTTACCACTGCAGGTAAATAAACACAGGTGTCAACTACACAATGAGCCTCTAATCAGCATACAATGCAACAGCACACCTGACTGCCTTTATGGCTCTGACCCAATTAGTAGTGAAGTATCAGATTTTGTGTCTAATTATACATTCCTAATGAATACATTTTTGTCTAGAAATTCGAGTTTTACAGGGAAAAAAATTTAGTTTGAGAATATTATTCTGGTGTCCTTTTGTGGGGGAAAAATTGACCGGTCATGACATGAACCAAGATTAAGATGCTGGTTTCTTGAATTCTTTTGAAGTTTGCAATTATGAAATATAATCAAATTTCTTAAATTTCTAATTCTGTGTCACCCATATCCCAGAATTTTGGTGCTACTGACACATTTTATAACAGATTTGATCAACCAGCTCTGGAGTGATTAGTCTCTCTCTGGTCACCAGACTGTTCATGTTATCAAACTTGACCACAGAGATTATCAGCTTGACAATACATATAAAAACATTGTATGCTTATTCAGTCATATTGTGTGTTTGAATCTGTGATATATGGTATGTGCTTGCCCGCCTATAGCATTAGACCTTATCACCTGTAATCAGCCTATGTCAATCTTTGTTCTAGTATAATTTGACTTGTGCAGTGCATATTGGGGTTACTAGGCATTTTAACCCTTTTCGTGCAAATAAACACATCTTTGTTGCTTCCATAGGCTTTTCTGAAATAACTTTTCTTGCGGTGTGATCTATCACACTTTATATTACTCTGGACAAAGAGAAGCTGTATCACTATCACTATCAGCGAATGATTTGTTTTTAAACACACAGTTTCTTGCCTTCCGTTCAAATACATATTCTTCAAAATATTTGGCACAGTTTGAGATAAAGTTGATGAAGTAGGCCCAATATATATGACAGTTTGTTATCTGCACTTTCTTATTTCCATCGTGTTTTCGTTCATGATTTCTACCTCTGATACCTCTACAATTCTGGAACTAATGTTGATTTTCAAGTGAGAACAAGAATATCTAAACCAAGCTTTGATGATGAGGTCAGCCGTCTTTTTAGTTTTTGGGGAAGACTGACATAAAAGCAGTGTGACTTGGAATTGGAAAAACTTTAATCAATTTCTGTGATGTTTGGAAACATTTCATGTAAGGCACTTGAAAGTCATCATTGAGCTCTTGAGGAAAATCAACTGATAACAGCTAACAATCTTCTTCTGTTCTCTAACTTACAATTTGAACTGTTCAGTTCAAGTGTGCTGGAGCACCTCTCTCTCTATCCATCTTATATATAACTAACAAGACGTTTCTTTCATTTTGTTTATAGCCGTTCCTTTTTATCTGTAGTGCCAGGAGAGGGGTTCCATCCGCAAAACTTTGCCGACCACCCACCGATGTTTTATGCAAGTCCGGTGCCATCTATGCACCCACACCAACATCAACATGAAACGTGGATCTCGGGATAAATATGGCAGCGTCTTCCGACTCCACGTACTATAAAACCTGGGGCCTCCCCATTTCCGTTGACTGGGAAATTTGTTGTACAGTTGTGTCCTCAAATTGGCACTTTTTGCCTGCCGAAAGTAACCAGAAGAAAAACTTTTTTTGCAGCTTAAATATCCCAGTTTACAGATACTATGGTCATTTCTGTGCTCATGCATAATTTATTGTTCCTCAGTTTGTGTTTTTTGTGATGTGTTCCAACAAATGTGGTTTAAGTGGAATTTTTCCTCTGAATATGCAAATCCATTAAAATGTATCGTGTATCTAATACATTCCATATATGCAGCGGTGGCATCAATCCTACTGGCCCAGGATATGGAGGGAAGTTCCCTTTATCTGAGTCTGCAGAATGATCGCCTTGTAGGCCAGAGTTCCCTGATTCAATCCTTGGCAAGGCCTTGGTGTTTTCCTATGCTAACCCAATCAGTTTCCAAATGCAGACAGAAAATGGTGCTCTGTCATCAGAGAGGATTTCTCTTGTATTGGCATGCTGTCAGGGGCCCAACTAGCTCAACTTCATTATGCATATTGTGTGGAATGAGATCTCATGAGATCGATCAACAAATGTATGTATAGTTACTTATAACAATTATAATGGCTTCCGCTTAAACTGCAGAAGTTTTTTGTTGTTTTTGATGAATAAACTGCCAAAATTTGTGCCATTTGTTCAAATGTAAGCTATTCTGAAATGTTTTGATACTTTCAAAGTTTAACATCGATCTCTTGACAGCCCTGAAAAATCAAAAAACATTGCCACGATTTTATTAGACCAAAAGGTGCCTCAAGAGTTAATATATTAGGGTAAGTCATGGCAATAAGTTTTGATACTATTTATTGGTTATGCAATAATATGTGAAACAGATCAGGTGCTTTCAAGTAGTACAATAACATTTGTATACTCTTCACACACAGGTGATAAAACTTCACAGGAACAAATACCTCGACCAAGATAGATGCATGGGTATTTCTCAGCATTTACGAATATTTTTATTCAACTTTAACATAAGTGCTATAAACTGAAAACTGGTGCTCGCCAACGTAGCTAGTGCATGCTGTAAGAATGATTCCAGTTTTAATTAGCAAAGACAATCAAAATTGAAGTTGTTGCAAGTCTTATAAGTTTGTGTCTTTTGTTTACAATTGATTACTCTTCCAGTCCTCTTTCTAATAATTTAGATTTTTTTGTTTAAATTAGAAAATAAAACTGGCCAAAGGTCTAATTAGTTTAATCTGTGTTGGATTCAATGCTAGATTTATGCGTCTTCTCTATTTTGGCTGAAGCTTTCCCAAAACTATAGCTGTATGCCTGGAGAGGTCCACTTAGAACTAAAAGAAGACTCTAGAAAACCATCTTGATCCCTGGTCCAGTCCTGATCTAGAGTTCCCCAAGTTGGATATTTAACCAACCCTGTCAGTGAGGATGGAACTTAAATTTTTCAAATAGATATAACCACAATTATAGCTAGTTTTGTGTAGTCTTAGACATTGGTTCTGTGCTCATTTTAGTGCATGTAGTAATTCATGTTTTTAATTCCATTCAAACATTCCATTTATGTAAATTTTGGTGTTGGGTTGAGTATTATATTTTATCACCAATTTTTTAAATTTTGTTTGTTGTGAGATGTGCAGAGACAGCTCTTCCAAATTAATTTTCTATTTTGTTGCCCAGTATCTGAAGGTAAGGCTTATTGATGCAGCAAACAACTGGTTTGTTTTAAAGGGATTTGGTCAGGGCACCATTTTCAAAACTTTAACTAGTGCTGCCATCTGTGTGTTGGAACTAGAAACACCACCTGTTGATCCTGAGTGGTCTTCAACAACTGCTTAGGGTTTGTTACTGATTATATTGAAGCAAAAACAAAAACTCGCATCTAAAAATGCTCAGTGATTCCAATTATTTGGGGTTTCTGATGTTTTGGGGCATTCTAATCCATTGCTAGGCAATGTTGCAAGCAAAATGTGAAAAACTTCTTTCTGAATGATCCGTCTGGCCATCCACAATATTGATATTGCTTTGTAATCATTCCATTTTTCATTGGATGCTATCATTGTTTTAGATCACATATTATTCAAAAGTCTCTTCGGTAGAAAAGAGGACTTGGGTTGGTGTGGTTCTGATAGGTGGATACCTTGCCAGAAAGACCAAGAGAAAATATGTAGGGGAAAAATGCTCAGTCAAGCTGAATCATATTTTCATGGGTAATAACCTCTATAGGCATGGACAGTTTTGCAAAAATGAAGTCAACCCTGATATATCTTGATCTCTGAGGCTTTCAATTAATCTATTTTGGTTGAACATTGGTTGAGAAGGGTGAACTGCCACTGTTGGCATTGGTGCATGTGGCGTAAAGGATTCCCCAACCTTTCTCCTAATTTTTCTACCGAAGAGTCAAAAGTTTGTTTCTTCATATAATACTGTCATGTAGGTTTGTATGTTTGCTTGGTATAGTAATGTTTTATTTGTGATATATTTTAAACAGCATAGTATACTTGTGTTTAGCCTAAGCTGCATTTAGCTTGTATTTTGTGTCATGGTACCTGCTATATAACCTGTACATGTAGTTTTGGTGATATTGAAGCCTTGTTGCCGAGACACTTGGGTTCTTGGAAGTCGTATGGGTCAACATGTGGGGGTATAATCCTTAATTTCTAACACCAGTTTCTATTTGCATCTCAAGAGAAATTTAGATTGATATTTTGGCTTGTTTGTCGTGTATGAGCAAGTTCTTGCAAGAATGAGTAGTGTATCTGTTTCTATTTGTCTACCAAGTGTTAAAATCATATCTAACAAGTCGGATGACCGGTATGTGTCCTAACTTCAAAACTGGGAGCCTAGATAACAGACCTGGGCAAGGTTTGAACCTACTGATTGAATGTTATCTGTTAAACTTCAAGGGTGTCGCAATCACAAGATTTATTTGACTTGATAGGGATATTTTGTGGTTTAATTATGGAAAGTACATTGTTGATTGTTGAACAAGAATATACCTGCTGGCTGATAAGAAACAATGCTATTATTAAAGGTCGAAAACATGGGTCGTGTGACTGGTCATAAGTTCGAAATGTAGAAGTTCATAACTATGCCCACGATTCTTAACCTCAAATTGACACTTCAGAGATGTGTCAACTTTTCAAATTATGACATAGAAAAGGGAGATAATCACGATATATCTTGGACTACCCCAGCTATAGAGGTTGTGTAGTGACATTACTTTTGACTGGCAGTCCACCAAGCTGGCGTTGACAACGAAGTGGGCCACGTCATGGCACTTCACCATGACAACAAAGGTTGCCACATGAGGCAGTGATTTCTCTCTGTGGTGACGTCATCTGCACTGGCTCTAGTAAAATCATACTAAATAGTTATCACCATAACACTTTGGCAGGTACTTATAATGTAAATGTATAATAAAATGTAGTTCATGGTTAGTGTAAGTGGGTACCAATATGGATCCCAGGTATCCTTTGGATCCACCTTGGTCCCAGATTGAGTTTTCTTAGTCATTTGAGTTTGTTTATGTGTTTTATTTTAATATGTATGTGTTTATTTTATGCACTGAAACCCTACCGAAATTGTTGTCAGAATATTTTGTGTAGGGATAACTGCTCAGGATTTTGTATGTGTTTTGCATCTGCTAAAAAACAAGCAATATTTTGCTCTCAGTGTTTGTTTTTTTGTTGCATGGTTTTTGTGTTAAAGGAAATTGACCACCTGGTAAAGTGGGTGGACGTGGATTTAAACTTTAATGCCCGTCATCCTGAGTCGTAAAGATCGGCAGATTCGATTCAAAAATGAGAAGTGTGCTGGGCATAAAGCTTGTCGTGTGATTGAGGCTGTATAAAAGAACGCAGGATAAACACCTTGATTCCTCGGAAACTGATCACTTAAATGGCAAAAGATCATGTCAGTGTAATATTTAATCAACTCACTCTTATTTGAAAAGTACATGTATTCTGGACATCGGAAGTGAAATAGATAGAATATAACTTTTACAGGGCTGCCAATTCATCAGTAGTTAAAGTCCTAAAATTTGTCAAAATTTGTAAAGTAGTTCTGAAACTCATCAAAAAAATGCCTTCAATAATCGCTTTGTGATGCTGAAAAAGTGAAAGTTACTTGCAAAACTACTGAAAAGTATTTATATTTTTGCCAAAAACCCTGAAGAAAGGGAACTTTTTGGAAGCAGTTTGCTAATAGCCCTCTTGGAGGCTTGGCAGCTCTGTATCTAGTCCAGTACTGGCTCTTTTCAATTAAGGGTGGAATTGAGTGTGGTATCGGCCAATCCATTGTCCCAATCCACTGCCTCCAACTACAAGTATTGAAAGTTACAAGGTAGGAATAATTAGGTTTCAAGAAGTAATCATTCTGATATAAAATACAATAAGTTTCAGATATCATGAAGAAATATCAATCTTCTTGTTCTAATCAGTTGACTGAATCATATTTCTGGATGTGATATAAAAACAACTTCTGTGATAAACTTGTTTGCGGGGACTTTACACCTCTTTTGTGTGTTACTAAATTAAACTAAAATCTAAATTTCAACTTGAGAATGGTAAAATAATACAAAGTATCATGGTAGCTTGTCGTGGGGCTGAATCAAAATCAAAACGGCCTCATCAAATCTCTATAAAATCTCAAATTGTTTAATCATTTCTGGACAATGGATTGGTTGATATTTTTGCTTTAATCAGAAAAGATTCTAACCCCTTCACCAGAATCACTCGTCGATTTGGCAATATCTTTTTTTCGGACTGTATCCTAACTCAAGCATTTTGACCACTAAGTCCTATGAAGGGAGGTTATGACCTGAATGCTTCAAATTTTGAAACCTTCAAGGTTTAGGCCTTGTTTTGGGGTGTTAGTATTAGGTGGGCTGGTCTCATTTAGTCATGATATCTGGGTTGGTATATCTGTCTTGAAAAAGTTTCTAATCCAGTTGTCATTATCCACGAAACAGTGCACTCAAATTTGGATATAAAAAGAATACATTTTCCTTGTCATGTTGACGCATGTTGGGCTGGTGAATGAGTTAGAACAGAAGGTATGCATGTAAAGTTCCAAATAAGTTATAAGCCTGAGTGTTGGTAAAAGATTAAGGGAGAAAAGTGATGTCTTCACCGCGAGTTTCGAGCTGTGCCAATTTTCTTGGATTTTGGCCGGAGCGAATGTACATAGATTGCATGAAAAGATTATTGAATTACATTTTACAGCAGTTGTAATTAGGAATTGTCAGTTGGCACGAAGTGTTTCGAATTAAGTAATTTGGATGATATGGAGTTGGATTTGGATTTGTACAAAACGTGAGTTATTTATTGAAAGATTGTTTGACTCGCGGTGAAGTGTGAACATAGAAATAAAACATACAAAATCTGTATAAATATCATCATTAATGTTAGAGTTGTGTATTAACTATGAAAGCAATATCATTCAATATCATTTTAATCAATAAATTCTGTTAACAGAAGAAGATATGAGTTGTTTATTTCAAGCTTATGGGCTACCTGAATCTTGGATGACCACGCTATCTTATGCAATGAGGTCCTTGGACAAGCAAGTTGCTAAATGGACCAATCTACTTCTAGACATCGGCAAGTGGAAACCTAACCACTTGTTTTTTGGTTCACCCTGTATCACAAAAAAATCGGAAGTGAAATTGTCCAATCCAGCGGTTAAGCTGTGTCAACTGTGATAAAGGTCTCAAGCATGCGTTGATTAAACAAGTATTTGATTGATTTTTAGAGCCTTTGTTCCAATAGGAGAGCTGACGCAACCATTTTGTCATGACGTGTTAGTGAGGGGCCTTTAACTGGAGTACAAAGTCTTAAGGAATAACTAGGTCACTAGACTTGGGAATGACAGACCTTGAGGCAAGCATACCTTCTCATGTAACAAGGACATTAAACGACCCAGTCATCTGATTGGAACAAGTTTTATCAATCAGCTGATTTGTGTATTGTCCCTTGTCCCAACATGCACAGGTCAAGAGATTGGAGCTTAGCCAAGCCCACTTATCCCACATTACTGTGTAGAAAGCGACATATCCTAGTATATGCTTGTTCATCAGGAACCTGGTACTCGCCTGCGATATTGACAGGTTACTTGAGTGATCTAATCATCTTGATATACCAGGACACACTAGAATATCTGAACACAGAAATCATGATACCTCATTATAGAGTACACCTATTAGTCTCCTTTGAAAGAAGACCCTTCATTTCACAGGAGAGTTGTCGTTCCCATGGTGTTGGCTTTTCGGGCAAAGGCCACCATCAGTAAAAGTGGGAATCGCATCTTGATGTGGTCACAGCAGTCCGACACACATATGGTGGTCCACGAGATGTTTTAAATGGACTCATCAAAGGATGTTTCTCCAGCTCAATTGCATAGGCAGATGAAGGGAATGAATTGCCACTCACACCCAAAAGGGCTTTGTGTTCTCTCCAACAGAGGAGGGTGGTGAAACTGTCCCAGGTTTAGCTCTACAAGTGGGTCAGGATGAAATTGTCGGCAGCCCTCCATTGAAGACGGTATCCTGTCAACTACTAGGGTACAAGATGGACTTATTGAAATGGACTGAGATTCCAGGCGAGTGGATAGAGAGGACTGTAGAGACCAGTCCATGTCGTCCAGAATCGTCCTTATTTGTCCAACAATACCTGAGAATGATACAAGACTCCGTCATACTGGAATTCACAGGCACCTCGTCTTCTCCACCCAGGAAGGCAGTCACTCAAATAGCAGGGGATTGCAATGTTATCGCAGCTGCTCTGTTGATGCTGGCATGGAAAGACTGGGTCACTTTAGAAAAGAATTACAAAACAACAAATTTGATAAAAGAGACAATACATTTATTGCCCAAACATGTATAATAATTTACAAGTCAACCCCCACACTGAAAGTAAAAGTTTTAGATTCCCAAGAACAGTTTTCATGAACCCTGGAGGCCTCTTTCAGGACATGTTTTTATCACAAACCACAAAGAAGAAAGTTTTCGGTGTCAATCTTATAGATTTTCCCCAAAATGTCTGTGGAAGTCACCTGTGATGAAATTATACCATTATGCAAAAAATTACCTTGACAATTTGTTCTTGTTTTGCTGACTATGCGAAAACATATTACAAACAGCTACAAAACTTACAAGATAAAATAAAACCCTCTCGCGTTTACAATACAAATGCTGAACATTGCAGTTATTTCTTGAAACACCTATGATGAAATGTTGGCGAGGCACGTTTCTGACAAAGAGAACATAAGCATGTAGAAATGATATGAACATTTAGGAGAAGTTTTGAGTAAAACCATAGCACAGTATCACTGTAAACCCCAATATTTCTGGAACCTTTTGAGTTGACTAATCAAACTTCGCACCAATATGTCCAATTTCAACATCTTTATTGGGCAAATGGCGAAGAAATTCATCAAATCAATACACTTTGCTAAAGTTTCCTTGTTTACAGTATACAACATTAGAACATCGTTTCACAACATCCAGTTTTTAGATCAGCCATTCTCAGTACATAAAATATCTCATGGTAAAAGATCTGCTTTCACATTCACAGGACTCCTTGTATTTTCATAGTGAATTCCTTTTCAAAATTCGTTCCAAATTTAAAATGTGTTTTTGAAGGGCAGGGAGTGCGCTGTCACCCCTTCAGAACATCTCTAATCTACGGAACTACCAGGCCTCTCAAAGAAACATAAAACAAGTCTCAACATCAATAGCAGTATCATGACAATACATTTGTTTTCATACAATAACAAGACAATCAGTGCAAAACGATGAATAATGACAAACGGAATTTAGGATATTGGCAGGCAGATTTTGCAATATCTCAAGGTTCAGATTGATTCGAAGTTCAGAAACCAAGAATTAATATGAGATAAATAGTGTGGTCATTTTGAAGAGCTGAACAAACTGTGCCACAATGCTGGCTGGGTGAAACTCCGTGGCCTACCAGTCTTACATGGACCACTTTGTATTTGTGTATAAAATATGTAAATATGAAGATATCTATGATCTAGGAAGAAACCAGCCTAGAATATAAACATGGACAATCTTTTTCTATAAACCTAGTTGAATAAACGAAGTTGAATCTTAAAAACATGGTGGTGACACAACAGATGGATCACTGAGACCTACAACAATGCAAACTGTCAGACAAAATCACCCGTTTAAAGGCACCAAGCAAAGTTCTCAAACCAATATTGTGCAGTACTAACCCTTTAAAGACAGTTTCATTTGCCTCCCAAAATTTTATAACCAGAAACACCTAAAGCTATCAACCACTAGAAAAATGGAGGCCACTGTGTGTGGTTACATTAAATTGGCGTGCATTTATTCATATCCAAGCTCCAATTCCAAGTTTTTTGTTGTCTTCAGCCACCAAATAAAAGTTTGTTCCTTCCCAAGACATCCTAAGCAATAGAGTCACAAAACAAGAATGTCTACATTGTACTTCGGGCATAATGTGGTTTCAGTCGAGTGTCCTGTGAAGAGCCAGCTGATATTTCACACGAAGCATTCCCCCACTATCACGACTATCGAATAATAAAGAGATCCTAAACCGTTCCTTCTCAGCTGCATCTGATACACCTCACTCAGTCGGAATCTGTCATCGGACGATACTGGCGCTTCTTCACCTGAACATATTCACCCTGAAGAAGAGAATGAAGCATTTTCAATTCTTTTCAATCAGAACATGGTTGAGTGTTGGCAAAAATTGCCTCATAAAGTTTCCACCAGAGTTGTGAAAGTGGGAAACCAAGCAGATTTCACAGGCGCAGGATATATTTTGATGTAAGTTATTGGTTCAGCAATGCTCACTGACCATAAAACCAGTGAATGTGGCAAACCAGTTAACGGTTGGCAAACTGTTATGAAATAATTCCAAAGGCACACAAGTAACTGTGAATGCCGCCGACAATGGGCAATGCAACAGTATCATTGGTAGCTTTGGAAGAGGAGGAGGTTCTTCAAAACCATGTTTCATTGAGTAAAATGAAACTGAATGATATTTATGAGAAAGACTGACATACATGTACATGCACTAACACTTAGACTGTACACATTTATAAGTTAGAGACGATGAATGAAAACAAAATAGAGCAGGAAAACAGGACAGGGTTTGACTTCAGGATGTAGGCGATTCATTGAATTGTCTAAATAAAAAGAGAAGCATGAAGACTGACATCGAGAGAGGACCACAAGAGAGGCAATTTGAATTCAAATTGTAAAAATAAAATAAAATAACAATCTATAAGTACTACAGAGGATCGCTATAATAAAGAAAAGACAAGAAGAGAAATCATGCTGTTTGATGAAATGAAATGGAATGGGGGAAAATGTAGCTGTTGTTTGCCCTCAAGTGCTGAACATTTGGTGCAGCAGCCATGGGTCAGACACTTGAGATGAGGGATGTACTGACCTCTCTCTAACTGTCAGAATCAGCACGACTCCGCTTATGTTTGGAGCCAGATTTTGATGTCTTCCTGTACTGTTTAGGCTGTAAAAACAAACACCTCACTGAGAAGTTTCGTTTCTGATCACCCGAACTCAATCAAAGGAAAGAGGGTTCGGGCAGTTATCCTTGGCAAACTTTTAAATGAGAACTTCCTTTTGCTCATCAACTCTTTGACAGTGAAGTTGTAGATGAAAAGTTTGCAAGCTGGGTGGCTGGCCAAATAATTGCACATCAATGCCCCAGTGCATGCCAGGATTACAAGCAAGGATATAGCCTCATAAGATATGTAGGGAGGGAGCACCTTGAATTGGAATCAAATCATACATATGTACAAGGATGATGAGAGAACAAGTAGGTGTAACATACTCCTCAATTAGAAATGCCCCTAACACACCTTGAAAGATTCCCTTTCAGCCTCATGAATACATGCTTTCCCGGATCACCACCAAAGTCAGCATTGCTGAGTGTGATCAGTCGGTCGATGGGTGAGCATGCATTATCAAGTATACTTACAGGATTATCGTCCTCGCTGTCAGTTTCTGTGGCCTCAACACGACTCCTCTTATGCTTCGACTTTGAGTCATTGCGTTGCCGGTACTGTTTCGGCTGAAAGATTCAAGGAATGAGTAAAGGATGATAAAGAATCTAGTTTTCTCACATCGTTAACTGTTACCCGCAAATGTTCTGCAGCCCCACATTCTAATTTGCTTTTACCGCAAAATTTGACATTTTGAGTATGTGAGCCGTTTCCACAGAAACTTTTTTAGGGTCTCCAGCAGGGCTCCAAAAGGTGACTCAGCCAGGAGTCGATCCCACATCCTCTTTATCATGAGGCCAATGCCATCCCCTGTAACTTCACATACAAATTATGGTGAGTATTGGTTGGATTTAGTTTTGACTAATGATAAATAGGGAAAGGTCTCTCACCACATTCTCATCGCTATCTGAATCCACTTCCACTTTACTCCTCTTCGACTTGGACCGGCCCGATGAAGGTTTATTACTGCGATATTGCTTGGGTTTCCTGTCTTCTTCACTATCCGCCTGCTTTGCCTGAAAATCAGAAATCAATTGTCAACACTTGACATTGGATTAGCAAAGCTAACAACATCATGGATCATTAACGTTCACTGAAAACAAGTTCCTTCTGTTGACAAGTGTCATCTCTAATTGACCGAATCGCAAAGCTGACTTTAGAACTTGGGTTTGTATGTCATGGAAGGGTACCAAAGTTTTCAGGGGACAAGGGAGAAAAGCCTTATTTTGACACTAAAAAGGCTAAGATCTGCATGAAAGGCATTCATTACACACTATCACCTCCCTCGAGTCGATTAATAGTCATGGCCATGATTTGCTGCCCCAGACCTAACTCAACAGTCAGGTAGTGTCAAAATAAAGGTGTCTTACCCCTTCGTCGTCATCACTCGCAGAATCAGATGCCTGAATATCCTGGTATCTCTTTGGCCTAGAGTCGTCATAGCCACCTGGTTGATCCTGAAGGGAGATGAAAATACACTGTAAAGGTAACAGGCAAGTTGACTTTATCCCAGTGGCATAGGATCATTCCAATTTGTACTCACTCACAATATGTAAGTTCAAACCCTTGTCTTTCAAGGTCAAGCTCAAGTGAAGATTTGTATAAGCAGAATCCAGTGACTGATTTGAATCTACCGTAGTACCAACGCCAGTGATTGGGGAGACACCTAATGTTGTGTGACTGAATCAAATTGATCTGTCAATCTATGTATTGGGCCGATTCAGTTGGCACTACAAGTGTACCACTTACCGGTTCTACATCATCATCGCTATCACTATCAGACCTCGCTGCACGACGCTTCAAATGCTTTGCTTCGTCTACAACCTGATATTCCTGCCGAGGCAACACAAAGGAAAGACAAACGGCTGCATTAGTAAAGACAAAGGAAAAACTGTGATGAGTGATGAGTTTCTGGCTGGTCCTTAATAGCATTCCCAAGAAGACTTGGGATGATATTTCGAAAAAGTGCTTCAATCCAAAATACAACACTTAAAATAGCTTACCGCGCCATCAAGATCACTACCGGAGGGACTTCTTCGAGCACGGTTTCTGGCCTTTGACTGAAAATAGACAAGGAGGATATCAATGATTCTCACTCACAGATATCAAAACTGAGTAAATAGGTAGGACAGAGGTTTGACTGCATCGGGAGCTGGAAGACAACATCACTTACATGTGCCGGATGTGGGTATTCATACTAATTTTGCGATATATGTCCCAATGACTTGCGAGGAAATAAAGAGATTATGACTTTTGATGATCAATGTACTCACATCGTATTCATTTTCACTGTCACTGGAATGCTCCACATGGCGGTGCTTCTTTTCCTGCAAGCAGACCAGAACAAGATGTAGTGGTTAAAGTGAGCAAGGTGGGTCAGATTAAGAACCATCTCACAGTAATTCTGCATTCAACTATCATAACCTCAGGTCATGCGCTGCAACAAATCTGTCGGTTTGCTGCAGGTTTTCGGAGAAGCCCTGCTATCGGTAATGGCAATGATCTCAGATACTACAAATAGGCCTACTTTCTTTCATGTTCTTCATGAGAACATGCAGACTATCAGTAATAAAACATGGCCAAGTACAGTTACCTGCGCTTGCTCGGCTTCATGCAGATGCCATAGTCTATCCTTGACTTTCTCCATTAGAAATATAGCAACAAGAACTATGCTCAACAAAGATCAGAATTGCAAATTATGCAAATTGTTCAACAACACACGAAGAATTTATTTCCACACAAAATACTGCACACAGTAGATTTCTGACATGTATAATGCAATGTGATATCATACAACAGTAAACAAGACAGTCTATACCAGCACTTCAGATAGAACGCAGTATCTACAATGTAGAGGGCATACAAAGTCATGATGATTCATGGTAGAGACAGCTTTTTCGCCCCAACTTTGCCAGACTCTTCAGTACTTTCATGAGCAGTTAAGATTAGTATACAGTTTCTCCAGGTGGCCCAAGCTACCTTGAGATGAATCGAAACCTTGAAAGAATCGGTTCATAAAAAGTTCAGGTGCAGGATGGTGGAGACATCTATCGTTTTGAACATGAACTTCGTTTGAGATCAAGCTGTCGTATCAGAATATGACAGGTAGACTTCGAGGCAACAGAGAATAGCCCCAACCAAGACATGAGGTATAGAGCTCTGGCAAGCTGAGCAATGTATGACTAAGGGTGGCATTCAGAGAACCATCACTTTTGAAACCCCCCCCTCGCCCCCTCCCCGAGTCCCTGTGACTGATCGAAAACATAATACTGTTTTAACATATATTTCTTACTTTCTTCCTCTTCTTCCTGTCGCTGTCATTATCCCAGTACGGGTCAGGAGACCCACGCATGACTCGACCCTCTGCCAGTGGGCTATCATTGCCATCTCGTTCACGTCCACCTAAAATCAAAATACAGAACACGTAAATCAACTGTCAGCATTTTGGACAGATGGATGCATGGTCTGGCCAACCGTGATCCTTTCTCAAGTGGTTTGTGGAAAAGATGCAATTTATGAACATTACACATACATCTGGCATCTGATTGGACTTAAAACTAGGTTTATGGATCTATCCTCTAAAATTGTTTCGATTTCTTACACACTGTATACATTTTTGAATGAAATATGTTATCGGGACAAACTCTGACTCTGTTATAAGTAATTTAGCATGAAAAGTCTGAAATGCTTTTGGCCACAAACATGATGTCTGAACAGGGCTTGTAAATGTTAAGAATATCATCCAAACTCATGCAATTAAACTAATAATTTAACACAAAGAAAGCAGCGGACACAGAGCACTGCAAAATAGCTTATTACTTTACTCAAATTATACTATAGCTACAATGTATCATGCCGCCATAAAAAACGTAAAAAAGTAAACTTGGTTCATATTTAGACCTGGCAAGTCAAGAACTAGTGATGATGAGCTTACATCAAAGAAAAACTGACGAATGATATTAAAACAAGTAAACTATGGGCTTTTCCAGAAGTACGTTGTAAATCACTAAATTGAAGATGACATCTGTTATTGCCATTTTGAAAAATTTGAAGTTTCACTGAAAATGCATTGGAAATTTTTTATCTATCATAAGTATTGGGGGACATAACAAATTTAAAACAAAACAACAATCAAAGCAGGACACTCATCTCTTGTCACAATGCTTCATGGTGTATACAACACTGAGTGGTAACTGTGTGAATAATACTATGCACTGTGGAAAAGCACAACAGATCAAAATAATCCACTGAAAGCAAAATATATCCATTGGGACTTGAACGACGGAGACCCATGAATACTTTGCAAAATGTGCTATACTCAATAAAATATGTAACAGCCACATGCATTAAGATTGAAGTTATACCTTCACATCCAGGAAACTAGCTTCGGGACAAATCTAAGCCAATAATAAGAAGCTGGCACCAGTCTATGCCGTAAAAGTGTCCTCCACTCCAGACAGATACCTGACCGCCCCAAGCCAGCGAGACAATGCTAACTTGAGTTTCGACCTCAGTGTATTTGTGAGCCCCAAATGACCGAATTCTGCTATCTAAGTGTTAACCACTTGGGCTAAAAGTATCGTTTTGCCATGGCAATGACCAAACAAGAAAATGCTTTAGCAGGAAAGAGGCCAATAGGGTTCAGTGCATACAGGGGGGGATTTTTAAAGGAGACAAAGGAATGTTCTCTGCCTAGCCCTTTTAAAAGGAGGACACAGATTTTCATATTATGCTGACACCTAGATTAGTCCCGAGGCTAAACTGGCACCAAGCCTCTTGCTCCACTGACAAGACACTGCTAAAGCACCTTACCTCTTGATGTGTGTTTTTCTCTGCCTCTGCCAGAATCATAATCGTCACCGTTGTCGTTACGTTGATATCGACTGTAGTTTGATCCACGTCTACGATTAGCTTCGTCCATTCTGAATCCATTAAAATTGAAATAGAGAAAATGTGCAGAGCCATAACGTTGCCGCGCCCGTTCCAGCGACTACTCGTTTACCCGCACCAACGTTTACGTACGTTACGATGAACGACAAAAATTCCATTACGATTATTCGAATTTCGATCATCGATTTCCCCGACAAAAATTCCATTTCGATTTCGATTATTCGAATTTCGATCATCGATTTTCGTATAACGATTTGTACCGATTAAAAATAATTCTAACCTTTAAAAGAAATATCAATGCATGTGTTAGTTTATTTTCTCGAGTGCGAGATTCCCTTGCCTCTGCCTAGGCAAGAGACAAACCTGGAGAGGAATGTCATTTAGAACAAATACAAGAATTATGGTACAATGGAGTTAACTCATTTAAATGGAATAAGGCAAAACCTAACCTGTCTAAAAATGTCATCTCTTACAACTGGTTTATAGGAGGACGCCAAAATTTCTGAATTAACAGGGAAAAAGCTTTGAACAATGAACATTGGACACAACAACAAGTATGTGGCAATGGCTTTTCATATTTAGAGTAAAAAAGTGTCTAAGTGATCACAATCATTTAATGTATGTGCAGTTAGTGGAAACGCTGCCCAGCAACTTCGAAGTCAGAAATCTTATTCAGATAACACAGACCTGGATCTTTACAATGATGAATAGCTTTATAGCCAGTAGATCAGTAAACCGACCCTGGTTTTGAGTATAAAGTTACAGGGCAACTATTCCACAAAATATGCCACAGAAAACAGAATTACAAGTAGCAGACACCAAGGAAAGGAATTTACCGCATCCACCGGCTACTTGACCATTCTCAGCATTAATTTTTTAACCCATAGGATCATCTAACTCTATGCAATGTCTACAATCGTCATTTATAGCATGATAACAATTAATGCAAAATTCACACAAGATTTTGTATAGCGGTGACAATATCAGGGTTCTCCACTGTACTATTTGGCCAGGCACACCAACTGGAGTGATTCTGCTTTCCAATTTAGCACCCAACCAGTACAAAAAATTAGCATCAAGACACATTCTTGGAGTTACTATTTTAGAAGACAATGATATTCATATTTCAAATTGTAACATCTCATTTGGCTCAACTTACTTGAACTTTGAATTGTCTGGGTCCAGGTCCTTCCCAGATCCTTGATGGACGACCTTCATGGATACACCAACCTTGCAGTTCCGTACCTAAATTGAGAAGATGAATGAGAAAGAGAAGAAAAATTGAACGGCACATTGGAATTCAAGCTGAAATGCAGCAGAACTACCAGAAGATGGCAAGATATTACTGGAAATTGCTTTTAAATTGGACTATCTTTAACTACACACGGTGAGTGCAAACACCTAGCGAGTTGTCCTTAGTAATCAAGAACATAGGGCAAAAGCCGAATTCTCATCAGTCACTTGGTTAGAACAGAACCACGAGGAATGTGAATGGGTAACAATAGAGAAAGATTACTGCTATGGTGCAGCTTTTCACTTTATTTATCGAAGCTGTGCACCACCTACTCTGCACAGACAGGTAATGCCTATCTGACTTCCCCTCGAAGTATTTGTGAGCCTTTTCTATTGCAATGATATGGATAACCTACATCAACATCTACAACTTTACAATAGACTCTCTCGCCAACTCGGATCACTTCTGATGGATGGTTGATCTTAGAGATGCTCATCTGGCTGATGTGACACAACCCTGCAAACAGAATGATTGTGACAATATCACACAGAAAACTCTTTAAAACTGCAAGATCTTATCAATGTTAACACGTCTCAAAAGTGAAAATATCGATTCCTAATTCTGGCTCTTGATGAGATGACACATGTACATGTATTACTGTAGTTTGACGGACTAACTGGTAGACAACACATGACAAAGATCCTTGATCAATAGACTGCGACTCAGAATGACATTCATTATCCGTCTCTTATGAAAACAAATAGTCACCTTCTTTCCGGCAGCCAGGAATCTTTATAAATGCACCATAGGGTTGAAGAGAGATCACCTGAAAAGGAATAATTCATGGGATTATTAGCAGACATAAATAGCACAATAGCATCTGATCAGAAGACTTCCTGTGTTTGATAACAAGTTCGATTGGTTACGACTTTCCAAGCAGTACAACTATACGATACAGATCATCATACTGAATTTGTTGATTCCTTCTTCTTCTTCTTGGCGTTTGTTTTTATGGCTTTTGTTTTTATGGCTTTTGTGTCCTTTTTTCACGGTTTTAAATAACAGAGAGCAAGTGTTGTCAGAGCAGGGGTCATTGTTTACCTCGCCTCTGAAAATTGTGTAAACCTCCGGCAGTTCTGTTGGGTCCATTTGCATTCGTAGTCTTTTGAAAGGTCCCAATGCGTCTCTGCGGAATCCTCCTCCGCCATATCCACCGCCACCACCACCACCACCACCTCCTCTTCCACCTCTGAAACCACCAGAGGAGTAGCCACCCCCAGAGCCATATCTGTCCCTTCCCCCACCAGGGCCCCCACGGTAGTCCCGACGGTCTCTGCCACTGTCCCTGTACGCATCGCGGTCCCCTCCTCGGCGATCTCGATATTCATCACGGCCACCTTTATCGCGTCTATAGTCATCATAGGAGTTACTTCTCTCCCGTCTGTAATCATCATAACCACCCCTGTCCCTTCTATAATCATCATAGTCTCTTCTAGACATAATTAGTTCTTTGAAAATTGAGTATTTTGATGTGTTTTTGAATACGTTTCGGGGATTTATTTTCAATCTTTGTCTACAAATCGAATACGAGGCTCCATCGCATTCGACCTTGACCTAGGTCTCAGTAGGGAGTTTTCCCAAATGTACCCGATGATGACGTGAATATTGGCCATCTCGGCCTAACGCCAACTCGGCCTCGGCCCGGACCAACTCGACATTTTTTTCACCGGTTTTCTCGCTGCGCATGCGTACCAGCGGAAATCAACAAAAGATGACGCTGGTACGCATGCGCAGCGAGAAAACCGGTGAAAAAAATGTCGAGTTGTTTTATCTTTGTCCGCGAGTGGCGCTGCAGTTCGGCGTCGAGCTGAGTTTGGCAAGTCAAGTATTGCATGAGGAAAACCCATTTGTGTCGCATATCACTGGAAACGCCCGATTCCCCTGATTCTGCAGGATGTTAAATCGGGCATTTTATTTCTTTAAATAAATCATTAGCGTCGTATTTTCTCCTAGCTGTTCACCATCCCAAATGGCAATTTGCCAATATTGCCAATTGGGCCGGACAATCACGGAAAACCCCAAAATTATACATTTCTTCCTGAATAATTCTTATAGTGACCATTCTCCCGTGAAAAACAGTTGCTTACGCTACACAAAAATCAAAAAAAATCGAGGGTCAACCATTGAACTTTTGAGATATGTTGAATTTTGCACAAATCTGCGAAGAACGCACCAACTGGCACTGACGGGGCCGACGCACATCCCAATTCAGTGTACACATACGTCGGCAACAACAGTAAGGTGCGTAGTTTCTTATTAGCCGCCTATTGAGTAGCACTCCTGGTTTCAGAAACTCCAAAGAAACATATCTATTGTCTTTGCCAAAATAACTGCTAAATCAACACTGGCGTACAGTGAGGACCAAGAAATCAATGATCTTTTAGGAACTACAGTTAGGGCTTGGCTGCGCATGAATACAAAAAACTCCCTGATGAGACCCGAAAACACCAAAAATCGAAATGGAGATTATCAAAGCAGACAACTTGAAGAATTTTGTTGATTCTTTTGACAATTTCCTCTTCGATTGCGATGGTAAACTACTACAGAGCATGATATGATATGATATGATATGATTAACAACTTGGTTAGGACGACATCGCACAATATCAATAGACAACCTACGCAATGTGAATAAGGGCAAGGCAGAAACTGGTGCCACCCATCATCACTCATCTATCAGCCGGCTCTCTGTGTGATTGAATTAACTTCAGAATCAGATTGTACAATATAATCCTTATTTTGATCACAGGTGTTTTGTGGGATGGACCAAGACTGATACCTGGTGCGCAAGATGCTCTGCGGCTTCTCAGAAAACTGGCAAGTATTAGGCCTAGTGCTTTCACTTTCCTTTCTTTCCTGTTCAGGAAATAACTTCTGTTAGTGTTGGGCAAGAAAAAGTTTGGCCATTAGGCTACTGGCCATGCTGGCTAATTACTGATCCAGAGAACAAAATAGAGGGTTAAAATTTACAATCCCCGATCGGAAATGACGTAGTTTGATCGCATTCAACTATAAATCCATTGAGCAGTGGTGCTTTGTTTGTCAACCGATGACCTTTTTTGGGGTGTGATCGGGGATTGTAAACTCGTTCCAAATAGAGAGATGATTATTATTATATTAAGCCTATGTGGCTTCATTTCCCTCCCTTTGGATTTATCATAAAACTCTTTTTAAAATAGCTTATCATGTACATGTTAGGCCTATAGATTTTCCAGACAGTTGATGCTGATGCTTTTTTCTCTGTTTTGCCAGGGCAAGAAAATATTCTTCATCACAAACAACAGCAGTAAGACGAGAGAAGATCTCCTAAAGAAATTCGAGCGACTAGAATTTGAAGCCCATACAGTAAGTTAATACGTACTTCTGATACCCGAGTAGCCAAAACTAGATTGAAAGATTGAAGAAAATCTGATGATATTATTCCAATGAAAATAACATGGTATAAAGTTTCCTTCAACTGCAACAAGCAATCTTAGTGGCAAACTCTTCCATTGTCCCTATGGAAAAAAACAGATGCAGATGCCTTGGTGTTATCAACAGAATGTAGAAATTGATGCTTTAGTTGAATGCTTTGGTAAAAAGGTATAGTGATATCACAATATTTCGTTTCAGGAGGAAATAATATGTACGGCCCATGTCATTGCCTGGTATTTGAAGGAGGAGCTCAAGTATGCTGGGAAAGTGTACATGATTGGCAGCGTAGCTCTTGGTCATGAACTTGACTGTGTCGGAATCAGGCATTCAGGATTAGGAGTAAGAATCTGGTATATGTAAGCAGTTTCTGGGCCAACATGTAAATCACAGTGCATATTGTCCTTGCCCTGAAACTGATTAACTGACTAAGATCTAGAAGTTATCATAACAGCCAGATTAGTTTTAGTTTCCTTTTTGATATCATTGAGAGTGTAACATTTGGTATGCCTATCAGTCTTTTTTCAGTCGAGCATGAAATTTACATTTCCCCTTGAAATATAGGAACCAGTAGTACATGTAAGTTGAATCGGAATACCTACTAACAACAAATGTTATGTTTAAATACTTTCTGATGAAGTTGACAAAAATAGGAGGTTGAGAGCTAAGCGTCAGCACATCAATTTCTCTGTTTCATTGTTCAACATTTCTTTGTCATGTTTTATGAATTGTACAGCAGTTCTTTGTTTAAGTTCAATTAGCTTGCAGCGTTTACTTTACATCAAATGAGATGTCTGTGGCACAAAAGCACCTGGAAGACGATTCTGTTTAAATACGTCTCTTTGGGGCCGGGCACTGGATACTAAAGTGATCATCTAGTGTTGTTCCCTTGGATACAAATCATGGAACTCTTAATTTTGCCATTTGTAGTGACAACATGGAAACCATAAAGACTATATTTAGAGCTCAGGATTAGTGTGACTCCATTTAATTTTCTCTTAATCTATAATCTGAGTCATCCGTTTCTCTCAATTCCAGGAGGATGTATTCCCTGAAGGCTTCAACTATGACAAGGATTTTATTTTCGAAGTAGATCCAGAGGTATGCTATAAATACAAAATCCCTTTTATGTATTCAGGTATAGATAACTGAAGAAACAAAGTAGGTTTCGGTGTCCTGCACAAGGACACAGAGATAAAACAGGGCTTGTCCTTCCTGGATGCAAATCCACTACCTCCTGGTTATGAGCCTGGCATGCTCACTCTGGTACTGATCTTACTTGGCATGTGCAAAATAATCTAGCATTTTAAAAGCAGAAAGAATCTTGAAAACACGATTATCAAACATAAATACACTGACCACGATGTTCAAATTCTGAATTCTATTGCAGGTTAAGTGTGTGGTAGCAGCCTTGGATACCCAATTTAGCTACAAGAAGCTTACAAAGGCAACCACGTATCTCTATCAGAAGCCTGACACATTGTTCATTGGATCAAACACTGATGCTCAGATGCCAATGAATAAGATTGTTTTGCCAGGTATGACGGTCAGTTCTATGAACGAGGCAGGAGTTCATGACATGCCCAGGATTTTGAACTCTCCATCTCTCTGAGGCTGGATGGTAAACTGATGAATTTAAGTTTACTTGTTCTCTTGGTCCCAGCAGGTCTTCTGCCTTCCACCAACTCCAATAGCCTCAAGCTGTTGCCTTAACATACCTCAAAGATATCTGCAATAACTTCCCAAAGTCAGCCTCCACATTCATAGATCATTTCCATGTGTTGTTGCATGGGGTTTACCTTCTCTGGATCTTCCTTGCCGATTCATCTGAGGACTGATCTGAGAATGACTAGTCCTGTCTTTTGCAGGAGGGATTATTCCAGCTTTGACCCAGTGATCCTCACATGGCAATATCAATGATTTGCTCACTAAATACCCGGTCTCTCATTGCAGTAAACACAAATCCAACTTGAACTGTTTCAGGCACTGGTTCGATAGTGAAAAGTGTAGAACATGCTACTGGCCGGAAATCTGACGTCATCGGAAAACCAGAGAAACCCATGTTCAAGTTTCTGCAGAAGACGCAGAATTTGGATAAAGATAAGACTGTGATATTTGGAGATAGGTGAGTGCTCGTGGATGACAGATTAATTTGTATGCCTTGTCTCCATGTTATTTGCAGCTAAAGAGATTTATTTGTCCCGTTTGAACTATGATTTACCCAACGGCTGAAGGGGGTGAGGCTCTGCTACACAAAAAGATCTTCAGTAGGTTGTGCAAAGACAGCAGTCCATGCTGACTAAGAGCTGTTGTGACTGATATGGAGGCAACCATATCTGTCACAACAGCTTCAAACTCTGAATCCGATGCATTTTTTCCTTGGTTCTGGTCTCTCCTCAATGAGCTGCAGTAGAAGAGACATCCCATCCATCTCTCATTCTTGAATCTGTGGAGCTGATGCCTCATGAGTGCTCATGTTCTTATTGTGTCACAATGAGAATGTAGAATGGGTGAGATGTTGAAGCATTTCTTCCAGTCATAATACATATGCTTTGGAACGTCTTCAAACTTTCTGGCCATCTCTTTTTTGGCACAACTCATGAATGTGACTTTTTGCTGGCGGAGAAATAGGTACCCCAAAATGTAATGACCACTCACCTCTTCAATTGTATTTTTCAGGTTGGAAACGGACATCAAGTTTGCACGCAATAACGATTTCAAGTCAGTTCTGGTTTCAACGGGTATCCATTCCTTCGAGGACGGGATGCGCAACATGTCAAGTAACTCTATTGAACACCAAAAACTTGTTCCTCATTACTTTATGGACAGTGTCGGAGTTCTTAATGAGTATCTGTAGGGGAAAATAGTGAATTCAGTTCTGTTTTGGCATTATGTCCAATGATGCGCTCTTAGAGCAAGGACATTTCTATAGAAAAGCACCAAGTATAAGAAGACGAACTTAACCGTCACTATATTAACAAAAATGTCATAGAGGTCTTGATCTACTTTCTGATGGTACTATGATTTCATGTATTATGCGAAGGCAAATAGATTTACCTCCCATCATATTGAGTCTTGATGATTACATTTGGTAAATTACTGTCTGACTTCCAAGATGAGATTGTTTTAAATTCTATATTGTTTAGTAAGTTGATAAAGAATGTTTCCAACTGATTTTAACATTTAAATAGCATTTAAAAAGTTTTGGTGCTAATGATGTCATCAGCGGCATATCAGGACAAATGTTTCAGTCGATTCAATTGGAATTGGGTCCAATTTTCACATCAATTGAATGCAGCCTTTCATTTCAATGAAATAATGGGCAACATACTTACTTATTTTCTGCCAAAAGTACGAAGTAGATTATTTAGATTAGGAGTCTGTCCAAAGACTGATACTTCAAATGTAATAGATGTCAATTATGTAAAATGTAAATGAAGATGCTTAAGAAGCATAATGATGTTATTAAAGACTATCCATGGTAATCAGTTATCAAGTGTTCTTCATGTGTTTTTCGTTCCGCAGGTGTTCCTGGATAACATCTCTCTTGTTGTGTGTTTGCCATTGACCCACAGCGGCTTGCGAGCATATCCAAATGACAGTGTTGTTGGTTGCCAATTCGGTTTATTGGCCTCGTCACTTGGTCTTCGGCAGGAGAGAGTCCAGTCTACTTGGATGAGGTCTTTTATTTACCCAGGTAGGCATAAAAGGCACCTGTTTTATGTCTCATTCAAATGACAAAGCAATGATGGATCAGGTGACGTTTACTAGGACACCGAACCAAACGGCGAGGATTCTTGGGGGAATTTTAGCCGATTACCTCTGTGAAGGACATTGGAAACCAATGGACCAATCAATATTTTTCAAACTACAGTGGAACCCCCCTTGGCGAACACCTCTCTATTAAGGACACTAGTTGTGGTACCAAATTGGTATTTTACATTCAATTCAACCTCTAATCAGGACAGTACTTGTCAGTCCCGCGGGTGTCCTAAATAGAGAGGTTCTACTGTAACTCGAGAGCTGATTGATGTAAAGATTGCTGTCAAGCAATTAGTTCCAGCACTTGGAGCTTGGAGAAAGTGGGGGGCCTGGCAATGAAGACAAAGAAAAACGAAACGATACAATCAAGTTCAAGACATAGTCCAAGTATATTTTTTGTATATGTTGACATCACAATATTTATTTCAAAAATGAAGGACAACACGCCCTGTCTGATCAAGTGAAAAATTTGAGAGTTGTATCCTGATTGTGATAGTATCACGTGCCAAAACTCTGGTGAGAATATACATGCAGTTACATGTGGCAAAATACCCAAGTTGATAACCTGTCATGTCATGAGGAAGTAACCTATTTTCCCCTACTCACGGATACGCCTATCAAGCACTTGACATGGTCCAGTTATAAATAGCCAGTCCTTATCATAACATCGTAAGCCAATGCTGCCAAGTCAGCTGACCAAATACGGTTCCTATGTCTAAGATACTTGACACACTCCAGTCTTCAAATTAGTCCTTGTGAGAAAATCTAACACATGGAAAAATACTCTAGCTTATAAATTGTCTCTCATGAAATCAATGAAGTATCTGGCACATGATGTACCGGAGTTCTTCAAATCGAGCCCTGTCATGAACAAGTTGGCAATCATGCCTGACCACGAACATGCTTCCAATGGGGTATTTTATCAATTTGAACCCTCATAGTCTTTGAGTTCCATCTTTCAGTGTTCCAGACAAATCCTTTTCCACTATCAGCTGGGTATTTCAGGTAATACCAAAAGTTTTATCAAAGTTGAGCAAACATGAACATTGAGGCTGTTTCCAAGAACACGATAGCACTGGCGTTTGGTGAAATGCTTGGGAAACTCTGAAAATACAAATGATGTTGCACGAGAAGATATTTTGAGAGTAAGTGTACATCTCTATTTACAATGAACAATGTACGGCATACCCCTTTAAGCATTCTCCATTAAGACCTATGACAAATCTGTTAAAATTCTCATCTTTTTTACTTACTATAATCAGATGGGAAGCACATGATTTTAGCGATTTCTCTGGGTGTGAAGAATCGTAGCTTGAGCTGCCTAACGAGTAGCCATTCTGAATCGCTGAAGTCTTTTTTCTTCAAATGGACGTCTGACTGCAACACAAAGATAAGTTGATAAAAGTGGACTCATCCCCCCGGTAGCAGTAGAAAATATCCCCTTGGAGCTAGTGTCTGCCCCTATTGTATTCTGACAGATTATGCTGTATGGTTCATTATGTTATATTGAGACCATTGGTTCCAATATACCTCGGGGACTAAAAGTGCATCACCAAACTTGACCTGGAAGAAGAGATTGTCAGGTTGATAATATCAAGTATGCCATTTAGGGGTTGATTTTTTTTATTTTGGTGTAATTACCCGATACGAAGAAATCAACTTTTATTGCTACTTCCTCATTAGAGAAATTTGCATAGGTCAGACGGGCACGTTTTATTTAGTTAAATGCGGAGTACCGGTACACCAAATCAAAGAATCAAATCAGTGTTTCTTACTGTGGGGTCTGGTCCCTGTTGTAGCATAGATCCTGTTCCATTCATGTGGTGACCATAGCTGATAAAAAACAAATAAACAGATGTATAGTTGGTGGGGGAGGGGAGGCTACACACCAGTCATTTGCAGGATCAAAGTTTGGCCGCCACTACACCAAGTGGTAAAATTTAGAACTTCTGAGGAAAGATTAAGACACCATTTGAAACGTCATGGTAAATATTTTCATCGATTGTGTGATAACAAACTTACGCTTTTGTGAAACAAATGCACTTCCTCTCGGTTGGCTTGACCAAATCCATCACAGCCATTCGTTTTAGCTTCTCTTCAGGGACAAGGTATTCATCAAAATACGCCTCGTCTTTCTGCTCTAAATAATATTGCAATGTCCGACAATGTTTGGTATATTTTGATAATTCTCTCTCCACCATTTCATGGGCTAATAACTCATCATCAGACAAATCCAGAGAATTTTCATATTTATCACAAATTCCTTGAGAAGTGAATTCTTTCCCATATGAATCATTGTTAACACCTTCTTTTTGAGCAGACGGCACCTCATCACAAGCATCAGGTGGTACTTTTTCCCCGTCGGCTAGAGATACATTTCCACAGGCAGCAGCAGAAAAGTTTTGATTGAATTGAATATCACTGTCTGTTTCACTGCATCTGTTACATCTGCCCATCCACCCGACATCCTCGACACCAGAGGTAACCATGGTAACACTCTCCTCCGAATTTATTGCATCACTTTGACAAGAACGCGATTCACAATCGACCTGATGCCTCATGAAGATTTTTGCACATTCTGGCAACTCCTCCCAGACCTGAAGTTTTAAGACAGCATTGATTTTTTAAAGAATTGAGATGGATATCATGCTATCACACCAAATGAAATTTACTCAAAGAAGTCCTAACACCAGTTGTGAACACTGATAACTCTCCAATTTGAAATCAGCACTATGTATCTGATCATGATCATGATTCACAGCTGCTTAACTTTTCAGTAGAGGTGCTTAGTTTGTTAAAATGTATGATCAGGGCTGGGTTGCTTAAATCTCATGTGCTCCAATTCTGCGAACATTCCTCACCTCATCTTTTGCAGTGAAGCTGAAAGAAAGTGGTTTCCTCTTTGCCAAGAAGTAATATCGAAGTCTCGCATTTGGTATTCCAAACTGAAGTGGACTTAGCAGGAATTCCTGGAAAAAACAGAATTTGAAAGGAATGATAAGTTTAACATGATATATCGATAACGGATCACAACATGAACTCCAGTTTCAGCAGAACCTTCCTTAGAGGACACTCCTCTATTAGGGACAATTTGACCTCTGTAATCATGACACATCTCCATTTACAACCATTGCATTCTAATTTTAGGCTCAGAACGCAACGATACTCTCGGTTAACTGACCTGGTGATCATATCCACATTTCTCCATCGTGTTCACCAGAAGTTCCCGTGCCTGAGATACTTCAAATCCTTTCACATTTTCAAGCAGCAAGTAGTTTGGTAGATTTTGAAGGCTGAATATAAATGCAACATACTGTTAAATAATGTTAAATACTTTATAACATCTCAACCTAGTTATCAAAAGTTTTGTATCAATCCACACAGAACCTTGTCTCAGCGTACCTTTCCAAAACTTTCAAAATGTGTAGGAATGGCTTGGTCCTAATGTCTTCAGTATCCCTCTGAAGACCTACTCTTGTGAACGGCTGACATGGAGGACTCATCACTATCATGTCAGCGTTAAACTTCTCAAAATCTTCAACGGACAAGGCCTGTAGGAGAATGAAAGGCGTATAGAGTATTTATGATAAAACATTCGTCCGTTGATTATCATGAAATCTTCATTCCAGCAGTTAATTTGACTCGTCTTGAAGCTCCAAGGGTTAAAACTCATACATGCTATATTATGAGCAGATCAATTCGTAATGTTAAACCTTTTAGGTCAAGATGATTGGACAAAGAGAATTTCAAATTGTTTTCATTTTATTTTACCAGGGGCAGGGAACAAGGAGGTTTTTGAAGACTTACACAAGGCTAGACCGCTTTCATATCACCAAGTCTAATACAAGTAGTGAAACCGGCAATTCACAATAATGTGGATTTTATGACGTCATAACAGTAGGACAAAATGAAACGAGAAGGTGTTTCCTAATTAGGTTCAATCGTGCAGACTTAGTCCAAGTCTGATATGCAGGTTTTACCTGAATAGCCTTATTGATTATCCTGGTTGCAGAGAAGTTCAACGTATAAATTTCATTTGCAGTGGTGTTGACATCTGCAGCGGCTATCACATCATGCGGCACTTGACTCTCTGCAGTGTAATTGCGAAGTAAACACTAAGTTAATGATATCATAATGTAATATTTCCTGAATCTGTTATAATGTGAATATTGAAATATTCTGTCTGATAACTGAGCATCCCTCCTCCTGTACTATGGAGAGCATCAATTCACGCCACATAACGTCTTCAAATCATAAACGTAAACGCAATACGTAAGTTGGCGAAACCTCCCTACTGCTGTAGGCCTACTGATTAAGATAAAAAAGACAAAAATAAAAAATAAAAGACGATTTGCTAGTCGAATAAAACAGATAAATGCCCATCTATTCCCATTAGACCATTACTTAGTCTTTAAAGATTGTCAAAGAACCTTCAAGTCCACAATGCCAACCACCTATTCCGCTAAAAAGCTCCAAAACTCGTAGTTTCACCAGATTTTCAGGGGTGATATTCGCCATTGCTCTGATTTCCTAGAAGTGCTCTCGTCCCCAGACACAGCGGGCAACAATATTATGCTGCATGGTTCACGAGTTCACCGTCAGTAGACGCGACGTTAGAAATCAATAGGAAATGTTGGTGACGAGGGCAGCTTTGCTTGGCGGGAAATTTAAAAATACATTATAATAAATAAATAAAATAAAATAAAATAAATGCGTTCGCATGTCTAACCGCGTGACTGCACACCACCTCATCAATACTGCACATTTTCAAATGGAGTCTAAAACCCATGAGAGGAAGGATATTCAATCCAAAGACTTCAATCAAGGGAATTCACGTGATGGTTACTTGGTTGTCACCCAAGATAACAATTAATATTGCTTGCTCCCAACTGCTACAATACTCAATAAAAAAGACCTCATAACATGCATCCTGACGTAATCAGTGGTTTAAAATATACTCTGCCTCTCGATTATAGGAGTCACGGTATTATCATCGGCGACCTAGTTTCATGGAATAATCTGATTTTAAACTCATAGCCAATCAACATTGGCCTATAGGCATAGTTCGACCCCATTTCTAAAGCCCTCGTTTATCAAGTCAACGAACGAGAAATTTGATTGGGTCGCTGGTTTCTCATTCATCTGCAAAAAAATATTTAGGTCATCATACGCCTGATTATCGGCGGGGAAAACCGAACCCAAGGAAGGCGTCTAATATATAGCAGACAGTCAAGTTGACGCGTCCTTCATCAGGTTTGAGCAGCGTGACGAATTCAACCTCTTACAGCTGTTGACAAAGAACAATGTGAGTACATGTATTTTGTTTCTGATTTTTATCTTTATACAGACTCCCTGGGCATGTCCATTGCGTCATCCTAATTTGATCTCGTTAGGGTGAGGGACGAGGCCGGTCCACTGCGTCCGGAGTTTACAAAATACGTGATTAGGCGCCTTACGGACTGATTATAAAATCGATGTGATGAGGCGGCCTATATTACTGCTTGATAGTTATGGCTGCTTTTTGGAGAATGGATGATCAAGAGATGAGGTAGACTCCTATGCAGTCCTTTTCGTCATCCTGATCGTATACCGGGTGACGGTTAGGAGGTGGCCGGTCAAGTGCGTCCGGCAAAGTGTAAAGAGATGAGGCAGCAAAAGGACAGTTATGACAGTTCCAATGCCATAACAACCCTGTCGGCTGTGGTTCACAACATGACGGAGACATAAAACATCATGCCGACCATGCCGGCAGTGCATGTCATTCCTAAAGTCTCCTGTGAAGGATGGATATAAGCACACCGACGGTATATATCGGCATGTAAAACATCTTCACAAATACGAGAGCAATACAAAATGACATTCCCTTTATTTTTTGCTTCAGAAAATTATATACAATATGACAGAGAATAGGATGCTGCGCGGTGGTTCAGCACTATCACAATGCCATACCTGTGACGCTGATTGTGCGGACGGAGACACTCCCAATGATTTGCGGCACCGAGACTCAGCCCAGGGAATACCAGGTGCAAACCCACAGAACAGCTGCACCGAATTGAGGCGGATGTCGACCAGCCTGAACTTTTTCAAATTGTACTCAACTGAGGCTGTCGGGAATTCAAGGCGGCGTTTAAGTGTTGGAAATATCAACAATCAATATGTCAGTCTCCAGCTTGATGATGAGCTAATCATAATTATTTGTATTGAACTTGTGGCACAATGTCAAGATGATGACTTATTACCGATTCGCATGGTGTTTAGGAAAACGGCGCCATATACTGGTACCATTCGGTCTGCAGCTGTTGACCCAGAGGGCTTTGACTATTACATTTATTATGACGGAAAGAACCTGACAACCAGGGCCATAGGATTTGACAGAACTGATAAAGGATGTAAGTAAGATATTTTGTTGCTTCGTCTGGGTTTCCTCCATCCTGAACTTCAGGGCTTTTCACTCGGCACTTATGATTGAGCCCATGTCAGTCACGTGTGCAAGGGGAGGAGCATTATACGACTGAACCTGGAATTCGAGGATGGATGGGAATCCTCTAAACTCTCGCTGTCGCTGTCACAATTAACCGAAGTGGGCGGCCAGCCAGATGTTACATCATTTGCCATCAAGTGGTTTTAATACTCGGCCTCTCGATATTTCAAACTTTTGTAGGAATAAAAAAAAGAATCTCAGAATGACCATTTGCTGGCTCTGACAACGATCGGTTTAATTCCATGCGTGAGTATCCCTAGGAAACCAGGGGCTGATTTTCGCTCCTCAGGCTCATTCCAATTTCATACCGGTAAATCTAATATGCATATTTCAGTTTATTTCACGTTGGAGATTTACATTGGCAACACATGGCTACACTGTGACCAGACCGTTCTCGTCGGGATAATCAAGCCTTTCAAACAGTCGGACAGCGGAGAAGACATGGTTATATCTGCTGATTCTGAAATTGTAAAAGCCGTGGTAAGTATACAACAAACTGATGGTGTGTTATAGTGATGAGGTCAGAGCCACCTCCCGCAGAGTCAGGTATTTTTATTTCCGTTCGCTCAGACAGTTACTCTGGATTTGATAAATATGCAGCCATGCTTCATTTTTTAACGGATTTACCATTGTTATTTGCCATTTCAGAGTTATTCAACGAGTGGCATAGAAGAGTTGCTTAACGGCGGAGTCATCCCTAAAGAGGACCCTAACCCTTGCTTCTTCATCTGTAAGAAAATTGGAAAGGGACCCGTGCATGACATTCTTTTAATGTCATGTGATCCTCTAGGTGAGAATTTCTGTCATGACCCCCTCCCCCTCTCCCCTAACAGGTTTCGTTGACAGCTGGCGCCGGTGTAATGGTTATTGAGTCCCTCAGAAAATGTGTCTTTTATGGTCTGATCGGGGTATCCCGGCTGCATGCCGACTAACTGGCAGTGAATGTCAACCTTTCACATGGACGCGTGGAAAAGGAAGGGGATGCAGGGAGACTACCGAAGTAACAGCCTTTCTGACGGCCGATCAGGGGGAGTTTATCGGCGGTGAAGGATGGATATACGCACAACGACGGTAGATCGGCATGCCCTGCATGCTCGGCTCATCAAATTTGAATGCTGTCCGCAACTGGAGTATAAATTCATGCATTCCTTGAACTATAATTGTATAATTCAAATTGAGGAGCCTTACATTTCAAAACATGCGGCACGTCACTAATTCCATCATGTTGCATTTTCAGGTCGGTATCTAGGGGTTGACAATGACGGACACCTGAAGGTGCTGGAACCCCAAACTGATCAACCAGAAGCGGACTACAGGTTGCATTTAATGTTTAAAGAGTCACTATCTTGTTCACACTGTTTCCTCTACGACAAGACAGCCGACGTCCTCCCAGTTGCCCCAGTAACTAACTGTATACACGCTATACAAGGGCTCAAGAGTATTCCAACGCCTGGTCTCGGTCTGAAGATGTTCTCATGAGTATAATTCCGTCCAATACGTAATGCGGGTCCGGCGAAAAAACCTACACAGGATTCTATGTAACTTTTTTCGTGTCGTACGGCAATATTGTGTCCAACTATACTGTTAGATGAGACACATTAGTACCCAGCATGCACCGCGCTGGCGGAGGTTTTGACCGATTCAAAGAGTAGGCAGTTTTATAAAACATGTAATGTTACACAGTGTATGCCTTTTATCATTATTGGCAATATATGTTGGCTATATAGCCATCCAAGGTTTTGTCACGACTGTAAATATTGTAATATAGAGGAGCCAAATAAACCAATAAAACTAATATTAGCCATATACATTTATGTATAGTTCTGTATTAATAATTGCTTTCCAACTAATTTTCATTGGTACTGATAGTGCCAATATTCTCCCATACTGAACTTCGAGCGGTATATCCTCCGTAGCCTCCGCCCATGCATTGGGGGACGCACCATTGTATTCTCTCTCTGTCACTGTCCTTTTGGACCTCTGTGCGAAAAACGGTGTATTCCTGTTTCGCCTATTCCTGTTCCGCCTATTCCTGTTCCGCCTATTCCTGTTTCGCCTAATTCCTTATTCGCCTATTCCTGATTCGCCTAATTCCTGTTTCGCCTAATTCCTCTTTCGCGGCCTATTCCTGTTTCGCCAATACAAATGTATTGCTAACCTCCCCACAGACGTATAGGAATATGAACCGTCCCTTACTGTATAGTCGAAGAGCAAGATTTATATGTGGTTCATATTGATAGTACGTGGATATGTACTGTCCTAAAGAATTCACTAATTCGAATGATAATCCTTAAGTTTTATTCTATTTGTCATTGTACTATGCCCTTTGGTGCGACAATAATTAGTCTGATGAATGACGATATCGTCATAAGCTGCACGTGAAATCATATATCATGATATGTATTTTCAACCTTGTTTGACTTGATATGTGCTGTACCTACATGTATATCATGACATGGGTTTTACAACTGATTTTGATCAAATAATTATGAGAATGTACAGTATTATGTATTTTTGTCAAAAACTCACGAATTCCTGTTTTTATAAAATAAACGACTGCTTTACTGTACTTAATCTATAGTCTTTACTGTGTGTCAGTATGGTCATATGGTCAAATAAGTCCCGGACTGTCCCCGGTTTCAAGGTGACTCTTTCAAAACGGTCATGGCATGGTTTGTTAACAAAGTTGATGGCATTTGATTAGTCAAATTGTCATCACATCGTTAACATCATCCAATTGTCCCCTCACATTTTCCCCATAAAATGGACATGCATCCCTAAGGTTCTCCGTGGGAGAGTCGACTTATTGTAGGGGTACTGGAAAGTAGGCGAAACAGGAAGTAGGCGAAACAGGAATAGGCCAAACAGGAAATAGGCCAAACAGGAATAGGCGAAACAGGAATAGGCGGAACAGGAATAGGCGAAACAGAAATAGGCGAAACATGCATAAACCCGAAAAACAACCTTGTGAGTTTATTGATAGACAGGGATTACCTCTTTAATTGCTCGGCTACACAAAATTGCCGAATTATTACACTGACTAATAATGGTCATACCCTAGCCTCAAGCTGGATGACAAGACGGCAAATAAAGTAGGGGCCTGACAGGCAGGACATGCTATTCCAAAGAAACATTCAATAACTGTGCATTGTACTCGCCGGTCACCGATCCAAAGGTTGACCGCGCTCAACGTTGCTTAACTTCCACTCTGGGGCCAACGCACCAACCACTGGGCCATAAAGGAATTCCCTCATGGCCGGCGGGCTAAGCCGTGCCATATACCTGGGGGTACATCATTCCCCCCTTCGGACAGAGATGGATCGTCCTCGATCCTACTAAGCGCTTCATGCGTCTCATTACCGAACTACAAATCCAGAGCTCGCATCGCGTGGGAAGGTCTGCCAGATGTATTGTACTCGCCGGTCACCGATCCAAAGGTTGACCGCGCTCAACGTTGCTTAACTTCCACTCTGGGGCCAACGCGCCAACCACTGGGCCATAAAGGAATTCCCTCATGGCCGGCGGGTTAAGCCGTGCCATATACCTGGGGGTACTATACAAACTGTATAAAGCGACAATTTCTGATGGCAGTATAAATTCATCTCGAGCAAGTCCGAGAATCCAAAACTGTATGATTATATCACGTATCCACTGTTCAATGGCCACACTTAACACTTTAACACAAGTCTTTACCAAAGGTAGAGGCAGTGACGTTATATCAATTGAACTCAACCCTGCCCTACAAAAAGTATCTTGGTATGTTTCTAGTTGCAGTTCAAAATGTCTCCAGTAGTCCGAGATTTCCAGCTCTACTCTCACACATTCGTCTCGTGAACTATTTCCAACATCCGGTTCTGAATCAACTGAGCCCGCAGAAGCCGCTTGAAGTGGAGACGTCTATCATTTGTGTAGTGGTCAGCTGGTCGGATAGTCTTAAGTGTACCATCTTCATCAATGCCAAGAAACAGCGCTGAAATGTTAGAAAGATTGAATGTTACAGCACAATGTGGAGTATTACAGGGGTGCTTCTCAGACGAAACGTGATTATGACGGCATATGAAACACGCTGGCGACTTTGTGGGAAATGTGTCGGTAGCGTGTCAGGATGGAGACGGGAAGCCGGTGGATCATCTGAATACACTTACATTTGTCTTTCGTCGTCTGAAGAACAATCGAGCCACCCTCGACACGTTTCAGGAAGAACATTCCAGGATCTGGTTGGTGGATCACCTTGTGGTCTTCGTCTATGTTTTGTTCCGTGGCATTGCCGTCCTAAAAGGAGAAGGCTTATGGTTACCCCTGCATTTTGATTGATTTCCGCGGTTCATGCGGCTACATGTGTCTGCCCAGAAGTTGTGAGGCACTCATTATCTGATCCGGGCTTGTCGCTCATAAGACAGTTATATGACTCCTTGAATAATTGAATGGAAATCTTTTTACCGTGAAGGAGGCCAATGAAGTCCTCTCGTAATGCTCCACATTATCATGTAACTGTTAACACTATACATTGTGGTTCTTAGAGCGAATCCATCTTAAACAAAATGGGTTCAGATATATATGGCTTGAGGCAAACTGGTACCCGTGTCTCGCGACCAGTGTCAAGTTGGTGTGATGCGAAAACCAGACAATGGAATCTTTGTAGTCAATAACAGCATTCAGTTTCAGCAGCATCTGTTCAAGAGTCTATTGTTTCTCTGCCCATTCTCCTCTTAAAAACTTACTCTGATATCGACAACTGTTCGCTCTGCAGCAATCACTTTCTCGTTGTCCTCTTCATTGAACGGGAGTTTGATGACCAAAGGGTTCACGCTGTCACCACTTTGCAAACTGCTCACATGACTCCCTTTTCCCGTGTAGATGCCGTTGTAGATGTACATTGGGAACATGTCTGAAAGCAAGACGAAGTATGCCAGCTTAAATTTGTTGGTAGATGTTCACAAGTGACGAATGGAACTAGCAAGGCTTCCCAAGAAAATGATGAATTGGCAACCGGAGGGTGTTGGAGGCAAACTACGAAGGGGGCGATAACGAACTCGCTAGAAGAATGTTCGTTATTTGCACTAGGTGTTGACACAGACGGCTCACGACCGTGCCTGGAGGGATGATAGAAATGACAAGTTGCAGAGGTGTGAAAGAGTGTGAGTGGTACACGTATCTACAAAACGGGAGGTAACATCTTCAGGCCTATTCGCCAACCAGACCCTTGAACAACCAACAAACTATACATGTATGTACCGCTAATAGCTCCAACCTTTAACAGGAGTGAAAAGTGACGATGGTTACCTTCTTATTCGCGGAGGTCGCAGAAAGTTACTTAATCACTCAGCAAGAACTTCTATGTACTTACATCCCATTAATTCATCCTCGACCTTCAGGTAACCTCGAACTTTGATGCTGTCTCCATTGTCGCTGAAGATATAATAGCTCTGCCCATCTTTCGTATATGCTGGCCTCATGATTACGACTCTGTCTGACGTCAGCAGCCTAACACATTCGACGATGTGGCCATCGTCATCTGTTTCAGCATTTGCGCATTTTCCCTGACTTTCTCTTACGTAGATATCAGCAAGTGTTCCTGAAGAGGGATAAACAGTTACCTTGGTCCAGCAAGGAGATGAAAAAGATCATTAGACTTACAGTGTATTTCAAGAACAGGATGGCATCACATGGGATAACAGTTCTTGGTAATATCTTGGCAAATTTCGAGTGTTTGGTTAACCTTTGAGTTATCACTGATGACGTCTATTACGAGGGTCATCAAATACCTGGTTGGTCATACTCTCAAGGTGTAAGCCACACAAAAAACACCCTGATTTGCGGAATAGATGATCGAAGATCAAGAGTCGAGGCTTGAAACCTTTGTCGAAACGTACCAGTTCCATCAGACTTGAATTGCACGAAATAATAGACGCCTTCCTCATTCTCGCAAATTTCATGGAATTTCTACAAATGAAAGAAAGACATTTGATTGAAAGATCATATAGCAAAAACCTGATCTCAGGATGCATCCAAGACATCTTGATCAGAAATCTCGGCAATTTATTAGTGACCACAAAGCCCCGCAAATGCAGCAAATAATGACGATAAACCGTAGCCTTTTTGAGTTAGAAGGTAAACTTACGAAGTTAGCGCTAGATCCCCGGTTTTCCATCCGCTCTCTACATTCTTCAAGCTTCTCAGCCAACGTATTACCATCCATTTCATAAGTCGGGGTTCCAGAGATTTCTTCGAAGAGGAATCCGATCCTGAAGAAGAGGGAAGAGAGAGATTGGGTCATAACTCCATCACCAGACTGTTGGTAGGTCTTGACTACACTTCGGACGCAGCTGGACCATGCAGCCTCGTCCTATCGCCCGGTATTGAGGAAAGATGATCAGGATGATGAAATGGACTGCATATAGGAGCCTAGTCCTGGTCTGTACCATACAGCGGCATTGACATTCATGTGAAATAAGGGGCTCCATCCTCCTGGGATTGGCTGGTGGTTGGCAAGCTTTGTAAGGGAGGTTGACGAGGCAACACACGGAGGGAAACCGTATTGTGGAAGTGTTCTGGAGCCAGGACGTTGATGACAAAAAGACACAAATCGACCTCTGGACCTACCTTGCATGAAGTTTATCCATGTTGCTGTTGGGGATGACATTGGTTATAACATGGTAGAAGAAAAATGGCTCAACTGGATGAAACTGGTGATTCGGGTCCGGCACAAGAAGTTGGCAGCTTCTGATACTCGCTCCCCAATAAGAGCCACGATCCCCCCCTTGGATCAACTGGGGGCCAAAGTGCCCGGCAATGTTCTCCTTTGGCGCAGGGATAACCTCAATCTCCAACGACGACTCCTCAGTCGAGTTCATGGAGTAATAACCGCTCTCGTTGAGGCCTTCTGGGGCAGACATAAGGGTCGTTTGCTTTCGAGGGTCCAATCCTATGGAAGGCGATTTAGGAAGGCCAGAGGTGGTTTTCCCTTCCGTCTGATGTACAAAGCGATTGTGTACGATTGAAGAATTTCATTAGAATTATCGGTTTATATACGACTCTATTATAGGCCTACTGGGAAGAAAAATGGGGTCATACATATCAAGATTCTATAATGAGCTCATTATTTTTGATTTGTTGGACGAGAGGCAGCCAATCAGACTAACGCTACTGACATGACCTTGCTCAAGAACATCCTTGATGTATAAAGTCTCAATTTGTCATTTGATCAGATGAATTTTCTTGACCTCCAGGAAAAGCCCATATCTAAGCTGCTCGTAGATCACGCCTACTGGTGGAGAAAGACTGATTTGGCCTGGCTGTGACCGTCTCATCTCACTCACCTTGTCAACACGGTGGAGCAGAATAGACTAGGGCCGGACACTTTTTCCAGGGGGGCATTTGTTACTGTTACACCGGTTCCAATGACCACTCGTACTCTGGAAAGAGGGCTGAGATTGCTCTGGGACTCGCTGGTCCCCACAGGCCCGGCTATAAAACACCGGCGCCCCGACATGGCGCCCCCAGAAGGAAAAGGAGACCTAATCATAGAGATAGCTGTCAGCTCCGACATACACGTCCTAGCACGTGCGGAGGAGAAACTATCGAAGTGCCAGACGCTCGCAACAGACCTTGCCCGAACCAACCCCGGTTGGAGGACCACAGTAGTCCCCATCGTAGTTGGGACCTTGGGCTCGGCCGTATGTTCTATACGGATGGAAGCTGCGAAGCTAGGTAAACTAACACGGAGGAAACTCTCAATTGAGGAATGCCAAAGATCAGCAATCTTTGGAACTACACAATCAAGCACCGGGACTAAGAGCTACTGCTACTCCTGTTGTAACATGGGTCACCTTTGTCCCCAGGATATTCTTCATCCCCATGGTTCACCTGGCTAAGTTCCAATTCATCTTTTAGCATCAACATCTCCTATGACTCATCTCGCACGTTAAAAATGCTCCAGCATGAAGCCTGAGCAGAAATCCCCCTACAAGCAGCCTAACATCAACTTCGAGGACCAGAGTTAGGCCTGGAAGAGTTTCCTAGCCCAGTGTCAAGAGTCGCAGAACCCCTAGAGCAGCAACCCAATGAAGAGAAGCTGTTAAGGGAAAATATGACCCAACTCCCTTCAAGCAGTGAGACACCACTTCGGGGGAACAAGTGTGATGGTCCAAGATAAACACTTGTTTGCAATTGGTTGACATTGCCCTAATCTAACCCACATGCAAAATGTGCCTATTTTTGCCTATACGTAACCCACATTGGACCCATACATGGCATATTTGACCGTATTGCCCACACAAATACCTATATTGGGCCCACATTATTTGCTATCTGGGTTCGTAGATAGGAAGGTTTTGCAAGCCATTGTTGAACACCTTTGTTTGAGGGAACATCTCAGCAAGCTCTTGGTGGTTTGAAGAAAGGGCCAGCACGGGTCCATTTCAGCAAGTGCTTAGTAGCGTGACCATTAATAGACGGAATAAAATGTCAACAGCAAAAATATGTAAAATAATTTTATTTAGCCATCGCTATAAATTCGGAACCATTCACAAATTTACACCACAAAAAGCTGTATCTGACAATAAGAATATCGTTAACATGATATCAATATTTTGACACTTAACCCGACCAGATAATTGTGGCTAACCGCACCATGCCTTCGCTCTGCTATTTGCAGTTAACCATGACTTCAATTACCACTATCAGTATCGACGTTGTAACTACTAAACTGGCTCAATCTTAAATCTAAATCTTAAACCTAAACCTTTCTGCACAAAGTTCGAATTCGCATGATTTTTTTGCTCCACCATGTTCATGTTTTGGCCCCCTTCTGCCAAAATATTAGGCTAATGAAAATAAATGGGTTTACAGTACAAGGTACAATGTACTATTTTCTCTGTCGGCTATAAAAATGAGTATTTGGCAATCTGAATGAACTCAGTGAGTATCAGTTGTAAAAGGTCTACAGATTTAACATTTGGCAAGATTTGGGTTTGAAAATTGAATATATTCAAACATATTAATCTCATTAACTAGTAATCAGGGCTAGTAATCTAGCATAAATTGGTTTATAAAGGCATCATGTCTTGATGTAATATTATTTAGGATGTCAACCTATTTACACTATGAAATGGATATGCATAAAGTATTGTAGAGAAATGATCATAGATATTTTGGCAATATGATAAAAGTATAAATTTTCATTCAAAATGTTTTCTAAACATTTGTATACAGTAACAGTTATAAATTATAATCATAGATTTTATAAAATAATTCATCCTTTCTGAATCAGAAAATCAAACTGGGCAACAGTCCTACCATATCTCACACAGTGACCTACCACTTTCTACGATGCAGAAGTTCAAATACACATTATGCAATTTGTGCAATTTTCTAGTTCCCCCAATATTTTGTCACAGCCCTTTATTATGAGTAATAGGCATATGTGAAACAGATCGACCCACCAAAACCAGCTCAATTGCTTCTTTTTAGTATCTGTCCGGGTCCCTAATAACTCGAACCGTTCTTGTGTCATGGACTAATAAATAAGTGTGATTCACGCATTTGTTTCAGTTTATCACATACTGTTGTTTGAGTGGGGGTAAGGACACTGCTGTTCTTGTCTCGGATCTGGGTGTAATAACTGAGAACCTGCTCTGCATTGACCGCCCGGTTCTGATCCGACGATGTAAGGGTGTGGTGTTCGGAAGTCCATGGTAGGTGGTGTGGTGATCTGGGAGGCTGACATGCCCGAGGAAGAACGGGTTGCCCTTGACCTTCTTTGAGATAGCGCGAATAAGATCGCGGGAATGCTTGAGACTGTAGGCTGCAACGGAAGCCAGAAAATTTCAATGAAATTAGGCAGAAAATGGTAAAATTTATCAAAAATAAAACTGTAACAAATGGTATTTTCAAAAACTACTTATTTTGAGTTTTCCAAGAAATGGTCAGATAAATACATTCTCAGAATTCTTAAATTTTCAAATATCTGTGTCCAGGACTTGGTAACGAAGAGTTTTTGTTGGCTATCCATAGTCTTGTGGCTTCATCTCCCCTTCAATTATAGGTCGTGACATCATTCAATTACGTAAATGTGGCTTGTATTAGCTATTACCTTTTAGTCTCGCCTTGATTTCCTCTGAGAAATAACCACACTCAATCCACTCATCAAAGTCCAGAATACAGTCAAATGCTGTCAGACCTGCAATAGGATGTGAAGAAATAAACCAATTACTGATCACAACTAGGAGCTAGGAGTTATCAGACAACAGCGTTACAGATGTTTTCATGGTTCCTGAGGTGGTCATTACCACAGCCCAAGAAGAAGAATGGTAACTCAGTTCTAGGTGTAGTACTATTTCTGTTGCTTGGAAGTCCTAGTCCTGCATGTAAAACGCCAATCACCCTACCATTAGGTCTACACTACTTTAATGACTTCATCGCGACGATTCCCAAACAAAACAAAAACCTGAATATACACTTTTACCTTGAACATTCTTACAGCGAACATTTGCTCCATAGTCGATGAGAATATTCGCAGCGAACTGATTGTTGCACTGTGTTGCAAAGAACAGCGGTGTACATTGGTCATCGTTAATGTCATCAATGTCTGCTCCATATTCAATGAGGAGTTCTAGGACATCTGTGGAACCAACCATGCTAGCAGCATAGTGAAGTGCACTGAAATATAAGCAGCGTTGTAGGCTTATCTGCAGACAAAACACCGATTTCAGGCTATAATAGCATACATCATGACGTACTTGACCCATATACCAGTCCATTGAAGTGAAACCAAATACAGGTCAGTGAAAGGCCTTCCCCACATTTAGGAGCCAGTTGAAATACAGCAAAGAACTTACGTATTTCCTCCCACATATCTTGGGCTAGGGTTGGCGCCGTGATCAAGGAGAAAGCGCACAACATCTGTCCTCCTCTTGCTAAAAATGGAAAGGGGAGAATATCACGAACTTGACCTTGACTTCAAATTGTGTCATTGTGCTCAATTGGTTTCATCATATGCATCAGACCATTGGTATAGCTTCTATCAAAGCTTTCTCTGTACCATTTTTTGGTGATTTTGTATGAATCATACTTTATCTGAATTTTCTTCAACAATAGCTCAAGTATTTTGATACTTACACTTTGATCTGCTCCGTGAGGATCCTCTGTAGAAGAATGTCTTGTTCACTATCCTTGAAGTTGATGTCATTGTCAAGCAACCTGGAAAGGATGAGCAATTAGTCAAGAATATGGACAATTAGCTTTTGTATGGTACTCAGGCTGGTACAAAGTGGACAAAAATCCACTATATCTCCATCATGACTACCTATGAGCATGGCATCAACACCTTCACCTTTACCAAAAACGCATATGGCGAGCAGCTCGCCTATCAATTCCTGCTTTTACCTACCATGTTGCACAGTCCAAGAAGTCATTGGCAATGGCCAGATGCACAAGACTAGGTGGCGTACTGAGTTTCTCCTCCTCTAACGCTGCCTTGATTTTTCCATCAGTGTCGTGGTGAACGAGCAGTTTTATGACATCATCGCGACCTTGCATGGCGGCACAATGGATCGGCATCAACGACTGAAAAGTACAAAGTTTGAAAACTTCAAATTCAGGGAAACAATCACATTGGTCCACCCTGTGTATCATGGCTCTCTAAGACGGCAACCACCAGAAAATGGAAGTAGAGAGCCAGAAGGTATCTAGAATCTTTGAATTCTATCAAGGAACAACTCTGGTAATATTGTAACACAAAATGAAGTAAAAATACTTGGTTTTAGTTGTAGTCAATCTGGAATGAATGACGGATCTGAGAATACATATATGTCCCTCCATTACATACCCTATGATTTCTAGCAGTAATGTTTGCCTTGTTCTCAAGAAGTAACTTGATGCATTCCGTCTCTGAAGATTTGTCCATTTCGCCGTAGCATTTCACATGTAGAGGCATGTTTCCCTCGTGGTCTTCCGAGTTCACTAGGCCACCTGCATCAAGGAGAAGCTGAAAGGACATAGAAAGTGAAGTTGAGTTCATTACGGTCTATTCTGAGAGAGCTTTAGATTTAAATCATGACTACACCGACATTGACATGAATTCGTTGGCCACTGGTAACAACCTTGAAGGGAAGAAAGCTGAAGGCTGATGTCTCCAGATTGAAAAATGTCATATTCTCACCTTTATAGTCTCAACATCCTTGGCCCTATGAAGAGGGGTGGCACCCTTGTAATCCTGTAAGTTCACATCAACTCTCAACTGCAACAGATCTTCAACGACTTTCACAGCGCCAAAATAAGCAGAAGTATGCAATAGCGTTGATCCATTTACGCATCTGCTTCTCAAATTGGAGAACTCTTGGACTCCCAAGACGTGGTCACGGACTAGCTTGGCTAATAACTCTGTGTCACCTTCCATAACCTTTGGTACCACTTGAGTGTAGTGCTCATAAACGCCTTAAATAAAAAGACAAAATGTACTGGTTACCTTTAGCAAAGGAAATAGCAGATTAGGTAATGTACCTGACCATTTCATTCTGGAAACAGCAGACTGGGTAATGTACCTGACCATTTCATTCTGGAAACACCAGACTGGGTAATGTACCTGACCATTTCATTCTGGAAACACCAGACTGGGTAATGTAGCTGACAATTTCGATCTGGTGATTTAGGAGGAAATGATAAACAATAAACTTAGCAAATATATCAACTTTACTGCATAAACCATTAAGTGGAGTTTACGGCCAATTGGTTTGTATTACTGTACATAATACTTACTGGTGAGATGATGTCGAAATTCATCATTTTTGATGGCCTCCAATGGTGCGGTCCCCCGAATACTTTTGATGTGGACGTCACAGCCCCATTCTATGAGAAGCTGGAAGAAAGAGTCATCAAATCTTTGCTCAAATTGAATAAAACATACATGTAAGAGCTTATTCCTATTACTTTCTAGTGTTCCAAATGAAGCATAAATGTTCAGCTGGAGATAGGCTTTTTCCATGCAAATGGTTTTAGGAGAAATTTAAGTTCCTATATAGTGCTTTTATACTGTACAGTGACACCAGAGCACCCTATACTCACATGAGCAACACTTCTCTGCATACCTTCAATGGCAGAGAAAAGTGGTGTGTAACGGAAGTTGTTTTTTGCATCGACCTGCGCACCATTTTCTAGCAGGAACTGGACAATGTGCTGCAATAATGAAGAATATGTCTAGTCCTAGTAGGAAGTAACAGATATGGGGGCTATTTTTGCATGTAAAGTACATTGGAAAAAAAGTTATGCCACTTCATAAACAGATTGCTTGGCTTAATGGTTAAGGTTGTCAGCCTCGAGACCCAGAGGTAGAAGTTTGAGACACAATGGTTCCAAACATCTCCTTTCAATAGGAATGACACAATAATAAACCCAAAGTTTCAGTAAGGAAATCCCACTTACATAATGTCCCATCCTAGCTGCCCAATGCAGAGCAGTGTTTCCCGATGGGTGTTCACGGCAATTGATGAAAGACGCATTCGTTCGAAAGAACACAACAAGTTTCTGCACCGATTCAAACTCGTTGTCACGCGCTGCTCTGATGAACAGACGTTGCCATGTAAACATGTTGCCAGGGAATACTTGGTAGAGGAACTCCGTGCCAGACTTGAGGGATTTGTTCCTGGATGCGGCCTCGACATATATCTGAGAAAGTAAACAATAGAATGACATGCAGTCTGCTCAGTCAAAATCAGTCGCATATGGAAGAAAACATATCATTTTAATGGTAATTTTGTGCACAGTCAACTCATGGAAATAGCCCAAAGTCTGTCTTTGATCCAAAAGGCCTATTATTGACAGATCACATATCTATGAAATACATGTAAAACATCCAATCATTATTTATATAGCCATACGTACATCATATTGTGGATAGTTTTCAGCATTCAACTCAACTACATCGTAGGCTGGAAGACGTAGTAAGCGTCGGATAGGCTCTTTGTTCTTTGCCGTAAAATCATCGATGAATTCACCACTGGCTTTGTGCCTGAGGATGATTCTCCTGGCATCACTAACTTGCTCCTTTTGTGTGACGTGGTAGAATCCAGAACCATTTGTTAAACTCTGAAAGAAGGCAAGACATTTTGTACAATTTGAACGGAGAGATTAAATGGTAAGGAGTAGATCAGTGGTGGCGGCATTCGTTTCACAATCCAAGAGGTATAAAGTTTGAAACTTGGCCTGTTGGAGTGGTGCAATGGAGACATCAGCACCTGTCACCTCTGAGGTCTCGGGTTCGATTCCCTAATGTGCAATGCTTGTTTTAGGGATAAACCTTTTTCCAGTCTGAAAAAACGGTACACTCCAGTATGGCTAGACTACCCTGCACTACCCTGCATCTCTTTACAGAGACACAATTGAAACTCAATCCAGTTAAAAGGTCAGAACGTGGAGACATACCAGGTTGATGACCATGGAGAGACAGATATCATTGATGGTGATATTCCGTGGAACTTTCAGGATATCAAACTTTTCCTTGATTTTCTCCCGAATTAACTTGTGAGTCTCTTTCTGTACAACGACAATATGGCTCATCCAGTCCTGACAGAACCGGATGTCAAACTTCTTCTCCAGTTCCAGTATGCCTGAAATATGATTAACTTATCGTAAGTAAGTTGGTTTATTATAGTATAAGCCCAAATAGACGGGCCAGACAGATTTGACTACTGAGACACTCTTTACTCCAAAACTACTATCTCTAATGCCAGAGACCTGGCGAAAAGGCAGTTTCAACAGACATAGTGCATTGCAATACATTACAGTGCATACCAACAATCACAGGCAAGGACAATGTTCCATAGCAAACTGGATAAATGTTATGCAAAGATTCAATAATCCTATTGTCCTATGTCTACAATGTCACTGATACGATCCACATGGTTGAAGGAACTGATTCAATGGGGATTACATACCATCTCTGTATTCATCTTTGAGTTGGTCTAGCTCCTTTTTGCGTTTTAGGTGACTCGGCTGAGATTCTAGATCTAAATGGTCCAGTTCATGGTTAGCTTCACGGTCCAGCCGATTCAGCCAATCCTGTACAAGTAGAGATGAAATATTGAAAGAAAACAGTATAAATTCTCAACAAAATGGCTATCCACTCAATGCCCAAGTGTTTTGCAGTTGCCACAGACCTGGCCAATGACTTGAGGTAAACTGGATCCGAACGCATATCGTAAGCCATAATATTACTCTATTACTGACATTATGAAGACATACAAACTTACATATCTGTCAACCACCGCCCTGCTCTGCCTGTACTTGTAGCCGACCATAAAGAAGAAACAAAAGTAAGCACACACAGACATGGGATCGGCCTCGACGAGATCCTCCGAATCAAATGGGTTGTCGGCATACATCATCTTCTCAAAGGCTCGTAAAACTAGATTGATGGTCCACCTGGGGTAATAAAAGGAACGGTGTAATGCCCATTCAAATATGCTATGAGGTGCCATTGAGGAAGAGGAATGAATTGGGACAGAACCACGTATGACAAGCACTGATCCTTATATCAATCTTGGTTTGTTGATGCCAGAGGATTAATGGCACAAGGTGATGTACCAGGCCCCCTTTCCCTGGCTGTGAGCGTTGTGGCACAGGTGGACGAGGCCAGACTTGCGACTCTGGACTCCTGAATGGGAGATTATCTTGTACGGGTACTTGAAAATCCCCCCCTCCCATTCCATTAAACCAGGGTAAAGATGATTTGCCAAACTACACAGTGCTGGAAACTCACCTGTCATTGAGTAGGACCTCTGTTGTGAATGTGTTGGGTATAAGAGAGTTAATAAGAGAACACAGAACACGGCTATCAACCAACTCATCAATGCTCTAAAAGAAATAGAATTAAAACAAAATCAATGTGATGGTAGTGGCTAAAAGATGCTTCATATGAGGCACAGTATGTCAAAACGTAAGTACGGGTGTACACTGAGTGTTTGGTTGGAGAAATGAGAAGACAACGTGACTGTGCTCAGTGATATCATTAAAACTACCTCTTTGATCCAGTTTCCATGTTGTAATTCAATCAACAAAATGAAATTATAAGCATTCCGAAGTAAATTTGGTGCATTTAAGGAATTAATTCTTACCACAAGATTGAGCTTTTTCCCTTCTTTAGTCATCTGCAAAAGAATAAGAGACAAAATAAAGAACAGATCCTTCAAAGTGACGCTAAAAATAATGGTGCCCACATCAAATACCGACTTAAAACTTGGTTAACACCAAAATAATAAGGGACACAAAAAACTGAGAATTGTCAAAAAAACCTAAAAGTGAACGTTCATCAGAAAGCAACTTCAACCATGTTGTAAACCATGCACTTTCATATATTTGGTGAATTTGCCTTACCCTCAATTGAGCGTTCACCATCTCAATAATACAGTCATCAGGAGCAGGCGGCAATGCAATGTTCCTCTTCTTTGACTTGTAAGATTTGCATACGTCTGCTCCCGGGAATGGGTCGTACGAATCCATTTGATCAGGCGGCTGGAAGTTAAAAGAAAAACAAAATTTTAAGATCAACTGACCACCGACCAGGTTCAGGCCAACAACTACAAAGAATTGCATGGCCAAATACAAGCCAAACAAGGAACGGATGTTTGGATCTATATTCTGCAAATACTGAGTCTTTGAAGTATGAGCAGCTAGTACCATGAGGCCATGTCAAATTAACTAAATTTTCTTCTCACTCCTGCTGTCACTGACAGCAACATCTCTTTCCAAATCTGCGATTCCAAAATCGCACAAGAGATGTTAAGAATCATATCCTACCCCATCATCGATGTCCTCATAAACGACACCTGAAGCACCAAATCCAGAGAGCAGTGACTTTTTGGCTTTCTTGGTCTTTTTCTTAGGAGGAGGTGGCGCTGGTACCCACTGAAACAGATTAGATCAAGTCAGATAAGTTCATTCAACTTAGGTCCTGGGAATATGTCGGTCATGATCTTTGATTTATTTCACAATGCGAATAATTTTGTCATGATGATGAATCACATCTTTGCAGTGACAGAGGTTGGCCATGTCTTTGGTCATCTTCAGTATATTAGGATTGCCAAAGTAAGGTTTTGACACCACGAAATGACATCAATGTACAACAGGCACATGACCACACCACTAATTTAATGGATGGGTCAGGTTACACAAATAGTTAGAGGCATACAGAACCTTCAAAAAATCAGCTCACCTTGAATGGAACCTGACATAACACTTCATCGTCTCTGTGTTGGAGGTATTCTGCTCGCTCCCACACAAACCAGATGTCATGGCTGATTAGTCTCCATAGGAGATCAAATATCTGGAGGAGAAAGTTAATCTGAAGTTGTATTGGGACACCCTGTGATTGTGTAAGGAGACCTCAAACACGTACAGTTAAAGGAAAAATGTAAATTTGAACATTTAGGAAAAAGAGATTATTTTTGACCCATGATCAATTTAAAGACCCCCTGAAGGAACAATCCATATTCTCCACATGACTACCAATTATGCTTTTGAAAAAGAGAGCTGAGTGAATACATAACCTTACATTGGAAAAATAAGTCCTGTGAATAAATTCAGTGAATAATATTCAGATCACCTGCTACATGTGTTATCAAATCAATTGATCGATCTTTTAAACTGGAAGTGTTACACTCACATGATCAGCACTTCTCATAGCAAACATCCGGGTATCCACATAGATGTCTTCAGGAATAATGTCACTGGAAAAGAAAATATTTATGTTACCATTGCATTTGACCACTTCCTAGTCATGTACTGAGGTCAACAACATGCTCCTCTCACTTGCATGTCGCTGAGGTAGTCACCTAATGAATGACCGCTGCTCCTGATGTGCAAAAACAAGGGATAAGGCGAGGGATGGTTTTGTGTAAAAACCATGATTATCTATAATGGTTTCCGTTATTGGTCATCTTACATGTCATCGTATTCAGAGACTATGACAAATAAGTTGGTTGATGCAGCTTACCATTTTCTAAGTTCAGCAACAATCCACTCAACACGAGTTATCTTCTGTTGTTGAGTAAGGCTGGAATAAAGATCAGATGCTCATAATACGTTGTTAAGGATTTCTTTTGGCTCTTGATTCTAATATTCTGTGTAGGCAACCCTCAACTGGTTAAATTGCATTAATACATTTCTACAATATAGAGCAGACAAAACTGGTCTAAGTTTACATTATGGGTCTTTATCAGATGTCATTTACAGCTGCCAAATAAGAAAACACGGAAGAATACCAACCCATCAAAACTCTGTAGTTTCTTCAAGTCTCGTCCAGTTATACTTTCAATGAGCACTTTGATGTTCGTCCCAGTGAGCAAGTCCATTAAGACATTGTTAAGGATGAGGTCTGTATGCTTGAGCCGCAGATTCACCCATGCGGTGAACCCGCGTATCCTCGTCTTCATAGACATCTTGGCACTTGGTTATCTGAAAATTGAAGACAACACATTCAAATAAACAGGAAGTAATCCATGCTTCTGGAACACCCAAGATCGCAAAATGTCCAAAATGACTTCAACCTACAGGTATTAACACAGACCTGCCCCTGGATTAGATGTTTGCTACACGTGTTTGAGCCAACTCCATAAAATGTTGAAGTATACATCAGAATTATTAGAATGGATGAAAATCGAGACAGAAAATCACCCATAAAATTTTTGTTTGCAAAAGAACCTTAAATTTAACTTGAAATTTAAAGTTATATCTCTTAAAGTCTATTTGTACTTTACATTATCAGTTTGATAATGAATCACCACAACTCTAGGCAAACGTTCTTGACGTATTTTCCTAACAACATTTTACACTGAGAAATCTAGGGTGCTGTTTACCCACTACTTTTAATAATTCACAGTGTATAGACTTGATAAATATTTAGTTTCCCAAGACCAAATCCTGCCTGGAGCAAAAATGCAAATAGCATGCTGAGTTATTCAAAGGAATGGCCTTACATGTATGTTGGTTATATGAGATTATATTGAAGCTACACAATAACAAAATAAATGCAGCATAAACTTGATAAATGTTTTTATTCCAACTTTTTACTGCAAAATTTATTTTTGAATAAACTATGCAGTCGTATTTAAATCAATAATGGGGGGGGGAGATAGGTACATACCGTACATATGTGTACATTTGTAACACCACACAACATACGTGGTTGCCCAGTTCGATCCTGTAGACAGTAGGCCTATGGTTGATGTTCATGCTCCATGTGCTCGACAGAGAGGTAGGCAGGCCGATGTCGTTCATGCGCGGTGAACAACACATAGCGATTTGTGTGAAGTTACTTTGAACTCATGCTCACCATCACCACATCAGGCAAAAATATACATTGTATGCCCTTACTCTACTGTACTCGGGCCTTAGTTATAATCTTAAAGTTAGGCCTACTCTAAGTTAATATAACAGAGGAGTAACCCTTCCTTGCCTTACTCTACTGACGTACTCGACTCGGGCCAGTAGGCTCAGGCCCTATAGTTAGTTATAGTTTAGTTAGAGTAAAAGAGACAGTCTGCCAGAGGAGTAACCAGCTACAAAACAACAATGATTCATTAGGCTACCTTCGAAAAATGGATAAACTTCCTCAATCACCTGTCACCTCATGACACCACCATTGAAACGGTATTCTTACATGTTCACATCACCTACAACTACACAAGCGGAAACTGGTCTCCATGTTGCTGTCAATGTCAACAATAAATCGCTCTTGGACGCGATTTGTTACATCCTCGATGTTCACATTGAGGAATTTCGGGGTTCTTCTAGTAATAACAGGTGACGCCACCATTAGTTCAAGCGTTCGTATACGCGGGAAATACGAGGTCTAGTGTCCAAATGTGGACTAATTATCAAAGAATTTGTTGAAACTGTGATATTTCTAACTAGTCCAAATAATATTCTTTCACAAAAACTACTTTTATTTGAATGACAATGACAATATCATTCAGTTGTAGGCAAAAATAGTTGGCTCTCTCTCAGACCAACTTTCGTTGATCCAAGATGGCACAACTCAATAGGCGGCTAACAAGAAACTACGCGTGTTACTGTTGTTGCCGACGTATGTGTACACTGAACTTGGGATGTGCGTCGGCCCCGTGTTGAAATGCCGTCCAGTGCCAGTTGGTGCGTTTTTCGCTGATTTGTGCAAAATTCAACATATCTCAAAAGTTCAATTTTTGACCCTCGTTTCTTTTTTGATTTTTGTGTAGCGTAACCAACTGTCTTTCATGGAAGAATGGTCATTGTAAGAATTATTCAGGAAGAAATGTATAATATTTGTTTTTTGGGGATTGTCCGACCCCAGTGTGAAAACTAGAGATTGTGGTCATCTGAGAGATGTGGATTCATCATCATCATCATGTCCCGTAGCCATGCGGCCATTTGGTTGACCCTTAGCTGTTAACGCGACGATGCGACACCACACGGTTCTGTCCTCGGCGAGGCAGATCAGGTATTTCTTCCAGTCCAGGTGCGTCATGTCATCTCATCCATCCAAATTCCCTTTGGAGGGGGTCGGCATAAGGATTTCAACGTAAAAAAAGTTCCGGGACTGATGATATTGGTTCATTTTGAGCAGAAAAAAAAGAAAAAATATTTGGACTTAGAAGGTGAAATTTGAAGGTGAAATAAAGGTGTCTAGACGACGTTGAAACTTGGCCAGATGTATTCAAGAAGTGACAAGCTATTCAGAAATGTATAGGTTTGTGTGAGAGTAGGGTACTGCCAAGTCTACAGCCGTTGGAACAGGGGTATGCATGAAATGACGTCGCGTCAGTTTTGGAGGCAGGTAGGCCTAGCCTCCGCACCGGCTAGTGAGACCTAAGGTCTCACTAGCCGGTGCGGGGAGGGTACAATCCCGACCTGGTCACCACTGGCTAGTGATACCTAAATTTCGGCACTGGGGCGAGTTTGTAGTCGAGGTTGAAACAATTTGTGCGGGATAATTATTTAACCTAAATCAATCAGATTTATATCAATAAAATTGAAGTTTATTGTTTTTGTATGGTCAAATACGTGTCGTTTTTTAATTGTTCAGATTCATTATTTCTTTATGTTATTTTGCCCAATCGCAGCGCAAGAAGCCCGAAGTTCACCCCACCCACGAAACCACCATTTTGAACTCGATTTGTAGTTTCCTGGAAGATTTGTCCATTAAAAACACACTTTTCAAGTGGAATCGCTCATATATGAAAGCATCTGAGGCGCGTGAAAAAGCCTATTGTCGTTTTCTTTTAAGTAAGTATATTGTCATTGAATAGCTTCTCGTAATCTTTGCGAAATCCAACATTTAATACCACTCCATTTTCCGCTTGTCAAAAGTTGACATTTGAGTGGCTGATGTATGATGTAGTAGCCTACATACAGTCCTTGTAGGCTGTACATGGCATGTTTTTCAGTGTGAGATGGGATTACATGGATGTTACCTGCTGCTGTTTATCTAAGTTACACATTCAAATGATTTGTACATTCACTGAATCAGCTCTTGCCATGCTTGCCCACTCGCATCCAGCACTCCCCTTTTGGCTTTGCCTTTGGCTTTTCTTCTTAGTCTTCTTTAAACTTAGAGTTAGAAAAGGCCAAAGGTGGTGGCTGCTGCTACACTGTCCGTATGAGCCAATCAAATGAGGGGCGTATGTGTACAATTGATGTCGTTGCTCTCGTTTCAGGTAGGAAGTCTTTCATGTATTTCGATGAAGGCATGATCATCTGTTTCAGGTTTCTGTCGTCATGGAAACTAGTAGGCCTACCCAGCAATTAAAATTATACGGTTATCTGAGTCCTGACTGTTAAGTGACTTGAAAAACAGAAAGTTGTGTCATATTGTCTTGAATGTCATATTCAATGAAGAAACAAAAACATTCTTTTCAGGGCTGGACAGACTTGTTGCTTCACTTCTTAGTCACAGTGTATTGATACAGAGTCTAATGACTTCCTTCCAAGTTCCAACAGCAGAGGAAACAAAATAACTTCTCCTGCATGACAGGGTTGTTTGGTAACATGAAAGTGCCTAGTTATTTCCTGCAGTTGGTAATTGAGTGGGATAACAAATTCATGCCTTAACACTCATCACCAGTGTGAGTGGTTGCCTGCATACCAGTTCATTAGTTACCTTAAAAGTTTCACAACCCCAGCGATTGATTGAGGATGCATGCATGATACAGTGCAGTATAGCGCAATTTTTTTAAAGGCAGAGAGAATTCTCAAGCATATCACGTGACATATTCTCTTCATTGTATATGTGATTTTATTGTGGAATTTTAGTGGAAATGAAGCTCCTGTGACAGATTCTCTTCTGTGCATGATTTCCTGTTCGGTCAGCACATCATGAGCGACTTGATATCTTGAGATTACTTCCAGTTTTGCCTTGTGTCATTGTGTACAGTATGCAGTGCCAAATACATGTAGATGTATGTATCATGTGTGATGTTCCTTGTCATATGCTAATATCAAAGCACATCACTCTTAGTTCTATACTGCTAGAGAATGGTCAAAATCCAACTGTAATGCACCATCACACACACCTTTCAGGTGACAGTAATATCTCCAATATTAATAATAGCCGATCTTGTCTTTGATATCTTGACTACACCCGAATGATCAATCCGATTTCTGACTTATCAAAATCAATCGGGCTCTGCATTATTGATCCTGAAGGCTATGATCGCCTATTATTGAGCGGAGCCGAAATATTATCCTGGCGTAGAGGAGTGCTGGAAGTGTAGGTTTCTCTTCTGTGTATCATGTGCATGCAGTGCACAAGGCTAGTGTACCGGCAGGTAGCTATATATGGTGATATCAGTCATGACGTCAATAACCCTGTTGCACCAAAGTACATGTACGTGTACGTGTTATCCCTGAAAAACTGATGGCATCAGACATTGCATTAGGAATGTTGAAGCTTTGAACCATGAATAAAAGCCCCTGGTGTCCAACTCTATACACCTTGACAATTGACACTGCATCATGTTTTGATGCCAGCTTTATTTTCACAGCAAGAAATCAAAAACCTTTTTAACATTTGACCTTTCGGGATGTTGTTGATGTTCCAATGTAATAATCGCTCTTGAGAGGTTCGATTGAACATGAAGTTTGATAAGAATAAGATGATTTTTTGGCTTGGATTGGAAGTACATCATTCAGTGAAATTTCCTTGTACAATGTGTTACTGGAAGTCCTACTGATGCCTTGCACTCTGAACACAGCTACTTGCAGGCTTCCATGTTCTGGCCTAAATGCACACATACGTACGTACCAACCATGCTATTGTCATATTACAACATTAAGCTAGATTGACTATGTAGGCCGACATATCAAATCAGAATATTGCATGAACTGTAAATAGATAATGTTTGATTTTAGTGTGGTTATTCGGGAAGGGGTGTTGCTCTCCCATGTCTTATATTTAGGTCCAGCTTTCGGAGTCAATCTGAATACATGTTCAGATCATATTTCTGCCCTTGCTGCAGACAATGAATGTTGACCACTAACAGCTACGGTTAAAACCGTTATCCCTGTTGTGGTATTTGGCTGATACCAAGCGCACTGATTAAAACTTTGTCCGGGGTGTGGCTGTTTACTTGTAAACTTTCTAGCATTCAAGTTAAAATATCCAATTGTTTAGCCTATCACAGACTCTAGTCATCATGCAGTTCTTTAGCTTGCTGCAACACCGGGGTTCATCAGTGTCACACGGATATTTGCTTTGAAACATTAGCCATCAATTGTTCGAGAACCAGGAAACAGGAAAAGGAAAATGGACTCAGTCTTTTCCTTTCCTTACACATGAGAAACTGTCATGTCTAGACTCGTACTTGAATTTGAAGGAAATCCAAAGGTGAAGTTATTCCTACCCATGCTTACACTTGCAGTGAATGAAGTGCACAGGGTTTGCATGTTTGTGGTTAACCTAAATACCAAGCTGGCATATACACTACTGTATTGTACACTACCAAACTTGAAGTAGGCCCTACTCCCTGTGCAAAGCTCTTGATTTGTTGTGAACATCCAACAGTTGTTCCAACAAGTATGTAACTCCCTTTTGGAGAATTATGCCACTTTTGCAATTTTTTTGGTTTTTTTCTTGGGTTTAGATGACTGGTTTAAGGTCACCCAGGCCCCTCAGCCGGTCTCCTGCAGGACTAAATACGGTGAATGCTAACCCTCGGTCATGACCACTTTCTCAGAACTGTTCTTTATGCACAGTGCTCTATCTGCCTGGGGAGTATTTGTGCAAGACGAAACCTTCTAACTTACTCGCAGGAAATGCCCTGGATTCGGTGTCTGTTTTCATGTATCAAAATATCACACAGTCCTCTGTGACGTCTGTCTTTACGCAGAGAATTCTTTCATAAACAATAAGATTTGTTCATCAAACATTTCAAATGAGTCTAACCTTGAGTAGAACATGAGACATGAAAGAGCTTGCAATCTGTGTTGACCTTCCTTGGTGAAATAGGTTCCTCGGATTGCCTAGGTGTGAGTTCATCACATCCGCTTTTCAGCCTTGCATGATTTCCATTGTGCAATTTATGATTCCTTCAACAGGTCTCTTCACCCTGAAAATGTTCAGTTAGAGGAGGTGCCTCACCCGATCATATTTGGTTGATAACGCCTAACGGCGGATATCACACTCACAGATCTGCATGGTGAAAAGATAAAATTGCAGGAATTATTAGAAGTGTTCTTTCTTTTGTTGGGTGCCCCACATGCAATGTTGTGTGGGGAAACTTGGGTCTTGTTGTGCATTGGACTTCTGCTTTGTCTGACTCTGAGATTGTCCCCTCACTATGTAAAGACGATCAAGGAAATAGCCTCCAACACAGCACAATCATGCATACTTATCAATCATGTATGCAGGTGCACATCATTTGTAACACCGCCCATCCAGTGGCTTCTTTCAAATGCCTTACATACTTACTGATGGCTATGGGTGATCAATAAAATCTTGTGTGACCACAAGACCATGTATTCATTCACTGGAGATACTATCAACAGTCACTGCCTTGGCCAAAACTATAGTATGTCTTTGTGTGCATGTATGTAGGTTCAAATGTGTTGCCACCATTTATCATTTGGTGACAGTTTCTCATAAAAATGCCCATCCTGTAACTCCCATTAGCGGTGTTGGGAAGATGGTTTGTGCTGATCGAGGACTAAAAAAAAGATGATAAATTACATATTTCAAATGAATGTTGATGCAATTTAGTGACTCGTATGGGTGGATCTGAAATTCGAAATAATGAAGTCAATTCCAAACAGCAGCTGGACCATACACACAACTGACGTCCTTTTTTGCTTTGTTTAGGTATTGAGTGCACAGGGCGCATGTTGTAATCCATTCAAGGAAATAGACCTATTATTTGACTCAGTTATTGGTTGGTTAACTAATATGTGGTACAATGGCATCAATAGGATTATATGGAAGTGTGCTCATAGTCAATGTTATCATTCATGACATTCTAAGCATTCTCATCACAATCCTATAAATGTCAAATATGTTTTGTGTAGTACACTGGAACCTCCCTTAGCGGACACCTTCCTACTAGTACTAAGGACAACCTCTCTTTTAAGGACACTAGTTTTGGTCCCAAATTAGTCGTTTCCATTCAATTTGACCTCTCTAATTAGGACACCTCTATATTAAGGACAGCAACTGTCAGTCCCGAGGGTGTCCTTAATAGAGAGGTTCTACTGTATATAGCATACATACATGTAGAATGATACATAGAAATAACAGATTTCTCTCTTCCGTTTGAATGTGTTCGGCAAGAAATGATTGGCTATGGTGAAATGGGCAAGACCCCAATACACTACACCAACTATGACTCCCATTAGAATAGTGCTCCTGTTTACATTCATGACACTGTCATCATAACTTTCAAGAACGAGCGCATACCTTTAAAAACCGTTGTCGTACCCTGTAGGTTTTCATGGTGTGATATCAGCTGCTATGATATAGAGCTGCTAATATCATGATCTGGCTTATCACCACACACCACTTGCGCCCTTGGGCTGCAGAGCAGTGATGACATCAGCTTGTTGGGTCCACTGACGCAGGAAGCATAATTGGTGTAATTGCCATATGCTGCAGTTCCCTGTTCTGAGTATTTGTAAAGATATTATTGGCTTTTGTTTTTATTTTCCATGGTTGTATTGTAGCTGTGAGAGCTGTTGCATGCAAGGTACGTTTGGTCTATCCATGCTTGTCCTTTTAAGGAAGGTGAAAACAATTGTATTACAGACTAACAAGGCAGATCTCGCTGTTCACTTGGGCCACATGGCCAAAGGCTAATGGGCTGTTATACAGGAAGAAACCTTGTCTTCTAAATCGGGAATTGTGGTTTGGTATTCAGGTAACATTGTGAGCAGTGCCATCATGTCTGTGTTGTAGTGTTTGACCTTCTGGTTCAAAGGAGGGAACATAAAAGAGGTTGTCTCCCCATCACTGAGACATCGCTGAAGATCTTTCTCTTCCTGCCCAAAATCCTGATATTTTGCTTCTTGTACACATTTAAGTTTAGAAGTGCGATTGGAATCGTATGAGAAAGTCAACTAGGAGGACCAAACATAAAAGGCGAAAGTTTTCATTTCCACATTCGACCTGAATGTGTACTTTGTAGTACACCTGCCGCTATTGCTAATCTCGATAAAAAAGTCCCTTTGAAATACTATTAGTCATTGTACTGGAATTTGTTGAGAGTAAACTGAATCAGATCTACCAGCTTGGCTGAATTGATGTTTGGGCACCTGGTGGAGGTACTTCACTGTATATTTCTTTTACCTCTTAACTTCAATGGTTCTCTCAACTGATCAACTACAATCTGAGTTTGCCCATGAGTCATGTAGGCTGACCCCCCCCCCTCGACGTATTGTAATATGACAAGAAGGTCTACTGTCCTTCGAACAGCCAAAGTACAAAATCTCAGAAGAATATTTTCACTTTCCGGTGTGTCATATTTCTTCAATTCCAAAACATGATTCGAAAATGGCCGATCCTAAAAATTCTCATTCTTTTCTCATTTCAGTCTAATGTTTACATGATCGAGTCACCATGTCAGTGATTGATGACCAGGTCACGCCGAGCTCCGACAGTTTTTGGGAGGTTGGCCAATACAAACGTACAGTCAAGCGGATACAAGATGAGGATCGATTATGTAATGATCTCATGACCCTCATCCAGGAACGTAGCGACATTGAAAAAGTGTATGCCAAGAATTTGAGGCAGTGGTCAAAAAAATGGACAGATCATATAAAAAGTGGTAAGGTGAAAATCGTCTGCTCCATACCGTGGATGAGACCCTTACAATGCAAAAGCCTTGGCTTGGTTGCTAGTGTATTCTTTGTTGGTGCCTATCAGTATCATGTCTTGTGATATTGGCCAATCTATGTGCCTCTCCACTTCCCCTGCCAAGCAATTTAGGACCAAAAGTAGTGTCCTTAATAGAGAGGTTGTCCTTAATAGAGAGTGTGTCCTAAATAAGGAGGCTCCACTGTATTTCTTTTACGTGGCCCTTGTTTTAAATGTAAACTCGTCCACAGGTCCTGAGTATGGTACGACCGAAGCAGCCTGGAACGGAGTGATGCGGGAGGCTGAGCGATTGTGCGACATTCACCTGGACGTCAGAAGTCAACTGATGAACGAGGTCCTCCCGACGATTAAGCAGTGGCAGAAGGAGCACTTCCATAAAAACATGATGGGTGTGATGAAGGAGTCGAAGGACATGGATGATAACTTTAGAAGAGTGAGTGCATAATCTTGATGATCTCAGCATATTACCTTGGTTCCTCAAGTTCATGAGAGAAAGGCAGAGCTGGCCACTGCTGTTGACTTTCAATCCTTATGCTCAGAGTCACCCTGTGCAAACCTTTGAAAACAAACCACCTGGAGGATATCATTATAAGTGGTACAAAAGGCAACAAGAATAAAGACCCAATTAGTGCTCAATCTCCGATAATGAGGAGATCAGATTAACCCCTTGTGTCATGTGTTCCTATGCAGCTTTCATTGCTGGTTGCTTTTCCACAACGACAACTTCACTGTATTCACTCCCTGATCTTGGATAACGAGTTGGTTATAAAAGTCTGTAGCATGTACTCTGCACTTGAAGGAGTTCCGGACTCCAGAAGGTATATTTCACCCAGTGGGTGGGATTTTTGTCATGTCACAATGCATACACACCAGTTGGGGTTGTTAGGCCTGAGACCAAAGGCCAGAGGTAGAATCCTTTGGAAGGTATTGTCTACTGAAAAAAGTTGGTTCAATTATGGGCCATGCCACTCCACGAATGCGGTGCTAGTATGCAATTTAAACTCTGTAACATTCTTTCACAGGCACAAAAACCATGGGCGAAGAAACTATCAAAGGTTGTCAAGGGTCGCAAGGATTATCATTCGGCTTGTAAGACAGAAAAATCAGCCCGATTACAGAAGATGAATGCTGAGGGCGACTCATCTATTTCACCAGAACAGGTAGGGGAACCAGTTGGGATGGACTAAAGCAATGGTGACGAGTGGGAAAGATGGTGGCAAGAAATAATTTTTGAAACCAAAAATCCGTGTTTGGTGAATCTGTCCTCTCACAAGTAGAGTTGGACATTCATTTCTGGGTACTTGTTATAGGTTATTATGTCCTCTGACCAAGTGGTACTTGTAGAGCGTTATATTGCAAATTTTGATTTCAATTGAGTTAACGGAAGATGAATTCCTGGAGTAAGAAGCGTACCAATTAACAAAGTAAGCTAGCATATCTAAAACTGTGTGGGCATCTATTTCCAGAAGAGAAACAGCAGATCAGAATCTCGTGTAAGAAAAAGGCTTAAGTTTACAAATTTTAAAACATTTTCAGTTCCTTTTTTGAAAATTAAAATCGTCAGTTTTTGTAAGCTTTCGAAATATTTCCTTTTAACTGCACTTTGTTAGGGATGCATGTAGTGGTGGAATGGACTCCACACTAATACCTTTGGCAGATTCTAATGATGTTACTACCAATGCTGGCTCTTGGGCTGGGCACTTTTAACTTTTAGGTTGCCTCTAGATGTTGAGATATCTTGCATATCAGTATCATTTCAGAGGTTTTTTTGAAAAGGGTGATAATTGAAAAAAAGTGATGTGACAAATTTCTCAACATCTAAAAGCCCGCAATAGTTCGCTTCAGTTTACTTTTGATTAATAGAAATGGCTGCCATTCAAATTCTAATGGGAGAGCATGTAAAAAGACAATTAAGTTCATCTTAATATTTAAAAAAATGGATTTTGGAAATCGGGTCGATTGAGATGTGCTTTCAACTATCCAAAATTATCTCCTGGTCCTGATTACAAGCCCAGGGCTCTAACCATGCCACTGACCACCCCAGTCCCAGTCCATCTCATTACTACACAACCTAAGCTCCTTCATTTCATAGACAATATCAAAATGAATAATCTATACCATCAGCCTATCATGGCCTTTACTGTTCTTTTTATGCCTTCCAAAAAGTGTTTTGAATTTTGCACAGATGTACATTTCCTGGCAATCCTGCACTTCTTAATTGTATTTGTACTTGTAGAGTGAGAAAAACTTTGCTTGATGAAAGTGTGTCTTAAATTTCTTGCAATCTCCTCTCACTTGTAAAAAACCTGGACAGATCAGACAACCGAATGCAACTGGCCCCACTTTTAACACAAAGTCAGATTTCATAACATCATATTTATATTTTCCAGGTGAAAAAGTTAAGCGACAAGGTTGACAAATGCGAACGAGAAGTGGAAATAACGAAAGATAAATACAACGCTGCACTCGCCGACCTTAACTCGTATAATGCAAAATACATAGAAGAAATGAAAGATGTGTTCGACCAGTGTCAGGACTCCGAACAGAAACGACTACAGTTCTTTAAGGAGATGTTGTACGGTGTCCACAAATGCCTCAATATTAGCGACAATGAAGAGTAAGTTGGACATTCTTCCATTGTTAATCCGTCATCCGGGTCATTTTCATGCTCCTCCACCTTGCATGTCAAACATCCAGCCAGACTTGATACTTGATGGGAACTCCAAACTACAATGTATATGGTTTGAATAATACGATCTTTGTCTGTGTCTGAGTAATGTTCTCCGCTTTTATCATAACTTGCTAAAATTTCCACTCTGATGCAGCCAGACCAATACGTTTTGGTAGCAAACATGAAATTAATTCCACTGCCAAAGTAAAGTAGGTGAAATTGACAACTTGTAGCTTTACAGTTTGTGGTTGGTAAACTATCGGTTGATAACTATCAAAGCCTGTTTCTTCTGCAGATTCCCAAGGATCTATGGAGATCTGTACAACACAATCGGTAATGCAGATTATAACATGGACTTGAGGTGGTGGTCACAGAATCATGGCGTGGACATGCCAATGAGCTGGCCAGTATTTGAAGTAAGTTTTTTCTACACGAAAAAGATAGAGCACGAAATCAGGGTTCGTGAAAGTTGCAGGCAAAACTTTCAAAGAAGGAGGGTATTGTTTCTTTCACATACAGGGCCAGGGAATGAAAAAGTGACGTTGTTGGTGTGACCAAGGGAACAGGTGAATTTGAAGTAAGAAAATGTGTGTCATGAAATTCAAGCACAAGTTCGTAATCAAGAAAAACTGTTATTTTTCAGGAATTCTCACCTGAAGTGAAAGCGCAGATATCGGATAAACGGGGCAAGTCATTTATGAAAGGAGGAAGAGATGGCGACGAAATTATGTTAAAAAATTACGTGCATCATGACAAAACTCCAAGCCATGTGTCGGACACGGGCTCTGATAACGCCTCCTATACAAACAAACAGGAATATACTAAGGACTATGTATCGAAAACTCAGAGCGTTACCGTGGAGTCTGCCCTGCCAGATGCCTCATCATCGTAAGTATCAGTATTTTGGTGTAGCAGGAGATATAGTCTCCGCAGCATTTAGTCTTACTCTTTGATGAAATTCATGGTCATGGATTGGATTGGTCCGTGGATGTGGTTTTGTAATTGTTAGTGGTGTAGAATGAGATGTTGTCACATTGGTAGTATAGTCCCTGATGGGTAATGTGTGGTTTCTTTCTTCTCAAAGGTGTTTCAGGAAAGTTTTCGCTGTCAAAATATCGTAGTTGGACACTTCCCGTTTAAAAACTAACTGTCACGAAGTCATCAACCATTACCATATCATTTTAACCCATTGCTTTCCAGTAGGAAAAAGAAGTCATTATCTCTATATAACCCCAAACTCAACCCGTTCACGTGGTCGGGAAAAGAGTCCAAAGAGTCCAAAAATTCCACTGCCCACCAAAATTTTGCGTACGATTCGAGTGAAGACATCAGTGAAAATTCCCGGTCCGAACGCTGCGACAAAGAAACGTAAATCTGCCTGCGTTTACCGTGAATTTGCATGGTTTGAATTCGTAGAGACTCAAGTAGAAATGCATTTTGCCTCTACTGACTCTTAACTAATCATTTGTGTTCACTGAGCTGGTCACATTTGTAGATACTGAAGTCGGGAAATGTTTTTACACATTTTATTTTCATTCTATCAAATCTTTGAATAGGGTTTTGTCTTTGAGTTCCACCAACCTTTATTCTGACTTCCCTATTCTGAGCATGCTTCAAACAGCATGTCTAGTGTGAACTTTACGTTTGACAGATTTAGAAAAAGATACAGTACGTCACAGTGACTTCAACACACTGTTGGAAAACAATTTCGATCAAAGCCCAGGTCGACAGATGTGCCAATTTAGGGATTAGCTACCAGTACACATCCTGTACACGCTTTGATATACATCAGATGGTATCAGATGGTGTCTTTCATCTTTTGTATTGCTCAGATGTACTAATGCATCCAATACAATAATTCAGTTCATCTGTCATTTGCATCCTTACTAATATACAGATTGCATTTTTTCAGTTCTGGAGATTTGCCCAATATTGTTTAAGAGCTGCTAATGATTTCCCAGTTGATGCTTCAGTAAAAATCCAACCAGTAGCCTCTCAGTTATAGTGGAGGCTTTTTGCTACTACACCACTACCATGCTCACCTCCTGTAAACTTGAATCCTCAGCATACATGGTGTCCTTTGAAGATGAAAATATTCAAATCCCAGTGTGAACCATAGACCTGATCGATGTGATTCAGTAGGATGGTCACATGTCATCGGGGTATAGATCAGAAATTCTAATTCATGGCCATGCTTATCAATTCAAGGCTAAATTTCATTCGAAATTACGGCTTAAATTCTGTAGTTCAAAAGTCGATACATGAGTGATGTTCATAGTGTTTTGGGTTTAAGATAGCGATGTGATGCGATTTAAGGTTTCTAAATAAACGCTCTGTGTAGGAATGTGTTTGGAGAGAGGCCAGGTTGGCTGCATGAATTCTAAGGTGATTGCCTTTGGACTCAGTAAGCCCTAGACCAACAAATTAGCAAATCTCACTGTAAATGTTCAGCGTCTTATCAGTATTTTTTTTAAGCAAAGTCTTTTTGACAAGATTGCTTACTTGTCGATCTCGCCTGGCCTCTGCTTGTTTATAGGCCAGAGTTCAAATTGTCAATATACAATTGATTAATTTACTTTCTGCCTCTTGCAGTTCCAATCCGAGTGAAAAATTAACTCCTCTAATTAACCCCAAACACCACCAGCATGTCGAGGCTCATCGGAACCCAGCGTATGAAGTCGATCTACCGCCTCGGACGTAAATACGACTAAAGCATGTCTAGGCTTGAAATGAATGCACATAGTGCTTCCAGCAAATGCAATGGGTACCGTAGTCAGTCTCTGTTTGAAACTAGCACAAATCAAAATCAGTGCTTGAATTACTGGTTAAGATTATTGATCATTTTAGAGTAGTGTGGGCTCTAATGGAAATGAGTGCTTAGCATGGCAGTGGTACTGCATGCAATTCAGACAGGATTGTATTTGGTGACATGATTATACTGTTGCCCGGCAGATGGGCCTATTTACGGTAATTTTAATTAGATTGCATCCTGTTCTTGTGACAGTTCTCAATTTGCTCTAAATTGAACCAGATTGCAATTCTGACAACAATATAGACTGCACCTAGATGAAGGGCATTTAGGACACTCAAGCCGCTCAGTTGTGCATGTCTAGTAATAAAACATGATGGGATAGGTCACTCATTATTCCCTACTTGTGCCACAATTAGCAGGCCTTCCGGGCCATTCTTGTATACATAAGTCTGGCTAGAACATACAAACTATGAGACACCCAATTTTAAGTACCTTGAACCCTTAATGGAATATTTGAAGATTATTTCATGAGTCACCACTCGTTTGTTTTTCAATGTTCTTTCTACTGGGATATCGAGTTGATTTACAGCCCCTCCCCTTGACGAGGCTTTTGCAATAGCCAAGGCTTGATACTGTAATAAATGCATTGAAAGCATGGCGAGCATGCTCTAGATTAGACGTAGTCAAACAGAAAGATGGGATGCTGACTGATAAGTTAAATATACATGCCTATAGTCAATAAACTGTGTCTGCAAATGTGAAAAAGTTTGATTTATTCTAAAGTACATTCTTCTTGCTGACGGTTGATATTAATAATTCTTAGAAAATATTGAATCAGTCACCTCTGAATGTCTTTTTTCCTTGTCGCTGTTTTTGCCGTACATAACCTGACTTTTCGGTAGTGGAAGGAGAAGCTAATGTACATTTTCTCCTGGATTGCTCTTGTTGTGATGTCATGAACAGGTGTATAACTTCATGTTTTCACCAATAACAACTTTGACTCTTTCAGGCGGCCAAGAATACCTTCCTATGACCATTCCCTAAATCCCTTCGGTACCGATGACAAGACGCCTACGCCAGATGCTCAGTCAAAGTCAGTAATGCCCAAGTATCTACCCTAACGGCATGGAAATGCAGACTGACTTGCCTTACAGCCAACACCCTTTCCCTACTCCTTTCGGTTTCCTCTTGCTTGTTTCACATTACTTGGGGTACGCTGTTCAAACTAGAAATGTGGAAAGGCAGGCCAAAAAGGGCACAGTCTAAATGCAGCACCCTGCAATAAATGGGCATTGGCCACAAAGGCAGGACTACAGGGAGTGCTACAGTATTATTAATACTTGTTCTGACTGCTGTTCAAAATATGGGTGAATGTACTCTTAGACAGGAAATAACAAGCAATGGTTAGCTATTACTATTGAAATAGTATCCAGAATTGGGGATGATGATCTTGAGTCATATTATTTGTATGCCCAAAGTCATGTGAAATGAAGTTTAATTCGTTGTTTTTGACTCTTTTTTTGCCAACACTCACTGAATGGCCTATCAGCTTCCAATGATAATACAGTACACCCAGCTTGAGAATGTCATATTCCTTCCCATCGAGCGATATGCCCTTTATGATTTGCTCAGTTTTATCACTGTATCGCATGCATTTTGTTGAAACGCACCATAGTCCTCATGTCTCCTTCGCATGATAAAGGTGAACAACTCCTTGGCTGTACATTTCCTTGCAAGCAAGTCTATGTTGATGTAAAAGTGACAGTTTGGACATCGCATGTGTTTATTTTCAGTTTTTGAATGAAAATTGCATGAACAAGTCACGGCATGTCCCTGAAGGTAGTCAAAAAACAAAATCACTCGGCGGAAAAACTTAGTATTGTCTTGTATGCTGTCATACCATTTAGTTATGTCGTATGTACAGACCTATTTTGTACATTTAGCCCAACTTATCAGTTCATTTTCATTTTCAATTCTACCTGATCTACTTTTTGGATGGCCATGTCACCTTGGGGCCGTGGCACGCCCCCACCAATCATTCGGACTCTATCCCTGACAGGTCCTTCTCAACTTTGGCAAACCTGTTGACCAATAAAGCTCTCTCCAATACGGCAATAATGTCAGTTATAGTTGCGTGATCTGTTTTGAGGTGGTGTTTTAGTACACCTATCTGTCGGTCTGCATGGCTTGCATGAAGGCTTCATTTGTTCATGGTTCTGCTTGTTTGTTTTGTCAGTCAATCTTTTAGACATATTTGCATTTTGTTTCGTTGCTTTTAACATACAGGAAAAACTGTGTTTTTTGTGGACAAAGTTTTTTAGTGATATTTTGAAAATGTTCATGTTGCCAGTTGACAGTCATGCAGCAATTGACATTTACCCTGTATTGCATGTTACAGAAAGACTTCCCATCCTTACCAAATAACAAGCATTATCAACAGCAAAACATTTTTTTTTTTGGGTATCTTGTAACATTTTTTGTTCCTTTTTGTACGATGTAAGTCCAGTCCTTGTAATTAATCTTGAATATAATGTCAATGTGAATCTATATTGAAAAATATCAAAAATGGTTCTTCACTCCTGGCAAAGTTTCTTTGCTTATATGTGTTATGATAAATAATTTGCTTAACTCTGATCCAACTTTGTCATATTTCTTCCAGCTTGTCTTCTAAGTCTTGTTGGTCCCCATACTCGGACTTTGAATTTTATGGTCATAACCAAGTTTTAATCTTTGCAGAGTGAACCCGCAGAACCCGTTTGGTGATGACCTTGAGGTGGAGTACGACCTCACAGATGACGGAACGGAGGGCCAACCCGTACGAGCCTTGTACGATTATTCGGCAGTCGAACAGGATGAATTAGAGTTCAAAGCAGGTTAGTATGTGGTGATGTGAAATGTCCCTCATGCCAAAAGGAGACCGATTTTTCATGTTAATGTGCTGAAGTTACAGTTAAATGAACCGAGTTAGGCAGAGCAGGGCAAAGTCAAATACCTATGAACTGGAGAAAAAGACCATAAAACACTCCAAACCAAATTTATTGAACCTATTTTCTTTTGTTTCAGGCGACATATTTTCCAAGCTCAGTGACGAAGATGAACAGGGTTGGTGTAAAGGACGGAAGAATGGCCGCATCGGACTCTATCCGGCGAATTATGCAGAAGCAGTCAACTAGCCAGACACTGAAGAGTGTCAGTGGCAATATCATCATTGTTTGAAGTGATTGTATGTATGTAGGCTTAGGAGTACAGGTCTGACAAGGAGGCCACATTCTGGGAAGATCATGAATATTCACAAATTTCAAAATGGCCGTTATGACATTGTGATTCAAGGGAACGAGGATGATGAATTTAGATAGAGGCGGTATCATCGGGGGTGATCTTCCAAATACACTTGTCTCGTCATGGTGTCGTCTTAACCCGCTGTTGTATGTTTTCAAATCACAAAGCATTGGAGTGCCAACTTTAGAGTGTGTCCATTGCATGTCTGCTTGGTGTGACTCAAGACAAGTTGTGGGGTAACGATGTGTCGTCCAGTTTGAACATTTCAGTTTCTCCGATGGATCATCCAATCAGAAGAGCAAAATTCTGCATCTCTGTAGTGCTCTCGTGCTCGATGACATGTAGCGATTAGTGGATATTATTTCTGTACCTTGAGTTTTCTGTGACAAATTCACCCAAATACATTAAGATGGCTGATTATCTTTGTAATTTGTCTTTAGTAGAGGGTGAATCTGTTGGTTGCAATTATTCAGTCCATATCATTTTGACTTGATGGGAATTCGTTGTCTTTTCTGCGACGAATACGTGTCTAGTCAGAATGAATTAGTCTGAAAATGATGTAGAAGGTTGTATTTATTATAAAATACATTTGTAAATATAATGGTGGTTGAAGAACCTATTCAGCCTAATGTTGATCACATTTTGAGAAATTGAGAGTAGAGAATACTGCATGTGAGAAGAGATGTCACATTTGTTGTTCGGTTCAAGTTTTGATTATTTAAGTCAGTTTAAATTGTCACGGGATCTGGGGTACTTGTTAAGACACCAGTTTTATTTGACAATGTAATTGACATGGAATCGTTTGAACCGTTGAGTTAACTAGGTCGGCCTATTCTTTACTCTATCTCATCGTAAGATGGCCAGAAGTTTGCCTGTGTATTTGTAAAGTAAACCTGTATGTGAGTGCAGTCTATAGCTGTCTGGACTGTAATTTGGTTAAAAAACAACAACAAAAAAGCTTGTTTTGGTGATATTAGTTGGTAGTTTAAAATTCTAAAATCCAGGTGATTGTTTGAAACTGACTCCCAAGAATATGTCTCAAAGTCTTAAGGTAAGAGGTGGAGATAGTGATGAGACTGGACTTCGTCCATATCTATTTGTGATCAAGTGGTTGTATTGGAAGGCTGGCATCAGTTTCAGAACAATTCCCAAAATCCATATCCGTAAAAATCTGATTTGATCGTTAAGTGCAAAGGTAATTATATTCTGATATCGTAATCATTGTACAAAGTGTCCATCAACTTGTTGATTTCAATACTCTCTTTTAATCTGTCGTCATCGGGCATACGGAAAATATGTGCAGGAAGGGGAAAGTGGACTAATTGGTGAGAAGTGAGGGAATTACCAATCACAAAAACAATTCAACTAAAAGTTTATTTGTTAAATATGCTTCAATTGTGACATTGTTGCTTCCTCAATGGGTCTGCATTCATGTCATTATTTCTGCAGTTCTGCACATCTTTTTCACCAGGACGCCCTGTGTATCAAGCTAGTTGATCTGTTAGGAAAGTATCTATTGTATTAAGCATTTGTAAATATGATCATGTCCTAACCGTCCATCTTCTAACTTTTCCCAATGTCCCCTGTTTGTATAATGTACTGTTTATAAATTGTCTGATGAACAAGTATTCTGTAAAAGAAACCTCTCCAATCTAACCAAGGGGACAGTTTCTTGAAGTTGTCTGTTGCATTGCCAAATTCAGGGATTTTTTATAGCATGTCCTTTTTCCATGTCCTGTACTTGGTGTGAAAAACGTGGGTTGTAATATTCTACAGCGCTGTTGAAAGAGAGAGGCCAAAAATGTGGTGTTGTGTTGAGCTTGATTCATTGCAAAGTCGGTTACAGCCTTCAGCCTGATAGGGAATTAAGAAATCGATATTTGAAGATGATTGAAATCGACATCAGCTGTAAACATTGCCCCTCCTTTCTGTTTGACCAAAATGTGCAGCTTGAAATGTGCTAATTGTTTGTCCTCATTTTGTGCTTCATCTTGACTAAGTTAGAAGATGGTGGACCCTAGTCACATTATACTATCAGTAGTTTGTTTCCGGAAAGTACGTGTAGATGTATAAATGAGTCTGTCCAGTGTCTTGACCATTCCAGAATGTAACCGCAACCAATTCGGTAGATTATAACTGAACCAAGTTGTTGCCAAGGTCTTTGTTGGGAATCTAGCACTTCTTTCAAAGTGCTTCTGCCACCCTATGCTCTGCCCACCTTTACAACTTAGTGGGTAGATTTGGCATCCTGGTAGTCTTTCACAATTCAGCTGGGTCTTTTAAAAATCTGCCTGATTCCAAAAAAAGATTCAATTTGACAAAATGCAATTATTCTTCAAGTTTCCTTAACCTTATTGCCGATCTTTTACAGGTTTCCCGCCAGAAATGTTTGAGGTCACTAGATTTGCCTTGTTTCTTTGTCAAGTGCTTTGCAAGAGATGGTGGGATTTTCGTATAACTTTCGAATGAAGGCGAAATTGAGGCTGGCATGTCAACCCAGCATCAGTGATTATTAGAAGTGATACTACTATGAACAAACAACTTTTCTGCAATTTGCCTCTCTTGCCGACCGTTGGTTAATTTTTTTCAGCAGACCTCTGGTTGGGTGTTACAATGTAAACCATAACATAAATCCATTTGGTGGCATTCTTACATTTGATAGGTGTTTTGTGAACTTGTGGTATTGTGATATTGCCTGGCAATCATCAGCCTGTATCAACAGCAGCATTATATTCTTTACAATGCAAATATTCAATTCTTACAGAGCATGATAAGAGTTCATTTGTACCCACCAAACGGCTAATATAACTTATTCTGGATATTAAATTTGGCAAGTTTGTGTTAGTGTTTGTCTGGGCTGTTGTTTTGATGACATTACTTGTCAGTTGACTACTAATACCTTTATATATCTCGCATAGAGGCCTACGTGTGCTGTGATAGTTGCTGCCGAGTAGGCCTGAAGTGCAAAATGCTTTTATTCAGCAAAGTTTAATTGAAGGAGCCAAAATGAAGTTTGTGCTGGTCACGAAATGAATACCGGTAGCTCTATTTACCGGTCATCATGTTTATTGGTTGTTTGAAGGGCTTATTCTATGTTCGTTAGAAAATGACACCGATTTCCAGGTCAAAACTGTAAAAATGGACCAAGTTTCTGACTGATTGCACTTACTTGAACAATGTCGATATATTTGAGTTTAATATTGATATCGTAGCGGAAATGCCCATTTTATTTATTTTCATCCGCTCGTCTCACAGTTATCTTTGCACTTGTTTATTGTTGATATAACCTCATCAATGAAACCAGCTATGAAATTGGTGCGTCCTTCACTGACCAAATTTGTTTGTCATTTGTTAAGTTTGTTTTGATAATGCAGAAAGGGAATTTGTTCAGGATAGGATGGGCTTACAGGACTGACATCTGGGACTGAAAATACTCCTTGACTCCTAAGGAAAATGACTAGCTCTCCTCACCCCTTTCTGTCTTGTCATCATTCTGCGCAACTTAACTCGGCCTAGATTTGTGATGTGAAAATGTAACTTGCTCAAAATCGCTTATCAGTCGATCAATTAATTAAAAACCACCTACAATTTAATGTAGACTTCACATTTGTAAATCATAAATAAATTCTTACAGAAAGTGTTTTTCTGGCACTTTTGAATTGCTGAATTGTAAATTAAATCAGGAGTTATCAGATTTTGGGATGAGAATTCTCAGATATTTGGTTCCATTTCTTGAAACTTGTATTTATGGTGTTTATCTCGATTTGGAATCAAATTTTATCGATCGCGAGCTTGACTACAATATTGGTCAGGTTTGTGAATTGATGAAATATATTGAGTGTATCCAGGAAATCCATTCCATTATCAGATTAACCATGTCCTGCCCAGTCTAATGTAATTTAATGCAATATAATACGGTTCTCAATTAACACCAATAGCTCTGATAATATTGTGTATGTGGTAGCATGTTTTTACAGAATGGAGAAATAAAGAAACCATGTATCAAAGAAAGGTTGTTATGTCTTGTATGTCTCTTGTAGAGACCGTGTCACGACCAATCTCTCCAAATCATGAAAATCAATTGGATCCAGTGCGCTTAGGCGATGGTGGCGCTGTCTCGCGGCCGACAGTGGAACTGAAATCTTCGCCCTAAACCTTCAGTTCCAATATTTACCGCGAGATAGCACCACTGTCGCCTTGGCCAATATCCAATGGAATTGAGCAAGCCGTTGTACTTTCCATTTGTCCATCATTTTTAAGGCCTTGAGACATAAGTTGGGAAACCATGTATCAAAGAAAGGTTGTCCTGTATGTCTTCTTGTAGAGACCGAGGAGACTGTGTCACAACCAATCGCCCCAAGCCATGAAAATAAATTGATTCCAGTGTCCTCAGGCGATGGTGGCGCTGTCTCGCGGCCGACAGTGGAACTGAAATCTTCGCCCAAAACCTTCAGTTCCAATTTTTACCACGAGATAGCACTACTGTCGCCTTGGCCAATTCCTATGAAATTGAGCAAGCCTTTGTACTTTCCTTTTGTCCATCCTTTTTAAGGCCTTTAGACATAAGTTGGGGATTTATAGGGCGTTTAACCTATTATTCCATATACTAGGCTTGTAAATAAGAAACATAGATCTACCATTTTCATTCATTTCTGAACTGCGTTTCACAGACTTTCCCTCTTGCAGCTCCACTTGTTTGGTGGTTGAGCCTTTGAACTGGCTGGTTGGCAAACCAACATCTAGCAAAAACGGTAAGACCTCTTGACCGCATCAAACTTGTGCTGAATTTCAGTTGATGGAAAACTTAATAACAACCCCTTTATCAGCGTCCTCAAAAAAGATCGGATTTCATTATGATACCTCTTGGTCTCGGACATATGGAACCAAATTTTGGTACCACCCTATGGCATGGTGTTGCCACTGCTGTAAAATGCATGGTCAGGGGCACATCTGATACTACATGGGTGTCTTTTTGTCCTCGATCACTCCTGGCCAAGTAGTGCAATTCACAACTGCCGATGCGTGTGGGCTATTATACCACACAAAATGTTCCGATCTTTTAGGTTGAATTGGCCCTTTGCCGAATTGACAGAATTGTAGGGACAACTATGCACCCCAACAGGGAATAATTGTAGCCATTGTGCTATAGTAGATAGGGACTGGGTAGGTCTTCATACACACTTCGGCCCTATGGCTGCATCAGATTATGTCCATCATAGGTTGTGACATTGTCCCATCCATGCCACCAGAGCAAGTGGGCTTAAATTTATGAGGTCAAGAGGTATTTGACCGAACTTAGAAATTATTTTGATGTGGGACACCGATGCAAATAATACAGGACTGGAGCATATTTTCAGGTATTCTACACCCAAATTAAAAGCACCTTTCAAAGGTGCTGTTCTGTTTTCCAGGGTACTGGCAGTCAAAGCAAAATTTCTGTTTCTATGCTAGTATCTTGCTTCTTCTGTCGCTCTGGTACTATAATAATAATAATAATAATAATAATGATTATTGACCTCATTCACAGAAGAATACAATACATGAACAGACAATAAAAGAATACAAACTAGAGATATCGGATAAAACATTTCTTCATTTCATTTGTAAATAGGCATCGACTATTATTTTTGTTACATTCAATGGACCCAGTCCTACAATCTCTGGAAGAGCCAAGTCTGCACATAATTACTGGTATGCAGATTTGCCCGCGAGGCAGAACAGACCTGAACATTGCCACTGCTTTAGGAGTGTAGCAACGATATTGCTTCAAAGCAAGAAATGAATCTGCACATATTTACTGGTATGCAGATAAGCCAGCAAGGCATCAAAACCTTCGTAAGCCCTTAATGAGCAACTAATTTATAAAATTACAAACAGGATTTATCTTGCAACTGTACTGCTCCAAAAAAAAGAGCTAAGTCTGCACATAATTACTGGTATGCAGAAATGTCATCGAGGCAGGCAAGACCTAAACACTGCCACTGCTTCACAAGCGTAGCAGCGATATTGCTTCAAAGCAAAACTTAAGTCTGCACATAATTACTGGTATGCAGATGTGCCAGTGTTCGACAAAAAGACCCTGAACACTACTGAGCAACACTAATTTACAATTGACATGAAAGAGTATACAGTTTGAGGGAAAGCCACATAACTATCAGGTATTTTCCCTCTGGACTGGTGACAATCGGACTGGCCCGAAACTCTCATTATCGACCACTCCTCAGCGGAAATGAATCCAACAAAAAATGGGGTCATTGTATACAGTGGTACTGTATTACCCCGATGAGAAGCACTTTACTGATGTCCCCCACTCTCAGCTAAGATATTTGTGCGCGTACCGGTTTGTCTACGGGCTGAAGTTGACGATGTACTCCTGACGGAGCCATTGGGTGCTTCGCCCGCTCATTGACCGAGGCATGGTGACCTGGAGACAGTGACCGGATTAGCACTAGCTGGTCGAAGGACACTTCACAGGGCGTCAATTCGCAACTTCTCATCATTTTTAAGGCACGACCCATTCACGTGGACCAAGTTTTACCCACAAACCTACTCCTTACATAGCGTGGGGTACCAACCCACCGCAGATTCAGGAGTGTGCAATGGTTTATGAATATCCTACACCCAATTGTGCTGCCCATTCGCAATAGGTTTAACCACCGTCATGAACCCCTGACATTGCCATCTCTCAGACAGTAACAGGCAATGGTGCAATCAGGCTGCAAATTTTTCCCAGAGGGGCGGGATAATGATTATTTCAGACCGATCAGAGTGTCACAAGTTCAGAGCAAAATCACCCGACAGTTACATGGAGTTGCATCAAAATGCAGACTCTTCATTTCATTTGTAAATAGGCATCGACTATTATTTTTGTTACATTCAATGGACCCAGTCCTACAATCTCTGGAAGAGTCAAGTCTGCACATAATTACTCGTATGCAGATTTGCCCGCAAGGCAGAACAGACCTGAACATTGCCACTGCTTTAGGAGTGTAGCAACGATATTGCTTCAAAGCAAGAAATGAATCTGCACATATTTACTGGTATGCAGATAAGCCAGCAAGGCATCAAAACCTTCGTAAGCCCTTAATGAGCAACTAATTCATAAAATTACAAACAGGATTTATCTTGTAACTGTACTGCTCCAAAAAAAGAGCCAAGTCTGCACATAATTACTGGTATGCAGAAATGTCATCGAGGCAGGCAAGACCTGAACACTGCCACTGCTTCACAAGCGTAGCAGTGATATTGCTTCAAAGCAAAACTTAAGTCTGCACATAATTACTGGTATGCAGATGTGCCAGTGTTCGACAAAAAGACCCTGAACACTACTGAGCAACACTAATTTACAATTGACATGAAAGAGTATACAGTTTGAGGGAAAGCCACATAACTATCAGGTATTTTCCCTCTGGACTGGTGACAATCAGACTGGCCCGAAACTCTCATTATCGACCACTCCTCAGCGGAAATGAATCCAACAAAAAATGGGGTCATTGTATACAGTGGTACTGTATTACCCCGATGAGAAGCACTTTACTGATGTCCCCCACTCTCAGCTAAGATATTTGTGCGCGTACCGGTTTGTCTACGGGCTGAAGTTGACGATGTACTCCTGACGGAGCCATTGGGTGCTTCGCCCGCTCATTGACCGAGGCATGGTGACCTGGAGACAGTGACCGGATTAGCACTAGCTGGTCGAAGGACACTTCACAGGGCGTCAATTCGCAACTTCTCATCATTTTTAAGGCACGACCCATTCACGTGGACCAAGTTTTACCCACAAACCTACTCCTTACATAGCGTGGGGTACCAACCCACCGCAGATTCAGGAGTGTGCAATGGTTTATGAATATCCTACACCCAATTGTGCTGCCCATTCGCAATAGGTTTAACCACCGTCATGAACCCCTGACATTGCCATCTCTCAGACAGTAACAGGCAATGGTGCAATCAGGCTGCAAATTTTTCCCAGAGGGGCGGGATAATGATTATTTCAGACCGATCAGAGTGTCACAAGTTCAGAGCGAAATCACCCGACAGTTACATGGAGTTGCATCAAAATGCAGACTCTTCATTTCATTTGTAAATAGGCATCGACTATTATTTTTGTTACATTCAATGGACCCAGTCCTACAATCTCTGGAAGAGCCAAGTCTGCACATAATTACTCGTATGCAGATTTGCCCGCAAGGCAGAACAGACCTGAACATTGCCACTGCTTTAGGAGTGTAGCAACGATATTGCTTCAAAGCAAGAAATGAATCTGCACATATTTACTGGTATGCAGATAAGCCAGCAAGGCATCAAAACCTTCGTAAGCCCTCAATGAGCAACTAATTCATAAAATTACAAACAGGATTTATCTTGTAACTGTACTGCTCAAAAAAAAAGAGCCAAGTCTGCACATAATTACTGGTATGCAGATATGTCATCGAGGCAGGCAAGACCTGAACACTGCCACTGCTTCACAAGTGTAGCAGTGATATTGCTTCAAAGCAAAACTTAAGTCTGCACATAATTACTGGTATGCAGATGTGCCAGTGTTCGACAAAAAGACCCTGAACACTACTGAGCAACACTAATTTACAATTGACATGAAAGAGTATACAGTTTGAGGGAACGCCACATAACTATCAGGTATTTTCCCTCTGGACTGGTGACAATCAGACTGGCCCGAAACTCTCATTATCGACCACTCCTCAGCGGAAATGAATCCAACAAAAAATGGGGTCATTGTATACAGTGGTACTGTATTACCCCGATGAGAAGCACTTTACTGATGTCCCCCACTCTCAGCTAAGATATTTGTGCGCGTACCGGTTTGTCTACGGGCTGAAGTTGACGATGTACTCCTGACGGAGCCATTGGGTGCTTCGCCCGCTCATTGACCGAGGCATGGTGACCTGGAGACAGTGACCGGATTAGCACTAGCTGGTCGAAGGACACTTCACAGGGCGTCAATTCGCAACTTCTCATCATTTTTAAGGCACGACCCATTCACGTGGACCAAGTTTTACCCACAAACCTACTCCTTACATAGCGTGGGGTACCAACCCACCGCAGATTCAGGAGTGTGCAATGGTTTATGAATATCCTACACCCAATTGTGCTGCCCATTCGCAATAGGTTTAACCACCGTCATGAACCCCTGACATTGCCATCTCTCAGACAGTAACAGGCAATGGTGCAATCAGGCTGCAAATTTTTCCCAGAGGGGCGGGATAATGATTATTTCAGACCGATCAGAGTGTCACAAGTTCAGAGCGAAATCACCCGACAGTTACATGGAGTTGCATCAAAATGCAGACTCTTCATTTCATTTGTAAATAGGCATCGACTATTATTTTTGTTACATTCAATGGACCCAGTCCTACAATCTCTGGAAGAGCCAAGTCTGCACATAATTACTCGTATGCAGATTTGCCCGCAAGGCAGAACAGACCTGAACATTGCCACTGCTTTAGGAGTGTAGCAACGATATTGCTTCAAAGCAAGAAATGAATCTGCACATATTTACTGGTATGCAGATAAGCCAGCAAGGCATCAAAACCTTCGTAAGCCCTCAATGAGCAACTAATTCATAAAATTACAAACAGGATTTATCTTGTAACTGTACTGCTCAAAAAAAAAGAGCCAAGTCTGCACATAATTACTGGTATGCAGATATGTCATCGAGGCAGGCAAGACCTGAACACTGCCACTGCTTCACAAGTGTAGCAGTGATATTGCTTCAAAGCAAAACTTAAGTCTGCACATAATTACTGGTATGCAGATGTGCCAGTGTTCGACAAAAAGACCCTGAACACTACTGAGCAACACTAATTTACAATTGACATGAAAGAGTATACAGTTTGAGGGAAAGCCACATAACTATCAGGTATTTTCCCTCTGGACTGGTGACAATCAGACTGGCCCGAAACTCTCATTATCGACCACTCCTCAGCGGAAATGAATCCAACAAAAAATGGGGTCATTGTATACAGTGGTACTGTATTACCCCGATGAGAAGCACTTTACTGATGTCCCCCACTCTCAGCTAAGATATTTGTGCGCGTACCGGTTTGTCTACGGGCTGAAGTTGACGATGTACTCCTGACGGAGCCATTGGGTGCTTCGCCCGCTCATTGACCGAGGCATGGTGACCTGGAGACAGTGACCGGATTAGCACTAGCTGGTCGAAGGACACTTCACAGGGCGTCAATTCGCAACTTCTCATCATTTTTAAGGCACGACCCATTCACGTGGACCAAGTTTTACCCACAAACCTACTCCTTACATAGCGTGGGGTACCAACCCACCGCAGATTCAGGAGTGTGCAATGGTTTATGAATATCCTACACCCAATTGTGCTGCCCATTCGCAATAGGTTTAACCACCGTCATGAACCCCTGACATTGCCATCTCTCAGACAGTAACAGGCAATGGTGCAATCAGGCTGCAAATTTTTCCCAGAGGGGCAGGATAATGATTATTTCAGACCGATCAGAGTGTCACAAGTTCAGAGCGAAATCACCCGACAGTTACATGGAGTTGCATCAAAATGCAGACTCTTCATTTCATTTGTAAATAGGCATCGACTATTATTTTTGTTACATTCAATGGACCCAGTCCTACAATCTCTGGAAGAGCCAAGTCTGCACATAATTACTCGTATGCAGATTTGCCCGCAAGGCAGAACAGACCTGAACATTGCCACTGCTTTAGAAGTGTAGCAACGATATTGCTTCAAAGCAAGAAATGAATCTGCACATATTTACTGGTATGCAGATAAGCCAGCAAGGCATCAAAACCTTCGTAAGCCCTCAATGAGCAACTAATTCATAAAATTACAAACAGGATTTATCTTGTAACTGTACTGCTCAAAAAAAAAGAGCCAAGTCTGCACATAATTACTGGTATGCAGATATGTCATCGAGGCAGGCAAGACCTGAACACTGCCACTGCTTCACAAGTGTAGCAGTGATATTGCTTCAAAGCAAAACTTAAGTCTGCACATAATTACTGGTATGCAGATGTGCCAGTGTTCGACAAAAAGACCCTGAACACTACTGAGCAACACTAATTTACAATTGACATGAAAGAGTATACAGTTTGAGGGAAAGCCACATAACTATCAGGTATTTTCCCTCTGGACTGGTGACAATCAGACTGGCCCAAAACTCTCATTATCGACCACCCCTCAGCGGAAATGAATCCAACAAAAAATGGGGTCATTGTATACAGTGGTACTGTATTACCCCGATGAGAAGCACTTTACTGATGTCCCCCACTCTCAGCTAAGATATTTGTGCGCGTACCGGTTTGTCTACGGGCTGAAGTTGACGATGTACTCCTGACGGAGCCATTGGGTGCTTCGCCCGCTCATTGACCGAGGCATGGTGACCTGGAGACAGTGACCGGATTAGCACTAGCTGGTCGAAGGACACTTCACAGGGCGTCAATTCGCAACTTCTCATCATTTTTAAGGCACGACCCATTCACGTGGACCAAGTTTTACCCACAAACCTACTCCTTACATAGCGTGGGGTACCAACCCACCGCAGATTCAGGAGTGTGCAATGGTTTATGAATATCCTACACCCAATTGTGCTGCCCATTCGCAATAGGTTTAACCACCGTCATGAACCCCTGACATTGCCATCTCTCAGACAGTAACAGGCAATGGTGCAATCAGGCTGCAAATTTTTCCCAGAGGGGCGGGATAATGATTATTTCAGACCGATCAGAGTGTCACAAGTTCAGAGCAAAATCACCCGACAGTTACATGGAGTTGCATCAAAATGCAGACTCTTCATTTCATTTGTAAATAGGCATCGACTATTATTTTTGTTACATTCAATGGACCCAGTCCTACAATCTCTGGAAGAGCCAAGTCTGCACATAATTACTCGTATGCAGATTTGCCCGCAAGGCAGAACAGACCTGAACATTGCCACTGCTTTAGGAGTGTAGCAACGATATTGCTTCAAAGCAAGAAATGAATCTCCACATATTTACTGGTATGCAGATAAGCCAGCAAGGCATCAAAACCTTCGTAAGCCCTTAATGAGCAACTAATTCATAAAATTACAAACAGGATTTATCTTGCAACTGTACTGCTCCAAAAAAAAGAGCCAAGTCTGCACATATTTACTGGTATGCAGATATGTCATCGAGGCAGGCAAGACCTGAACACTGCCACTGCTTCGCAAGTGTAGCAGTGATATTGCTTCAGTTCAAAGCAAAAGTCTGCACATAATTACTGGTCAACCAACGAGAGTCACTAAAAGACATTTAACAATGAAATGGTCCATTATGAGCCATGGAGGACATTGCAAACGATTTCATCAAATTCCAGTTCTGGACATCTATTGGGATTATGCTATCCACACCACACCTTGAATTTTCCGGCTCCGGCTGGTTCAAGCAAAGAAACTGGAGACACCGTCAATCATCAACCATAGATGATGCCTTTTCCAGTAAGAATGGTAGGGGTCCTATCGTGATGAGCCGATCCCAATGAAATCCACAGTTGTCGAAATCCACAGAAATTTAGACTTGTAACTCTTGGCTGATGTGATCCTAGTCCATGCCCAGCTTGTTTACGACAGGGAAGTCATGTCATGGTCCTCCAGCAGCTTCAATTACCTCGTTTTTTCTAGAGGAGGTGCTGAAAATGACAATGGTTTTCATCTATTTAGCTCTAGATTTTGACAACATCTTTAAAGTAAGACAGACTTGACTGTTCTAGAAAAAAACACCAAAAAGTGCCTCTTCTTACTCACAAATTTGGGTTAAAATCAGGAGTTCTTGGTACCAACAGCATTGCTGTATGTGGTACGCCTCGAAAATGCTCTAATAAGCAATAGCCCATTAACAGTGGTTTCACTTCCAGCAAGTGCCTGGTAAGGGCAATGTGTATTCCATTAGAATGTCGCTGAAGATGTAATTTTTTGCACCAGATCTTTTCACCTGGAGCAACCTGGTAAGTACGAACAAAGAGAAACCACAGCTTTGCTCAAAATAACCAAACTACTGGTTTCTGGCCTCGATTGATCCATTTCCTTCATTCATGACTTTTACAAGACCTCATATCACAAGATATCACTGTGTTAGACCAAATGCTTGAATCACTTAGCTCTCTGGTTGTGACTTAGTCCTCAAACGAGCAAGTTTTGACACCAGGAAATTATATTCAAACACCACAGACTATCTTTCTGTGCAACAATGTCATCAGGAGGATGATAGCTGCAGTTAAAGTGGGGTACTCCCCAAGTTTGCTTTGGCAATCACCTGATTTGAATGATGTACACTGGAACCCCCCTTAGCAGACACCTCTCTATTAAGGACACAAGTTTTTGTCCCAAAGTGGTTGCTTCCATTCAGTTTGACCTCTAATCAGGACACCTCTCTATTCAGGACAGCACTATGGGTGTCCTAATAGACCCACATAACAACCGCTCTGCTCCCTTGAAGTCAATAGCATCAGGACATCTTTTGGTGGTTGTAGTTTACTCTGGAATATTTTCCGCCAGGAAGTTGCCATCATTACAGTCATGTGTAATTTATATGCACACTGGTTCACATTGTACACCAACCTTATATCCTTTGATTGCTTGTTCTTGCAATGACATCGTAGATTCCTCCATCCTTGTCTCCAGTCAGAATGCGGTCAACCAATTCCATTGAGACGTTGGTAGTGGTATGACCGATGCCGCTCCAACCCTAAGGAGGTGGACTGTTCTTAGCTTGTTTACCAGTACGACCTGTACAATTGTCCAGTCTGGATCATCAGGTGGAGGCGCTGGAAAGGACCACAGTTATCTTTTAAGGTTTTATTCAGAATAAATCCACACAGGTAGTTATTCATCTTCCAACGGTGAAGACACTTGGCCAATACAAAGCTGTGTTAGAAACAACTGACATCAGCTGCCACTGGCATTAATCACTTGTGTAAAGTGCAACACTGACAGCCATCACCTCTCCTCACAATTAGGTCAGTAAATATGTTACATAGATCAACCAGAATAAAATGTTCACATCTATCGTTGTTGTCGTCATCCATTGTCTTGTGTCTAATTTTGGCCAACCTACACTACTTACACCGCTATATCTCTAGTCGATACACCATCATCTCTTGCTGTTTTTCAACACAAGACATCATGGACAGATGTACCAATGGGATGAAGCACTCAATGCCATCTCCAGGGTTGGCTGTCGGAGGTGATCTGCTGATTAGCAGACTTGTTCATTATCTCGGCAGGAATCAAGATTTTGTTCATGTCGGTCAAGTGCAGAGACAAGAATTTCACTCCAAGCTCGCATGGGTCTGCAGATATGGCAGTACATTTCTTATTCACAAAACTATGCCGTACTGCTCATAAAACTTACGGCAAATCTTGTTAGACTCAGATTGATTAAAAAGGCGAGCATGTCATCACAGGCTCAAGAAAATATCACTTCATATGTCCAATGAAGAACTCATGGGAGACCATTATCACTTCATATGTCCAATCAAGAACACTGAAGTCCAACTCTTTTTAGGCCTACATCTTTCCGACTAAATTAAGGTTGTACAAAGAAAATTTACCTTACCATAAATATTTGCGCCTTCAGCAGTGCCTCCCTCTTCAGAATCGGTGCAACCAAGTATAGACAGTTACGACAGAGACTCCCATGTTTCTATGCTGCATTCCTCCATCTCATCTTTCTTGGCCTCCCTCTTCAGAATCGGTGCAACCAAGTATAGACAGTTACGACAGAGACTCCCATGTTTCTATGATGCATTCCTCCATCTCATCTTTCTTGGCCTCCCTCTTCAGAATCGGTGCAACCAAGTATAGACAGTTACGACAGAGACTCCCATGTTTCTATGATGCATTCCTCCATCTCATCTTTCTTGGCCTCCCTCTTCAGAATCGGTGCAACCAAGTATAGACAGTTACAACAGAGACTCCCATGTTTCTATGCTGCATTCCTCCATCTCATCTTTCTTGAAACCATCACACTGAAAAATAACTTGGGATAATTAGAACATTGCTTAAATTTGTAACCAACCTCAGAGCTATTACTGATTCTTGGCATTTCCCCAACATCTTGAAATGTACATCATCTCCTCTACCATTTTTCAATTTCTGAAGGCTAAATCAATCAACACACAGCATCTTCATAATTTGTCACATTACTTGATTTCTATTTACTGTTGAATGCAGTCAAAGTCTTTTGGGTTGTGGTTGCATGGTTTCAAGAAAGATGAAATTGAGAGATGCATTTAAAAACAGAGAGTCCGTATTATTTGTCTTCAATTCCACACAGATCCTGAAGAGGCAGAGAATTGATAAAGAAAGGGCCTTGTCTAGCACCTCTTTGGTTATGAACAACTGTGTGAAAATGGACTTGTCTTAAAAAAATAAACTGAATCAGGTCAGCCAAGTTTCGAATTAGTTGTCAATTGAATAAAACTGAGCCATCATGACAACCACGGGTACTCACCTGGAAATTCTGGAAATTCTAGTATTTCCAGAAAGCGATTCCCTAAGTATTTCTTGGCTTAGTTGCTGCAACCTTGGCTGGGATCTTCCTCCGGGCAAAGCTTCCTCTGCAACTGCCCTTTAAGACAAACACCACAGTTGGTTGTTTCATTGCTGTGAAATCAATAATATTTTCATGGTCAAATTTCAAATGTGGTTTCTTCATGATGGGGTGGGGGGGGGGGGGGGCGCCCCCTTCCTTGTATCGGCAGCGGTAGTATGGATGAAGTACACATACACAGCAAATGCACAGAATCCTTGAATGATGGACAGCAAAGTAGAATATTTTACTGCTGCAAATTCCAAATATGACACACCTAAAGATCGATGGAAAACAAAAAATACGGATTTTACTACTTACATGAATCATTGTGTTCTGTAAAATTCCCTCACTGTTTACTCCTCGAATGAGATGGGCCATTTCATGGCAGCCATTTTTGCCCTTCATGATGTACAAGATGTACATGATGTACATGATGGCCGAGGAAAATGAAGAGGGGAGAAGCTCGCGGAAAATCGTTGTAAATGGCCGAATTCAAGCTGCAAACCAAAAGGAAGGACTTATATTGACGAATGAAAAATTCTATTTACTACTTTTCTTAGTTTCGAGCTGTCAAATAGTCTGATTCATGATTGAAAACATCGATGAAATCATCATGACAGTGCATCGGAAACAATGTATTGTTCTATCATAGACGCAGCGTGCGCCGAAGTTTCCGAATTCAAAGTCCAATTCCACGCACTCATGTTATAACTCCTATCACAATATTGGGTTCTGCAGATGTAAAATTGCTCTTAGAACCTGAAAATCATGATCATTTGTGCTCATTCATTAGGATGATGAAGGATTAGATCGGTGTTTCAAAACCGATTTTTCTTTTCTCCGAGCTGCGAAGTTGCGCATTGAAAATTTTGCGCAAAACATCGCACTAACTTCGCCAACTAAAATAATAGTGAACATGTCGACTTAAATCAAATAAAAGCGATCCTTCACGATCAGGAGATCATAAAGAAGAAATTGGACATAAAATTGATGTTACTTACCAACAAAAACTGTGTTTTAAGGACAAAAAATTTTCACGAAATTTCATAACTTTGCCAAATGTCTGTCGTCTGCGGCCACATGCACACGTGCGGGATTCGCGGGGATTCGCGGGAGTCACGTGGGATGGGCAATACATCAAATTTGCCCAAACATGGCTCTTTGGCGGGGTGTTGGGTCAAATCCTCGTATCCTCAAAAAGGTGTTTTTGGCTTTACAAACCCAATAAATTGCTCCTAAAATTGACCATGGAGATAAAATTATGAAGACATTGGCATAAATACTGCATTGAACCTGTCTTTTTGGTTTTGGAGTTTGTTTTAATTCCCCACCCGCACACCTGCCACCCACCCCGTTGGGCGGGTTCATTATCTCCGTCATCGTAATCGGGAAAGCTGTGAAAAACGGCCAGGAGCCGTCGCAGCTATATGGTGTCGGGGCTCACAAAATATTAGCTCATCCTCTTCGTCTTGTGATGGCTTCAAATACTGGGAGGTGACAGCAGACAGAACAGGGAGCAAGAAAGGTTCAAAGACAACCTAAAATGTTGGGAGTCGAAAATATTCGCATTCAACCGGGGCATTCAGTGGGCGACCGAAGACATTTGATGATGGGTTGAGGTGTTGATAGGTGACAGAGGACAGTCGAGGACATTCACAGGCTAAGACGTTTTGTAATGGCTAGAGGTGGAGGGTATTTTTTATTCGGTGGCGACAGAAGTCGTTCAGATGTGATTTCTGCTGTCGGGGGGGGGGGGGGGGGGGGGAACCAAAGAAGCTAGAGGATATTAGCACTGCATTAGTTGTGGTTAAAGGCTCTATGAGACAATTTTTCCGTCACAGTTTGCCTCACATTTAAAGTCGTGTCCCTTTCTTATCATTACTAAACGACAATTGTACATATTGTACTACGTGTACCCTTGCAGTTGTATCAAATAGTAGTCATGTTGGGTGTATGGCAATGGTTGTTTTTGCTTCCTTAATTTTGTAACTATTTTACAAAAAGTTGAAATTCATTCAGAAAAATGAATGCTTATCAAACTAAGATCGATCCATGAAAGATTTCTGATTGTCCAAATATAACTATGATTGTTATAGCTGCGACAGCTACTGCTATCACATTGGTTGTGACATGGTCTCATTGGTTGTGACATGGTCTCATTGGTTGTGACATGGCCTCTACAGGGAGACATACAAGACATGCTTTCCCATATCAAATACTTCAGTAATCCAAGTGAATTGAGCAAGGTGCAAGACACCTCAGAAAGCACAATATAAGCAGGATAAGTGTGGATATCCATATTGCCGCTGGTGTGTTGGGGCAGGAGTGCCGAAACCCCTGAATAAGACGGATCCATATGGATTCATTTACCGTGGCCCTGTGTTGGCCCTATTTTGTATATCTGCTAGGGATGACTGTGTGTTCTTTAGAAATGACTTTTGCCAAAGGACCTGACCCTTTTCCTTGGATTGAGCTAACTTCTCTCTGACATGCTTAAGCTTGACGTTCTTCCAGTACATGCATTATAATCTGACATGGTCTAAGCTAGCATCTCACAATTTCCTGGAAGACATTCACTGCCTTGTCTCTCCCACAGCAGTCATCTGGGCCTGCTGTCTTGGACTGACCTAACATCTCACTGTGCTCTAGATGACATGCACACCAGGGCCTACTGCCTTAGGGTGAGCTATCATGTCACCATGCTTGTGAAGACAGATACAACGTACTTGGCCGGCTCTTCTATACTGCAGGCACAGCTTGGTTGTGACAATGTCTAGGACGAGTGAAGCCAGCTGGTATATGTACCAAACAAAGGTAGTTTGATAGAAATGGAGACTTTTCTTGGTTGCTGACAGTGCTCCAGCATAGCCTCAATCCATCTTGACACAACTGGCAGCAGATGCCATCATGGATGATGGGATAGATGACAATCAACTAGATTTTTATCAGTCACACAAGAAGGCCCAGGGTCACTGTTGACCTTGTGATTAGTCTGGGTACCACTATCCCTAATCCAGGAGGTTTCACAAAGGCGGCCTTCCTTGTACCCTTTGATTAAATATAGGTGCAGTCACTGATTGTCAAAAATTTGAATTAACAACGCAAGAATTTTCAATCACTAACATCTTTTTTCATATCAAAGTTTTTAAGAGGGAATCTTGCATACAGTCCCTGAATCAACTTTCTTAAAGAGATAAATGCTTATACAGATATCTGAAATGCTCCAAGATGTAACATAGTTGCAGCTATCATGGCTAACTGAGTAAATAACGCCCCAAAGATGATCACCAAAAGATGATTTCTAACCTTCTCACCCTGATATCTCGTATTCCACAGTTAATGACTTTTGACATCACAATGATCACATGTTGATGATGACACTAAATATCCCTAACTGGGGTATGGTCCTGACCGCTAATGGTGATCCTTTGAGAGTCAAACATAGTCCTCCTGATTACAGGTCTGGCACTGTCAACACTATGGTACTGATCTCTAATCAATGTTATCAATATGGTATTGACAATGGTCTTGTAACAAATTGAAATGATAACCATAACCCAAAATACTATATTATGTCATCAGAGATCATAGGCAAAGTTTATATCACATCTGGCTGTGCAGTGATCTGAATCAGTGAATTTGTATTGTCCTTATCATCTCACATTGATTGCACCTTTTCTTAGTCCTCACAGTCTCACACATGATCACGTTGCCCATACATAATGATAGATTTTCTGCCAGACTGGAAGGTACTCCATAACAGGGTCTGCAAGGAGAAAGTTGCATTGTTAGAATATATTCATGAAAATACTTGACAAGTAGCAAATATTCTTAGAATGGAGGACCTAAGCCATTGCACACCTACTGGCAGGATACCCTCTCTATAAGGGGTTATTATCTTCCAATGCCACTGTCTTTTACCTCATTAGGGGTCAACATTTTCACGACCCACTTAGCAGCACGGATTGCATTCAGTTATTCCAAGCCACTCACATTCAAGTTCAATAAATACAAACTTACTTGTTACCAAGCCCACCAAGGGAATGTTGTCAGACAGCAACCGCAACAGGATGATAATCTTTTGCCTAAAAGAGAAGTCAAGATTTATCATCAAACAATAACATCTAATACCAACACATAGAAACACATTCTTTGTCAAATGATTTTATGATCACATGCAAGACTTCACCCTTTGTGTAGTCATTGTTTGATGATGTGTCCATACACGATGTTGCTTTATCTAACTACTGCCAAACTTCGAGTACGGCCAAAAATCTGATGGACAGTCCGCTTACTTTGAAAATCGGTCATAAAAGGGCGACCTGAGTAGATAGAGGAGCATTAGCAACATCCGCCGCCGCATCTCAACACGCTCTTTCTTGTTCAGCTTCTCGGTTGTATCGCCCATCAGCAACAAACTGGAGAGAAATAAAAAAAGATGTGACATGTCGTACACAAGAACTGTTCATCTTTAGCTTATTAATCTGTTTTCTCCGAAGCTAGGTAAGGTGCACTTGACTTTCGAGTGGTCCTGACAAGTGCTGAATCATAATCTCTAAGTTTTTCATGTTTTTAGGGAGATGAAGGATAGGAGCACTGTCAAATTATTTTCATACATCCGACTCCCAATATATGACTTCTGGTCCTAGCTGAATACTGGGTTCAAAGAAACTTACCTGGCCAAATCAACACCACCAGCTAAACACCAAGGTTTCCATGAATTGAGACCAAATCCATATAAACTAATTACTGCAGCCAATCAAGGACAATAAGCGATATATCGTTATCGTTGATAACCAGTAGTAACCATACGCATACATTTGAGATGCCTAGAGAAAGTAACAACCATTACTCAGTAGCAACATATTAAGAAATGTGTTAGCTAAGATGTAGCTATTGCATGTTTTTAAGATCTGAAGTTGTTTACAAAACCCTACAAGTTTTAATCAGAAAGGATACAATGCATGAGTGGTCTGGATATATGCAAGGATTCTGCGATCATTTGCTGCTGACTCAAGATGGTTGAATCCTCATCCTCATCCTCATCACCCTCAACTTTTCGTTTACCGCCGTACATGGGTAGCTGCCATGACCGATGATTCAAGGGGGGTGCTGAAACAAGAGGAAACAAGATAGTTTTCCAGTGTCAAATTCAAACATGACAATTGTAGCTTTAGCTCTTTGAAAGAACACCTCTCTGTCCAACATCTGTGGTACCTACACATCTAGATCATCATAAAATAGAACACCTACCCACGCAACCTAGGGATTCTGTCAACATGAAAGTTGTGCACAGGGATGAGTTGGTATGGAGCATATACTGTACCAGCTCTGTAAAATCGAACAACTGCAATCAGATGCACCAACCTGAATCTAATGTCCTGATGGTTTTCTTCGACCTCTTCAATGTAAATGTCGATGTGCGATCACCAATGACATCGAGATCTAACGGGTTTATGGCATCGGGATCCTGGAGAAAGAGCACTAGTTTAACTCTGATGTGATCACAGAAATCATCAGTGATAACCCTTCAAGGAGATCTCTATGAGTTGACCCATTTGTACCCTAGCTTGGGCTAATGCTATCAGAACCCCTGCTGTCTGATATCATGCATGATTGATTAGTTTTGTATAACCTTGGTAGAACTGATATCATTTTCTCCAATACCTGAGGTGTCTCTTTTGGTAGATCCTTGTCTCGGTTCAGCGGAGGCACAGGAGGAATTGGTTGGATTCCAGATTTATATTTATACAGCAGAATAAATCTCAACACAGCTCTGGAATAAGAAAGATTTAACAATGAAGAAATTAGCAAAACATAAGGTCTCATTGTCATTGTACATGTACTTGTATGAGGAAAACACGAGTACATGCATTCCTTATCAACTTCAAAATTAACACTTTTATTACCTGGGCCTCGTTTACCATAAGAATTTCACTTTGAATGGTCGCTTGATGTTCCCCAGTACTACTCTCCCTTCAGAATACTTGTTTGTACACAGACAATAATGAAGCAATCCCCAAGCACCCAGTGATGAGCCCTGACCATACCTGTGTCGCACAAATTGCTCATGACTTACTTAGTTATCTGAATGCAGACAATGATGATCCACTTGACATAATCCCCTCCAAGACTCCTAGATGCCATCTCAATGAACACTTCAACATAGTCGATAACAGCTAGGAAATTCAGCAAAGTCTTCTGTGTAGATGGCTTAAAAGAATGGAAAATATTAAGAGTCAGAGACTTGACTGACTAAAATACTATTCAAATATACTCGTCACTGTGCCCTTTTGTTACGCTAGGATTTCTACATGTGGACCATTCATTTGGAGACTCATTCATCAAGAAAATATCAAATCAAATGTTCATGAATAGGATCTGCTGATATGATGGATATCACCTTTGCAACTATCAACTTAACTGGTATAAAGTCACATTTTCAGATGTATATTTTACACAATGAAACGATTCATACAATTTGAACTCATACTGTTCATATTTTCCCAAACAACCTTTACCCAGTCCACTCCAAGGTTGATTGGCCTACTTTCTACAGTGGCCAAATGTAGTTGACCTTCCAACACATTTTCCTTACCACATGTGTCATTAGGTTGGCCGCCTTTGACAGAATAGAATCATTCACAAGAGCCAGAAGATTGGAGGCAGAATATATAAGCTCCGATATCACCTGGGAGCTCTCATAGCGACCTGAATTGAAGTAAATAAGGAAGCAGATTAGGATGCTGTCGAAAATTGGGTCATAGAAAATTGTGTACTTGTGTCGACGTACATTTTACACCACGAAGAAATTTCTGAAAACAACAAGTTTTGATAAAGATCGTGGATAAAAGCAAACAAAATTTGCGGACCTGCCAATAGATATGATATTGCTCGACATGATGACTCAATTTGGCCGATCAAATCTTTATTATTAGCAACAAAGTGCGTATATTTTTGTGGAAAATCGAAAATCAAATTTTTGACGTCCATCTTGACCAATTTTCCCGACAGAGATTTGTGTTATGAAATATGATTGGGTGATGGGAAAACAATAGTCCAATCACGACGGTTGTTACAAAACCTATAAGGAAGTAATCCTGCGAGGAAAGCTAAGTGCTGCCAGTCATGCTTCATTTGTTAACAACAAATAACAGCTGTAATTAACACGATTTCTGGATATTACCTGGCTTGCATGCTTTTGTTGGTGCTCTAATCAACTGTTATCTAAACTCCTCATCAGCAGCAATTATCCAAAGGTAGGTTGTGATATTCTTCCATTTCATTCACAGGTGAGATGTGTCATTTGTTGAAATTTTCTTCTCAATTGTGACATTGTCATTTTCAATTATATCATATCATCATCACTTTTGTCAGTCCATCTCTCTTATTCTATACTCTGCGGCTGTGAATGTGTCACTGTCAATATTCACAGACATATGCACAATAACCTTGTAAAAAATTAATCTCGATGCGGCTGCCGTAATCTTTTACCTTGTATCTTATCTCTATTTGACTCTATACTTCGAGATATATCTGGTAAAAAGTAGCGGCTGGTTATGTCTCTAAGGGTGTCCACAGACTAAGCATTTAAATCACTGTGTTGATTGGGAAGATATGTGGAGTCTGCTGGAGATGTGGCCTACAGGCACATATAGCTCTTTGCTATTGGTCAGCCAATTAAGCTTATGATATTTCCATTTTTTCACCACTGATGCTTGATGATTGATCTTACTTACAGAAACAACCTTGTCCGACATCCTTTCAGTCAAAGCAGAAAAAATCATGACTATTTCACCAGTTTTAAGACATAGGCAATTAGTTATTTAGCCCCCACACATTTTGGTATTACTTAAAAAAATATCATGCCATTTCAAGTTGAATTTATTTGGCATGAAATATCTTATCTAAACAAGTTCCCTTTCTTTGTGTCTTTAATGTCTTTGCTGAATTTATGTTGCTTTGTTGTTGCAATTACTATTTGGTTATGTTATAATTGCAATATCTTGGCACATATATTTGGTATGATTAGTCTTTTGTTGTCCACCTTGCACTTTGTAGATTATCAACAACCTTGAATCTTGAGTAGGCCTACTTACAATAAGTACAATAAATAAGATAATTGTTATCTTAAGTGCAAGGTCAATTGGTTTTCTCCAAGGGTCATCTGAACACTCAGCAATTCAAGATATTATGGGGGGGGGGGGTTAAGTGTAAGCTACTGAGAGAATTCCAATGGATGTTCAGAATCCCATGTAGTTTTCTTCCTAAACTGTATTGTACTCACCATAGAAATAGCTGTCACAGACAGCACTATAGCATTGATGTGTGGTTGCAGACATTATTCTTGTCATGTGCGAGCGGCATTCCACCGCTCTGAATCTGTTAGCCTGGGCTTAACTTAGGATAAAGATCAATTTTCTTGGATTTGCTTTGGCCGTTATATATGTGAGTATCAATATCTCTTCTGATGGATGATACTCCTCAAACTGATTAATCAAAACCCATGCCCTCAGAAAAAGTGGCGCACTGATTCTCCTGTGTGATGAAAGCACCTCAGATGAAAAAGGCTCTGTCCTGCAGCAGCATAGCATAAATGTTCTTCCTATCATGTCTAAGGTCTTTACTAGTTTTGTTGAGCTCAAAGCTTGAATCAGTGATTGTAGGTTCCAGTCATGCACCTCAACCATTGGCTACTTTTCTCATGTGTCAAATGGTGCAGCGTTTTCCTCCGATTCAGAATATGACCAAAATATGAAAGGCAATAACGATAAGAAGATTTATTAGCCTTGTGGGTAATCAGAAAGGTACTATGGTATTGGCGGCCGACTTCCAGTTGACAAAAGATGGATTACTTAGCTTGCCCGTGTGGAGCCATATTTCATGCTTGGTGGCAGAGTTTGATCACCATTTCCTAAGGCGAGAGGGTAAACAACTGGATCCAGACTAGCCAATGTGATCAGATTCTTGAAAAGTTGAAGTCTAGGACAATCCATCTTGCCCTTGCAGGAATCTATTCATGTGGCCATCCACAGATTGGCCCAAGTTGGCAACAAGCCCCAATCTCAGCAATCCTTGACATAATGTCCTCTAATTCCTTGGTATCTATTGCAACTGATCAATAAACCTCAGACGTTACATGCATGATACCTCACATACCAACATCATATCTGGCTAACCGAGAGAGTATCGGACAGCTTGTGTGTGGCCCAATAAGGTTATCTGTCTGAATGCCAAATCTGCTGTGTGTGCAGGCAAATTGGACGTCTTGTGGTCAATATTCTTCTTCTCAGAGAGCCTCGAGATGAAGTGGAGTATGTGGAGTATCAGAGAGCTTGCTTGAAAGAATGACCATGATGTCATAACTGACCACACACAGGACAAAGTCATCAAGAAAAGGCAAAGAAAGAGACATTTCTGTGCAATGTTCATTCATCTTGGTTCCTCAGCTTTCCGTTTTACACAATTCTTGATAGCTGCCACTGATGCGTAGGAAGCATAAATGCACACCTCAAATATCACCAGCATAATGCTGTACTGTCATATCTGGTATCATTAGTACACTTGTTACGCTAGCAGTGGCAAATATACCAACATCAAGAGACATTGTGATCATTAAAGATTGATGCTTTGATAGGAATGTATAGCATGTGTAGTTGTCGTTCGCTATAGTTTCTGGTTGCAGTCGTGCCATCATGACCGTGAACTTCATGTACATGTATCATTTCTTGTGTTCTACGTGTAAAATCATAAAAAGTCACTTCTAAAATCTTAAAAATGATGGCCTCCGCATCTGACTCATTTTCAACCTGACAAATGCCTGATGAACTAAGAAACGCAGCATGGTATTTCAGCTTCCTATGACTTGGCGTTGAACAAATATTGACTTAGCGATGCTGGCCGTCAACTACCAGCCTCTAGGTTCTTTTTTCGATAACATGGCCCCTTCGTATGATGGCAGTCATTCTAAGATGACAAATCCACCCAATAGCAGGAAACTGCCATGGCATCACCTTCTTTCTGGCTTCTTTTTTGTCAGATGACCTTCCTTCGATGGCTACCACTCTTTTTACCAGAGGGAACAGAGCTGCTCAAATTACCGGAAACAGCCATGACCCTGCCAATTCTCTTGGCTTTGTCCGGTGATATCTTCCTATTGTTGAGCTGAAGATCCTGTCATGATGATAACATTTTCATTTCATCTCCAGTGGAGATCGCCGTAATCAACTCAGGAAAAAATGAACTGGTCGTGATGGCTTCGAAGATGATATGTTACGAGGTGTCCGCCCAATCTGTGATTATAGGCAGCATCTCGAGAAAATGACAGGGCGGGTATGTCATTGGCAGCTAATCTATTACAGTGGTTGCACCACTGAAATTCATTGGAACATTAGGAGATTTCTTCACTGCATGGCATGGGATCATCTGATAGTTCAAGCTTATGCTGTATTAGCATTTGCACTTGAAGGCTTCTATTGCGTAGTGACTCTGTCTTCGGGTAATGAGGAGCCCATAGCCCATCACTCCTTTCCAACATCCCACTTATTAAAAATTCCTAAGCTCATTCTGATGAAACAATTGAAAGTTAAGCAACTTTAAGCCTCGATTCAATGATAATGGAACATTTCTTACAGTTCTTGCGAATATCCAGTCTTCAAAATAAGCCTTTTCTGATAATGTTTCGGAAACTGGCTTGTAGGATTACATTGGTCTTAGGCGACACAAGGTCATCAGATGTAACATGTAACATTTAACAATAAAAAGATGTAACCTTAGGTTATCCTTGAGCAAGGTTGAGGCACCACTCCACAAACAAGCAATTTCTGTTGATTTCTTAAAAATCGCTTTATGGCTGTGAAAACCTTGCGATAGCAGATTCCTCCGCTCCACTTCTTGTGACCATAGTTGTTGTGATGTCCAGCGCTTCAGTAATGCAGTGTATTCTCTCATGTCCTCTTAACACTCGAGTGTGATTTAGTTCGGCCAAACCATCCCCAAGGACAAAAAAATCTTCAAATGCTCGGAAGTTAAGAGACCCAGTTGACCAAGATGGCAGTCTGATAACAGTCAGAAATAAATTCATTCGGTACAAATTGCAGAAATATATGGATGTGACAATGCTGACCAGTTGGCATTGTTGGATGTGGTATTCGTGCTGGTTCAGAGATTGTAATTGTTCCAGTGGGAACCCACACTAGTGCCAATTAATCAGCATGTTGCAAAAACTCTGAAGGGAAATCCAGCATTGAAACCAATGCCAATATCATGAAGCATTGCTGCTAATGCAAAATACTATTTATTGCCATTGGTAGTAGACCTCGGAAATGAAAAAAAATAATGCCCCTGAGACCTGTCAGTGAACAAAAATGAACTGGAATATGATACTATCACCGCTACTCTTCAATATCTATTGCTTATTCTCACTTGTGTGCTGCAAGGAGAAGACGATAATTATGATTGCTCCCGAGAGGCCCTTGGTAGAAGATTTCTGTATTCTCGGCACAGAGTTGCCGTCCGATTATTCTCATGGTAGTCACATCAGGCTGATCGAAATCGGTGCGGTCTTATCCCATGTATCCAGAGTGGTTTTTGCTCTGACTACAATAAAAAGCTTGAGGATGTGTTGGGAATCTGAACAAGGTTTTCCGAGATATTGTCCAGATACATTGTACGATCTAGATGTAGCCTGGGATGGTCTTGGCATTGTCTTGGTGATCTGTCTAGTTTCCAAGTTTCCTGTAGGTGACGAGATGAATTATCATAATCATGCGGTCATTTCTTTCCTGTTGTGATCAACTGCTTCCTTTGATAAAGCTAACGCTCTCCGATGATCTAACACTGCTCCAGTGCCAGGGTGTCATCAGAGCTGTGTGATGGCCGCCCTATGGGGCCAAGTGAGGTATGTCTTCCAAATGTGAATACGTGGAGAAGGTATACAATTTCTGCAGTGTGCATGTGTGAATGAAACTGTTTTTGTTTGAAAATTCCAATTGTTTTCTGCTTTTGAAAGTAATCAATGTTGCTGGAGTTGTTGTTGGAGCCTCTTGAACTGGCACTAGTCATCCTGTTGAGTGGTTAGTTACACTATGTTGAATAGAATCCTGGCTATTGTCTTTCAGAAGGGCCCTTTAGAATTGGTGGTTGGATTACATGAGGGTGTTTCAATATTGACGTCTATTTGGTCAGGACTGTTGCCATGCATGTTCACCCATACCCTAAGTTCTATGAAAAATACGTTTTTTTAATCATGAGAAAACAGATAAACCCTCCGTGCATTCCCGAGATCTTTCCAAATGAAAAAATTATAATTGCATATCTGGTGCTCTGTTCCTTGAGTATCAATTCAGAGCGTCCTCATAGTCATACCATATTCTGCATGTAATCAGAAACTAGTAGCGAGCTCTCAAACTGTTTCTGGTCTGATCAATGACATGTTATTCAAATATTCAAAATTCTGATTTAGCCATCTTCTCTTCATGCCCCAACAAAAATCGGAATGTCAGTTTTCAGATATTCAAAACTTGTCCTTGAAACGCTCGTTATCTGTTGGAAAAAATGCATTTTTCTCGTTGAATGCCATAACGAGAGAAATAAAACACTTTCCTCTGTTATGAATGCATTGTGGTGTATTGATTCTGATCTGTGCATGTTTCCATTCTAAGAGAATCGAGTTTATTTAAATGTCGACTTCAAATAGAGAACATTATGCAAATTTCATGGAGTATGATATGAAGATGGCATGTGATTTTATACTTGTGTCTGTCTAAACAGAGACCCAGGATTTCTTTCATCGAGCTTTGCCAGACCGCATGGTTTCCACAGGCGTTTGGTTAAATCTGATGTAGATTACTGGCTCAGCAATGAGGAACCGGCGTTAAGATAAATGCCAGTGGCGGCGCCACAATTGATCGTACCTTCTGACGCCATGACGTCATTTTCTGGTCTGTTGACGTCGCATGAGGTCAATCACAGGAAACCATTGTGTACATTTTTGCACAGGATTTCAGAAAACGTGCCCAATAACTGGCATCGCGCATATTTTCCGCAAAATTATCTTAAGAAACTGATAGCTCAATAGATTTAAAACAGGAAGATGCAAACGTCGCCGAAATCGGTCGAAAATAAGCGATCGTTTTCGGGCTCAGAAATAACATGATAATGCATTGGAAATGGAGAGTTTTGGTATGATCGATTGCAGCGCCACGCGGCGGATAAATCGCACCGGTTCCTCATTGTAACTGACCCTAAAGCCTGTGACAGTGGTAACATCGACGGGAGTGTGAAGGCAACCCATCAGCAGATTTCCAAAGTTGGCAATTCAAGATTATCGGCAAAACTTTCGTTCTATTGATCAGGCCCTAGAGAATACGACACAAATACAGCAAGATTTCAAACTCTCGCCATATAGAAGCTTGTCGATCTTTCAGCAGGGGGTTGGTAGCTTGGCAGTCCGAATAATTACTGAGCGTTGTAATATTGATTGGACGTTTTCCCTGTAGCTTTCTTGTTCGCTTGGATTCATCGCAGCGCCAAGAATGACAAGCAGGACCCAAGGGTGCCATAATGGCTCACCTATATGGTGAATCGCGTTGTATATTGGATCAAGAATGGATTTGCTCAGATTATCCTGCTGCATAGCCATTGGAAAACCTACCTCTGGTACAAATTTTCTTTCTTGAATTGCAGTACTGCTCATCCATTCAAGCATCAAAACTCCAATGCAAGTTTAAAGAGCTGAATATATAATGGTTTATCTCAGAGGATGAACATAACCCTGTGTTGAAAACTGATATTGGTGTTTCCCTGCGGGTGATAATTGTCTGAATTGAAACGAAAGTCGGTATGAAAGGTGGAAAGGCTTGGAAACTTGAGAGACTAGCACTTGTAACTCTTGACTTTGGTTTCTTATGGAATCTCCGTGGTGGGTTTTTCAGAAACGAGCTTTGCATTCTTATCTGTCTGGAAAACGGTAATTCGTACCTCGGGATGAAAAAGTGTAGACTATACTGAAAGTGAATTTGCTGGTTTGGCAACAACTGCTAGAGTACAGGAGTGAATGTACCAGCTGCAAGGAATATCATTCTTTTTTCTCGTCCATCTTCTGAATGTTTCCCATTCCAGCCATTCACGTATCCTCACACCATTTTTAATTGTCACCAGTTTCCGGTGCCCTGGGAAAAGCTCTTTAGGTCCATTGACTAGTTTCCTGTCCGTGATGGAATAAATGACAAAAGAATCGTCTTTTTGGCCCATCACCACTAACGTTTGTCACTATAATGTTGGGTTGGCTGTTGACGGTCATGATCTCATCAAAAACATTTCCTGATTGTTTAGGTTTTTGTTTTCCGTTCATGTAGTTCTCCTTGACTTCGAACATTTTTCAGAATTTTGAACTTATGAAAGGATTAGGGTTAGATTTAGAATACCACATCCCACTCATGAAATCCTGTCAGCAATTTTCAAATTTAATAAATAAAATGACAAGGCCTTTAAACTATCAGTATCAATGAGAGCAAACCGAGAATGGCCACAGGAGATCGGGAGTTATAGTCAGCACTCAACCTTTGCGTTCGAACATCACATCACATCACAAACACCACATCCCACTCATAAAAGGTGTGTCATTACCACGCTTTGATAAAAATACCCCACATCGTGTGTCATTTTTTTCGAAAGCTGATATAAGTTGTTTTTCATCCTCTGCATCCGGCCATATTATGTACAGGAATAACACAATGGTACCATCTCATTTCATCTATCTCCCTGAGCTTTTTTCTCTTTGTCGCCAAGCCTGCTAATCTTTTTATCAATGGAAAAGTGTGCGCTGGATTCCATTTTTTCAGATTTTCTCGACCTTTATAAGGGCTTATAAATCCCGACTTGATAGTGTCCCTTCCCATTAGTTTATACTTCCAATCCATTATTTTAACCAAAGAAATGAAAGATTTGCAAAAATATCAAAGCTTCACGATGTTATCTGCCTTTCTCTTCCTTAGGTTTTGATGGAACAGTGGTAGGACAGTCTTTGGAACCCAAACTCTAGTCTAGTAAGTAAAGTCACAACATTGTTTGTCGTCTGGACACTTCAGGGGGTAAATTCTAGCCTACTTCCACATGGTAAAATGATTCAACATGGGCTGGGTTGTTTCATATTTCGAGTCTCCGACTCCATCTGAGATTGACTGACTATCAAACTTGTGTGAACTCTAACTGATTGGTGTGATGGCTCCCCACCATGGCATACCAACGTTCTCTTTGCCCATGCTTTACTAATCCATGGTAACCTGAGTCACTTCATGGCTGATGGGACATCTTAAAAGCAGCGGTTCAACTGCACCTTTGGGACTGTAACAGCTTTGGTGTCATATGACATGTGCCTCAAGTGTTGTGAATTGTGATGTTGCAGGTCTCAACTGACAAGAAAGATTGCGAGGACATCATCGTTGGTGAAAGAGTAAACTTGAAAGAAGAAGTTGTGGTGGCGGTCAAGAGTTGAAAATGAAAGACACTTATGAGACAATGACATGTTGCTTACCTCAAGTAGTGTGATTTTGGAATCATATTTCCTCTCATGAACTCTGCAACAAGGGGAATGACTCTGTCTTGTTTTTGCTAACGGTTTACAAGAACCACTTGACTATTGGTCGAGTTCATGTACTTAGGTACAGGGGTCACATGTGAAAACAAGTTTGAGAATTTTTGAGATTCTCCAAAACCCATGATACTGTGATAGTTAAGTTGCAATCCCGATGGAGGGTATACTGTGTTTTCATGATTTATAACATAAAATCCAATTTTCATAAATGTCAGGACGATTGTTTTTTTGGTAATTACTCTTACAACTCTTCTCCTGGGAGTTGCAATTGCGGAAAAAATGTCATATTTGCTGAGTCACCTTGTCTCGTTTATCATAGGACTGATTCAGATCTCTGACTGATTTCGACGGATTCTTCTTGTTGAGATCCGAGTCACTGAGCCAGCGGGGGCAGATCCAGGTTAAGAGAAAGAGGGGGAGCCTTGGCTCTTCACACTCATGATCAATTTTCAAGAGGTGCATGCCCACTGCGCTCCCGTTGATGCACCCATTTGGATCTGCCCCCAAGCTGCTTCATGCCTTCTTGGAGCAAACCAAAACCAAGAGAAGAAATTAGTGAAGAAATCTTATATCTATTTCACGGATGTGGTAAGACTGTATGAGCATGGAACTCATAAACTGAGGTTCAAGAAGGGTACCAAATGTATGCAACGGCAGAGTTTATACGGCTCGACTCTGGCTTGGAAGACTATGACAGAACAACATTGATTTTGTGAGATATGGCCGTAAACGAGCTGATAACGTGTAAGCAGATATTGGGTTGTGTGGACATGACAGTTTTCTCCTTGCATGAGGTAGTTGTCTTGTCACTACATTGTTCTTCATGGGTCACGATCAAATTGATGTGTTGTATGAGCAGATCGGTGATAGTCGCCCCAAATAGCCCTCTGTGGAGACCTGCCTCTGTGCTCCAGGAAAGATTGCTGACCCAGACTGGCGGTAACACCGTTATGCTAGGATATCAGCATGTTCCTCCTCCAGAGGGCAATTTCTGAATGAGATCCTTGGACAATAACCATAGCAACCTCATTTAGTGAGTGCTTGCCACCAGTTTGTACTGCAGTCATGGCGGCTTTTATTGAGATTGGCTGCTAAGGAACTGACCAAATGATTGAGATTGAAGAACAATGGGTCAGTGCTCATAAATAAGACGATCCAGTGATCCAGTCATAATAATGGATGGTTTCCTTTCTGCTATACTGATCTGGGTCTGTCTCAAAGCACGTTACGATCTCTCACTGTAACTGGCTTCCTGAGGGGTAATCTGCTCATACCATGTTCTAGAGCTCGACCTGTGAGGGCCAAAGCAGCAACTAGTCAGGGTTGGAAATCCTGGCCCTAAGAAAGTGGTCAGGCCTCCTAACTAGGGTACCATCATTTACAACAAATGACCGCTGAGGCTGCCACATGACCAAAACAGAAACCCATCGGTTGCACTTTTGGTAATTCATAATCCAATATTTACTGTTGCAATATTAACGTAACAAACCAGTGAAGCATAAATAACTGTTATCGCATGAACAATCTTCCGTGATCAATACGAGACCGGGGACGAAATTCATGACAAAAAGACATGACTAAATCAATTTGTGGCACAAATTGAAGAAAACCTTTCGTAAAGCTGGCGTGTGTAACACAAGCCGCGAGTCACTTCCGTGACCAAACCCAATCTGGAGAATCCATATGGCGAGCTATAACGCAAATACCCTGGAGTCACTTTTTCATGATAATATCATTTACATGTACCAAGCTGATGATTGGATTTGGTGCACGTAATGTTGATAGAGTTACAGCCGGTTAGGGCTTGAAGCAGTTGTGGGTTGCTTGGCAGTGGATGACAGTTGAGGGCTTGAAGCGAAGGGGTTGAGGCAGTGAATGCCTGGCTTGGAGAGTGATAGTTGAGGCTAGAGATGGTTAGGTCTTGAAGACAGGTGGTTTTGGGATGCTTGGCAAAAGTGGGGTAGGTTGCCCGAGGTATGCAAGGCTGAAACGTGTCATAGAATTGCCATAAGTGGTCATTTCTTTAGTGTGCATTAGGATGGAAGGCTGCCCAATGTCACCACGGACAATACTGCTCAAGTGCATGAAGTGGTCACAGCTTGGCATGCACGTCTCACAGCAGGTTATACGGTGTCGGAAGGAGAAATACTTCAAACCATGATTACTTTTTCAAGTTGGAAGTCTATTGCACTTCTCAGCCGAACCATTTATTGCCATGCACTGAAGAAGACTTGACACTAAACATCAGTTCATGAGGAAGGGCAGAATGGAAATGCTTGAAAGGTTTTGACTTAGTTTTCACCAATGTTTCTGATTGGCAAATAACTCGGAGTTTTAACTCTTTCCCTTGGTTGTGTATTGTCAAGATTTGCTTCAAGCTTTGATGAACGAGGAAAATCAGGTTTTGTTGGAATTTTTTGAGGCTTTTTTTCATTTGAAGTGAGTTGGTCATGAAGAAAATTCCTCGGTTACTGTTCATTGCACAAATTCGATCAGGTTGAATGTATCGTTTTGTCGGCAACCATCTTGCCTTAAAACTGCCCATGATCAAAGCATCGAGGAGAGTGTGTTTTCGTGTTGCTAAGCAACAAAGTGGAAGCTATCCAGGTGCGATTGTCACCGACCCTTGTCAGGGTGGTGGACGACAGTGAACTGTTACCTGTCAAATTAATCTTTACAAAGTTTTGGATGGAATGTGGTGATAGATAACAGTGTTGCTGCCGGTAAGCTGGCCCAGTCTGTTCAAACACCATACCAACAAGAGCTCTGTCAGCATCTGGGTTACTGGTGAAACAGCAGTCGTGGTCGACATCATCATTGTCATGTCCCTCATAACTTTGATCTCTTTACATGCTGGCCCACCTACCCCATTTTTCAAGATCAATCCATTTTTAAACCGTCTTTTCTTAAACCCCAAGAAGTGCTCTTTCTGACTGTCGACATGACTACATACTGAAAGCAACACGCATTAATACTTTCTAAGATGTCAATACCCTGGATACTAGTCTGATATTTATGTGAACCACGACCACCTGTCTGCCTAAAGCAACGGTGGAAAAGACCCTCGAATCTTCAGCGATAAATAGATGATAAGACGGCAGAACAAGTACTTTTCCATTAGAGCACTCAGGCTCCTGGCCAGAACGGAAGCAGGCTTAAAATGAACAGGGCTGATTATAGACTTGGCTGCACTTATTATGCTCATCTTTGAGAGGCAGAGAGCTAGAGTGGGAGGAAAGTCTTGGTTAGATTTGCTGACATTTTGTATCAAGCTGAATCCAGTTGATGCCTGGTGTTGCTCTTTTGAAGACAGTACATGTATTTCAATTTTTTTATCTAGGATTTGAGCTCTTATGAAAGAAAGTAGTCTGGATATGTTGAGTAGTTTTATTTTCAAAATTTTACAAAAACATTCAAACCACTGGGATCATACTAATCGTCTCACTGTTATCATCTGCCCGCTAAGGCCTCTAGTTATAAAAACATTTCTAATGAACCTAACTGTATGAATATCAAAGCAATAATAATTGCCTTTGACATGTGACCAGTTGGTCTTGACTGATCTGACCTGTGGCCAAATATGAAAATAATTGGCCATCATCATGCAGCACTTACTTTGTAATATTAATTGCATCTTTGATCAGGAGTTCTTGGACAAATATAAAACTTCATCAAGAAGTCATGATGAGTGAGCGTGATGTTGCTTAGCCTCTTTTGTGAGAGTAAACAAGTTGGTGGGGAGAGAGGGATAGTTCAGATGGAGCTGATTATATTTGTAAAAGTTAAACTTGAGGCTTTTGTCAGCAAAGACTGTGGAAGTTTCAGATGAGCGGCTCCATCAGCAGTGTGCATCAACCTGAGCATTTTGGATCGGTACCCATTTATAAATCTAGGTCTAATAGAATATGGCAGTGAGACAAAGAGACCTGCCTCAAGTCTCATGCTGACAGACTGTAGGATTAGAACCATAGCCAAGATACCACAAGGACTCGTTTCAGTGCCACCACCTTGATGATGATGATGATGATGATGATGATAGTGATGAAAAGAGGGGCACCTGTTCGGTTGAGAAAATATCGGCTAATCAGGAGCCTGCAGCCACTATTAGCGAGAAATTATAGTTGTATTTAAACGTTCATGATATCTTCAGCCAAGTGTACACCCATAATAGCGGATAATACCCATGATGGCAACTGCGGCGGAAGGCAGCCCAGGAAGAGATAACGAGAAGGGCCATTAGGAGCCATTTTATGGGGTGATCTCAGCGCTCTTGTTGAGAATGGGATGTGGAAGATCGTCTGTCTTTGGTCACTAGCATACCCTGCTATACCCTGCTATACAGACAGGATGAACAGTCCAAAGGTTACATTCTTTGTTATTTAGGATGAACATGTGCACATTCGGATGCCACCGGTGGAGGAAGTAGCAGACAGATGTTACATTCTGTCTGCTTTAACCACTGTACCTCTGGGGGGACATTGATCCGATGGTTAAAGAACTGGTACATGCAAGGATGAAACTAATCACTAGGGTTCGGTTAGCAATTTAGAGCGACCTCCTCCCGCATGTAACTGGTTTGTTGTCTGAGTGATTGCGCCCTCAGGGTTTGTGTTCGCCTGCGATCTGATAAGACAGAGGAGTGTATGAGCATTGGGCGCATGATCCTCCCTGAGTGCTCGTGGCGGAGCTAGTCGACAGAATACAAACAAGTATGATCACAATATTGCATGACTGATATGTTTGGTTCAGGCGGTGTGGATCAAATGAGCAGCAAATACAGGGGTGTTCCAGATTAGATGATTTGCGGAAAATAAATGGTTTCCAGTAGTGCCAAAAACCTGGCAAGGGAGGACAGCTAAGGGGTTAAAACCACTAGCCGTTGGATCTGAAACAGATCCATCAGTGGCCAACATTGCTAAACCAGATACGTTAGTTTGGCTCGGTGGCTGTAAGGACGCTCCCATTAGTAAATGAGGTATCCACAATGACAAGGATATGACCTGAACCTTCAAAGAAGTTGCCGATGGCAATCTTGTAAAGTTCTGATTGAAGCAATATCATTTTCAATTCTTTAACCTCTAGAAAGTGAATTTCTGTTATAATCTTTGAAGTAGTGACATATCATGATAGCCATGTTTCTCGAAAACGGGTGATAACCAGAATATGCCAATCTCTGAGCTTATAAGTGCAAAACTCTCACTTTGATGTTTTATATTTGAAAACGATTAGGGTTGCAGGCATTTTAGGATATTTGCATCATCTAAACATCTTAACTCTGAATCAATTCCCACTTCAAACTTGTTTTTGTTCCAATATAAAAACCTTTCTACCAGACTTATGCAGACGGAAAGTATGGAAATAACATTTGGTATTCTCCATGGTTTTGTGTCACATTTAGACAGAAGAGCAGTGATTTATCCAACAGGTATAAAAAAAGACAAGATATTCTTGCAGAAAAAACACTCACTTTGTTGTGACAGCGGCAGAATGAAGACCCAAACACTGGCTCTGTTATGAGACCAGGCCATTAACCAAGCATCCATCTTCATCTAGCCGACATCATATACAATAGTACCTTTATTACAGCAGTAATAATCTCCCATCTTGGACACGAGGTACAAAGACATCCCGATCGAAGAAGTGTGAGGACATTAGGCATCCATTTTGGCTCCGTCAGAGATTACCATGAATTATTGATATCGGGATGAAGGTTGGTGATAAACATGAAATATGGATGCTCCAGAGACTCAGCTGCAATCTCAGATATGGACCGCATATTATGTGGAATGGTTTCACCACCTTTAGCATAATGGAGAGAATAATCAGATGTGGGATAAAGCCCGCATGGTATAACCACCGAGGAAGAAGCACATGTAGGAAATCATGATGTTAGGGGTGCAGTATGTGAACAGCTAAACCCATGACATGACCAAACATCAAACAATTTCCTTTTGTTTACTGATGATTGGGAATTTCAAACTCCCGAACGTGACTTTTTCAACCACCAAAGGAAGTAATTGGGCAAATAAAGAAAGCTTTCCCTTTATTGTCTGCCAAACATGACTCTCTCAGGAGTTAGAGGGTCATCTTCCACTTTTGGATTAGCCTTCCTGACTGCTGGTGAATCGAACAGAGGGAACACCCTAGAAATGGTGAAGAAAGCAAATGTTATCAGTTGGAAACTGGACCCTGATAGAATGATAAATTGGTAGTCAAGCGACATGGCTGTAAAGGGTTTGCCATAAACCGATTGTTCTATCCTGTTCCGATGCCATTGGGCTTTAGTACGGACTGTGCCTTTCGTGGTGCGAATTCTAAATGATCCAAAGGGTCATTTAGGGATAGCAGGCAGACCATAACCTGACCACCCGTCAGAAAGAATGGCCGGTAGTGTGACTATGGCTACTTCTGATATCTGCCAATCGGTTTATTGCATTTTTGTGCAGGACCTCAAAAACTGCCGATTCGGGCTTACGGTACAGTATATTGCTTTTGATATTTGCCAAGTCACCTCACTTCAATTTCACAAGCTTCAGAAGAGAAGCAAAAGCTAAGATTCCTTGTAGCTGGTGTTGATGATGCAAACAGAGACCCCATCCTCGTGAAAACATGAATAGCTTGTGATGGACTTATCCCCTTGGCTGAAAACAGCATCTCTGGCCAATTACCCCAACTTGCTCCAAACTTCGGTAGCACACAACACTGAATGCTTTCCAGAGCACTTAGGAAGGAGCTCTATTATCTTTACCAGTTCATGTCTTGAGGCTAGACGTAGATAAACACCAGAAATATTGCTCTTCTCCTAACAGCATCACCTGTACTCCAAAAACTAAAACAGATAGACGAGATAAAAGTAGAAATCGCACCTGAAATGGTGAGAAACGAAATGTGATTTTTGGTCGATTTGTTAAAATTGAGACGTGATTGTCAAGGTTTATGGTGGAAAGAAGCCATATGAAGCAATTATGTGTGGGTATTTGAGGTGTTACTTGTTCAAGTTTATGCCTATTCTCAGATGTCCTAAACTGAAACCTGTTTTGGAGTAAAATTTTGGAAAAGAATACTTTGCCATTGTGGACAGGGATCTGGCAGTGAAAGAGTTAAGCCAGCCCAAAGCGGCAAATTCGATATCAACAACGTAGCCTATTAATCAATCTAAGTATCACTCGCACCATGGAAAAAATGGTTACGAAATTTGTCCCAAAAACGACACATTTGACACTAAGTGAGCATCTTATCGGCAAATTATTGTCACCTGGACATTCACACGATGAGGCTGCAACGTTTTTACATGGGAGATCCATTAACTCTGCTGATGGGTGAACGTTTATCTACTTTTATACCTAACAAGAAAACTCAATCAGTTGGAAGTGTACCAAGTGGAAGTCTGTTGCAAGATTTCATACTCTCAGGACTATCTTGCAAGTTTTTCAAATAAGATGTCGCTGACAGTCGTCTCTATCTCACAGTACATACTAGGCACTTCACACTTTAATCAAGAATGTGACTCTGGCTGAATCCAAAATAACTGAGGGCGCTAACTGTGCAAACTGGTCACTCCAAGACTATACATTTGACCTTCCAGTTCTTGCCTATAGTCCCAAAGTGACATGAAAAAAGTTTTTTTTATGAAGTCATCCTAACTGGTCAACTTTCATTCAATTTCAGTAGAGAGCTTGACATTTTGAAGCTGTTTTGATGACTATTTTCTCACTTTTCTTTTCTTTGAAAAGTACATCTGACCTTTCTGAAACTGTGTGAAATTGCTCAGATAGTATCCTACTTTGAAATGGGCGTGGGAGGAGGAGGTGTACTGGAATTATAACAAGAGAAGTACTTTTGTATAATTAACATCAAGATCTCATATGCCACGTACTGTTTAAAAACATCTAGTACAGAGCATCTCAGAAGTACTCTTTGGCGAGGGGTTTCATGAGGGACACCGAAGCAGTTTGAATATGCTAATGATTTGATGGGTCTAGTTCGGCACATACAGAGAATTGACGTAGTGAGTCCTTCGAAATCTAATCGGAGGAATATCTCCGCAAAAACAATTGAGCAAACTGTGACCCTATAAATTCAGACAAAATTCATCAAATTCATCACAATTTTGCAATATTTTTGACGAAACTGCAGAAGTGATGTTTTGAATTGCTCCTTGAATTAAACCATCCTTCACCAATCAAGCGTGGCATATGCAGTGTAGCAAAGTTGCTCGATATTTTTGATCGAATTGCGGCAGATTCATTGAATTGTTTATTGGGATTCTCCATCCATCGCCATGACGATATGATCGAAAATGTAGAATTATCTGACGATTTCCTTCCGCCACATTTCAAGGTAATGTAAGGCTTCTCTTTTCTATTCCACCAATGCTGACCACGTTTCTCTGTACATTCGTGTGTACACTTTCACAAAATCTACTGGCGATTCAGTTGAGATTTGAACTGGAATTGATTTAACGTTTTCTCTTGGTTTCCAATACGGTCTCCAATATGGTCAGCCATGGATGACCAATAGTTGGCAAGACAGATGACGGAGATATTCCATTAAGTTCTATTAATGCGCTTGCGATCTTAACATGTGGTGTGGTGTCCAAATACGAAGGCTCCAATACCGGTAATTTGAAATCTGCTCTGCCTTGAGGTGGTTAAGTGGTTAAGTAACGTGCTGATCAGGAGGTTGTGGGTTCGAGGCTCAGACACACCATGGCTTCCTTGAGCAAAACACTCAACGTTACTTTGCTGATATCGATCAGTACCAGCCTTAAAGAGAGATTCATTGCAAAAGATCTGAAATCAAACCTGAAATGTCAGCGGCGTCTACATCTGATAAATATTGTCATGTGCTACCTGATTTCCTCAGGGAGGGACGTGCAATCTGCTGTTCCTCATAAAGTAAAACCAGAATTGGAATTTTATCTCCAAGTTTGATTTATGCGTGTGGCTTCTGGCTGCAGGGAGAGTAATGAGAAAGTTACAATCTTGGATGAAGGCGTCGCATGCTTTATGACGTCCGATAACAAGTTGTTGGAATTGCGTTTCTTGCAGGCAAGATGTAATCAAGCTGATTATGCCACACAGACTGTTCTGCCATGCCTTCAGATCTGAAGAAGCTACTAAATGATCAGTAAGAATATGTTAGTTGGACCCCTTACGTGCTGTTTCGGTCAGGCAGATTGTCTTCTAGGATTCCACGCCCTCCTAACTGTGGCCCTAGTGTGGAGTCTCGCAAAGGTTCCTTGCTTGACCAGATCGTTTCTGGTGGTCATTGAGATAGGATGAAGCTATCGGTAAAGCTAGTCTTAAGCGCTCTGTGATGTCTTCAAATTCACAAGCAAAAAAGTGCCACCGTTCATTCTGTCTGTCCCCGCAGATCAACCTCAACGCACCGCCCTGTCATGATCTTTACCACCGGTGCTAATTAGACGATCTGAAGCTAAATCACAATGACACGCCTGCAAAATTGATTCTCCAAGCGACTGAAATAAATTTAATTAGATATGAATTTACAGCTGCATCTCATCGCCAGGGGACGAATGCTGGTTGCCGCTCCTATCAGAATATTCCAGATAATGGGTATAACTGTTGGCAGAGTCTACACGGATGTGATATTTCATCTCGCATGTAACTGACTTTGCCACTGGGATTTTTAACCCTTTTATATTTCATTTATTTCAAAATGATAACGAAGACGGTGCGTGTCACCAGTTTCAGGAGCCCCAGGATGTAATACAGTAAAGAGGCGTGTTTGAATGTCAACGTTTCCTATTATATCATTGCTCCTGGATTTCTGTTGAAGATCGATGTTTCTTCTAGCTTTGTGATGTGAAAATCCACTCATGCCCCAGAATTCCCCTCCCTTGGGTCCTTTTCTAATCGTCCCCTCCCCACTCACCCAACAGTGAAAATCTGCTCTAACCATGCTCAGAGTGAAATGCCTTCATGAAAATGTCCTACTTTAAAGTGTGCTTTGTGGAGTTCTGGTGAAACGGTGCATCTTTCTTCGAAAATTTCCCCATTTCATCATCATTGAAAAAGGTTAAATTGATCCCAATAATGGCAAAATCGACTTGCCCGCGAGTGCCCCTTGGGTCTTCTTCTCACCATACTGCACATTGAACATCCAGCCAACCTTTTCTCATTTGTGTCTTTCAGAAACTCAGCACCGGGTCCCCACGGGGTAAGTAGAAGCTTAGATAGTGATTTAAGTGTATTTGTCTAATGGTTTACAGCCATTGAACTGGCGATTCAGTCACTTAACCGACAAACCACCGAGATTCTAGACTCGGGCGATAGGATGTATCACATGATACAAGTTCATGATGGCTTCTTGAATGGAGCTGGGCCAATTCGCCTTTTGAAAGCAATAGATCTTCTCTCTCCTGATCTGTATTTTCCATTTGTTTTCGATGTCTTCCAGACAACTGTAACCTGTTGCTGAAATGTGATACAAAATGTTTCTATCCTCAACACCTCTTCAGGCAGCATTAACAAACACTTCAAGATATCACATTTCCGGGGCAGCGGGTGTGAGCCAGTCAATAGAATGGCCAATCACATTGATCTGTATGCACTGTGCATTAGTCCCAAACGGATTTAACGATTGATGGAATGGCTTTATCGATTTGGTATGGTTCGATGTTCAATTGGAAACCAGCGTATTGGAAATCGTTGTTCATTCGGAGAAATACTGGTTTGCGTTCAAGAGTTACGACCAGGTGATGTCTGGTCTGACATTTGATCCAGATTCAGTCTGATCAGAAAAAACATCATCTTTCATTCCCTGGTGTCGAAACTCTTGTCAAGCATCTGACAGGCCAAAAAATTGCAATTAGTACCTCCTGATCTTTTGATCCCAAGTCCGGGTTGAAAGCATTGACTGCCATCTCTTCTCAAAAATCAGGTGCGACAGGCGGCCATTTTATCTGAAGTAACCTGCTTAGGGCGACCATTTTGTCCCAAGGTAATCTGCTCTGGGAGTGGATCACTTGAGCCAAGCACCAGTTGTGCCGTTACTGGGCTAAACGATTGTTGTGGCGCCAGCCAACAGTTGCGGGCATTGTGCAAGTAGTTAACACAGGAATGTTATGATTTCTTTTACAAGAGGTCTCATTTCCTCTAGAAACCTGTATTTCTTCTTATTATTCTGCTGCTATAGCGGATGTAACTGAGTTCATGGCAGGCAAATGAAGATGAAATTAAAAATGAACCATGTTGTAGACCTGTCTGCTGTTTGGCAGCCAGCATTGTCCAGATAAACTGGTGTGTGGTCCAGTCTACCTCAGCCACAAGATTCATGCTACAACCATATCATCTTCTATTCAGACACGTCGAAAGGAATGAAATTATGGGATACAGTTGCATCAATTCTTGCGATCGCTTCTGCTGATTAGTGAGTTATGGATGCATTGTGTACGGAGCTTGTACAGTCTATCTGTAAGCGTGATTCCAGACATTTACATTTCCTTCAGCACTATTGGAAAAACTGAAAGTTTTCTCCAGCACAGTGAGAAGGTGGTCATAGAATCAGACTGCTTCTTGAAGCTGGTTAGCTAGAAAACTTGCCTCAACACAAAAAGGTTGTGCCTGCCGATCTTTAAATATCGGAAATTAGCAAACACACAAGGGCCTCGAGATCAAACAGAGTGAGTCAGGATGTTGGAGGCTTATTCATGGCTTTGATTGGTGGATCAAAGCGAGGGTTTATCTGGAAACGAGCAGAACTGGAACGTTGCCTCCAGCAAAATGTTTAGTATTTAGATTTCTAAGCCCAGAGGGGAAGGAATTTGCATGATACAAATAACTGTATCGTTTCTGTGTGATTTGTTTAGCTTTTGTCACCAAAGCTGTTGCAAGCTCACAGCATCATGACAGGAGAACAACTTTCAGTGAAAGCCGTACATTCTCACTTCCATGACAAGTCTGCCTCCAGATTAGACCTCTCGTGGGAAGATCTACTATGACAAATTGAGTTAGCTGAGATAGCGCTATCAATTGCTGAAATTGCCAGCAGGTGGCTGCGACAAAATCTTCATCTTTTGAATGTTAAAATGGGTTTTCTTGCTAAGAGCGTACGTCTATTAAAGTACAATCTATTAAAGTACAATCAAGGATGGATTTGTGCTGCTTTGATTTTGATTATGAAGTTTGGACCTTCAAGGCCTGATTCCTCGTGGTCATTTTCAATTCGAAAAATCATGCTCGGCCCCAGCTGGTATTTGTTATTTCATCTTACTTTTCATCTTAACAGGAAAATGGAGGTATCATCAAAAACCTCTGATTCAAAGGGAAAACTTAGCTGCTGTGTGCTGTGTGGGTGGATTTCTAACAGATTTTTACTCGAGTTGCCATCTCACGAAATGTGACCAGGAAATAAATCAGTACTCTGGTACGCATCAATGTTAATGAACCCGTGGGAGCGATAAGGACATGGGCCAGGTGACAACCCGTTTACAATAAGTGCCCTCCGATAACTCTCGCATTCAATGAGACACCAGAGAGGGTGTGGAATCTTGACGAAGTCATGATTTAGTTATGAGGAGAAACTTTGCCCTTCTGAGACTGATAAAAGCAAGATATTTCAGTGGTTGTAAGCTAAAGCGCTTTATATTCCAATAAAAACCCAATGTTTATTTATCAATTGTCTTACCATAGATGATCTCTTCTCTTAGTACTATCAATCATATCTGGGAGAAGGATATTATGATGTAATAATCTTTGGTAGAACCCATTGGGGAACATGACACGTTTGTTAATCATGAGGCATTAACTCTCAAAGGAGTAGCAGTACATTGGAAATATTCCAGTCGATTAATCAGTGATTTTGGCAAATAACATTGTCTAGCAATTTCATTAGGCTTTCACCTCTTGGGATGTTTCTTTCAAGTAATCTCAATTTGACGTTTCTGGAAATCGTTGCCGGTCAAGATAGGTGATTCACAAGTCTTAAGGAGAAAATCTACATCCATGAATATTTTCGTTTCAAATCCTTGTCAGTATCCATTTGTGCCATGTTAAAAAACACATGAAAAACCACCCAAAACTCTGTCACATTCCCCAACCAGGTAACATTTTCTGTTGCCGTAATTCCTTGTAACTGCGTTTTTTGCCTTGTTTTGCTCAGTCACGCTACCCTCCGCCATGTTGCACTTTTCGCTCACACGCAACAAGATGACGAACAATATCCCGGAGTCTTCAGGTATAATTTTTAACCGCATCGCTTTATCTGCGTTCCCTCTAGGGGTTCGGAGATAATTAGACAATTTTCACCCACACATTGCAAAATATTGATATTACATGCCATGAGTTCTCATGCTGCAACCAAAAAACAATGCAGTGATATTGAAAATCGAACTTCACAACTTGTTCATCAGATAGGAGTTTGTCTTTTATAGGTTAAAGGTTTTCCATGTAGCACCTCCATGTAGTTTCATAACCTTGGAAAAAGAAAGCAGATACATCTATCATCATCATCATCAGATTGGTTTAACCTAATTATCAAGGCTTTCTCTTTACATTCATTTGTCTTGGCAATGGGTCTCAGCCACTAACTATAGCCCTAGCACAGATCACCCTTAACCACCCTTCCCCAAAGAAAGCCAAGAGCTAAGCTGAAATAGACTATCAAAGCTTTCTGGCCACTGAAGAGCAAACAGATAATGCTGATTATGGCTTGATTGTCAAGCTGTTTGAAATGAGAGTTGGAACCATTTGGCGAGGTAACATATCAAAGTAGACATTGGCACTCCTTTATGCAAAGAGGTTGATCCTATCCAATAAGGGATAATGTGGAACAGGAGAGAACCATCAAGTCTTTTGGTCCTTTAGGTTGGTGGTCATTATGGCCTGAAGTCAAGTTTAGAAAGGCATGGAAACCCTAGCCTTATCATCATCATAGTCTACGTGGTCGAAGTATGCCTGCAAGCTTAGGAGCCGCTTGGTCTTTCTTCTGCTACTTGCGACGGAAGAAAGAAATGTCATATTGCTAAACTTGCAGGTTTCTTGAGCTCTTAAGCATAATGAGAAGTCCTGGGAGGGGTAGAAGCACTCACAGACACTAATACCTTGCATTATAGCAGTATTTGAGCTATCCGAGATGATTTTTCCGAAATGCGCTAAAGAGTGTCATACCACCATGTCATAAAAGAGATGTCATCTGAAACCAAAATGTTGAGACTGCTTGTAATCTCTGCCAGACCTCTGAAGTATGAGTCGACAAAGCCTTGTATCGATGGAGAAGGTATAGAGAGTGGTTTTGTTTGGGATAAGATCTGATTTCAGGAGCCGCTAGTGGACAGCTACCCAATACCCTATGGGAACTGAATATGTTTTGAAAGAACAGACTGGGCACTGAGTGTTGCATGATTTGGATGATTTTTTTGCTGATCATGACTTCGGCTGACGACTCTGTCCTAGGTATGTGTCTTGAGTCATATTTTACAAAGGGTTTCTATGCCCTCTAAACACTTTGGTGAGTCAGTGGCCAGTTGTCCACATGACTAAGGCCTGATTGTATAAGAGGATGGACATAAAGTGATGGACAAATGAAAGAGTTTTTCTGAGTTGTTTGTATAGATGTGAGAATTCCCTCAAACAATCGCAAACGTGCCGTATTTCTGTCAGAGACACTGTTACAAGAGGAGAACAATCTTTTTGGTGCCAGAAGATATTTTTATCCTTGTAATGGTGGGCAGAGGTGTTCATATTTTTCCTGCTGGTAGCAGGCGTTGGTGATATGCTTTTAAGCTATTGTTGGACAGGCAAGATCAGTTTTCCATGTGTCTTGAATTGAAAAATGGCCTTTTCTTTGTGATGGCAGCTGTGGATGATCTTTCACTCAACCTTGAATGTGAAATGGAGAATTGTGACACCAGTCTATGAATATCTCTAAGAAAGAGTCAACACTGCATCAGCTAAAACAGCCAAATATTGTGAACAATATCGAACTTAGATATCCTGATTCAGTTGCGCATAAATTCTCCCTCGCGAGAGTGTCGCTAATAAGTTTACACAAGCATGTCTCTTTCGAGGGACACGCCACATGTCACCTTTTATTCCATTCCCTTGATCTCTTTACATTCTCATATCGATTTATCAAAATGTCATTGTGTCAACACTGAATCTTTGCAGGTCCATACACCAGCATAGTTCAAAGCCCATCCGGAGACAAAAAATCCCTCCAAGATTCCTCTGTAGGTTATTTCTGTGAGATATAGACATTTATACTGTTGACAGTTTTCTCTTGATTGAATAGAATGCCAGTTATATCCTGGAGGAATGATGTGCAAGGTTCTTTGATCCTTGTACAGAGAGCAACACCAACATTGATTATCAATTGTGCAAAACATCACGGCCTTGCAAAAGTAATTGTGCGTTTTTCATCATGTATTTTAACAGAAATTAAACTCAGTGTCAGTATTCGTTATCTCTCCAAAGACCACTGGGGTGGAGCTCTCATTAAAATTGCACCCAAAACCTCAACTGCTACCTCGGTTTTGGCCTTTATTGTAGCCCCACCCTCCTGTGTTTGGTGAGATAAAGGAAGAAGGGAAATCGTGCTTCGTGAGGGTTGGCCTGGTGACCAGAAACAGATAATTTTTCTGCTCAGTCTGAACCGTAATGTCAGTAACATGAACTTACTCTCAAGTTCCCAACCATCATTTGGCGATTAGTATAATCACTGTAACTGCTGGTATCATCGAATTCCATAGCTCCTTCAAATTGTTATAGACCATTTACAACCTCCATCCCCTGAGACAGCTCCGCTGCCAGCATTGATGATTTGCTATCGGAAAATTATTGCAGCGTACTGCTGGTTCGGCGGTATTTGCCATTAGACAGGCAAACTTAATGGTTTAGTGTTTAGGTGTATTTTTCATTGGACATTTATCGGTAACGCACGGGAATCTCGTTGAGCAGAGATATCTGAGTTATTCTGTGTTTTGATACCAGTTACCACATGCATCGGAGGTAATAGATCACTGACGAAGGATACCTGCGTGTGCTCAAAGCCTGTGGGATGTATGGCTTTGTGGTTCTGGCTTTGAACTGTCAAAGGGGATACGCTTACTCGTGGTAAACTGATATTGGTAAGTTATAGTATCGGTTTTTGTTTTTACTCTTATCATTGATTTGATTTTGTTCTGACAGATGTTGATGTCGGTTTCTCGTCTTGAACTGTCATGCTTTGGTTTGGCACTACATATACAGTAATGGATACATGTTGTAGGCCCGAGGCTTGGATACTCGCCTCATTTGATAAATCTTCAAAATTCACCATAACTTTTAGTAAATTGGATTCAAAATCCATCACCTCTTTCTGCAATGACTATAGGTAGGAGTAAGGTGGGCCAGGTCATCTCACCGAGTCACACCAGGCCCAGTGCATGGAGACCAACTGGGACCCTAAAGCTCTTATCTACAGTCTGATAGGCTATAGTGGCAAAACAGCGATTTCAGTCATCAGTAACAAAACAGGTTTTGTTCAGTTTCCCTTCGTACATTATCCAGATCTTCTTCTTTATCACTGCCGGTCTTTGTTTATCAGTCGAGTTAACACTTTCCATGAATATTCCATCTTGCGGTAAGATATGATATTTCCTTGATATATACTTGGCAGGTGTAAGCACTGTTGTGATTAATTAACTCTAACATCACTTAGCTTGTGACCGGTAATTTGCGCTAAACCTACATAGCATGTTAACACTATGCTACGCTTGGTTATTAGCCATATTGTATATAATGGCCTGTCAGTGGAATTAGGTTTTAATTCAATCAAAATGTATGAGCTATTATTTATATGATACGCAAATACTAATGCATTTTCTGAATGAAATTCAAAATCTAAGTGCAATTTGTTGGGGAAAATGGACTATAAATGATTCTGTTACTGTGTCCTGTCAGCAAAAACCTGCGTTCAGCGTGCAGGGAATTACATTGTATGTCTCAAATGCTATAAAAATGAATGAAGTAGCAGTTGAACCAAGTTGACATTAGCCTTGTTAGTCTTTGACGGATGATGCCATTAGATTTTAATACAATGAGCTTTAAACTACACCCACAATATGATCAATACATTTTTTCATTCCCGGCATTGAAAGCATGCCAGCAGCTTGGTGATGTGGCTTGGGACTCATCAAATTAATCAACCTCCGTGAATGAAAATGTCACAATGAAGGCAATAGCTACTACATCAAGTGATGCTCACCGAGTCTCATGCTGGCCACAGAGTTAACCCAACCTGCATGGTTATCCCAGGTCCCTGCATGCTACGAGAATCAGTCATCTACGACCTGATTCATGTCATCAGCAAAATCTTTGAATGATGATGTATCTTGAAAAGCCTCTAGGTATAGGCACCATGTGGGCCTATGTGTACTTGCCAACCCAAACAATTTGCTATTTCATGGCATGACTTATATCAAAAGATGTTCTTTTTATGTCGGCCTAACTTGAACTTGCATTGTAATTTTGCATTGGTACAATAATAAACCATTCTGGTCTCTCATGACCTGCTGTGGAGTTGAAAAAAAAGTAGCTGAGTTTCATTTTAAGTAGGCCAAAATATGTTATAAATACATGGACATAGGTTCTTCTCTCTTATTCTCTATACCTAGTATGTTCTGTTCTATTTATACAGGCACAGGCCTATGTCTTCTTGATTCTTTGTTGGTTGTGTTGCTGTTTTTTGCTGCAGGCCAGAGATTCTCGAAGGATTACTTGACGCCATACTGTCCTCATCATTCGGTTTCAGAAGCTTCTTTTGATTACAAACTCCCTTCAAGCTCATAAGGTAATGCTTTTCAATTGTCACTTTCATGCTGTGTGTGAAACGGATCCCTCAATGTAGGCCTTGCACCAAATGTCTTCTGCCAAACTTAAAACATCTTTTTTGTCTGTGCCAGATCACCTCTTTTCAGTATAGAGAGACACTGGAGAAAATATCAGAAAATAATTTTATGCCAATTATATCCCCTGATCTCTAAGATATCCCAGCTGGTTCTGCTGTCACCAAGATTGCCAAAAGTGGCTATACCAATTATCATGGTTTACTAGACATTGGCCATCCAATTTATACTTAGGAGCCGATAAAGGGTAAAGATTAATGCTCAGCCGATAAGATAAATGTGTATGTAAAGTGTTGGAGCTGTCTCTCTCGTTTGTCTTGGGAGGATGTTGTGACTCTGTGATGGGGGAGGATTGGAGAGCTACTAATTGATTGGATGAGAAGTTTTGAAGCAAGACAAGTTGGACAGCAAGATTGCAGAAGGAAATTCAACGTTTTCTGCAGGGGTGGGTGCCATCTTGATCCACCTTCCGCTCTTGACAAGTCTTGCTTTCCCTTAGAATAGTACGAGGGTACATTTGGGTAATGGCCAAATCTGATTAGGGTAATGGTAATGAACTTTGACGGTAGAAAGATGATGAAATCTCGTGAAAAGAATCCATCAGGATCTAACGAGAGCAACACCTGGCCAATCTGGCTTAGCATTTGCTCGAATTAGGAACTTGTTACTTCCAGATTATCGAAGATTGCACCATTGATTCCTGTCTAATATGACACATGTTGCTTGGACTAAAAATACAATTCGAATGTGATGGTACTGTTAATATACAGTAACCCGATTTATTTTTGTGGCACGGCAGTACTGAAGGTACTAGACATGCAAAAGCAACAAGACTTGCCATGTTCAATATTTACATATCAGTCTGCAGCATTGCTTACTTTTAAGAGAAGAGTCTTTCAAGGGTTGGTGTTGCTGATCTTGGTGTTCAATGACCCTATTCCAGGTGTGAAAACACTTGCCACTTGTTTTTTCGATTTCCGCAACTTGCAACGTCTTCTCATCAGCGGGATCAATAATGGCAAGATATAATCTCGGCTAAATAATTAACGACGAAAACATCTGTCATTTCTGTATCGCTTTTTGTCTCGCTTGATCGACAGCTTTCGTTTATTCTAAGAAGATCTTTCAGCAAGGGTAAGAGGGTAAAACATCCACAAACTACCGATTTTGTTATTGTGATGAGCAATGATGGGATATCTGCGATGACAGGTATCGCAGGTCGCAGTGCTGAATAATTCCAGACAAGATATTTTTGTCTCATAAACACTTCAATATTTGCAGAGCGCTTATACGTAGAATGTCGACAGAGCCCAAGCCGTGAACTTTAGAAGTAGGCTGTGTAATTTAAAGAGAAAAAAGACAAGTCAAATATCAGGAAAAGGTCATGTCTTGTCTCTAGTTGGGCTGCAACTCGATAATCCAACAGGATTTTTAACTTGGCATTCAGTTTGGAAGACAAATTTTGTAAGAACTTGAGAAATTTTTCATGATAGTCATCTCAAAGTTAACCTATATCACACCCCTACGGTCTTTTCATATCTTTTAGTCAATTTCCAATTTCCTATCCAAAAACTCAGGAAATATCAAATGATGTCTTGTTCAGAAAGGCAAGGCTTCCGCTGTGAAAAGCCTTACCCCTTGACAACGCTGGTATTTGATCCTATTTCCATGCCCTTGGGACACCACATTCTACATAAGGTCTCATGTTCAGCTGTTAGTTCTAGAATGTCAGGATGCCTCACCTTATATCTTTTGCGGATTTCAGAAGTACACGAGCAACTTCAACAATGGTTTGGTCTTTTAACAAAATCTTGAAGGAAAGATACTGTATGACTGACGTCAGTTTTTATTTAGCGCTTTTCTCTGAGCAGGGTCTGTACTATAAAGAACGTCAGAACACCTACCATTATGTTAGATCTCCATGGACTGACTGAGGCACTCTGAACCAGAATATGGTTATCCTTTATCTTCACAGCCCTATATAGGCGTGTACACACCTAAAGCATTTTTGGATGGTTTTCTGCAACTGTGAATCGTTCCCAGTAAATCGCCCCCCCTCCCTGCGGTAAAAATGCACCTATTCACACTGCCCTGTATGGCTTAACACAAACGATATATTAACCATCCTTGTTTTCGTCGTTGGGCTGATGATGTTTCTTAATTTTGAGCAGAAAAAAAACAAGTGAAGCAATATTTGGACTTAGAAATTTTTTCATCTGTCGTCGTCGGATGGGAATCGATGAAATTGTAACAAAGTTGATTAACCAACTTTTGTAAAAATAGATGGGGACTGAGAAATTAAGTTTGCTTCAACTTTATGTACGAAATTTGATCAAAGAATTAAGATTACCAGTTAACTATGGGGCTAAAATAGGTTTGCGCTGTACTGCAAGAGGACTTTGAGCACAGACCAATTAAACAGTGTCAGTTTTTCATTAGATGTGGTAGATGCAGCAAATTAAATCTGTCTGTCCTGTGCAATCTGGTTCAATAGTTTGCCACCAAGTTAAGTACCAAAATTGATCAAACTGCAAGATGGAGTAGAATGTGTTTACACTGCTGAGGGACGTTTATAACCTCATTTCAATTTCTTTTGGTTTAATTAATGATATTGCCCGCGGCAATCATGATGAAATTTCCTGATTGATTTACGATTTTCCAACGAGATATTTCTTCGTGAATAAATCTTCATTAGTGCTGCAAGATGAAGTATGTTGGCATCATTATTAGGCAGTTGCATGGAGCGTGATTGGGCAGATTTTGGAGGGGGGAAACTTGCAGAGAATTTGTTCGTTTCAGTGTTATTGGCACTTAAAATGAGAATGGGCATAAATATTCATATTATTCCTTCAGTGCTAGTGCCCTTTGCATGGAGCATAATTGGGCAGATTTTGGAGTGAAAGTACTCCCATGCCTGGTCACATATAACAGTAGTGTCCCTCAACTGGCTTAAACAGTCAACGAAGCATTCATGACATACTGCCAGTCAGCATAGATCACCAAGGCTACACAATACAGACTAATGACTAGTTGCAATCATTACAATAGCACATCAAACAAGCCATTTTTCAACTCATCAAAATAACGATCAATTCAATGCCATATAAAAGCAATTTACAACCATCATCATATAAATGTATCATTAACAGAACCAAACTATCAACTTAGAAGTCATAACATTTAGGTCCCATGTCGCTGTGTTTATTGACCAATTTCAAAGGCTAAAGTATCAAAGAGCATGGATACTATACGAATGGATCTGAGAACTGTAGACTAGAAGAAAACTTGATGATTCAATCAAGAATTTGAAATAAACCATACTGTACTCATAAAAAAGTTGGCAGGGAAAATATTTCTCGTTTAAACCCCAATGTACCTTTTTGTGGAGAACATTGTTCACAGTCATGGGCAAAAAGCTTTGAAAAACTTTATTGTTTTTGAAGAAGATTTTAAATCAGACGTTCTTTTTGTGACACCCTGTGAGTTAGCAATTTGAGAAAATAAGTGTAAAATTGCACTTTTTGGATGATTTTCAGCTGATTATTCCTATTCCTTTGGCAACTGTGTGAGTAAACCTAAACCAGCATCGTTTACAGCGATCGCGACCAAATTGGCAAAATGTGGTAGTTAGTATGGGGAACAGCAATGGGCTGTGGAGGCTGAATCCCTCATTAGGGGATGCAAGTAGCTCGGTGGTAGAACTCCAGGATAAGCACATCATTAACGATGGATACATCGACCCTGAAGTATATGTCTGTGTCTATTCGATTTAACGCTTTCCGTTTTGGTGGTTGACGGTTTTGCTTCAAGGATTGAGCCTGTGGAAATCCCAACATAATCTGGTGCAATTGCAAATGCAGGACACGGAAACTGACTAGTGACTATTGTCTATACTTTGAAAGTATTTGACTTACCGCTGACCTGAAATCAACTTACTGTGATACAGTCAAATTGATCTTCAGTAAACATACTTGATGTCGAATCTACTGAAAACACATGACTTTAAGGCTTGTGCCTATACTTCTTAGAGGATTTTAGTCAACACGACATTTGGACAAGTTCAAACACAATTTCCTGATTTTGCCTCCGGTTACACCTGCACATTGATGAGCAACCAAGGTGTACTTATTCATGCCTATGCACAACCGGACGCCAAATCAGAACTTTTTGTTCGAACTCCTGCAAAGCCTGGTGTTCCTCTAAGCAGCATTCAAAGACTAGAATCTTCTAGACTTTCACCTCATGCCAGACACTTTTTCACTTTCCCGATAACATTGAAAGTAAACATATTTATCCCCGAGGTATTCTCCAATAGCGAGTTGGTCATTCTTTCTATATTACAGTAATAATAGCTCATCCTATTGACATTGTTACGTCTTAATGGTATCCTCCTAACATCAAAAATCTGTTTGCTTTCATCGACCAAAATCAGTCACATGTTTTAGAAAAGCAAATTTCTACACTCTAAATGACTCCAACTGGCAAACGCGACAACTACCTTAAACATTATGACAAATCGTACATGAAAAATAATCATTTGGGGGAATATTTTATGGTGCAATATCATAAAAAGAGACTGCACAGATTTTATCCGATTAATATTTGCGTCTATCTGGTTACCGTGGCAAATACCTCCATGGGGACAAATGCTGGGATAGATTATATGAGCGATGTTGATGCACAAAATACAACTCGTAATTTGTCTATTGGGAAATTCTCTGCCAGATTGGTGTCATTTACTTGGTAAATGATCATATTCTCGCCAATTCTGAAGGCAAATATTTCAAGAATAAATACTGTTTGTCATCAACTCCTACTTTCAAAAACTTTGAATTCCCTGGGGGCAAAATCAATAAATATTCATAAACATATTTTTTCCCATTTGATATTTCCAAATACACATAGCAATACAAATACAATAGAATTTGTCTAAAATACTATAATCGATATGATATAAATGATATATAGTGTACAGTCATGAAAATTTATTCTAGATTAGAATGGTTGTTGATGCAATGATTACTATTTTGTACATGTGTATTTGATTTATTGACAAGGTAAAATACAGTGATGATCATTGCGTGATCTCAGTGGCCATGCGTGGTTACCAACTCCAGCTCAGCAACGCCAGTTCTGAGCAGTAAATGGAGAATTTCATGCTTGAGTGATTGCTTTTTTTGCAGCAAAGTGGGGTTGGGTGGGTTAAGTGCTTCACAAACAAGTAGAGATGCTAAGGCTTGTTCTGATTTTACTTTCCAGACATCTATAGAAAGCCATAATGATGGAGGCCCGTGTCTGACAATGGATTATGTTGTGCATGTAGATTATGCTTGCCTAGAACAACCCATGATGATGCACGAGACTTGGGGAACTCTTTAAGGTAAGATGATCCCTTATGTACCAATTCAACTGATTGCTGTTTTCATGAAGAGGACAGATTCTCAAGTTAAAGGTCATACTATAGAATCGATGTCAAAGTTTATATCGGGCGTGGTGAGTGCCTATCTTTGATTTCTAGTATATCATTATTGTAAATATTGACAAGAAAGTGCTGTTTTGCAAGTGATTTAAAAGAGGAAGAGTCAATCATACAAACGTATGGAGTAACGTGCCTTTAAACAAATGGCCAGCCTTGTTACTTATGGCCAGTAGGCCTACTTTAACTGGAGGGTGTGGTGACAGCTATACCAGATTCCGTCTGATGAACAGTACATGGCTGTATATCAGAAGCCCACCAATTGAAGAAGTGTTGTATACGAATGTAGCGGAGAGTAATTCATGTTACTCGTGACAAGAGCTGTAGGGTGTGGTGACAGCACTATGATAGCCTCTACTAAACAAACAATACATGAACAGCTATCAGAAACCTATTAATTCAGTTAACAGAGAAGTGTTGACAGACCCGGTAGCCAATAATGGCAGCAACTTTTTCCATTCACGAATTGTTTGCCGATTCAGATCGGGTAGAAATGGGCTAATGTAAAAAGCTGCCGTGATCCTTCGCATTTGGCTAGGAAGCTATCATCATACTGTTGACCATTATTGCTGGATATGAAAAAAAGCATTTAAAAAAGTGCACAAGTCAATATGGAATAATGATATCTTTATTGTGACATTTCATTAGGAAACTATGATGTACCATCAGCTATCAATATTTGTTGGCTAAAAACCTTAGAACTGTTTGTGCTGAAAACAACAGTCCAATTCCACAGCCAGACTTTATTTCCTTTAATGTCAGAACATCTATGAGCAAACCAATTCATTGCGTTATTGCTGAGTGTTGGCAGCACCTCTCTAGAATAATAGAAAAGCAAAAAACTATTACCTAAAGTACACAAGGCAGATCCACAGGCAATCTCCAGAAAATATCATATTTTGTGGCAAATCTTGTATCCACTCCAATGGCCAACTCAGATAAAACGAAATTGGTATTTTTCTCATGAATGGACAATATTTGATATGCGTTTGCTAAAGAAAGAGAATCGAAGCCGAGACAACTGTTTTTATCATAGAAAAGTGCAAAGAGATGGTGGTTCTCGGTTTATTTTCTTTGGAATTTCTGCAATAAACATGAATCATTGATGGTTGGTAAAAAGAACAGAGGAATGTGCAGTGGTTATGGCTTGTTTTAGAGTTTCAACTTTCCACAAATGTGCAACAGCGGTATGGATCAACTTATCAGATATTCAAGTTCAAATTAGCAATCAAGAAGAGAAGAATCAAGCTTAACCCGGCGCTGTGGACGCGACAACTGAGATTAACCGCACTTACCAAACCAGCAAAAGACAATATAGAGCTAGCACAAGTGTGCGACAATGGCGGTTCGGCTCGACCGGGAGAAATCCTATCATCCATCAATTATGCAACGTTATATTCAGATTGTATTTGAGTGACTCGGGTGTAATCTTACTCCCAAACAGGGACACCGACTGTTCTTAGATGTCAAGGCGGATGTGTTGTCGATAAGACGGGATGTCAATCTGGTTGGGTTTAACCCGTGAGGGTTTTGGAGATGAGCGGTTTGGGAAATCACGTTCATCAGCTTTAGGGATACATTGGTTGGATGCGAAGATGACTTAACTTTCCAAGTGATGGATTGATGGGTTTCATCGATGGAGCTGTCCTGGGCATGATTACGGTGGTGACGGACTTCTGTAATATTGTTTTCCAACATTATTAATCAGAATGTCCCTAAACCAACCAAACTATTAGGTTTCTTTTGTGATCGCGTTTGTGAATAGGTCTTGTACCAGATATTGATATTCTCTTTAAACCATCACTCGGAAGCCGGAAACATGTATTCAGACCTCCCTGATCAAAAGTACACATTCTACCGAAGCCATAGGTAATCAAACTGCATTCAGTCATGTTGAATTCCATTTATAACACCTTGCCTCCATTAATGCGATGTAGCCTCATCCATCAGTTGGCTTCCTTGAAATGTCACTTTCCTTCACACAACTTCTACGAACACCATGTTTGACCAACCTATGTTCAGTCATGTTGTATAATACATTTACATATGCATTTATTGATAATAATCATGCGACTTAGAGAGCACTAAATCCAACTTGTTTCAGTTGCTTAAAGTGCATCATGAGTATTAGCCCTGTGGAGCCGGTCACCAGAAACAGAGGGATACATGGGAGATCCACCTCGTGCAGTGTGTTTAAACTTTTTCTGAATGTATTGCTTTCAAAATCATCTTCCTCCCATACCAACTCCTGATAACCTTGTCAGTTTTGGTATCTCTGTCACGCAATATCAATAAAACTTTAAATCTGCAATCAAGCTGGCATCCAATCTTGTCTATATCCTCCCTTCCATGCGAACGCTTCGACACAATCAGCCATCACTAAACCAGTCGACTTCAAAGTTTGCATCGCTTTGAAAAGAAATTGTCAAAGTTGTCGCATTTCATCAGATCAGCCGTACTCCCCCAGTGTGTGACTCGAATATATTTCATCAAAGTTGAGTTTTTTACCCACGTTTGCTTATTTTGGGAGAATGTTGGGGTTGATTCTGTTTGTCTTTGAAGATTATAGTGTGGAAATGTAAAGAGATAATCATATTTGGAAAAAATGGTCCACGTCTGAGTCATGGTTTAGCTTTCAGACCCGTTTCACACTTCTGTCAGTGACTTTTATGTGTCTGAATTGAAAGTTACTATTAGGTGACACAAAAATATGACCTACTTTGATTTTGAATACCTTACAGAACGTATGCTGTAGTTATTCAAAATCAAAAGTAGGTGATGGTTTTTGTGTTGCCTAGTAGTACCAGGTAGTAGTGATACATGAGGTATATACAAGCACACATAAATGACACATCTACCTCATGAACCTAGTCTCTGCGCAACGACTTGATCATAATGTACAAGATCCAACCAATCATAGCTCCCCTAATTAATCTCCTCGTGTAACGAACCGGGTAATTAACACACCGTGGGCATAAACATAGCGAGAAAGTTCACACCTTCGGTAATGATGGCGTAGGTTTTCAATTCATCACGCTGTGAAATGGATGCGGGGCTGCATCAATATTTTCCGATAATCCAATATTTCTAATTTACGCTGCACCATATTGTTTCTAATTGTGTGATATCGGTTTAACCTTTTCACCTGTAATGAGCTGTGGTATGCCATCTCTGAGTGCACATGGGAAGCTTCATAAATATGGCCTGTTAAAAAATCTCAATGTACCTACATGGCCTGTAAGATTATCTCATGAATATGGCCTGTAAGAAAATCTCATTGTACTAACATGGCCTGTAAGATTATCTCATGAATATGGCCTGTAAGAATCTCATTGTACTAACATGGCCTGTAAGATTATCTCATGAATATGGCCTGTAAGAATCTCATTGTACTAACATGGCCTGTAAGATTATCTCATGAATATGGCCTGTAAGAATCTCATTGAACTAACATGGCCTGTAAGATTATCTCATGAATATGGCCTGTAAGAAAATCTCATTGTACTAACATGGCCTGTAAGATTATCTCATGAATATGGCCTGTAAGAATCTCATTGAACTAACATGGCCTGTAAGATTATCTCATGAATATGGCCTGTAAGAAAATCTCATTGTACTAACATGGCCTGTAAGATTATCTCATGAATATGGCCTGTAAGAATCTCATTGAACTAACATGGCCTGTAAGATTATCTCATGAATATGGCCTGTAAGAAAATCTCATTGTACTAACATGGCCTGTGAGATTATCTCATGAATATGGCCTGTAAGAAAATCTCATTGTACTAACATGGCCTGTAAGATTATCTCATGAATATGGCCTGTAAGAAAATCTCATTGTACTAACATGGCCTGTAAGATTATCTCATGAATATGGCCTGTTAGAAAATCTCATTGTACTAACATGGCCTGTAATAAAAACCTCACTGCACCAACGTGGCCTGTGAAAAATCACTAAATTGATGAGTATGGAGCCGAACCATGATTGATATTGATACTCTATTTGAGCACCGAGTTATCAATAGCACTCCGGATCACTGAAAGATGGGTCGATGGATCAGAAATGGGATTAATCAGGTACATAATGGGATATGGCTAGCAGAGATACTAATTGTTTAGCTGTGGAGCTGCAATATAATCTTTAATAGCAGGGGACATGACAAAATATCCCCCTTCATTTCAGGCAACACTTTTATAAACAGACAACAAGTCATTACATGTTCCGGTTTACTTTCCATCTGACGTCTTTTGACCAATAACAAACATATTCATCTTCCTTAATTAGTAATTTCTTGCTCAAGAAAATTGCACCCTCCGTCAATAATGAAAGAAATTGGTTGAGCTTGGATGCTCCGATTATCGACTTCTTTCATTATTGCTGCTGGGTGACATTTAGAAAAAAGGTTATCAAAATAATCCGTGATTTCATACTGTGTTGTTATTTTGTATTTTTTCCCTAATTTTCCCCATCGATGACTTTAGGTTCCGTCATTAGGAGCAGATCAGTGTGTGGTTCATAAGGTTTAATCATATATGCAGTTTTGATGACGATTAGCGATTAGCCCAGCTTGGTCATTCGATACCAGTCAACACTTTACACTGAGCACTTTCAAATTCATATCCAGTGGAAATCGTGTTCCTCAACAAACAAGTCCATGTCTTTCACCAAAAACTCTTTTATTCACAACATATTCTCAACATATTCAAGCCACAGAAATGTATTACCGTACTTGAAGAACTTAACAATTGAATCAATGGAAGGCAAGAACTTCGCAAAGGTATGTTCGTACATTGTAGTATGTAGGATGTCTATTTTGGTGCCTTCTCTTCCTTGGAAGTTCTTCCGAGTTTGTGGAGGATCTGAAAGAGAGAAATAAGAATTGAACAAAGAAAGGCAAAAATTATCAAAATTTAAGTTAAAGATGATACCTCAGCTGGCAGCTGGTGGTCCAACTCCCCAACAACTAATTGTAGAACATACCTCTCGTGCTGCTCTTTCCCCTGACTGCACCGCACCATCCATGAAGCCCGTCCAAACGGTTGCCGCCTCTGCGCCAGCAAAGTGAACATTACCAACTGGTTCTTGTAATGTTCTGAAGAGAAATGAGCAATCACATACTAAACACTGATTGTGGTGAGCGTAAAGCACATTGCACACAAGTGATTTTTGTTGCTGCAATTTACAGTCAGTGGCCACCTTTTGATCAGAATCATCACACTGTCATGGCTGTGTCGAAGTTCGCCGCAACTGAAATGACTCCATTGCGGACTGGTTATGGATTTTGCTTTCAAAATGTTGCTCATGAAGGTTTCTTGATGTATGTGTGGCAGAGAAGAGAATAAGTTCTTGGGAAAGGAAATGAGCTCTCAGAAAACGAAAGAACATTTCAACTCACGGTCCGTATGTTGTGAGCACACCTGGGGGCATGATTCCACAATAACCTCCGCCGATGTATTCCTCCTCCATCCAAATCAACTCCTCGTATCCAATAGGACGGCCCATCTCCTCGATCTCAAACATCTCGGCATAATAGTCAGCTTGCTGTTGCTTCCTGAAAGCAAGTTGATACAAATGACTGCTGGAGTGATATTTTATGTATTGGGAAGTGCAGTACAGTGCCTTGCGAAGGGACCTCTTGATGTGAAAGTTTTTGGTTTAAAGTCTGATATCAACTATGGTGGAGGGCGGTTAACATCTAAAAAAGCACTTTAACCCTGGTCTCTCCTGAAGCAATACAGTCAAACTCAGATGAGCTGTACACTATTCAATAGAAAAAGGGAGAAGTTAAAAGTGGAGATTCATCCCAAAACAGTCTTATAAAGACAAAATCACCACCAGAATAATTTGTTAAGATCACTTTTTAGAATGATTTTCACAGCTGCAGTCGTGCATAGCTTGTACCTCATTTAAGACACTTACCTTTCCTCTTTTGTCAGTGAGGTGAATTCCTTTGCCTTTTCCCCATTGATAAAGCCTACTAAACAGGGATATGATCCGTCTGGCTTTGTATCATTTAATGAATTTTCTACAGGACCATTAGATGAATCCAGGCTGCCACTAAGGCCTGCAGGTAAGAAACAGGGATATGATTCATTTGGCTTTGTATCATTCAAAGAAGCTTCTACATGACCTTCAGTTGAATCTAGGATACGCTAAGGGCTACAGTTAAATAGGTAGAACTTTATGACATCCCACCATACACCAATAAATGGACTTAAAACCTTGAGGATTGAGGTGAGCAAATGATATGGGAGAAAGAGGGCATTTGCCTTTATCCTTCCAATGCTGTTTCTCATAATACATGTGGGTCTTGATGACGGAGCCCATGGGCATGCCCTTGCTTAGTTCAACCTTGGCAGTGGGTAGTGAAGGACAGAAGGTAATCTTATTGAGTATCGAGATGGGCATCGCACTTATCACATGAGGGGCCTGAAAGGGATTAAAGAGGGAAAATATGAGTCTGACATCCACATCATATCTGGCAATAAACAATTGACTCTACAATGCTCTCAAAAATGATGGGGTGCTTGCAAGTATCGGGTATGTGACATTGTGGTAATAGTAAGAAAAAGGCACTTGCACAACATCTGCATCAAAACATTTGGGACCAATGACATCCTGGTATCGCATAACATGATAAAGCCTTGTACTTGCTTACTATGCTAACCCCAATGATAACCGTTGGATGATTGGGAATGAGTAATCAAAAATTTGAAATAACTAGAGTCAAGCCTAAGGAATAAAACTTCAACTTTGTGTTACTTGCAGAAAATTTCCTTCCATGTTCTGTTGTCAACATCACCTCTTCTCCGCTTTGGTCAATTTCTAAAACAGGACTCGATAACTTGACACAGCCACCAAGGATATCAGCCATTTTCTCAGAGATCTGTTGTGCTCCGCCAACAAACTTACTTTCCTGGAATGAGCAGTGTATATGTAGTTGTCTCAAGTGTTGCCGAAAAGAGCAATTTTTGCCGATGCAATAACCTGTGATCTGGTAATCACTGCATTTGATTTTAATGTCAGGCGCTTTATCTTTACGTCTGAAAATTATCCATATGAAAGTGGATTGCGTTATAATCAAGTTTGGTATTAGGGTAGAAAAATGTTTGCATCACAATGCCCGTGTACCTGTGCTCCATTTTCAATGCAGTTCATTTGCTCCAAGCATCCACCAGAATGCAAAGTCCACAATGCAAATAGTAATGAAACTTCATTTAGGTCATAAGAAAAAAGGCCATTCAGTTGGTTTTGGAGATCGTCGCGCACGTATCTGCAAGATGAAGAAAGCAGCAATTCATTTTGCTTGAGCTGAATAACACTGCTCTTACACTTACACTTTACACTTATACTATACACTGCACTTGCAGTTACACTTACACTTACACTTACACTTTATACTGCATTTACACTTACAATGCACTTACACTAACACTACACTTCACAAGGTGTCTATCATGTCAATCACACATGATAAAACCTGGTTGTTATTTCCTTTTCTGACTGGCCAGTATTGTTTTGGGGTGCATTTTCTTTGCTCTAACAATTAAACTTACTTAGTCCAACACAAATTCTCAGAAAACTGAGCCAAATTCATTGAGTCCCATTCCTTGGCGCGTGGTGCTTCCCAGGGAGTGTCCAAAGGAACCTGAAAATAAAACAGACATGGACTATGTGCATCTCATGTTACTAAAGTATTTATAACAGTCTTAGGATTGGAATACATGTATATAGAGCATCTCATGAAGTAAGAGCTCATACATGGTATTTTGCTCAAAGTTGAAAAAAATTGATAATACAGAGCCTCATGCAACTTTACCTGTTTGGCGAAGGCATTAATTGTCCTTCTGGTATTGAGTCGATCGAGTAAAACAATAGGATTGTAGACTTTATCGTCTGTCGTTCTTCTACTCTGAAAGAAAACATTTCAGGGTTAGTTGGTCGGTTGGTTGGTCGACACCAGAGAAGTTCTGGCATAAGAGAACACCAGAGAAGTTCTGGCATAAGAGAAATATAATATATACTTTCTACTCACATCAGTGATTATGGTTGTCTTTCCTTCTATATCAACTTTGTAGGTTTCGACCTTCAATTCCTTTGCGAGACGTAAAATCCTATCTTGTGTTGGTCCAACATAGGCCCCTCCGAGATCAACATAGCCAAACGACGGATCCTAAAGATACAGATAACAAGATAACACTGCATACAAAAAAACTAAATCCATCAGTCCATTTTCATTGAAGGAACAAAAAGTAAGAAGTATCTTTTTCACAGCAATCATAATTTTGTGGATTATATTAGTGGCAGGAAGAGAACCCTTTAACTGGACTCTGATATTTTGGCTGGGGATATGCCAAGAATTTGTACGTACTTTTGCGGTCAGTGTTCGTCCCCCAACTCTGTCCTTTGCTTCCAACACAATGACGCCAAGACCTTCTTCCTTGAGCAGTTTAGCAGCACACAACCCTGGAAGTAAGTACCGAGATGAGAATAACTCTCAGTCTCGTTGAGTGTAAGTACCGGACTGGGGGTCCTGCTCCGGGGATGCACCAGCCCTATTTTGTGAAATATCTGAGAAAAAATTACAATGAATTATACGAAATTCGAGAATATTTTCTAAATTTACTGTACACATAGTATATCACTCTTTAACAAAAGGCAGTGCCTCCACAACAGGTGGCCAATTTATTCTTCATAGTCACCTGCAATGGCCTGGATGTGCGGCCAGTGGATCAAGGGTTGTACTCTCAGCAGGCCTTTGTAGGTTTCCTACAAAACACTCAATGTTTTTGTGAGCACATTTTAGAAATGATCCAAAGGCATGCTATTGGAGGATGTTCAAGCAAAGTTTTAGCTCCTTCTTACCACTGATGCCACCTCCTATCACAACAACATCTGCTCTTTCAATATCATCCGCATAATTCGTCTTCAAATCCACTCTTGAAGTCCTTGCCATCTTATCAGCCATAATGGAAGCATCAGTTACATTAGTAACTGGAGCAGTGGAAAACCGCTTATGCTTATTGCTGCCTTTGGTGAGCAGTCCAATTTTATGATGATTTTCCAGTTTATTCGTTCCAGGGGAAAATGAAGAGAGCTGTGAAAATGATGAGAGATGTGATGATCTATTGTAAAAGAATGTACCACTTCTTGCAGCAGCACTCAAGAAATGTGTTGCGCGACTCACAGACGTACATGTACACGGAGGGAACACCCTCATTGAACTGTACATGACTAAAGCAATAATGCAAACTTAAATATGAATCCTTGTTCCAGGAATTTTCATTGTGGCCCAAAACACACGTGTTGGGTTACAAGAAGTAAGAGTCCATTCACTATGTTCCTGATATCCTTCCTCAAAAGCCGTTAGGACTGACGTAGTGCCATGTCATCAACCTCAACTTGCCTACTCTTCGGGAATGGGGTCCCTCAGCTACAAAATAAAAACAGTAATGAAGGAACATTCTATGTGTTGGAGAGTCATACATGTATCAAGTCATCACCTGTTGACTGTTTACCGTAATTTATTGGTAACAAATTAATGGGTGCGAGAAATGTACCATCATGATTTAGTAATCTATATGCTATTCATTAACAAAATGCTGACATGATGCACCGGCTTGTCACTGCCCTTATATTTCTAGGCTTTAGAATTTGATGGTTATGCCATTTGTAATTGAACACAGTTATCCAACCACATTGGCCCTCGCATGGTATTCGAATGCGGGTGCAGTCAATTATGTTGTATTGCCCTCTATCTTGGAATATTTTTGTATTTTGTTTCATTCTTCTGTGAGATACCCAATGGAGATTATATGTGTGACGAGACATTGACATCTCTCACTGCCTCTACATAGTCAAGACTGCATCAAGCACTTTACAAACAAGCACTTTTAAGTTGGAGTTTAAGAGTGTTTTCTCTTCCCTGATGTGATCTTTCTGGTTTGTCCTGGATTAATCTTGCTCGGGTCATGGCAAATTTACTTCATGATGGCTAATTAGCCGCATAATTATGCAGCAGTAATGAGTCAATAAAAATGATGGAGAACTGAGCCTAATGACCGTTAATCATCTTCTTTCCTCCTCTCAATGGCTGCACAGACGTCTATTAAAGTTAGCCTGCCAGTTTTAAATTGAAATCTTTTCAATGCCTAACGAAAATAAGCTAGCTAAAATGGTGCATTATCTAGTTAAATATCCATACTCCCCTTTAACAACCCTTGTGACATTGCCAAGACATCAATCCAGAGATGGTCAGTTTTAAAGAGATCTATCTGTTGCATTCACAACAAACCCTTACCCCTTGGTGTAAAATTTTATGTAAACTTCTAAATATTTGTCAGAACTTTGTATTGTTCTTCAGTTGTTTGTATCAAATCACCTAGGTCACGTTTCCAGTGCATGATATAAGTTATGAAAGGAGAGTGTTCATGTTGCATGATTTTAACGGCAGCCTTCCGTCAATTTTATGCTAATAGCGAACAGAACAAGAAGTTTTTATCCTGATGAATCATTTTACAGTCATAACTTCTCCTACTCACGCCATTTTCTCCTTAAAGCGGAAATTCTAAAAGGTGCATTATCTTCTACGTGTTTTTATGGCCACCATGGCATTTTTCGTCTGAAATATACATGTAGCGTGTGAATTGTAATAGCTCATAAGCAATCGGCAAAAAATAAATGTCATATTCAAGTTCTCAGTTTTGTCTGAAGGGTTCATTTTTAAGATTTGCTTGAGGATGTTAAGTAATGACTATCATTTTGATCTAATATGCCTTGTTTTTACCATTCAGGGGCTAATAATGGGTTTTGGCAGCAATAACATGAAGGTTCTGGTCATATGAAATGTTATGGTACAGATCTTGTGCACTTGTATCTCAAAAAGCGCTGAAATAACATGTGTCTGCGCATTTTCCCGATAATTCAGCATGCCATGGGTTATGTACCGATACCCTTTATAGGCATGATGAGTCAATCCCTCGATGTATGCGCCGTTAATCAAATTCTGTTCCATTCCCTGTCAACGCAAGGTGACGATTAATGTGCTGCCATACCCACTATACAACCATAAACCTATTCATTCCATTTAACTATGTTTTTATGAAAATTTCTTCCGTTATCCCGCAAACGATCCTATTTATTTGGCTATTTTGATCAGTCCATGTCGCCGCATGAATGGGATGGATCTGATCGTATCCGTGTTGAGCTGTGTTATATACGATCAAGCTCCGTGATACCCACTGATTGAATTGTCGGATATAAGGCTATACAATTCATTTGGTATACGTTTGGGTGATAGTTTTTGCAGCATTGACATCGTTATCGCATTTTGTGAATTATTCTTGTTTTCAGATTGGAGTTGTAGAGAAAACATGTGACTCTGAGAAGTGGTAATATATCTAGCTTATAACAGCAGCGTATTCTGGCTTCTGCTATTTCCCAATAAGACCCGGCCATCATCTTAAACCCACTGTTGAGGAAAATCAGGACGTATTGTTTGACCTGACGCATTGATTTTGACTGCAGTCAATATCGTGGACAATTTCTGAGGATATCTCATCGGGTCTGTTGGGTCATCTTTCTATATTGCAGAAAAATCTTGAGAAAGTTTAGGATTTGCATATCTCTATGCAGACACTTGGCGATTATTTGTTCCAGCGTTATGGTTCTGATCTGGTTCACCATGCCCGATATCATCATCGCGTTGATCATCAGAGCAACACCGCCGTCCGCCGCTATCGTTATGACACGGTCCTCTTCCGATGATAATAATCACCGCAGACAGGTCACAGAGGGATCTTCGCCGAACATTTGATCTTACAATCACATGACACTTAGCGTCCATTACGCCTTGTCACAAGCCTGACAGATTCTGCAAGATATCATCTTAAGCTGCTTGTATCTATCGAGTCAACTGAGATCTTTGGTTGCAAAGACGGGCCGAAGATTTCATCTCTTGGACTGATCAATATTTCTGTGTTTTGTGATGATTGATTTCAGTCATCTAAAACTAGTGTTTCCTTGTGGTCAGATGTGAAATTGTGAAATTTTCTCCAACTCACGAAACCTTGGAGGGTTAATCCAATAGTGAATCAATTGATCACATCCACATATTGCATTAACATTAACCGTGATTTATCACTGAAGTAACCACTAACTATGCCTCAACCAATTCATTTAGCTCCCCTAGTGACTGCATTGTCTTCCTCATGTCACGGCTTCAATATTGTAGTCCCTCTGTTCCATCGTTTGATGGTTTATTTATATATAGGGTCCAACGTGGCTCTTTTGACACAATTTAATAAGTTTTATGGGATTTTGATATGATGAATTTGGCACTCAGCAAAAACTAGTGATCTAAATCACTGTAAACTGTGATGATAATCACTGCTGGGTGCGACTAAAATATCACTCGATATAGATCACACAGGCCCCTGTGATCACCGATTCTCAGATCATTAGATATTAGATCATATAGTACAAGATGTGTTAGGTCAGGTTAACAGTCCACTTATTTCAGCCCTAATATTAACAAGTTAAATTCATATAAAATATGAAACATAACAATCCACCGTTTAGAATGTGGAGTGGTTTCGTCGCAGAAATCGAAATGAACAATTTGTCCAGCATGGCGTTGCCACGGTAACCTCTGCCCTGTTGAAAATTCATCTCAGGAACCTATTGAATTTTCCAGAGTAAAAGTTTGGTCACTTGGCGCTTCAAGAAATGGAGCTGTGAATAATTTAAACGCCTCGCTATTGTGAGTTATGGATCTGGCTTTTACTCTAGTTTCATTGCCGCTAACAATTGGGATGAGGTGAAGGTTAGAGTAGAGATATCGCTGTTCAGGGGATGGTACTTCTAATGATGTCATCGTCGTCGTCGGATTAACTGAAAATGTGAAGAAAAAAAAAATTTAAAAATCTTTTAGCAAGCCTGCTACACCCAAAATCACCGAAAGCCAAGAAAAAAAATTCGTAAGTTCAAAATTCTGAAAAATTTTCAAAGGCAAAGAATTTTTGGGACTGATGATGTTTCTTCAGTTTGAGCAGAAAAAAAACAAGTGAAAAAATATTTGGACTTAGAAATGTTTTCATCTTTCAGAGTTGAACTTTCATCCACTGTCTTTCCTGGCGATACTCTCCAGGTCCTGCTGAGAGTGACCCATAGTCTTACCTTATTCTACCAGGCTGGCTCCACCAATCTTTCAGGCATATTCTAATCAATGTTGCATTGCTACCCAAGTATTTGAAATATGGCTGAGAAGCAGATTCGCTAGCTTATAAATTTCGAGCTCGGATACACAGTCAAATTGCTGGATTAAAGTGATGGATTGCTTTGCTGAGTGACTGAATCTTTCCTGCACTGGAATCGGAGTTGTCTCCGATCAGGATTAGTCTGTCAGTCAGGCTTTGCATTGTCTTTATTTCAGTTCACCATGTTGTTTCCCGCTCTCTTAGAAATGAAAGATTTTGAGCTTCTGAATGGACTGTATACAGATGAGACAAGGGCAGCCAATTTCCATAAAAAAACATTTTGTGGTGATGTCTGGCACATGGTTACTGTCTGTTGATCTTTCTCTCGAGAAATATCTGATTATTGTTTTGTAATTTCAGTAACTTAGCAACGGGAATGCTGAGGTACCTCGTATAGTTGCTGACATTTACTTGCACACTTCTGTGCGCTTTTGACATTTCCTGGACACTGGCACTTATAAAAATTACAGGGAATAAGAATGATACTGCTTGTATAGTAACTCAGATAAGTTTCAAGCATCGAATCGGTCCAGTGGCAGTTTTCATTTATCGAGGGAAATCGTTGGGGACTGACATAGCATGCAAAGTGGAGGAGCATGTTGATGACATAGGGAGATGATTACTGCCTCTCATAAACTACTGATATCCTTGACGTTGAATTTTGTGTTCACACCCCTTCATGAGAGATAATCTTCCATTCCGTTGTTTTCATTTGAGGTGTTGGTACCGTGATTAATAGTCCTTGGAAAAAGTTAATGTGATGGTGTGAGGCAGGAAGCGATATGAAATGAGTTGTGTCTTTGATTTTATGGCAGGGATGACATGCAGGAAATTAGTCTTACAGAAAGAAAGTTTGTGGTTTTGTTGTTGTAAAATGTGGCTGTGTCCTTGAGTGCAGAGGTAGGAAGCTGTGTGAACTCATTTTTGTCTTTGACTAGATGGAGGGGGGGGGAGTGCAACACATAGAATGCCTCAGGATATCGATCAGCCAATCAAATCAATCAATTAACATGGGCATCACCATCACCATTGACATATCAAACTGTCAATCTGAACTCATGATTTTGAATTGAATGATGCAGATGCTTGAACCATCTTGAATCCACAAATTTCATTAAGCCAATTAAAGTCGCTCGTTGAAAATTTAGGCGCAGGATGATTTAACGAACTGAGTGGTTGTGAAAAAGTGGAAGTTTGCCGCTTTTTGTAAGTTGACATGTGTCAGGCGGAGATTAACCAAGGAATTAGAGGTTGAATTTTAAATTGAAGTTTTAGATTAAACCAATTTGATAAGACTTTTAGATCGATGATAGACTAGTCAGCAATGTGGTTTTATTGTGATTGGAAAATATCCCAGCTATGACAAGTTCTGTTCAATATTGATCTTTCAGAATCTAGTTATCAGATGGAATTTTTGTGACCATTTTGCCATTTTTGACATTTCATCATTAATCAATAGACAACCAATGTCATGTTAAAAGAAGATTATAGGCAGGAGCCATATGGGACAGATTAAGTTATGGTAAGCAATAGTCGCAGCGACCTGTGATGGAGCAATTGAACCAATTGGCAACCAAAACCCTACCACAATCGTCACGTTGTCATGGCTCAGCAGCAGGTCACAAGACTAAAATCATCTGTGTGGCACTCAAGTGCTGTCTGCATTTTCACAGGGACTGTGTAACCGCCTTGTCATAGCTGAACTCTTGAACACCCCTGTAGTATTCAAGAAACAGTAGCAGTAAAGTAGCTTGCCCAAGGCTATAAAGTGCACAAGTTCAAATTGAGAACCCAGCGGGGAATATCACAGTACTGTGTATTTTAGGGACAGGTTATAAAGGGTGCTTTGACAAGGGTGTTCTAATAGGGTACCACATTGTTATTCTTGTCCCCCTTTGTGAGGGCTGGGTTCAATGAGATGACTCATTGGGTATCATGAGAGGGTTTTGATAGTTGCATACACATGGTTGGTCTAGTGACATCGTGGTTAGGCTTGCTCTGTGGCTCTGCAGTCCTATTTTGAGCTATCCATAAAAAAATTCATTTACTGGAGCGTAGGTAATGTATAAATGTACTTGAAGATGTGATGTCCTTATATGTATGACCTATGTTTAAAGGTATCTTTGGACGTTTGGGCATCATTGGGTTAGCCTATCAAAACAACTTGATATAAAATGGTGAACAGATTACAAAATCAATGCTATTGTCTGAAAGGTTTTCCAGGTTGACCAGTTTTCGTGCTCCAAACTTGCCAGCACTTGTCCCTAATTGCAATCCATTAACCTGTTACTAAAACATGAAATGGTCGGAAGTGGTTCCATTTTGGATGAGAACCACCTGCTCTTGAAGAACATGAACAATCGGTGTAAGTTTTCCGGCTAATTTGCCGGTAATCTACCTGTTCAAAGCCGTGGTAATTGGACTAAGTATTCTCAGCAGGATTCGGGTAAATTTCAAGATGTCTGGGTTGTTTTTCATGCCGGGATAATGGCTGTTCTGTGATCTACTCAAGCTGGTTGTGCTTAGACTGATGTTTTAATCTGTGCACCTTTAAATTTTGGGTCCCTTATGGGGCAAAGGGCAATAAAAGGGTTCATTTTCTGCTCTTCACCAGTTTGATGTTTGAGTGACAGATGATGGATGGTTTATTTTCTGTTTACATTCCTTCAAAATTATAGAATGAAGTTGCAAAAAAAGGTGTAATGTTTCAACTTTTTCATCACTTGACTCCATCTGTGGACCCTATTGCCCAAATCAAAATGTACTGCAGAGCCTCAGCATGGTGTTAGCAACTTTGCACATAATGATGCACTATGCACAGCAGTGGTCCTTGTCTTTGCCCTTGTCTTATGATTTTCATGTAACATTCTGATTCAGGCTACAATAGTTTACTGAAGATGAAGATTGAAAAAGGATATCTTATTTTGCTCTAGATCCTAAATGTACTTCATTCAACCTGCACAGAACTGAGCACAAAATGTAAAATGTCGGGTAGATTTCTGCGGATGCCTGCCAGTCTAATGACGGTGATGGATGCATTCCAATCCCGGGGTTGATTAGGGATAATTTTGTTCAGAGCTAATTGGCTGCCTCATCCATCAACGGCTTTTGCTACGAAAAGCCTGAATGGGATTTGGGAGAAAATGGTAAAACTCTGAGCTACTGGCTGAAGAGGTACCAGGGCCATTTGATAATATCATGAACATGACTCAAAACATGCAGCCTTATCTTCTGCTAAATCCAAAAGATGTTCTGTGACCAAAAAGGGTCTTTTACAAGACCCTTATCTGCAGACAACCAGAGCTGAAGCTGAAAGTTCCTTACTGAAGTCCCTCAAGGCAAACGAACTGGTAAATAAAAGGGTTTATCGGAAATCGTTAACGTTAATACATGGTTTTGATCTTTGTTGTCAAAGATATTGGAAATAAGTAAAACTTTCGTCAATAATGCCTTCAGATTATTTTGTCTTGGATATTTCCTCAGGTTGAGATTTTTGTCGTGCTGGATTTTGGAGTTGAACAGCTCTGCTCATAAGTAACCTTGATGGAGGAACCGCGGTTCCATGTTTTGCACACTTCTGTGGCTTCTACTGTCTAGCTATGTCTCGACTTGGAACTTTGGCACATTGCAGCTTCACGAGGTCGATCTTCCCATGATTGTGAAAATTGAAGGCTATAGGATGTGCGTGTCTAAAGTGTAATTGAGAGGCCGTATAGTTGTAGAAGGACCCTATATGGTTTCATTCTTTGCCATCACTTGCCATCAGGCTAAAACCCTGTTACAAGTGATCTTCTTGCCAATAAAGGGTTAATGTACTTTTCACTTTTGTGCACTATTACATTGTACATATATCTAAAGTAAGCAAATTGAGTAAACAACACTTTCTGCCTGCACAATTAAATCAATATGATAAAAGCGATAACTTAGCAAAATACTCATTCATGATTCTTGTTGCTAAACCGTTTCTAAATATTGACATAACTTAGCGCGCATTTGCGTCGCTTAAGAACAATACCTGCGAGGTATTTGCCCCGTGTTGGAACAATACGCCATAGGGTCTGAGAGAATCATTAATAAGTCCAATTAGGAGTTTTGCATACCAGATTTGGAGGGCTGTATGTGAATGTTAATGCTCGGAGCATGGAAGGGAATGTGTTAGTCAACATTGACCTGACACCTGTAGCTTGAGTTTTTCTTTCCTGGTATGTATGTCGTCCTGGACATTCTTGGTATATTTTGAAAGTATAGCTGTCAGTTGGTGTATCATTGCTTTTCGATTTCGATTGAAGTAAAACATTCTGCGTTTCTATAGCCCTTTTCCAAGTCAACCTTCCTCAAAGCCCTTTGGGATCCAGCATGCTCCAATGGATGTAAGGAACATTCACTTTACTGTGTCGGACATCAAACAAAGTGGCTAGGAAGTGATTTGAACCCACAACCTCTCGGTCAGACATCCTACACTAGGCTGCCGTGTTTCAGGGCTGTGAGCAAGCTTCCCTGGACCTGTCATTCTGTAAAATCTTGACCAACTTGGAGTAAGTGCAGATGAAAGCTTCTGTCCTTCTCTGATTTTTCTGCATGCTTGATTCACTGCATTGGGAAATCCGGTCAACGACTGTTCAAATTGACCTTATTTGCATACTTAATTTGACCAACCATTCTTATCCTCCATCATTATGGTGAATCTGAGTGTTGGTATTTATGATGAACACAATGTTTTTTTCATCTTTCAAACGTACTATTATCTATAGTCTTCGATAAAGGTCAGGAATCGACAAGCAATCTATGATACAAAGTCACAGAGTGAAATTGATTAAAGATCTCGATATCCATATTTGATATTTAAAGACCAAAAGCAAACTTCTAAACTGTCATTCAGGATTTTTGAAAAAACATATGAAAGTTTGTAATCTGCCAAATACAAATCGTAATTTTTCAGTTTTTCGCAAATTGGCGAAAATTAAATATGCGCCGAAAGTTACCGGTGCTGTAACAGCATTTTCTTAACGCCCCAATGAAATCCAATTATTCGCCAGTCATATCGTCCAAATCAATAAAATCAAACCTCACTCATTTCTCATGAGCGCAGGTAAAAATCCTTCACTGATGAAATATTCATGATCCACATCTGATATTTTCAATTTTGTTTGATTTTGGAAGAGTGTCGCATTTCATCTAATTTCAGTATCTGTTCAGAGCAGCTTTTGAATGATCTTCAGTTTCTTTTGATGGTGGCGACATGAATTGTCCTCGCCCCCCGAGGCAGTCAATTGTGGCGGTATATTGATCACAAAATTCAAAATAAATCTGAAATCAATCCAAAAGTGACTCATCATTAAAAATATGATATCGCTAAAAGACAAATAATGATCTGAAATTCATAAAATATTGCCAACAACGTAGTTCGAATAGTTCTTATTTATTTTTGATCTCTCATATCATCAGACTTTCACATAAAAATGAGATACCATAATCATCAACTTTTTCGTCAAGACACGAGACAAACAGAATCAATATAATTGAAATGTCATTTTTCTCGAAGCTGATCATCATCAATAACTCAGAAAGCGTCCATTTTTAGATCCGAATTTGTTATGCATGTTTACTTTGATGTACCATGTATTTCTGTATCAGTCCTGAGCACCTTATGGATATCTTTAAAATGCAAGAATCTTTAGATATTTAGTTATATTGATACACTGCACCCTCGGGCGACCGTCACCTGTGTTATTGATTGAGATAAGAGGTGAACAAACAGCAAAGACTCCATAAGATTTCTCATTTTGTTGCCTCATATTTTAAACAAAGAACAAGTTTGCACAAAATCTGCTTCCTATTGAAAAAGGATGACTAATACAAATGTCAAGTTTGGCTTAGTTAGCTCTTTTCCATCAACAGGTCCTGCTTCAAGGCATTGCAAAGTTTCTGGGTGAAAATAGTGCAGAAGTTTGTCCGTTCAAACATAATCCCCAAACCTATCTGACCATCATATATCATGGCATTCCACGCTTTCAGATCAATGCCGTTCGTTGTGCAGTCATTGCTTGTGTCATCTCATCTGTGCCGAGGATTAACGTTTTTGCATCATATTTGCATCATATTTGCATCACCGTGGATGCAGAATGTCATTTTAGACCCATTCTTTTGATTTGTCACCTTCGAAGTCATATCCTTGGAATTTATGAGTGACATAAATGATAGGTGCTTGGTGATTGCACTCGATTGGAAAGGTCTGTTGCTCTCTTGATCGATGTTTGTATTTTGCTGATAAGTCGTGTGACGTCTTGAGGCAATCGTGTTAACTGCAAAACAATATCAGTACAGAGTGAAGAAAGTAATGTATTATCAACTTCAAAGAGGATTAATCTAATACTGGTGGAAAAAGAGTTGTTTGTTTCAGAATTGTCCATGTTGATATCCCATCTTTGACGTCAGTGGTCTTGTTTCCCCGATTGTTTTTATTCGAGTCTAAAAGATCGAAGTATTTGTTTAGAGTGAGAATAACGAAAATATCTCTCAGCTTGTCCAAATTAATTTAGGCGACATCATATGCTTATGGCATTAATGTATTGCTCACTTCAAAGACATTTTGATTGCGATTTTTCACCCTTTTACGCAGTGATATAGGCAATTTCCGCAAGTTATTGAAATTTCTCATTTTTGTTGGCTGATGATACTTTGAAACAGAAGATGAGCTTGGGTTCTATCTCCTTTGAGATGTAGCCTGAAGTAACTGTTTGATGCGTGAACCGGGATTGAAAAGAGCTGACTTATTATATGAGCTATAGTGTTTCAAATTGTTTCCAGGGTAATGCATCCTCCCACAGCAAGCCTTTGTAATCAATCCTAATAAATTGTATATATTTTGTATAGTTTATTATAGAAAGGCCAATAGCCTGCTATGGGAGGATGGGATAGTTTAACTATTAATCGACAAGCGTAGCTTTGAGAAACTGTAAAAATATTGTACATTCTTGATAGAGTGACTTAGTAGCTGAACACTGATAGTCACAGAACACTTATATCCAAGCAACACTGAGATCATCACCGAAGTAAGGTCACCTTTTGTTGTTCTGTGAGGGTGTCTGTGTGATTGGGGAGATTATTTGTTTAAGAAATACAAATATATCACTGACATTGTTTATCAGGTAACAAAACAAACAGATCGGTGTCACCCTTTTTGTTTGCTCTTAAGCCGTTTGATTTGTCAAAACAGTGATAGCAGTTACTGTTGTCAATACTCAATAATGCAGAGTTTTTATTTAGCTGACAAAAAATAGCTTAGTACGAACATTGACCCTGTTTGTCACACCCTACACCGAGACAATGGGTGATATGAATAAAGACTAGCAAATGCTTTTACTTCAATATCACCCATTGTTTATTCTGTTGATATGAATTTCTCCGTCTTTGATGCATGGAATGGTATGGATAGCATTGGCGCTGGTCTTCTTCTGTGTCGCTTTGACATTCTCAATAGTGAAGTATTTTGTCCAGTTTTCAGTTAGAACAGAGCTAGTGGTTGGTTGTTAACAAGATGGATTGACGGCCGATTTGGTGTGGGTAGGGCTCTACAATCTTAGCTCTGGAGGGATCAGGTTAATCTTAAGAGGAACAAGCCTAAGGCTGGTTACTCTAAGGTTAAACCAAATATACCTACATTTTATGCTATAAGTGTGCATGATCTCATGATAGAAAGGGTTAACAGTCAAATGGCTCTCTCTGATGCTCAGCAAGTATTGTTTACTTACTGAGAGAACATTTTATGACCACTAATTGAGGCATTTCCTCTCATTTCCCATTGTGATCCACTCTAATGACTTTTCCTGGCTGTTAACCTCTCTATTTACATCATAGGAGTGCCCAAGTTCCATACATTGTTTTTTGTGCATTCTTCCCAAAGGTACTGTAGCAATTATTTCCACTTTCTATTTGGACCACAGAGCAGTAGCGGTGCTGTTTTATGCTCTGGTTCTCGTTTTCTCGTCACCGAGGGATTTCGTTAATAGTTTCATGGATGGCCTGTTGACTACAGAAGACCACCTCTATTACATTATACTTACCCATCCTAACCATATCCTCACCTTTGTCTTTGCAGAGAAGGATGGTGCGCTTGAAGAAGAAGTTCCTCTTCTTGCTCCTAGGTGGCACTGCTGTTCCAATTCTCATTCTATTCTGCGCCCTGTGGAGCAATGATGGTGAGTTAACTGCGTAATTTCAAAATAGCTGTAAGAAATATACCATAATACAAGTCCAAAAATGCCTGGTAGTATGGCCTACTTCTGAGGGGGACCAAGAGTGTAGATCTATAGCATCCGCTAGAATTGATACTCCAGATATTGGCATGAACCCTATCATCGCACTTCGCAATGACTATGAAGATACTGCATTATTACCAGACATCAATCATTTCCGACGACACTAATTAATGAATTGCTTCGTTAAGGATACCTTATTGCGTCCATGGTGGTGTCTGTGCAGCTATCACAACGGTCTCGAAGTCAGTTTCGACTGATTGTATGTCACCAAATCAGAATCCCCCTGAAAAGGTAACAATTGTCAGCACCTCCATCTTAAGAAGGTAGGCTTCTGTATTTGGTTAGAATCTTTGTGATATGAGAGTATTTTTTGGTTTCAGGAACGCATAGATCTGATGATGTAATGGGATTTACCAACAGGGAGGCGAAGCTTGCTCAGAGAGTAAGGGAGGTCGAGGAACAGAACCAGATTCTGCGGCGACAGCTCAGGTAACAACTTAGTTTAAAACTGTACTGTACAGTAGTGTCTATAAGTAACTTTGCTTCCTGTGCACAAGGCCATGGAGTCTTTTATGAGTCGATTTATGGATTTCCCTTTGCTGTTCAACTAGCCAACAGGAACAACTCGGCGAAATAAACCAAGAACTAATAAAAATTCATCAACGTGGCCATAAAACCTGCTCAGAATTCAAATCATAATTCCGCACATTCATATCATACAGACAACTTAATCTAAATTTGATGAACTGCGGCAATCCTTTTCATCTTCAATCATGCCCATGAATGAGTTAATATAATTTCACTAGAAGACAAACACAGTGTTTTTATTTGCGTTTTTGAAGTTGATTGCATTTCTGTAATTGAATTCATGTGAATGCTGTCTGTTCATTGGTTCATCAGACTATTCGAAATAACAATTTGGTTTGTCTGTGTGTTGAGTGTGGCATCTTTATTTCTAAGGTCGTTGACGATGAAGTGCTATGTGAAATTAATTAAAGTGTGTGTGTAGATTTAACCCTTTACTAGAGGACATGAATTGGAATCAAATGCCCAGCACAATAATCTGTATAAACTATTGGTACACCTCATCAGAAGACAGCATCTCTATTTCATCTCCAAATGCCGACAAATAAAAAAATTAAGCAGTTATTTGTTCAATTTACAACCAAGTCATTACGTCGGCGTTATTAACCGTGCAATTCTATGTGCCATAACGAAGTCATTAATGAGCTCTGATTGGACAGCACCCATTTAAATCATGAATCGTGCCATACCAATGATTGTCGTCTCGACTCTCTCGATGTCTGTTTATTGAGCAGATGAATTTCTTCTGCGGCTGCGATGGAGGTTTATCATCATTGCTTCCTTTGTCTGCGGCAATGCATGCCTTTTATTGATGATATCAGTCATCATTGCCATTGCTCTGGAATGGACTGCTAGAATTTCGGTTTGCGATGCTACCTGGTCACGCCATCTCGAACTAGAGGATCTGATTCTGTGCCAAGAAATGATGAAAAACAGTCACAAAAAGTCTAGCATGTGTTGCAATGCATTGATCTGTACCTTCTGTTCAGTGAGTAACTTGACACGCTTGTTCTTTACAGTCTTTCCCAGAACCAACTGCTGAATATCCAATATGTTTCAAATGGCGATAATGAAACACGCCACGCTGTGGATGGATCTCAGATTAAATGTATTAGCTCAGAACCTGATGTGCCCAAATGTGAGGTAAGATACCTTTAATCACCTAGTTTGGATTTTAAAGGGACTAGTAATCACAAGTTTAAAAAAGGTATTTACCATAAATTTTTCTTAAATTTCCAGGTTATTCAGATAGCCATTGTATGTGCTGGATACAACGCCTCACGTGACGTCGTCACCCTCATCAAGAGTATCCTGTTCTTCAGAAAAAATCCGCTTCATTTTCATTTCATCTCCGACCAAGCCGCCCAGCTTGTCCTCAAAACCCTCTTCAGTACTTGGAACGTTCCAGAGGTTGAGGTCAGCTTCTATGTCTCGGACTCAATCAAGGTATGTATTGGTTCTTGAGCAGGACACTTTGTGGAGTTGTCGAAAAGGTTCTCAAATGTTCTGGATGAGCTGTTATGGAAATTGCCATAAATGATGCAAGTTTACCAAAGGTGACTGATCGATCACTGATTCTGATATCGTCACACGCTTGGACACATCAGGGACCTCATAGCGTATTGGAAGTCAGTACTGGCAGAGAGAGTATCCTACAAGCTGCTTGGAGAATGGACCCCGCCCTGTACCAGTAATCTTAGAATATCCCATTTGGGATTTGCATTTACATTCTTCTGTCAAAATGGTTTGTATTTCTGCTGATTGTTTCAGAATGGTGTATCATGGATTCCAAACAAACATTATTCCGGAGTCTATGGGCTGATGAAGCTCACTCTGCCCAAGACATTACCGACCGACCTAGAAAAGGTATGCTCCAAGACCCACCGCAAGTCTTGACATGTTATACCCAATACACTTTTGAGGACTTTGAATCAGCGCTGCTAGAAGTTGGAACAAAACTTCTTGATTTTGTATCGGGTTAGGCACGCCCATACTAAAATCAGTACTCAGCCAGATGCAAAGTAATTGAAATTTTCTGCCGATTGTGGCACATTTCGACCTATCAAGGGTTGATCTGTTGAGTGAGATCAAGAGGCAACTGTAACCCAATAGTTCAAGCTGATTGTTTGGAGCTAATTCAGAGTCCTCATAGACCCACTAATCCCATCCCCAATACTGCAAGGTACATTACTACTTTTTGTTTTTAATTTATATTGTCACTTGTGAATCAGACCTAGGTGACCCAGGGTGTCGTTGGTCCCTGAGCCCCTGTGGGGTGTAATTCACGGAAGATCATACCCCAGGGTCATCATGTCTCACAGCCCTCAAACGAGGGTTGCAGGTAAGAAGTTACCTACTGAGTGACACCAGAAAAGGCATAGCTGACAGGTACTGTTCAGATGTTGGTGTGTTATTCATATGGTTTGTTCAATATTTTATTTGTGACTAGTTCTCTCTAAATGTTTGTCACATTCAGGTTATCATCAGTGATTTTAAATGCGTTGCTAGTGCAAAAACTTCTCGTGTATTTAGAATTTATTTTTATGATCAGGTTTTATTTTTATGAGAATTTGAAGATATTTCGTCACAAAAGCCTATCCAGGATACAGATGTACAGTAGAGACACTTGTTGACAAAAGCTTGAACTAAATAGGTGTTGCCAGGTCTGTATTGGTAAAAGGCTGAGGGTTATTGTATCCTCAGCTTGAATAAATAACTGATAAATAACTGCTAATTGTTACATGTGTGACAATAGGTTTATCATATCACATTAACCCTCAATGACCATTATCATTATTAAGCACACACAATATGAATTAAAGAAAGATGGGCGGGGAGGATTGATATTCCTGCTATCCATTTTGATCAGCAATTCATCAAATTTCAGACGATAGTTTTAGACACAGATGTCATCCTGGCCACAGACATCGCTGAGTTATGGAAAATGTTCCACAAGTTGAAAGATAAACAGGCAATAGGACTCGTGGAGAACCAGAGTGATTGGTACTTGGGCAAACTGTGGAAAAATCATAGGCCCTGGCCCGCATTGGTGAGTATGATAGTTTTCTTTGGTGTTCTAAGCAGATCGCCAAAGGAATTTGTTGGAATTTCTCAATGTTCCACAAAAAGTTTTTAAAAATCTGTTAACGTTTTTTGGGGGTGGGGGATATATTTTCATAATTTTACAAAATTTCGAAAAACTTTATATTTGATTTGATGCTTCCAGGGCCGAGGCTTCAACACAGGTGTTATTCTACTTGATCTCAGTCAACTTCGTCAAAAGAATTGGATGCAAATGTGGCGATTAATAGCCGAGAGAGAGTTGATGAGCATGTTGTCAACATCCCTAGCTGATCAGGTGAGTAAAGTGCCTGTCTCGATACCCTAACCTTGGTAAGAACAGACCAATCAGCGGCTGAACCTTTAACTTAACTGACTTCCATACAGACAAAGACACTTTTTGGCACAATATTAACAATTAGCAGCTCCAAGGATGCACAGTACTATCAGTTTTTTTCAAACAAGAAAAATTATTTCATTGGCTACCCCTGGCCGTAGGATATATGAAAACTCGATATGACACCAGTTTTAAATTTCGAGTGTCAGTTCAGTTGTGTCTAGAAATGATATTGACCTGGTTATTTGTTTTCAGGACATCTTCAATGCAGTCATCAAACAGCATCCCTATCTAGTCTTTCATCTGCCTTGTCACTGGAATGTACAACTCAGCGATAACACAAGGAGTGAACTTTGTTACAGTGAGGTCTCCGACTTAAAAGTGAGTCCAAAGAGTGTTGTATGAGTTGTTAAAGGTCGGTCTCAGACTTCAATGTTTAGGTTTCTGGATATCATCAACCTTTAAAGCAAGATATAGGATTCAATGGTGAGATTTTGTTCAATGCATGTCACTTGCACTGTATTCACCCTCTCGTACATACCTATGTGCTTCCCGTAATGACTTTAGACTTGACTTCATTTTCTCATTCTCTTCAAGATAATTCATTGGAACTCACCAAAAAAGCTTAAAGTGAAGAACAAACATGTAGAGTTTTTTAGAAATCTTTACATGACATTTGAGGAGTACGATGGGAACCTGCTGCGGCGAGAGCTCTTTGGTTGTGACATGGCTCAGACGAATCCAGTTCAGGTGCAGGTGAGAAAATATTGATTATTCATAATCTCGTGGGGGTTTTTCTTGAAATTCCTGTCAAGGCAAAGTGATTTTCCGTACTCATTCTTTCTTTATATGAGCCAGCATTAGCAATTTGTATCTATCCTGAAAACTCATTACTTTCAGCTGAGCCAGCTCAATGAGGATGACGAATGTTACGAGTTTCGTCGCGAACGCATCGTCATCCATCGCACACACCTTTACTACATCGAATACAACTACCAACCGACTACGGACGATGTCACCCTTGTCGCTCAGCTCAGCATGGATAGGCTCCAGATGCTCGAGACTATATGCAAACACTGGGAGGGGCCCATTAGTCTCGCACTATACCTTTCTGATGCAGAAGCACAGCAGTTTCTGAGATACGCCACAGGATCGGAATTCCTGCAGTCTCGGAAGAACGTCGGCTATCACGTTGTCTACAAGGATGGGGTAGGTCATTTTGCCAGTTGTGTTAAGGGGGTATTGGGTGATCCATATGTAGTGAGAGTGGGCTAGACCAGACTCTAGTAATATAGCCTAGTTGCTGCTGGAGAGACTCATGACCTGGTGCCAGTTAATCCATCTTGGAGGTTGTTTTGTATGTTGTTGTGATGTTGGGCTGGTGTGAAATCATCAAGAGTAAAAGCACTGTTCTTTATAACGATGTTGCTGTAGACATCAACACCCAAGTGCAGGCCTGGTTCTATTTCTTCTCAGCGAGGTGAGTCAGAGGTAATGTTCACAAAAATGTCATGATTATTATCATCAGGATAGAGTACCGGTAATAGTGGCAATTAGCTGTGTTCCCCAATGTTGATGAGGTCATCCATTTTCTTCCAGCAATTCTACCCAGTCAACTATCTACGTAACGTCGCCTTGAAGCAGGTTGTGACTCCCTACGTCTTTCTCCTCGACATCGACTTCCTACCGATGTTCAACCTCTATGATTATCTCAAAAAAGCTGTATCCATGATTGACATGACATCACAGAAAAAAGTGAGTTTATGTTTCTTCAGTTGTGATTTAGCTTTAACGAATGATCCATCGAGTTTCAAACAGAAAGCATCTTGACCTCCCAATCTCATGCCTGGTAAAGGTTGTGACGGCCCTAAGTTGATCTTACAGTTATATTTCCAGGCAGAGGTAAAGGTTTTTAGGGACAAATGTTAAATGTTTGTGAGTGTGTGTGACAGTGTCTGGTCTATACCCTTCTTTTGGGTTGATACTTGTTTAAAGGTAATACCAACTTTGCATCTCAATCAGGTTTGAGGGAGTCTCCTTCATTCTTTCCACTACTTTTCAGGCGCTGATAGTCCCTGCGTTCGAAACACAGCGTTATCGTCTTACATTCCCAAAATCGAAAGCTGACCTGCTGTCCATGCTAGATATGGGGACACTGTTTACATTCAGGTAAGCTGAGTCCACTTGTTACAATCCTAGACAGTGATCTGTTACAATGTGGGAGACTCGGTCCCAAAAAGGAAGAGTAGTGAAAGTACCTGCTGGGTCAGCACAAGTGTAGGATTGTTGTTGATACATCCTGTACAGAGGGTGTTGTAGAACCTGTAGCATCCTCTGCACAGTAATTCTGATCTGACCATCTTGTTAACTGCTTCACTATGAGATGATCCTTGATGTTATTAGGTTAGCTAAAGCTTTCTACAGTGAATAACACATGCATCGTGTAATGTCTTGTAGTATATTGCATCAGGAAGTCATCAAAAGTCACACTAGTCCACCAAAGTAACTTGGTTAGTACTTTTGATATCAAAAGTTGTGCTCCTTTCTTCAGATACCATGTCTGGCCCAAAGGCCACGCGCCCACCAACTTTGCCAAGTGGAGAACGGCCACCATGCCTTATACGGTGCAGTGGGAGGCAGACTTCGAGCCCTATATTGTGGTATCGAAGGATGTTCCAGAGTACGATCAGAGATTTGTGGGGTTTGGCTGGAACAAGGTCTCACACACCATGGAACTAGATGCTCAAGGGTAAGATGTCGTGTCGATTGCAATAAAAAAGTCAACACCATTTGTCTGATAGTTAAGTTATAGCATAGTTAAGTAGGTAAAGCTCTCTGGACTGACAATGCTAGCTGTCTTTAAAGGCTTTGGGGGGCTATAGCTATGGGGTCAAGTTGATGGTCTTCAATTCAAGCGTGTAATGACTTGCTAGTGTTGATTCAGTGATGAATACATTTTACATTTTCTCTATATTTTGTTTTCAGTTATGAATTTGTCGTCCTTCCAAATGCATTTATCATTCACATGCCTCATGCACCAAGTTTTGACATTGCCAAGTTTAGATCAAGTACGCTTTATAGAAGGTGAGTGTTGCACCGTAAGGACTTTTTTAGAAATGTTCAGTCTGCTCTTCGTTGCAATCAAGACAGGTATGGTTTTCACCAGTATTAGAAAAATTAGTCCATATCGTCCAATGGATCTTAGAATATGGCTACTGATTCTTCTGAAAATACGTGTTGCTCATCGATGAACAATGATCCATTATGATTACAGACGAATTAATAACTCTGATTTTCTAAGTAAATAGGTTCATGAACTATCCTCTTGCCTCTGAAGAGAATCATAACATAATAGTGTGTTTTTCCATTTGTTTCAGGTGCCTAAAAGTCCTCAAAAGTGAATTCCAGCGCGATTTATCAAAGAAATATGGCATCAAAGCATTAAAATATCTATCAGTCGACAGGTGACAGCAGCTCCCTCTGTAGTGTAGAGAAGGAACTCTTTTTATTGTACTGTGTTTTAAGTATTGTCTCGTTAACAACCATCATTTTAGATGGCTGAAATGGGCTCAAGGTGAAGCCTTGTATTATGGAAGTTATTTTTACAAAAATTGCGAACTTAAAGAATCTTGAAAAATAACAAAGCAGGTGGAAGTTGTATCTGAAGTGCTTCTGAATGTCTGTTTATTTGTCAAAGGATTCCGATTTAAAATTGTTCTAATTTGATGAAGAAGAGCATTAATTGTTCTTTTTGAAAAGGGCCTGTGTGGAATTTTGGGCACTTTATTGTGAAGTTGGTGCAGGGGTACCAATCAATTTAGGTGCAACAAGCAGAGGTGCCATGTCAGTGTAGCAGTGTGAGTTTCTGAAGGCTGCTCTGAAGGATGGATGATTGATGCGCCATGACAGCACCATCTGGTAAGGAAATGTGAAATTACGCATTGTTTGCAGTGTGGAGATTTGCAGGTGGCTCACAACTCTGCGTGGGGTGTTTAGTCGTAATGACGCGATATCATTTGAAAACATTGAGTAGTAAATTGTGTTCCATTGAAGAATACAATTGTATAGATAGTTTGTATCAAATGTAAATCTGCCAAGTGCATCTACATATGTTTGTATTATTGAAGTTATACAATATTTAGTTGATATTTATACTTAATTCCAGTGCTGATTGATTGAGGTTGTCAACAGATTATCCCTAAAGTGCTTTAGAATATACTCTTTAACATACACTTTCAGCATGCATTCAATTTTGATTATGTAGAGGCAGTTCTTCAGTGCATGTGACGACAACATGTAACGTTGATTCTCTAACACCACATACTATGATCAGCCTGAAATTGTGAACATATCAGGTTTCATACTTAAAACTGCTCATGATAGGTACTGGAACATATTTTTGTCATCCAGCAAATTTGTTTTCGCTTTATCAAGTTGTATAGAGACCAAACTACTATAGAGTATTACCTCGTTAGAGCTTGTAACCAACCACTGTATCTTTCCACTATACTACAAATCGCATTCAGCAACGTTGCTTTGTTTCTGAGGACTGGTCATCTAAATTTGCCGATCTCTACGACAACGAGTAAGGACGCTATCAGTTATCATCACATGTACTGCCCTAGCTTTGCTCAGATCCCAGTATTTGTTGTTCAGTATATTTACTTGTTGATTGACAAATGGCACTGACTTAACAATGGTTCACTTTCAAGCTCCATACGTCTGTGCTGCACTGCTATACTGGAAAAACATGCATAAAATTAAAATCAGTGAAAAAAGTCACTTTTGAAGTTGAAATGTATGTGATTTTAATACTTTTAGGTGGCTTTTAATCAAATTCAAAGTCTCAAAAACAATTGTGTTGTAAAAAGGTTGTACATGTATAAATATATTTGAAAGTTGCATTATTGAATATTTGTAATTCTGAGTTGAGAATCAAAATCTGTGTGTAAGAAAATATAAAGCTGTGATGAAGAAAACTGGTGTATTAATATTTCGTTAGTAGAAAAGATCATTTTTAAAGTCTGCTGTACTTGACTTGCCAAATTCACTTTCTTTATCCTTGTGGACATAAGCTAACTGAAGCATACAGAAGATTGTCACATGAATTGTATAGCGTGTCCTCAAATAAGCCATCAATTTATTTACATTTGGTCTCATGATTCAAATGTGTCCAATCAGAATCCTTGATTATGTTTTGTAGATATCATTTGCCCATAGTGGGCTGGTCAGTATACTTTGGAGTTGACAGAATTGTTTTCTGTATAAATTTCTGGTGTGAATATTTCAGAGTTGTGCTATGTCATAGAGTAAAATGTCCAAACAAATTGCTCCGAATGGAAAATTCTTGTGCCATAGAAGTCTTGATTTGGCAGTTTCTCGTTTCATTGCCGTTTTAGAACATTGCGTATTGTAGGTCGACCAACTAACTGCACCCCTCGGAATTCACTACCTCCTTGGTCTAAGATGGTGCACAAGTAAAAGGATCAGAAACAATTTCAAAAGAGCTTTTTATATTTGTATGACTGCTGTTTGTATGTTTGTTGTATGGCCTTTGAGTTGTCCAAGTGATAAAATGGGTTTTTGAAGATGTCAAGTTGATGAGGAGGAAAGTCAGCTCAAGAATTTTCATAATAAACAGTGAAATCAAACAGTTCTGTTCTTTACTTCTTTCTTGTTGACATATCAACAACTTGAAATGACTCAGGTATTGCGGTACTATATTCCCTGTCACACCAATGACAAGCAACGATCGGAACACAGCTCTTCGTGCGTTGGGGATCACCATAAATGTTAAATACTGAAAATAATGAAAATTCCCCCCTCCCCTCCCAATATTCCCACGGTCTGAGCCAAACAGGCTGCAAGAGTTAATAACAACCTTGTACCCAGGATCATAGAAATGAAAATTGCAGGTGTAATGTATCAAGAAATTTTAAACTTTTCCCTGGGAACAAGGTTTCCATTAACCGTTTGGCTCTGTCCGTGGCCCTGTGTGGTAGCCAGCGAGCCAGTGTGGCTGAAATGCTCATCACTATAATCTCATCGTGTTGGCATCATAATGGAGGTCCCAGATAAGATTCGGTCTAGTTCTGATAGTCTCAACCAGACCGAATCAGGCCTGGCAGCAAGACTGTGTCTCCGACACAGTGAGGGAGAGATGTGACTATCATAACCAGACCCTCGCAGCACAACTGTGTCATTGATCGACACTGTGAGAGAGATGGGTCTGTCACAGCCAGACTGAATTGGGCCTGGTTGTTCCACCGTGTGGCCATCATGTTGAGAGAGGTACGGTGAAAGAGATGCGACAGTCACAACCTCACCAGATCGGGTGAGACAGCCACGATCAGACCGAATTTGACCTGGCTGCATCACCCTTTTGCCGACATGGTGAGAGAAATGAGCTATCATGAATAGACCGAATCTTAGCGGTCAGCTCCACTTATTGCCGACACGATGAGACAGCAAATACCGACGCGTATCCGGCTGCTCCACTCCGTAGCTGACACAATGAAAGGGTTGCGACAGCCACAATTAGACAGAATCGGGCATGGCTTCTCCACCATTTCGCCGACCAGTCGGAATCGAGTCTGGCTGCTCCACTATCTCACTGACATGGCAAAGGAGATAAGACAGGCATAACCAGACCGAACCAGGCCTGTTCTCTCCGTCCTGTAGCCAAGTTGGTGTGAGAGATAAGGCAGCTACGATCATACCGAATCGGACATGCCAGCCCCGGCAGCAGAACCGAGACAACGAAACGTTGAGAGAGATGAAACCACCGCATCCAGACCGAATCGCCGTGTCGCCGAGGTGAGAAAGCTGCAATCAGACCGAAATGGACCAGGGTACTCAACTGGTTCGTCGATACAGCGTAAGAGATGCAACAGCTACAGCCGGACCCAATCGGGCTAGACTGCTGCACCGTGTCGCAAACACAGCGTAATGTTTTACCTACAAGATGAGAGAGAAGACAGCCACAGTCAGACCGAATTGTGCCAGCTAGCTTCTCCACACTGTCTCCCCGACATCACGGTCAGTGAGATGAGACTGTCACAACCAAACATGGTCTTGCAACTCCATGGTGTTGCCGAAATGTCAAGAGAGAGGAGACAGCCACAGTCAGACCAAATCGGGCAAGCTGGCTTCTCCACACTGTCTCTCCGATTTTACGGTAGATGAGATGAGACTGTCACAACCAAACATGGTCTTGCAACTCCTTCGTGTTGCCGAAATGTCAAGAGAGAGGAGACAGCCACAGTCAGACCGAATCGGTCAGCTGGATTCTCCACACTGTCTCTCCGATATTACGGTCAGTGAGATGAGACTGTCACAACCACACATGGCCTTGCAGCTCCATCGTGTTACCGATATCTTATCAAACAGCTACAACCTGGAGCGGTCTGTAGGATGTGCCTCAGCCAACAACCCAAGACTGTCCTCTAGACACCTGGAGCTGTCTCTAGGATGAGCCTCTGCCAACAACCTTTGATTGTCCTCGAGACACCTGGTCCTGGAGCTGTCATCAGGCAGAATAAGGACTGGGTGCTTCGTGCAGTCTCATCTTGATAATTATTTTCGCTGGCTTCGTCCAATAAGACAATGATTTGACAATGTTTGATCCTGTTATCGACAGATTGTCTCTGGTGTCACAGGAGATCTAGTTCCAGAGATCTAAAGTCATTAGAATGTCCGATGTTGATATTAGTAGATTGTCACCGGTGTCACATGAAATCTAGTCACTAGAGACATAAAGTCTTTTAAAGATGTGATATTGATATTGATAGATTGTCACTGGTGTCACATAAGATCTAGTCCCCAGAGAGCTAAAGTCATCTAAATGAGTGATCCTGATATTGTCGGATTGTTACTGATGTCACAGAAGATCTAGTCCCCCGAGAGTTAAAGTCATTGGAATTCGTGATCCTGATATTGACAGATTGTCACTGGTGTCACAGGAGATCTAGTTCCTCGAGAGCTGAAGTCATTGGAATTCGTGATCCTGATATTGACAGATTGTCACTGGTGTCACAGGAGATCTAGTTCCTCGAGAGCTGAAGTCATTGGAATTCGTGATCCTGATATTGACAGATTGTCACTGGTGTGACAGATGATCTAGTTCCCTGAGGGATAAAGTCATAAGAAGGTGTTATCCTGCAAGTGACAAATTTTTACTGGTATCACAGGAGATCTGGAGAGCTTACGTCATCATGACACTGACATGAGAATAAACCAAGAAGTGGTCGGGAGTACGACGCAACAAAAAAAGATGCCACTAATCTTTTCGGGTCGTGGTCCAAGTTAGCGAGTTTTCCCTAATACCCCAAAATGCTAACGCGAACAGCCAATCCCATTGTTCGACATCGTAATCGGGAGGTCGAACAATGGGAGAGGCGTCCACGTTGGCGTTTCGGGGACTGGCGAAAACTCCCTATTAACAATTATTTGGCGATTACACAACATTTAATCTGTAAATGACACGAGAGTATGTGCGCAGTGGCGGGCCTTTTGTTTAGTGAAATATTCATTATTGCAGCGTTATTTCAGTGACGCGCTCTGGTACATTCTAAATACATTAGAGGGGCTACCGGGGACATGGAGGTTTGGGGACAGACGCAGTCCATGAATCGATTCGAGGTTGCGAGTGGCTCTGGTAGTCCCAGGGAACCTCTAGCCCCCCCCCCCCCCCCCCCACTCCGCGCAGGGATCCTGAGATCAGGCTTTTCTACTCCTATATCATATACAAAATAGAAATATCGAGAGGCGGAGTATATTTAAAACCACTGGTTATGGCAGGATGAGTTAATGGACGAGACTGGTGAAAGAGTCTACGCCATGGCCGCCTCCTCCTTGGGTGTCTGCAAAAGTGCTTTTCGCATGCAGTAGGCCTATATCGCTGTCCCAATTAAGAAACACTTCCTAAGACCCCTGTATATACGACAATTCCTAGGCCATTTCGTTTTTCGCAAACTATACAAATTGCAGTGATTGACTGAACAGCAAATTTCACATAAATTAGTTTTTTTTCTATCACTAACATATGCATACGCCCTGGCGTGCCTCCCGAAAAATATAGTAGGAGAAAAGCAAAAACCCACCCGGCGTATAACCTCTCGTAAAGTTTGATAAACTGACCGTCCGAGCTTTCCCATCGTATCCCAATCATGCATGATACAATACTAATAGATACTTTCATCTCAAATCCCACATGCAGCATCACCGCCATTTCGACTGTCACCAACGACCACGGGGACCGCCTCAACGGATTCGACGAACTGCTTAAAATAATTCTCATTACTTCCCACATATTGACTCCAAGAAATGATCACGTATTATTGTCCCAATGTCCGTTGCAAAATAGTCACAATAAGCCGGAGGAGTTGCGACGGGCCCTTGGCCGTCGGTGTCTTTGATCGTGCAAGACCCATTGGGTATAGGCCCCACACTCAATAACATCAGCATTTACCGTAAAACCTCGAACCTTGGCCATTGTCATAAACAAGTGTGCTGAATGTTCAAATAATTCTGATGATATCCAGCATCCTTACTCGGTGGAATATTTGGCCGAACACGATCACGTATGTTCCCGCCCATGGCAAAATTGTCTCGAAGCTGAATCCTGCCCTTGGCTGCCGTGTCGGTCTCTTTCATCTCATAAAAACCATGGCCATTGGGGATACCATTCAAATTATTCTAACGGGTCAGGTATTTTAGATTTAAAAGACATCATCAGTAAAACACCGCGCGTTCCCAACTATAGCCACCAGTCCTCCAGCGTCTTGGCCCATGGCGACAATGCGATGAAAAGAAGACGATTTCGCCTCTCTAGGACATCTGTTCGAACTAAGTTACTTCCCGGCCTTTACCCCGACTACAGCATTCAATCGTTTTACAAGAAAGGTCACAAATCCGCCAGATTTTGTCCGTCAGCCCAGATATATGGCCAACTAGCCACAACTTGAGGACTTGACTTGACCTGACTTAAAGGCAGCTTTTTTGTCATTCTAAGACAATAAAGCAATTTACTCTAGAGCATTTTCAAAGCATAAAAAGAGTCATTCTGACAATATGATATTGTAAAACATTAAGAAATTATTGTATTTACAGTCCGGAACATCAGTTGTGCAGTTAATGCATTCGAAATATATAATGGTGTAGTACATTGCATCCTCATTGCACCATTCTGTCCTCCTTGGAACGATTGTCGTTGCGTCGTTATATAATAAACCGTCGAGAAAAAATTCCGCGATAGCCTTTCCTTCGCAGGTTACCCATCATTCGACTTCTCTACTTCAATCAATCAATGTCATCTAAATATCTCGAAGCCAAAGCTTGAAGACTTAGTCCTGCATCTCCTAATCGAAGACCGAGTCTTCTCCGAAGTTTTACTCCTTCGTGCCACCTCCCGCTCCATGGGCATTGTTCAATGATTTCTTGTTTGACTTCTTTTTCGATTTCTTCCCGCGTTTTCGCGACGTGGACCGCGACTTCAGCTTATTACTCAACTTATTTTTGCCCTGCTTGCAAAGTTTTTTAGGACATCTTTTGAATTTCTTGTAACATTTCGACGTACACCGGTCCTCTGAAAGATTTTTACACTGTCCACTGCGACACCTGAAGTAGAGTTGCAAACAGATTGTTCCGCAATGGTCGTAAAGACGATGGACTGAATATTTATTTTTTCTGTTCTTCTTTGCGTAAGCGGCCATCGCTAAGCAGAGTATCAACGCTGCGATCACAAGGGTGGGCTGAAAATAGACAAAAAGGAGACTTTAATATTTTGAGAACATTTGGCATGGCACCAGTGGTTTGCAACATACTCCGCCTCTCCTTTAGATACCACTGGAGGCCAAGGCACATTTTTATTGGTCGGGATTATATCGTTCTGCTATCTATCTGTTTTCATTTCGGCTAACAGATAATCACAATCAGGAGCTTGCGAAATGATAGTTCGTGACAATGAAAACATCGCCCTGGGGTCGGGAATTTGCCACACCGGAGTATTAATGTAAAAAGTATCTTAATTGGTGTGAGAAAATCAACAGGTTTGGTTAAGGAATTAGGCCATTTCCTGATCGTCACAAAAATCAATCTCGAATTATTTCAAGATGGCCGATCAGCAAATGGACACCACAAAAGAAACCGCTGACTCTTCTGGCACTTAACGGTTATTTGTGTGCCATTATTATGAAAACACTTGAAGGGACATTTCACACAACATTGTCACCTCAAGTAGCAGTTAACAGCAAATATCACACAAACACCTAATTCAAGTAGGAAGGCTGAGATAAACACGCATCCATTCTTTCAATACAATTCTCAAACATTGCATGTTTGCCACTAGGAATCCTCATAGAAAATATCGGACACGTTTTGCTGCCCGGGGCTGGTCAGAATAAACGTAAAGCTATTAGATATCTCATGACAATTGCGATGAGATCAGCGGTGCTTTTGAAGTGCTAGTTTGGGGCGCGGTGTCTCTCTGCGTAGGTTAAGTCCTAATCTTTGGGGTGGATCCGCCGTATTCAAATACTGATCAATTAGGGTGCCGGACTTTTGGAAGTGTTGGCCCGAATGATTGGAACAGCGGACTATAATTTTGAGGGACTTTTATAGTTTGCGCTCAATGTAGCGGGATGATTGTAGTGTTGTATTTCATTGGGCTAACCAATATTGCTTGTTTCCAATAACAAACTGCAAACTCTTGAAAAGCAGTTTAGAAACACGTCATTTCAGGTTCTGAATGCGCTATGAAGGTGACTATTTGGATGTTTCCATCGGTTAAAGAGCTGATTACAGGGGCGGTATCACATCTGGATCGGGTAACCCGCATGAAGTGTCCGCTGCATCCAGCTGCTTTGTTCGGTTAGTGAATTTTGCGGTAACGCACGAGCTGATGTTGATATTGTATAATCACTAAGTGTTAAACGTGAAGGTCATAAACATAATTGTAACTTAAAAAGCCGTAAGCCATTCAACGTGCTCTAAATTACGGCTGTGTCGGATCGATAATCGACCTTTAATAGCGAATTTATAACCTTATAAGAGTGTATCCAGTGCTAACGGAATGGACAATTCTGATGACATAACTTAAGACATAGGCCTATAAATGGGAGGAGTAAATTATTTTATGACGATGCCGCGTCACAATGCCATTGCAAATATCACAGATAATGACCTATCTTTACACAATACAATTGGAATTTCGTCCACAGCAAAATTACCAGATCGCAGATTGAGTTTCATAGGGTTGGTTCCAATCATCATGGGATTAAGATAATTTTGGAAGCGGGCACAACTCGTGAGCGAAGATCATAAACTGAGATAATAAAATATGATACGCTGCTGGCCAGTCTTATGAAAACTTTTAAATCAAAGAGCGGCACGGTATTCCCCGTGAAACTGGTAAGTAACCATTGCCGATTCTTCTGCTGGAAATCAAATAATAGTACAGCTTATTCGGTAGTTAAGTCTTGATAGTAGCAAGTAATTACAGCCGAGGCGGTCACAGTTCTGGCATCACGAGGCTATGTGGAGGCTTGTTGATGTCAAGATATGGTGGTTTCCAGTCTTGTTTCTTGTGACCGATGGAAACTTCTGGAACTGCACCCCACGCACCCGACGATGCTGCATGGTCGTTTGATCTCGCGCTGTAAGAAGTTCTAAAACTTAATTATTTAGATTAAAAGAGTGGCCAATAGTCTATAAGGGAAAGATTGCCACGACTAAAAGTAGCCTTCGATATTGATATGGCGGTGACGACAAGGGAGGTAAAGGGCGTATATTTCTTGGTTCACCTGACCCTCTGAAGGGCCCACTGGGTGCAGATGGTTTCCTTGTTCTCAGACCATAAGACCACATGCCTCACTCTGTGTAACCAGCGCCGCAGACAACATTCCAAACACAATGATATTTTGATAACTTTTCAAGCAAAATTACCCGATTATCACCAACCTCCGGTCGTCCGAAATTGGTAGCTCAGAACCAAAACACTGGAACAAAAGTCGGTGTTGGCTGCTCTTGGCTTCAAAGACGCCGAATGTTGTGATCACGATCGAGTTGCTCCCCAGGATTTACTCTCAACCGGTCACCGGGTCACCCCACAATGGCCGCCGTCTGTTTCCAAATACTGGCGAGTAAGCCAAGCCCCGCGGTGACCGACGCACACAGCTACTATGGGTATCTTTAATTCCCATATTGATGTTTCTGTTTGATAAGGAATGCTTCTTAATTAACCCCGAAATGCAATATTCGCAATATTCTATGGTCATGATATGGCAGCCCTTTGAGTGACCGCCGGTACCCCACTTGGCAGATTGGCTTGCTGTGCACGTATACAGTCTGTATCAAGGTCGAATCGTTCGCTCTACCCGCAAAGCCTTACTTCTACATATTTTAGACGGGAGAGTATACCACGGCGTTGCCGGCAAGAAACCAGTTTGATACATGTACTTGTAATCATTCACATTATCAAATTAGATTTACAGGAAATGTAACAAATGCATGAGGTTAACGGAGTGGCTATTTTTGTGATGTCATATTTCTTAGTTGTTGCCCATCTCGTCTGCAGTATATCAAAATCGTTGCCAAGATAAAGATAAGCTGGACCAATTTTGTAATAAAGTCACCAATCGTACTTTTTCCGTCGGCCATTTTGTGATCCCTCCGCCGGAGGCGACCCACCTTGGTAACATACCCAGCTCCTCCGCGAAAGGAAGGCAATTAGGACCAGCTATTGATGAAGAGGATCGAAGCGTGCGTCCAATTAATTTACGATGAACCCACCATTGTGGAGTGTTTTTATTCCAAACAAAATCCAGACGACATACAAGGATTCTTAGTGAAAGAGGTTGACTCGGGTTTATTAAGTTGGTGAAGCAATGTTTTTATTAGTGACGTGTATGCGCCAATTCAGGATCAGATTACATCGATCTTTTCCAGCGAAATAAGTGGACAATTTAAGATAACTTATGAATTGAAAGGTTTCCGATGATCAAACGTTGCCTCCTACAGGAGAACACGGAGGCACAGAGTTCACCTTCCGAATGGTACTTCATTGGTTACACTCCGGACGCAATTGACCGGCATTTGTGAGTTGGTCACCGATTTCAAACGAAACTTTAACTTGACTCATGATGGGGCATCAGTTTGGGCTTTTAATAAACGCTCGAATGTCAGAAAAAGACGTGTTCAGGCCTACTTAAATATAGGCCAATTTCTAGGAAAGAAATATTGCGTAAATGTCTATCCTCTATCCATGAACAGCGTGAAGAAGCACGCTTTGGCCAACTCTGTGATCCAATATCACTCAGTTCCAGGGAAGGGCTGTGTATATTTTGACCCCTTACTGTTCGTATGCAAGAGCCAGATCATCGCAGGATCTTTCACGCAGCCTTGTTTTCCTAGGTTATTCAAAACATAAAAGCGAGATGCTAACCCAGGTTTAAAGTAGCTTAAAGCAGCTGGTCGTTTAAGCTCGGTTTTACCTGTATCCATGAAAATGATTCAATGTTTTGGGCAAAATAAATAATTTTCCGTTAAATATATCATTACTGTAATCTCGTACAACATGTACATCTATATACTTTGTATATGTACATTCGGAGGTACTTGGCCTGGGATGAAGCAAATTCATGTCTGATACTATTAAGATAGCCTTTAAGATATTGCCACAACACAATCATCTACCATGTGCTGGCAATTAGATAATTTACTTTAAGGTACATGGTCATGTAGATGTGACATCAGTTTCAGTGCCAGATCGGCACGAAATACACACACAAGGAAAGGAGTGTTAAGTGAATTTTCCAATGCTGTTCCACATCTAATTAATTGTTTTCTCCAGGAATTTTGAGGGTTAAAGTGTATATATTGCTAAATATCACAGCACATCACAAATTGCAAAAATGCCGCGGCCTGCAAAACTGTCTGTCTGGGAGATTACAGCAGACATTGGATTATAAGGAATTATTCACAGCCTCGGAATATGTGATATTTATCGAATGAAATATATCCCCCGCCCCATTCATCCTCGTTATTTGATATTGGAGGTAACACTGGACTTATTTTGATGAATTCGGGTAAATGCGTAGAACCACGCCCACGGTATAGGATCAGTTAAGACCGGGATTAACGCGAAGACGGAAGTGCCAACCCCAAGTACATTGCCGTCAGTGAGATTGAACTTGAAGGTCATTTGGTTACTTTGATATCAATTCACAGAAAAAATCCCATAAATCCAAAGTACATTTCAGGGTCTGCACCAATATGATTCAGTTTATTTGTGATCTTGAAGTGCTTTATTGCCTTTCCTTCTCAAAAACTGCCAAACAATGGATAACCATTGAAAGAAAGAGAAAAAGATGAAATAAATTACAAACAGTTAATTGTCTTGACTGCTTTACAAAGTCATAACATTTACATTTCGACAGCTTTATAACCCGTAAATTAAACATTGTTTGATTTAGTTGATCTAAGGATTAATTTTTTTAATGATAATTAACAACCAAGGCCAAAGCTAACATAAAAATCCCAAGGAAATTTGAAATTAGGGCGTCAGACATAAAATATCGTGTGTTTTTCGTGTTCACCGACATCAGCTTCAGGGCGGGTCGGTTCGACGGTTAACAGATTGGTTAACGCAGTTACTTTTCCACTCACACGCTTAGAAATAACGGTTTTAGAGCTTCTTGAACTACCTTTAATGATTTTTCGGCCAACACAAATCTGCACCCTACAGAAGTATTTTTGGTAAAATGGAATACCCCAAATGGTTTCTGAGATTGCAAAAAACCTCCATAGCCTTCATCCGATACGCTACTCGTCGCTTCCAGAACCACATCTCCGGCTGTTTAGGAGCAATTTGACCCTTTGAGGTGAACTTCAAAGCATTCTTCAAAACTTATCTTTAAGAATCATCTTTAAGTGCAGCAGTGCTATCCTATCTTGAATATTACGCTCTGGATTGGAAAATAGATCGATATTACACCGAATTGAATACAATTCATGTTCTTATACCTATACGCACAGCGGTGGACAGATGTAGGCCGAAACGTATCAATTATCAATTAGCAGTGATCGGTTCGAACCGTCTCTAGAAGGTTTCGCTAGAGGTAACTCAGAGATTTAGAAAGGGATAGCAATTTCAGCGGAAGCCAAAAGAATATTACTCCAACTTCATTGACGATTCATTGATATCACTTGGTGCAAACAAGCCAATAACTTTCATCAGTAGCACCAACTTGAAGTTGCCAAATAATTACCGTAACTAGATATACGACCAGAGTTCCTCTGGTGACAGGACTTAGCACAGGAGTTTGGCACGAAGGAAAGAAACGTGCTTCTGGAGATTCCGATCTAAATCTGAGCACTTTGGGTCACAAATTAAATGGTTTGCAAAAAAGGCATGCACCTCGAACCAGCCAAGCCGGATCCACTACCCCGATGGACATTCAATTTCCCAATTTTCCACCTGATCAATGATTCATGCATTACACCGTTTAACTGTACGTGGTTTCTTCCTCTCGTTCCTGCAAACCACCCACAGAGGAGCTCCATGAGCTCATAAGCTGATCAGCTCCCCAGAGTGGCGACTATAGGCCATGCTGAACACCGAGGTTCTCAACACGAGTTTGGTGAAGCAGATTCTAAAGCCTCTGGGATGTTCCCAATGAAGGAATACACACTCTAGCAGTAGCACCAGAAAAACAAAACTTATTGATGTGCTGCCAACATAATTCCTCAGTCACAGCGGGAAGCGAAGCTTCCAGTTTCACGATCGCGCCAACGCAGGGTGCTTCAAGAGCAAACATGTGCACAGACTTATTACCTCCTCTTCTCTACAACTTCTTCAACAAGGGCCGGTACCTTTACCATTGAGAGGAATCTCTCTCAGATTCCTTGCTCACAGTAGTTACCATATCTAAGTAAGAAGCATTGATTTCAAAAGATTAACTTCAAAGAAAGTATTGCTTTGATCTTGTTTAGAACACCATCAGTTTCTGATTCAGTTCTTGCGATTCATTGTGAAACATTTCACCAAAACACAAAAGGTAATTCCTTTCTTCTATTCGCACTTTTTTCAAGATAGGAAGCAGATTGGATCAAAGTAGTCTTCGCCATTGAAGCTTGGCTGTAACACGAGGAAAGTAGCTTATACTGCTGTGATGTTACCGCGATTTTCCCCAATCACAATCCTCGGAGAAACGAGGAACACGAGGTACGTATCTGTGATGTTACCCACAAGGTCACCACGTATAACTCGGGATATGACCGCGTAATGATATTTCGAAATGCCGCGCATTAGCATTGCATGGGAATCGATTTTCATTCTCAGAATTCTTGAGGATATTAGCTACATGAAAATTATTTATTCTTTATCAATAAGCCCATGGCCTTCAGACACCTTTTGACAAAGGAGGCACGAAATGGTAGTTTTCATTCTAGATTAGACTTTTAAAAAAGACTTCATATTAAGTACGTACTTTAGGTGTCCATGATTTTGCTGAATAACCTTGGAGGCTTTCAAAAGCTCAAAACCCTTCATTTCTGAGAGTGCATGAAGGTTGAAGAAAGTTTATCGAAAATACCCCTTAATTCTTCCTAGTCATGACCGAACTACATGGACATTTAAAATAAAAACAATTAACGTAATAGACATTTTGCTCACCTTTAATTTCGCCATGACAATGACTGGCCGTCGGTCCTTGACTCTCTTGACCGACGTTTTGGGACAATCCTGGCGTTGGTGCCAATCTACACTCCAGTTATCCCAATTGTCACATACAGTCTCCGTCTCACCCTCAAAATATATATATAAAGTCAAAAACGATAGAAAAACAATATGAGCAAAAAGATGCAAATATTCCTCGACAGGCGTATACTGTACGGTAATGTTTGTGTCAGGGATGTCTCAAAAATTTGCGGAGACGAAATTGTCGCGACGTCCTCTGGCGTGCTGCGCCAATCAATGTGAAGTTTCTCCGTTATCGGCCACCGGGAAGTCCATCACCAAAACCACAGAATCTTCCAATCCTTGTTTTATCTCTGCTCATTCCCTTAATAAAGTCCAGTGAAACATGAAAACAATGTGAAACATGTATCTTTAGACGATACTGGTCGTCTTAGAGGAGATGAAAGGCGGGTGGCTCCGCTGTCCTATCAAGCGGCACTGGCGTAATTGTCTCCGGAGATGTTTTCATAAACACGGCTTTCTGAATCGAGATCCCCTCGCGTGCTACACTCCGTTCTCAAAATCCTCGCCAGGTGCTTTTATAGAGGTAAGAATCCAAGAATACCACATCAGAATGACGAGATCTCATTGGGAGATTACGTTGAGATTGCTAACCAATCAAGAATGTCTTAACGAACAGCATTGGGCGGGTCTTGAATACAAGTAACAAGCTTTCATAAGCACTCATGAATGTTGATAACGTCTGGTAGCAGCAGCCCCCAGGTGGGATGCAGGCGGGACCACAGAGCTAGTGACAATCCCGGTCTTCGGCCCTAGATATCATTTTATACCCGCTGAATCACCCAGTAAATTGAGTTAGATTTGGCAACGATGATTACCAGGATGAGGACTACACTTCTGCAAATCCCAGCATTGATTTTTTTTAAATCACAAAAATGTATGTATATAGAATGTACACGGACCCTATCGCAGATTTGATTGTGTCCGGAGCCCGCTACTGGCTCCCCTGCCGTTGGCCATCCATACTACATAGTACGCACATGAAACGTCCACACAGGAGTAATGCGGCGAGCACTGTATATATTGGTAAGTAGGTTGGAGTAAAGAAATGCTGAGATCGGCAACGGTCGTCAGTACCATGTTTGGGGTTCATGGAATAACTCGTCCCCCGGGGAAAATTTCGGCCCCAAGACGGGGTAATTTTTAATTTTAGGTAATCGCGTAGTTCCACTTTTTTAGCTCAGATGGCGCCAGCTGGGGGGGGTCCTGTCAAAATTGGCCTACCTGAGGCTGATGAGGAAACTCACGAAACTCTACAGGGTGGCCGAGAAAGGTTGTCCTCCCCTTCATAGCTCGCCATGTTGCCAGAGAGTGCACCAAGTCTTTGCTGGATGGGCCATGTCCCTTCACTATCCGTACGCTGTCTGATCTAGATGTTTACTCTCGATCCCAACGTAGTGCACCATGTTTCTACATCAGGGTGGTTTCTACAGGGAGTCCGACTGATGATACCATCAGCATTACGTCGGTGATGAAAGGTGTCGGGTGGTTCTTTCTTCCCGAATGGAAACTTAGAAAACTTCCTGAATTCTTGAGCAATTTAGTAATTTTTTATATTCAGTTCACCATCATTTTCCTAACAGCCTATGATTGAGTGCCTCGGCTGTATCAACTATGTCCTGTAGTGTTCAAAGTGTCGAGGCTTGTCCTCACAATCTCAATAAGCCAATTATAAGAACCGAATGTTCCCCTCGGCCATTCCAATTTCAAACGCCTTTATTTTCTTTACACCTCCACAGCAGTTGTGGTCCCCCATTCAAATTGCCCAATGCCCTCTTAATAATAGAGATATAATTGTCGGGGTGGTGAGCTACTTGCTATTGAAGGCCTGCAGGACATCTTCGGGCTATCTAATTCATTTTAATTTTAATTTTTTACGGAATTTTGGTTGTCGCGTTTTAGCGGCGGGGGTTGTCTGGGTTGTGGAGTCAGGTCATCTTGCATGGTCTCAGGTTGTAGGCGACGACGGTACAGGCATGGAGGCCGCAAAAGAAGCGCTCGTCAAACCCGGGTCTTCAATCAAAGAAGTGGAAAGATTATACAGTAGAACCTCTCCATTAAGGACACCATTGGGACTAACAAATGATGTCATTGATTAAGATGTGTCCTGAATAGAGGTGAAAACCAATGGAAACAACCAATTTGGGACCAAATAGAGTGTCCTTGATAGAGATGGTGGACTCAATTGAGAGATGTCTGCTAAAGGACATTTTAAATCGCTGTATAAAACGCCGTCACTGTGTGAATTTGTGCAGTAATGATCACAATGAGCACCAGTTAGATATAATTAGCACCATTAGAAATTGTCAAGCTAAAACAATGCCGATATCTGACAACATATGTGCAGCCACAATAGAAATGCCGCCAATATCATACAATTTGAGTGACCCCGCCTGACAAATATTACTCTAAATCAGAATAATGAGGAAATAACCATCATTATCCGAAGTTGATTTTTGTCATTTGGGAGGCAAACATGAAGGAGGTGAGACCAGTGCTGGTGTTGTTGCTGTTGACGTTGTGTGTGGTTCTTGCCACGGAATGGGGGGAGGACTCGGACGAGTACGACCTTTATGAGGAGGACGGTGAGACATTGCACTAGATCGCATTTTGACCTCGGGCTTTTGCTCTCTTTTTCTGTTTCAGTTTGCCTTGACATTTCATCCATTCCCATCGGACCTCGTCAAATTATATCTTCTTAAGATTATGACATTTTATCCAGCAGCTGTCCACTGGGACCTGATTGGACATTTTCCCCCCATGGTGTCTCTTAGAAGTAAAAGTAAAAGTAACTTGATATTCCTGATCTTATTTTCAATGTGACTGGTCGCTTTTGTTTTCTGTTTTCTGTAGGCCTCATGATGATATGAAGCTACGTCACTTTGCCTTCCAGATATGTGTATGGGAGATATGGACGGCATCACGATCAATAACCATAACTGCGCCCAGCACGTGCAGAAGCATCCCAACAGTTGCTATGACGCCCAGATCTACGCCGTCTGCTGCCATTCCTGTGACGTTTTCTATCTAGAAAATGAAGATTCAAGACCAGGTGAGCATCCCGACACACTCCGCTGCAGTTGATGTTCCAATGTCTTCCTAAAATGTTCCCAGCGTCCCTGGTTGTATCAATGTCTTTATGTTTTCATTGTCCCTGGTTGTACCAATGTCTTTATGTTTTCATTGTCCCTGGTGGACCAATGTCTTCCTAAAATGTTCCCATCGTCCTTGGTTGTATCAATGTCTTTATGTTTTCATTGTCCATGGTTGTACCAATGTCTTTATGGTTTCATTGTCCCTGGTTGTACCAATGTCTTTATGTTTTCATTGTCCATGGTTGTACCAATGTCTTTATGTTTTCATTGTCCCTGGTTGTATCAATGTCTTTATGTTTTCATTGTCCCTGGTTGTACCAATGTCTTTATGTTTTTATTGTCCCTGGTTGTACCAATGTCTTCCTAAATGTTCCCATCGTCCCTGTTTGTATCAATGTCTTTATGTTTTCATTGTCCCTGGTTGTACCAATGTCTTCCTAGAATGTTCCCATCGTCCCTGGTTGTATCAATGTCTTTATGTTTTCATTGTCCCTGGTTGTACCAATGTCTTTATGTTTTCATTGTCCCTGGTGGTACCAATGTCTCTATGTTCTCTATGTCTCTATATTTGCATTACAGGATGCGAATATGGTGACCACGATGAAGATGAGACCTTCACTGATGACCTTGATGGGACCAATTTTACATGCAAGGACATCACAGCAGCTGAAAGGCATAAATGTAGCCAGGACGGTGTAATGAGTGCCTGTTGTGCTTCATGCAGTCAGGTGGGGCAGCAGGTATCTGGTGTGACGATACTAGGAAAGATTAAGGAAATATTCGATCATGATGAAGAGGACTTTGATAGCTAGCTCAAATAGAATGGCGAACTTCGAGAGACAATAATAGCAGAAATGGCCGCCTCAAGTGTGGGGTCTCATTCTTGTATATGATGAATTATTTTCCCGTGGAGCATCTAGAATGCCAATAAAATATTCAAATGTAAAATATTCACGTCTGTATCCATTCATTTTTATTCTAGGAACATTGCCTTGTCATCATCCATTTCTATGCAAGGCTATCAATCTTGCTCAGACTTCTGGTCACAATCAATCAGTGATCATCCACCACCCCCATTCTCCTCGTCCTTTTTGAACGACATTATCCCAATAAAATAACAACAACCAAACCTTACTCAGTGAATAAAATTTTTTTCTTTATTTCTCAGTTCTTGTAAAATGTGTCCACATCTGTCATGTTTGGAACAAAAAGTCAACCTCTAATATATTAAGAACAGTAATAAGGCATAATATCTATTATAGTGTATAAAGTAGTAAATTATCATTTCCACTATTGTTAATTGTATATGGGTTAGAAAATGTACATGCAAGGTCTAGTAGACAAAGGAGAAATACACCTCTGATTTGAAATTTCGTCTCTGGCCCATGGGAGAGGCTTGAAATTCTAAATCACAGGTAAAGTCCTAAAGAATTTAAAGAATATCTGATATTTTCCAACCCTCATACTTTTCAGGCCATATGTCATACCATCTGTATATTTTCAAATAAGGATTAATAAGAGGAAAAGGTCACTCCAGGTGGCCTTGTACCACTCGGGCCTGTCCAATGAGGACATGATTTAGCAGCTTGTCCACCTATGTAAGTGACCTGGTACCCGTCAGGCAAGTAGACCAGAAGAAGGAAGACCTTCTTCAGTGAGCATATCTAGTCTATCTTGGTGAATGATGGCCCATACCACATTGAGAAGATCCTAACCTGTGAAATAATTTATTAGGACAGGCCATCCAACCACTTGTGACCAAAGTATGTCCAGACTCTATACTGGAAGAAACTCATGTTTCCATTAATAACTAAATCCTAACAACATATATGTAGACTACATGTACATGCAATTGGCTGAATACGCTATACACAAATTTCTTCATCAACTTTAACCGGGACTATAACAGACCATAACATGACATGCACATGAACACCAACAATATTATAGCTACTGGATTTCATTACATACTGTACCAAGTATGGATTAGAGAATCTAATCTATACTTTATACTGTATACGGCCACTTTAGGCCTCAAAGAAATTACGAGCCATATTTCGAAACAAACTTGATCACTAAGAATTAACACAGGGCCTATGAATTCTGCCAACAAAGACACACATCACATAAGGCTGTGGGGAGCATTCTGCTCGAGAGAGAACCCAGGTACATCAAATTGACTACTTTTTGTATGTACAAAATATTACTACAATAATAATACAATTTTAGAACACACATTGTTCTAGTTTTGATTCATGATTAAAGTATGGAAAGGCTAAACTAAGAGGTAGAGACCTACAAATTTGCAGGTTAGGGAAGACCAGAAATCCAAATCTGAATAAAAATGCAAGCAACCTGCAGCAACCCAACCATGGGTTGTGGCTAGATGAGTGAATGCTACTTGGTAAACTTGATTGGAGACAGTTTTCCTGTTCTAAGCAGAGTGTTTTCAGGAGCTTTCCATGTTTCCTTTTCAGAGAAACTGAAGCTGTCTCTCATCCGTTACCAAGCATACGGAGTAGGGTTGTGGCTCCTACTATCATATTCGATTCAAAGATGCATCACTCAAAGAAATGCTGGAGAACCAAAAACATCTCTGTTCTATTCAATTCCTATTGTACCCATACATTATATTACTTAACCGTTATAGAAACCATATTCTACTTATTTTGGCACCAGCAAAGATTGCCAGAAGACCCTATAACCATAGCAACTACTACAGTTGGTTTCCATGGCAACTGGTTTCCTGGCAAACTAACCGAGGTTCAATTTACTAGAACCAGTTACTAGATATCTAGCATAGCAACCAATATGTAACAATTGGTCACCGTGGTTATCTTGTCCCAGTTGCCTAGCAACAGCCTTCACTCTATAGCAACCAGAGAGCACCGATTTTGAAGAGTTTATGTATACCACGGCCTCTTGCGTATCCAGCGAATGGTGTATCCACTATCCACACGGATACGGATTGAAGCAGCCTCTGCAGCTCTCACAGTCTCTCTCACTGACTGCATGAGATTCTGAGCATTGCCGACCAGCATGTCTGTTGCCTCTTGATCTTCCTCTGAACCTGCAGATGGAATGGAGACAAATTGGGTTATAAGACATATTCAAAAGAATGGGCAATTTTTCAGTTTAGGTGAAGAAACTCGCATTTGTACTCGGGTGAATAATGTTGACCAATAATTCTGACTGAATGTAGACTAGTCTTTCTACTGGAGGCTAAAAATAGGTCATGTTTCTACTTCTGTTAAGTTGTCCTGCTCTTCAAAAACGGTAACTATTGACTCAACAAAATACTGCTAGGGTAGTGATGACTGATTTACTGAGTAAAGAAAATTCATGTACATTGAATTATATGGGATATAGATGATGGTACCAGATTGAGGCTGGGAAGGGCAGTCGTGACTAAGGCCTCCTAAGAGGAATATAACGGACAATTACCAGGGGGTATAGAACAACAAAATGACAGTACATTGTACATGTAATGTACATGTGTTGTAACTGGAGCGGCATGGATTCAACGCTCATAGCAAATATATGTACAGTTATAACGAGAGCAATACAGTAACTACCGGGGTACCTAGGTTAATGAGGATATGTTTAAAATAGTTAGACCAACACCAAATAGGGGTTAGGTAGATGGATCTTAGACCAGAATACAACCAAACCAAGACAGAGATTATAAAATACAGTCAAAGATTCACAAATCGAGAGTCAACAATGATGCAAAACTTTTTAGTTAGTCCATGTAGTCATTACATTTCACACCAATTTGGTTGTGAAATAATTCATGCGTATTTTCATCTTTTCATACAACAGCATGAATTAAACAATCATGTCAATGCAACAACATCACTTTCTCAGGAAACTACTCTACACATACAACATCATCCCTAAGTTTCTATTCACAACAATTTCCAAAACAGTCCTGGCATGTCCAAACCCGTGGATGCGACAATGCGAAGAAACCATTCAAACTCATCAACTACGGGGTGTATCGCTTCAATTCTTTGGATTCAGATCCCGATGTACAGTGACAACTAGGTGCAATCTGGATAAAGCTACTGGTGGAAGAGATACTAATGGTTTGGCAGCAGTGGGGATGATACTGCCAAGGGGTAAAGTTAATCCCAAGATTCCACTTTTGAGAGTAACAAAATTTTTTCTGCTGCACGCTGTGACTAACTCAAGAGCTACTCATATTCAAAACAACTGGTTGGGCTCATCATTGATGCCGATTTTCACCAGAACTGGGCGTTGTCAGTGATTTGTGAGTTTTCCTTGAGTTAGTTAGTTGTTTGCAGCAGGTCTGGCAGTAGGTTTAGATGTTAACTGGAAGAGGATTGCATGAAAAAGTTTCCTCCACCTGGTTAAAAGATGATACATCCACGATGTAAAGTGTTGCACTGAGAACAATCGTCTTACCTTGTTCATGAAAGATGTGGAAAAAGACATCCGAAAATTGCCAAAAAATGGTTCAGGTCATTCCGACCTTTTGTCAATATGATTCTCTTATAGGTGTGTTATGATTCATTTCGATAGAGCCAATATGGTATTGACCCATAAATTTTGATAAAAGCTTTTCGGTTAACACTTTCACTTTATGAAGATATAGAGGTTCTTCATGAGACATTCACACTTGACATGATGCCACGTTATGCCATATTAGCTGTCATAAGGTCAAGCATAATCAGAAATGAGAAGGTGATTATCGCAGTGCCAGTCATCCAATTTGATAGCCAGTAAGGCGGATACTTGGTTATCATGTGTCCCCCGTCAACTGTGATATCAGTGAAGAACCTCTACAGAACAACACCATACCGAACCGAAGGTAGGAACGTCAGGAGATGACTGAACAGAGATAGTGCAATGTGCAAAATGAACATGACTTACTAGATTCTGTAAATGTGATTGGCGGGAAGAAAAAAGCATAAACATGAGTGACCATGATGCAACACGAGCGCACATACAAGACGAATTGACAAAGACATTGACACGCTGGCTGATGCAGTGGCAGACTTGTCACTCTTATTTTTTGATAAAACAGCCACAGACCATTATGCTCACCATTCGAACTGTGGTTCAGATATGAGCCATAGTTACATGATCCAAATGGCCAATTTATGTCATATGACCTCCCTGGCCTTGTAAAATAATGTCAATTCAAATCCTGTGAGGCCCCAATTAACTCACAGGATATAGGTCACATCTACTACTATGACAATGCCTTTGTCCAATAAGCTAAAGAATGCATAGTGAATGATTATTGTTGATTTCCCATAATGAAGCATCTAATTACATGTAATTTGAAAGATAAGGGAAAGGCTTTTACAACATTTGCGTAGTTGATAAGATCAATGCTAACATGCAAATAAACAACTTCCTAAATGATCGTGAGCCTGCCATAAACTATATGTCCATATTGATAGATCTCGTCTAAGTTATTTACTAAACCATGCGAAACTTGACTTGCATCTTCTAATTGCTACAATCTCATGGGTATCAGTGAAAAGGTGTTTGAACTAGTTTTGAGCTAAGATTACCGACCTAGATTATACATATAAAGAGAAAGGGGCAGGAGAAAATCCCATGAGCCGTCTGTTGAACAAAGATGCTGGGGAATTTACTCTTGTTGAAAGGGAATGATATGGGACATAGGGCATTTTCAAAAGGAGGTTCTATCACAAATGCCAGATTTAAATCTAATTGGGTTGAAGGTTGAACTTTTCAAGCAAAATGAAAATGAAAATTAACTTCGAACTAGTTTTAAAATGATCCTACTTTGAGGGCAAAATTCAAACTCTAACAAAGAACAAACAGGTGAAAATCATATTCATCATCTTAATCATATGAGAAATTCAATTGTATCAACATCTCAAAAACTTTCTCGAAATTATATTGCATGCACGTTAACTGAAATGTACAATATTGCTAAAGCTGGCAGCAGAATAGTTTTCATGCTGCTTGGCGGACACATTTATGAGAGCAAAGCTATGAAAACTGCAAATATTTTACTAGCTGTGTCCAATATTTATGAGCAATACAACACTGATATAACTTCAAGCTGATATTTTGTGCCAAATGAAGATAATTTATGTTGCGTTCCAATACCAAACAAATGTCATTTCCAATGGGACCAAAGTCCCCTGGCCAAGAGTCTTGGATTGGTTTCAACCTTTGTACACAGTGTAGCATGCACATGAAATGTATTAATGGTAAATTCGGATGATTATTTCATGCCCTTGTGGGTTTTTTGGCGTATTCACAACTTTTCAACACCATGCAATAATATTTACCGCAATTTATTTCGCTTCCATCAGGGGTTGGGATAGGTTCTACATGTATAGATGCACAAGTGGAATGAGTAAACAGGGTTTTCCAAAAATGACAAAAATATGGGTTTTCATGCCAATAACAGACAAAAGGAAACATTGGAAAAATCTGATCAAAAACAACACAACATACATAAGAACTGAATGAACTTATTTGAAAATGATCAAATCTGGATTGATTAGCCATGAAAGTGAAGTATTTGTTTCAGAACACTGTTTTGTCCAAAGATAAACTTTATGCCAAAAGATTGATGTTGACAACTATCTTTAAATGTCAAACTAGCATATGACATAAGAATAACAGGCATGCCCAAAACACATATGATTGACAAAGAGTTAAGAGTATTTTATGCATCATTTACTTCAAAGGAGGCCACAAAACATATAAACAGCCAAAGCCCTGAAGTTTCACAATCCTGAAGTTTCAAATGCCAGCATAGAGCAAGGCTGGCTTAGGCTTAGTTCAGACCCTGAGTTGTGATCCCTCAAATACTGTAACAAACAGCTCCATAGCAGGAATGAATATCAGAAATCGTTTTCCATTATTTCGAAAGTAAGTGTAGAGCAAGACTTTGCTTAAAACATTCTATGCTTAAGATCATCTTTACTTAGTAAAATAGACCTACCCTGAGCACCGAGCATGGTGGCCTTTACTGTTGACAAGATATTGAGCTGTGTTCCTATCGTGGGGATTCTCTCACACACTTGGAGGAGGGCCTGCAAAATAGACACAGTAATATATCACTCCGCTCTGCAGGAGCACAAAGATACAGGTTACCTCAATGCGACAATGCTGAGATGAACAGCTAACATGACCTAAACCATAAATCTATTCGTGAAGTCTCTGCTAACTTACCAGTCTCATCCTCCTGTCAGTACACTCAACCCCGACCTCCTTGGCGAGTCTTGTTACCTCAACCGATGCCTCGGCAATGGCCTTCGCAGTCAAGATGAGTTCCTTCTTGTTGTTCACGCCTCCTTCACCTCTGAAAGTATGAAATACACAGGGTGTTTCAAAAACTTGAACCTAACATGATCTATTCAGATACTTTGGAACCTTTACAAAATTAACATGTATTGTGAGTCTGTCATAGCAATACTGCCAGTGGCTCACAGTAGCCGAACATCACAAATTCTTGTCCTATCCCTGTAGGTTGGTGTTTTCGAACCGCTTTATCCACCAAGAGTGGCGAATGGATTGGTCTCGAAATAGGGTCCACAAGCTTTCAATTCAATTCGAATACTAGGTTGAAATGGTAAGAACAAGAGCGCAACAATGCAAGGTGACAATCTGTTTCTATACGTACCTCACCAGCTCACTAAGCCTGGCCATCAAACGAGCCATCTTCTTGGCTGCTGCAATCAGGTCGTTGTCCTTGCTGGACCACTGCTTTGCCTCCATGTGAAGGGCATGAGCTGCCATCTGCAGATGAAGGAACACTAGATGTTACCGAAAAACAAATATCTAACACCTTAAGTTAACAACAGACTCAGATTTCAAGTTGATTCCTAGTTCCTAGTTGAAACCCGCCAGGGAAGACTTCTTGAGGTATTGTCCTCTTCACGAGTCTGTAGAGTATACTACATACCATAATAGGTTGATTAGACTGGGGAATAGGCATCGTGAAGTCATCCTCATCATCCGTCTCTGGTGGTGGCGGGCGCGGTGGTGCGGCATCCTCCCGTGGTAGTGGTGGACGCGGTGGACCAGATTCTGCAATAGATGGCGTGACAATCAGCACAGAGGCCAGGAAGAAATTGAACCATGCAGATATGCAAAAATCACATTCTGGTTAGTTATTTCTTAAAAGAATCAAGAAATGTTATACCAAATTCCTAACTGCAGATAGAGAACAGAAGGGCAGCCAAGGAAGCAAAGTATAGTCAGTCATCCTGAAATAAGAATTGAAGCATCGGATGCCTTGTTAGGTCAAGAGACTAATTCTAAGCTAAGCACTGCTTTCTGAAAAAGAGATTCAAGTTAAAAGCCTGCATCCTTGTTGTGGCACTGGTAAAAGACTACAAGTAATCAAGCACGAACACAATTCAGAAATGTCCAAAAGCATGTGAAATGTTTCATCTGTTTTTGCATGATCGTATAAAATTATACTTGTATCTTGCAGTGTCACAACATAAATATTGTTAGTGTGTTAGTGCAATGAACATCATGCGTACTAAAGCAAAAAGCATTATTTAATGAAATATAATGCATGAACTTCAACTGAACTCGGAAAAACTGATCTTACATTAATCTCTAAAAGTTGTATAAGTAGTATTGGTATCCATAAACTCTTCATCAGTATTTTTCAGATCTACTAAAAAGTAATTAATGTATGTAATTGATATGATTACTGCTCTTAGTTTACAAGAAAGACAGCTCAGTAGCTAAATGAAAACATGCAGTGAATTACATGCCACTGTACAGAACTGTGGGCCAAGATGTGAGTCAAAGCAGAATATTCACAACGGCAGCAAATGACTATCAAACAGGGCACAGGCATTCATATCATAACATCGCGTGCCAATGACGATAAGTTAAAAACCTCGGCCATACTGGTAGTTCTGGTTGCCACCATAGAGGGAGCTCTCCAGGTGCTCGGCCATTAATGGATCATTGCTGCTAGAGCTAGCACCAGAGGGACTGAAGGAGGAGTCCAGATGACCATGACTCCTCGGGGATGGACTTGTGGCAGGGGAGGCGTGTTGGACAGGAATCCTCACCCCAGGAGCACCATACGTCCCTTGCGCCTTCTGCCTCTGCAAGGAGCCGTCAGATGTGTAACCTGACGGGTCATAGGCCCCTGGGGACGTCGCAGCACCATGGCTATCGCCACCTGGTGTGTAACGGAAGTCAGAGTATTCCGGTCCCCCACGTCCCATACTGCCATATCCAGAGGGCGATGCATGGAGCTGGCTCGACTGTTGTGGGGAAGCTGGAAGAAGAAACATATGAATTACTGACACTGATCTGAGCGTGCAATATACAAACCTTTACCAGAGAAGTTCTGAAGTTTGTAACTGTACATTTAGAATTTCAAGTCAGAGAGAAGAATCAGAACGAGGCGGCATCACCATGTCTGACCTTTGTCCTTAAAACTGCTTTTGTTAACTCATGTCTGCAAACTTAATGTAGGAGTTACCACCTTATAGACAAGTTCTCAAAACAGAAGAACCAGTTCAACTTTTAATGATCTAGTTACTGATACAAGGACAAATGGTGGGTGGAGTTTGTGAATGGTATGGTATGAGCAATGTGAGGAAGTTATAACAGCTCTCGAACCAAAAAGTACAGCAGCATCAGACTAGTAGTAGTGAGTAGTGAGTATCTAATCTAGTGGGAAGGGAAGATGGCTGTCAATGCTGTATTCTTGAGAGTGCATTGTAGGCAAAATAATGGTATATGAAACGAACAAAATTGGATTGGAAAATGAACGTAAATATGGCAATGAGGAAAGAACACAAATATCGGCATGGAAATGAACGTCAATGTACAAGGGGGGGTGTTGCATATCAAATCTATAAGGTAGCTACCTTCCACCAGTGGTTCCATGTGGCGAGCTATCTCGTCAAAATCTGGCAGATCTAGCGGTGCAAAAAGACAACAAATAAACACTGACTTGCATAGCATTTTCTACGAGAATATGACTAATAGAAATATGAAGTTTTCAAGAAATCATTTTCCTAACATCTAAATTTCAAGGGAAACTATTTACACAAAAAGTATCACGAAGAATAAAATCAAGAAAAAAAAAAAAATTCTATTATGAAGAAATTTCAAAAGGACTACTGACCACCATTTTCTTCTGAAATATTTTTGGGAGAAGAAATAATTTTTTATGAAAATTTGGATCATTCTGAAGAGTAAAACTGCCACACGTATAGAAGACTCAGATGATGTAACGGCAGACGACTCTGAAAACAACACAGTGCTCACAGCAGACGTTGATCTGTGCCTTTCCTTACACCATCTGTCATCATGTCATGAAAGTCATCCATACCAGATATATTTCAATGAAGTCGGAGATGAATATATAAAACTGGTGTTGCAGCTACACAGAAGGGTGCAACGGAAACACTACTAGAGCATAGAGCATTACTGATCCTATGAATTATTTCCAGAACACGTGATTATGAGAAGCTAAAATCAGGCAAACGACTCAACTCCAAATAGAATGTAAGTGCAATTGAGTTGTTACCAAATCTTGAAGTTCTTGCCAAGCGATGAGGGCCTTACCTGAGATGTTTAAGCCGCCGATATCAGGGGCATTGGGTACGTTGCCATGGCCTTGGTAGCCCCCATGGCCCTGGTAGCCATCATGCTGAGAGGAGTAACCAGGAGGGTAGACGACAACAGCATGGTGAACTTTGCCTACAGCAGTGATCAACTGAAATAAAGAACAGAGGTGAACATGATTTGACACCAAAGGTGAGATACTGTCAGGATAGACACTGCCTTAATATCCAATTAATTTCAAAACAAATCTTGATATCTGAAAGTAACTTGCTCAGTTGCTCGAGGTGGGAATGAACAAGTTAGGTCCAAAATGGCTACCGTAGCAGGACTGGAGGTGTAACTACACAAGACATACCAAACTACATATGTTCATGGCCACACTTGTAGAGTACGACATAGTGGAGTCTACACTGTAGGGGAGTCTTGTGCACATACTGAACCACTGTTATGACAAGTTTTCAAACTTACAGCTTGATTAGAGTTTTTCCACCTTCCTACAGCCATCTGTTCGCCGGGGTTTGTTGCTACTGCTTTAGAATCCATCAGCATCGGGGGGATGGCTGAAAGAGAGATGACATGGTAAGAAGAGGAAGTATCAGTGGTGAAATGTTTGTAAAGATTCAGACCACATTGGCTGGTGAAGTGTATCCGCAATACAGGAGTGACAGTCTAAATAGGTAACAGCAATGATTTGGCTTAAGTTTGAACAGGCATTGGATAACCCTAGGTGTGCAAGGATGGGTCGGATCCTGCTGCGTAAGAGAGAAAGGTGCTTACATTAAAGTCTTTTGAGTTCATCCAATCACAAAATTAAATGGCACTCACTTGATTTCAGCATAGTGACCGCATCATTGACTCTCTCCACAAACTTCGGATCCTCGTTACTGGTCGCCTCATGAGCGGCAACTTGAACACAACGATTAGCACATCGTGCGATCCTCGACGTATTATCAACAAAAGCAGGACCATTCATATCAGTAATGGCATGTTCGCATTTCTCAGAATGACGGATTATGCCCTCCTCTGAAAAAATCAAGACATTTTAAATTCCGGTAAAAGACACACAGGACTATCTCTAAACAAACTGTCCGATACGAACTCTCTTTATCTTCTCATAACAGTTAAATGCAGCCTCCTAATTCTTTTACTTGCCTGAAGCCTTGATGAAAGAAGCCGTATCAATCGCCTCATCCACAAGACTCCGAAGATGCTCCATGTTTGATACCCAAACCTTCTTCAGCAATTCGAAATGTTCTCTCACAGCCTGGCTCTCTGGCCGTGCCAAGCAGATCTTGGCCGCATGGACGACCTGTGGGGTCAGATCGGTTGCTTGCTGAGTATGAGTCATGATCGTTTCCCACAGCTTCTTGTTATTACATCCTGCTGCGGCGACCATTCGGCCGATTGTTGCCAGGTTCTTGGAGTGGTTGATAAACTTGATGGCGTTGTCTTCAAATTCAAAATCCCTGTTTGGTGTGCCTTGAAGAGAAATGGAAAGGATAGAGATCTCATAGTAACGACAGATTCACCTGGGGTGAACAAAGTGGGAACAAGACAACAGTTCAAACCAATGATCTAGACACCAAAGCCATCTTACCAAGTGGAGCAAAAGCAGCCTTCTGTAACCTGCGGATGGGCATCTCAATGTCGGCAAACTCCTCGACAACCTGCCCGACGAGTCCATCCTGGATCAAGTCCTTCAATGCGTGGAGCTTTTGAGACAGGGCCTGGGCGACCTGGCGGGCCTCGGGAGAATTGCCCTGACCCCTTCGGCAGAAGTCTGCAAGCCTCCCAGTCAACGATTCGACGTTGTCACATAGTTTCGTGAGGTTTGTCCTCATTGGTTCAGGGAGGGTGTCAGCGACCTTACGACCTTCAGTGACCACCATACGCGCAGCTTGCTCTCCTGAAATTGGACGAGAATAGTTGAACAGTTGAAGTCAGCAACCAACTTTTAATTGAAAATGAGGTCAATTTATAGCTATGAAACTAAAAAATTTCAATGAAAAGATAAAACTGTCTGTAAATCTAATAAAAAAGATCCGATGTCATCGATCTTCATGCAGAAAGTAATCTATAGAAATGGATAAAATCCAGTACAACATCGATATTTACGACAAAAATAAGCACAACAGCAGATGAAAATGCATTCAGATATAAATATTTTGAAAAGACAAGTACTCATGACAATTAAAACTTTGCCTTTTTCTTCTGTGACTTCATACATGGCAGAAACAACAGATGTTGACATACAGCTGATAAAACGGATAAAATCAAGGCAAGATTAAAATATACAAAAGTTCCAGATGAAAAAGAAACGATTGCATTCCTGATGGTGTATGATTGACATCAACATGCACAGTAATGAAATAGCAGCGCATAAAAAACAAACTTATGAAGAAAACTGGCTCACAATATCAATACCACAATGCGTATGGTTTGCTGCATGAGCTAAGAAGACTTTCGGTGCCGACATCACTAGAGAGTACCTGGGATATGGCCCAACCAGTACCACTTGCGTCCAAAATTATCTAAGTAGAGAACTGAATACAGAGAGGGAGGTAAGGGGATGTCCATGAAGACTGTTGAGAAAGTCATCCATAAAACGTTTGCACATGACCATCCCAGCCAGGTTGACTGTACCTTTTCCCAATTTGTTTCAGATTTTAGAGTAAATTAACTACATATTTATACAAGGTTGACAGACTTCATGGATATCCCCCAAGTAATGCAAGGTAACAAACAAAGCATATAACATTGGTGTGTTACATAAGCTTGCTGGAAATGAAACAACAAATTAGTGTGAATAAAGCCAGCAGCTGGAAATTGAACAACAAAGTTACAAATGACAAAATGTTTTACAAAATAGAACACAGTAAAGTTAAAACCTCCACTATTTAGTGCCACATGTAAAATCAACTTTGACGCCTTCCAAAATCATGGTGATGTGGGAATTCCTATCCAATCCCAAATTCTCACCTCACTGAATCATACAAGATGATAGAATGTTTAGCTGCTAGGAAGTACATTTCCAGCACCTACACCAAATTTTTCAAATCTGTCAGCAACCACCTGGTTGCTAATTAACACTTTCAGCGCCATCTGACGTAATTTTACGTCTTGCAAGTTCACACGGTTGAGCCATCCGACGTAATATTACGTCGCATTTTTAAATTTCCCGCTTTGTCTTCGAGGCGACTAGCAGCGCAGTATAGGGGAAAACAATTTAACTATACAGCGCTTGAAGTGATAGTATGATGTTCAGCCAATGTGCTATTTATAGCCAAGATTGTCTGCATTCGAATAGGCGCAATGGCGGGTCGAAGATTGATGACGGGGGCAGATGTAGCCGAGAGTATGCCAAAAAGTGGGTATTCGGAAAGACACCAGATATTACTGTTCTATGTGTGGGGTACCATTGTGCAAAATCAAGTGCTTTGCTGACTATCATTCCAAATTAGCATTGTAAAGAGATCTAACAAAGAAGAACCAACACAGAAAATTTCATGTAATTATCTTTATTCCTTCTATTGTTTTCATAATTTTGAAAAAGGGTAAAAAGGGGCGTAACCTTGGCCCCTGGGGGAAGTACGCTAAATATGGCTGGGCGCTGAAAGTGTTAAAGGATGAATAGCAATGTTCACTCAAAAAAATTTCAGCAATTCAGACTGCTTAGTGCCGTGTTTGTAAAACCGAGGTTTGAATCAAAATAGATTTTTGAGCGACACCTAGTGGTAAAAGGCATAACTATACCTTCAGCCATTCGTGATTTCTCGGCGCATTCAACGTGAATTTGTGAATGGTTGGCTTGAAATGGCAGAAAAAGATTACGTTTAAAACCTGCTTACTCCATAAGTTGATGAACTTTGTCGACTCAAGCTTGGTAACATTTCCTGCACACTGGTTCAGTAAACGTAAACAGATTCGACTCAAAGTGAAATGAATTTGACACTATTATCAGACATTCCAACCACTGATTGGATATCACTCTTGATGATAATTTCAAGTACATCAGCACCGATACCGATTTCTTCATACACCTGAATGCATTAGATGCTGTATTATCATCTCTGGCCTTATTCAAGAGATACATTGTGTAACTTTCCAAATGATAACCTAATCTGAGCCAAACGTCAGATGCATTAAGGCCAAACCTCTTTAAGAGATGGTTTCTGACAAATAGCCAACGAGCAATGATTTGATCATGATTTCATATAGATCAATGAGAAACACACTGGGTAACCTTCCAACCAATGCTTGACTGAACTCAGGATGCACTGTAGCAACACCAATTTCAAAATCATTTAAAAAGAGGATTTATTGCATTGAAAAGGATGGGTCACATAAAGGGAAAAAAAATGTCCAAATCTCAAAATCGGAGATAAGGGGAATTTTTTTGTAGAGCAAGGGTGAATGAGGTGTTTGGGGGCAAAATTTAACAATTTGAACCAAGTATTAGTATGTAAGCTTGAAATTGAGAAAAGCAAGATTAGTGAGAAAAATTTATCTGCAAAAATAAGCAACTGGTCCTGAGGATTTAAAGAGGCTTCAGATGCTGTACTTTGGAACAGTTCTTGGTTTTAATAAAGTAGATCATGGTGTGGATTTGACTTGACCAAGGACCGATCATGAGGGGAAGTCTGGAGACCAGTTTTGGACAAGAAGAAGGAAATTCATGATAAATATTTCGAATGTACTTGCTTGAAAATGTGAACAAGGATTCTGAACTCGGTTCATGCATGTGCGTCGCCACCTACTGGTGTCATGCAATACTGCACCTAGTTTCAGTCCCGCTAGCGAGAGTAGGTCGGCAGAACACGCATCAACAGTCTGCATCAGATGGTACTGCTGTGCGATGCGTTCGGCGCTGTCTGAAAATGATTGACCAATCAGGGCAAGAAATCTGATATGAGGTCATCGGTACATGAGCACTTCAAACCTAAAAGTGTTTTGGTTCTGATTTTAGCCCCCTATGGCCAAACTGAGACCACCAAATTTTACTGAAAGGTAAATGTATTTCAAGTCTTGGGTGCCTAACTCTTATGGCAGAAATACAGGCGACTCTCACCACCTGATATCAATGCTCACCAGGTTGAGCGAGAAGACTAAGGCTTTACCGGTAGTAAAACAAGGAGTGAAATAAATAAATCTAGTCTACAAAAGGACAAGTGCTTCAGGAATCAAAATAAACTGAAATAGGTTCTAATATTTTCTACAGTTTGATTAGGAAGCCAAAAATCAATGCTTCTAACCCCTTCCCAAGGAGCATTTAGTTATTATATCAACGCCATCTATGGGCAGCATTACTGACCTACTCCCTTGTCATCAACCTGCGGGGAGCTGATCCAACGCTGCGCCTGATCGATTTTCCCAGCGATCGTGTGAGCTGGTCGGATGACACCAAGCTTCTCTGCCTTGTCCACGATGCCAACACAATCGGCATTCAACCGTTCCAAGGCCATGCCAAGGTTCTGGGCTAACTCCCTCGCTGCTGGTGAATTACCCTGAAACAGAAGACAGAGTCTTTCAAAAAATGCTTTCTTTGAAGGAAAATTTTCGTCAAAAAAAGACCAAACAGTTTCAAACATCTGTCCTCTTTTGTGTTTTCTCCATCAAGCTGAGAGGTCGTTGCAACATTTCCCATTAACTTCACCTTGCCCTTACCTGCCCTCTCTTTCGCAGTTCACAAAGTTGCTTAGTCATCGTCTCAATATTCGCGATATTCCGCAACATCGTATCCCTCATCACAGGGTCGACGCACCGATCGGCGACTTTCCTCGCATCATCTATAATCTGACGGAGCGCCAAGGCACCGATATTGGCTTCGTCTAAGGCAGGATTGGCCAACCACTCATTGGCAGACACAGTGTTTGTTTCCAATCGTGTCTAAAAGGAAATTGAGAAATAATTATGATAACGAACTAAATGACTTCTCAACATAGCTGGGGAATGGAACAGTGACATCAACTGATTTCTCTACTACCAACTTACTGTAGCCCTCTTCATGATTGTGATGTCATCAGAGTCCCACTCGTCCTCATCGTAGGTCGTCAGCTGTAGAACTCGCTCAATTTCTCCAATTTCCAGCATCATCTTATTCACAACGTAGTTTCTATTTTCCTGGGCTTCTTGAAGGCCAATGCCACCTGTATTGAGAAGAGAAGAATATGGGTGAACTATCCTTACACCTGAGATGAGGAATAAACCATTCCTTTTGGACAGCAGCCCCAAAAGGTCAAAACCTTGTAAGGGTGAGTACCCCAACTCTACCAAAATTCCATGGACCATCCTGCCTCCTTCAGACTAAGTTTCACGACTACAGAGGGTAGGTTCCATCCAACTTTGCATTAAATTGCAGACAGTGCAACCCCCGACAGATTAGCAAATGAACTTGGCCTAATTTTTCACTTACCACTTTCAAATGTGTTAACGCATGTTTTAATACTGCTGATAACAATAGGTGTCAGTGATTTGACCTCGTCAAGGGAGTGCAACAACATGTCACGATGAACCTGGTGTGTCAACTCCTGCTGTCTTGTGTCCACTTCTTTCGTCAAGGATGTCAGGAGAGGGGTGAGATTCTGAAATTTTTGGAAATTCCTGATAATGAGCTTTACAAGGAATGATCAATTCAATAGGTTTTGACAACTCTTGACTTTTGGGGACAATTTAAGTGTCTTGTACCAGGCCACAGATGCCACAGTCGGACAGAACAACCACGAAATGTTCCTTTTTTTCTTTGATAGCTTCTTCAGAGTCACAACTCTGCCTAAGCATGATTCACCAAGCATCAAGAGTCAAATTTCCTGGAATATGACGCACTTCTTCTTCTGAAGTGGGTCTAGCCTGAGGCCATCATTTCTGCAACCCGATACTTTCTTGATAGTTATATGATTACTTTACAATAATCATACTGTACAACTTGAAGTTTCATAAACTACATTACATCAATAAACCAGTTACGTTTACTGGGTAGCATTTCTCTATAAGAAGCTGCAAACACCTTAGTACGTAGCAAGATGCATGGTAACATTTACATCCTTTGATTAGAACATGAGGAAGTAATCATCAGCTTGAAAGTCATGTAAGCAGACGATATGGGCAGGTACCTCTGTTTACACTGAAAGATACCAGCAATGCAGAGCAAGCCGATTGCTAAAACTTGATTTGTGCAGATATCTGGGGTAAGAAACGTGCTTAGATAGTTTGTTACTGGACCACCTTGCCAACGGGCCGAAGACCTAGCCACAGATCCTCTTCTCCTTGACAGCAACAGCAAGAGTCACTGGACAGTCATCCAATTCACTTTCTAATGACTGCAGATCTTCATCACAGCCTCACCTGAACAAAGCCGAGTAAATCGTCCATGGTTTCCACCACCTCTGTGATAGCAAGATACGCCTGAACATTTTTGCATCTTCGCAGGATCCTCCTGACCTCGCTCTGGTCAAGGGCAAGCAGTAACGCTGAAGTACCCTGGAGAATACCTGAAAGAGAGCAGACAAGATGCTAAGGCACAAATCAAGAGCGAACAAATCACAGCACAACCTCCCCTAGAGGACACCTCTCCATTAATGACACCCTCTCTATTAAGGACACTAGCTTGAAACCAAACTGGTCATTTTGATTCAATTCAACCTCTCTAATCAGGATGCCTCTCTATTAGGGACAGCACTGCCCATTCTAGAAGAACAAACAAGACGTAAAATCTTCAAATCACTGCCACACTGACCTCTGGATCCTTCGATAAGTTTTGCCCTAGCTGGCTGAGAGAATGGGTCATCCTTCAGCATGTAAGCTGCCTCCTTGAGGAACTGTGATGCATCCTGGACTCGGTTCAAGGCAATCGGCATGTCCTTCTTCAGTACCTCATCAGTGGTCGAAATTGTTGTCTCTTTTCCAATCTACAAACGGAAACGTTTTGTTTCAAAATCAAGGGAGATCATGACTTCATCAAACCAGTTTCACACAAAGTTTACAGAACAAATTGTAGTTTACAGTATCATTTAAATATCACTTGGGCCTGCTTTACAGTAGAGTAGTAGGCCTACATGCTGCTGCCTATGTGCTGTCATCAAAACCCGATAGTTATTCATACTGATATAAGTAATGATGAATGAGGAAGCCAGAGTTCTCCTAAATGCATCCGGATGCAACTATTAAATGATCCATCCAAATCATACAATGTTTTATGGTTTGACTAAATGCATCCTGAGCTTCAAGTGATTTCCACTTGGTAGGCCTAGTTATCCCAGCAAAGCAAGCGAGAGTAGAAACATGGAAGTGAACCTGTTTTGAGAGGATGGCAATACAGAGTCGGCATGCATCCAGGATGTTTTATTCGTATCTGTAATACTTACAATGACGAGATTGTTGACCGCATCAGCAACCCCTCCGACCGGCTTGGTGAGATCTGGCATGGCGTTGCCATCTTCAGCCTCCTGATGAAGGATCACAAGCTTCGACACCTGCAAGGCAAAATTGTGACGAAAGATTCAAGAGGGGGTTGACAAGTAAATGTATGTCACTGCTGTTTGCCTGAGCCCATACCCTGGACTATGCTGAGCATAGCGGATAAGCCCAATTTGCGCCATTATCTTTAACTGCAGCTTCCATCCATTGGGTCCAGCATCATCTTTAGTGTGACTTCGTTCCATGATCTACGGTCCGCTCTTTTCTCTGCCCAACACAACTTCTGAAAGTTCATTGACCCGTCTCCAAATCCCTTTAAATGAAGACCTCACCCGTGTAATTGACAACACTGGAATGTCACTGGAACTTACAAGACACTGGGAGACAGTTATGGCCAACGATGGATCCATTATGCATGGACACAACATCTTTTGTAATGAACCCGGCTAGGTATTCTAGCAGTCTCAGCGTCATTTTCGAACCATGACAAATTCGATTGGATGATTTTAATTTTTAAACAATTACACAGCAGGTTACCTTGAACACTCTGGACTTGTTTAAAGGGTTAATTGTCTCTATCACAGTATACACTTTTTAATGCTCCCCATTGTTCCATTATTTCCGTGCTCCTATCTCCCATACACAATATTACCAATCGCATCATTAGGTCACTTCATTATGAACAAAAACAGGAACATTTTCCCAAGCTCTGAAGGAAGGCTAATTAGCAACCAGTTGTGTTGCTAGACAACCTAATTATTGACATGACATTTCGAGGATTACATTTTGACATGTAGATGTGAGGAGTCTGCTCTAATGTGGACAGAATGTCAGCCCAGAATGATAATTCACATCCAACTCCACAGGTGGTGCTAGTGTAAAATGTTTTGCTAGAATATACAACTCCCCCCCCCCCCCCCGTGGTCTAAAGGAACGTGTCCACTGCAGAATGAGCCTTTACCCTTTTTAAGGAGGAACTAGAATAGCAAGTGATGAGTTGACTGACTTGTCCTTAGCCATAAGTTCTCATGATCAGCCAAGTAAAGCGCTAAAACATGAGCAAGAGTGAATTCATGATGTCAAGTTGTTCCACATCTATCCACAGGAAGTGGAGAAATAAATAAAATCCAGCACATCACAACTCTATTGGGACCCATTAGTCCACACTCAATCAATGAATCATTCTACTAGCACGGCAATTTTTGAAGCCACATAATATATCAAATGGTTGCTGACATTTTCTTCAGCACTTCTGAGGATCAGACATTCAGAGCAAGAACACCAGTAGTGAATAATTTCTGGGATAGAGCCAATTGGAGATCGACGTCTGATTGGGACATCTTTTTTTTGCTCTTGTAGATTATCATTTCCTGCACGAGATGATTTGCCACTTGTTTGCTTGTCGATGGGAGGAATGGTAGTGGGCAGGAACAGACAGACAGGACATATTCACCTCCCGCAAACCCACAGTTGGACGAAAAGTTTAAGACACAAAAAAGGACCGTCAGCCCATTTCAAACTCTGCACAAGCTCCATCAACACAGCCAATTGGCAACCTGCTCCTTCCCACGACTTCTTCATGCAGAACTGGGTAGATACTTCAATATGTAGAAATCAAATACTCCAAAATCACAAAATGAATATCATGAGAGTTTTACATGAATGCTGATGAGCGCAGCCACTCATTTATCCATTTAGTATGCTATCAGGGGTCCACTTCACACACTGAAATCTGCTGAGGTACCACTTCAAACGATGATTCATCCAAAGCAGAAATATAGTTTTTTCAACAACAATAATTCACCACAAGTCACCCTCTCAGAATTGGCACCTCTCAAAGCGTTGATGTATAGTTATAAGCATGGGGGTGTTGTTTGGGGTAAAGATACCAAGCCAAGTCTAACCTTTAGAAATCGCAACAGAAAGGGTTCAACTTGAAATATCATGCAACAGATTACTCATGGAAATACATTGATTGTGAGAGATTATCTCAACATCTCTCCTTCTTGATGGAAATCGGCTAATGGGTCTCGACAAGATACAAGAAAGGTTGAGTCACTCTGAATTGTCTTTGAGAGGACTTGACAATCGTGCATTGAAGGCAACAATCTGCTTTTACAGTACCAATACAAGACTCCTCACCCAGGGAAGAATGCAGCCATAGTTTTCTAACCAAATATAACAGAAGCCCACAAGGTCATCTATTTTAAAAATACTAGAAGGAGCAGTGGGAGTTACTCCTGTCGTAACCCTAAAGAGTTCTTGTTTCCATGAAGTGATGTCATGAAGGTATGTTTCTTCAAACCAGTATTTAACTAATTTGTCCTTTCGACCTGCATTCTAGAAAGCTACAATGTAAGTAACAGTTGTCTACAGGTTTCAACCATTTCAGTGCCAAAGAGAGAAGCTGCCACAGTACTCAGCATGAAAGTCATTAGAACATTTACCAAGTCTGCTTCTTCTTCTGAACAACACCGACTCTAAGCAAAAGGTGGGCTGAAAGTCATGGAGATCTTTCCAACCAAAACCATCCGTGCTCAACTTCATCCTCATCCAAAGCAAGGGGCTTGTGACTTTCACTTTCCGACAACTAAACATTGCATCAGACCAACCAGGAGAAAGATTACCTTGATGAAGTTGGTAAACTTATAGCATTCCCCAGATTCCTCATCTCAGATTTAAAGATATTTGCTTACTTTGGCTGGTACGGCATGAAAAGGGTTAATACCTGTACCTTCTGTTAAAAGATAGGTGTTCATGAAAACAGCGGCTACATGTATCTGATGATTCATTGAACCATAGAGCTGATATCCCATGTTTGTGATAAAAATAGACCAGTTCCTGTACAGTAGAGATAAACTTTACATTAGGCGGTGCACTGGGATGGCTTCGCTTCTACATGTATCTTCTCACTTCAGTTTCCCAATCCCTCTTATTCAAGTGACTTCTTGGGGGGGGACAACTTACAAGACATCGATCTCTTTTTGCTTTTTAAGGGGGAACGCCATGGTACATGTAGACCAACTGTAGACCTACAACCAGGTACATGTATTTTAAAATGTGGGACTTCGAAGTTTTTGAAGAAAACTACTTTTTACCCATTAGCTGTATGTAGTGCCCCAACATAATGTCAAATTACAGAGTATTTTCATTGTAAAAGTTTCGAAGTCAACGTAAATTGCAATGGCCTTTCAACCAGTGTAATTCAAAGCAAACATTCCACGCTATTATTTTGAATTCATAGCATTGAAGTGGGTGCCCTATTCAGATTGACTAATGGGGAAAATGACCAAGCACACAGGCTAAAGCCAATTAGAGCTAACTTCAAGCTTAATTGGGTAAATTAGGAAATACACCCAAGGGTCAAGGCTTGCACTTAGCTCCACTTAGTAATAAAACCTATAGTCTAGCAAAGGCGGCACGCTTTTACATGTTTTATGACAAATTCAAAAACCTAGAAAGCATCAAAATTCACTTAAGAGACTCCACTTCCATGGAGATACTATCTCATTTGAGCGTGGGGAACACAGAAGGCACAAGAAAACAAAACATGAAAAAAAAATCTCTGCCAGGTCCATATCTGAGAACAGTCAATGACAATTCATGTTGTGATGTGACATACTGAATTGAGGTTACAATCATACAGGCAGACAGGTTACTGAAGAAATCCTGTTGCTATGAACCAGTCAAAGAAAGGAACATGTTAATCACTCTCACTTGCAACTGAACCATCCTCTTGCTACCTGTTTCATGATTCATGTAGCTCAGATGAGGAGTTTCATCTTGTGTTCGATACCTGCCAATACCTAGTATCGGTAGTGGCAGTGTACCATTGCAATATTGGATATCAGCATTCCGTAGCTTCTTACGATATACATGGCAGAGTTACTGGTAGTCGCTGAGTTCAATTTCTATAACAATTTGCAAGGCCTTAAAATCGGATTACCATGTTGGTGTTTCACACTTAAACATGAATAGTTGAACAAGGAATGTTGCCCCACTTGTCCTTTTACAATAGAACCTCTCTATGAAGGACGCTGTCATTAATGGAGAGGTGTCCTGATTACACAGGTCAACTTGATTGGAATTCACCAATTTGGGACCAAAATCAGTGTACTTTTGGAGTGGATGTCCTGCTGACAAAGGTGTCCACTAAGGGAGGTAACATTACATTATTGTTCGCTGTAACAAATTATTAGGCATACACCACATGACCGTGCCATGCATAATTTTTTGGGGGAATGACCACCAAAGTCAAAAAGCCATATGCCTTTTAAACACCAGCACAAGCCGGTGTTGATAAGTGCATACTTATTCTGCCAAAATGATATTAGATTAATTCAAGCTCGGCGCCCCATAAATATCAATTAACTACCAATTTGGCCTTTCCTCAAATCCAATACAATGATAAATGGCTTGCTTTTTGGACCAAAAAATGGCGTAGATGTATCTAAGTATGATTATCATGTGTATACAGAATTGTTTTAAATTCACACAAAAAACAAACAAAATAAGTTTTGAAGAGGTGTGCCCCATCGCGAAATGAGAGATGTTCAGAAAGTTGAGGGTTTTTACCTGCTGGGCCACGGGTAGAAGGATCCCTTCTATGGTCTTCGTGTGGAACACCGGCATGGCTGTTTGTTAAAATGTCCACCTCAGAAGATAGATGATATATCCAAGATAATCCTTGCCAAATTTCAGGCGAAATCCTCAATCCGTTCCCCTAAAAACTTGGGGCCAAAAAAAGGGAAGACCAACACTTGTTTTCGTGTGGGCCTATATCAAGGCGAATCCGCTAAAAATAGAACTGGGCGACTGCGCCTCGTTCTGCGCATCCAATTATATGAGGCGCTATCTAAGTAAAATTTGTACCATACAGGGTGTATCAATGAGCTGGAATCTTGGTATATCTTCCTACTAAGTGAGGAATGTTGGACCTTGACATCATTTCAAGTGTATATAAACCCACAATCGAGCCATCTGATTGGCTTGGGATTTCTGATGAGCACTCCAGCGATGCAGAATTCTTCATTTCTGCTTGGACACTTTTTAAATCCCTGAATGTGGCGGCACATTTAACCAACGAAGTTGAAGCAACAAAAAGGTTCTCAAAGAAAATAGTATTTTTATTACGAGTAAACCAGTGCATTATTGTTTTGCCACTAAATGCAAGCAAGATCTCGAAGCCTAGGCAGGAATTAAGTTCCCGTTGGCCGATGTCATTATTTCAACCCACGCAGACATTTAGCAATACCAATAGAACAATCTCATCAATAGTCCATTGTCACTTGTACAATATCTGGTTAACAACAAAGTTTTCTGAAGATGTTTTTTTCTCTAGATATTGCACACCACACAAGTCATGACTATAACTCAGACAGGTCGTGTTTCCCTCTATAAACCTCACAGATACACATTTTCAGAGATCCTGACCGAAAACAGAAAGGAAACAACTTTTGCCCAGACAACATCAAACAACATCATATACCCCTCCCCCCCCCCCCCCCCCATCACACGCCAAATATGACTAATGGATATACGTTATCATATTCAAAATCATGAGGAAATCTATTCTACATCTAAATAAATGGTCCGTTAGAATTCTGAAAGGTGTAAATAACAAACAGATATTATAGGATAACAAACAGATATGATAGGAAGCACGATAAATATATCACAGGTTTCTATCAAGAATCTCTATACAAATTTTGTTCATGCATCAATTTAGAGTTCATGGGCTATAATTTATAGTGTACATGTACAATCAGAGTACAATAAAATATCAGCCGGTACATTTTAAAACTATCACAACATAATAACATGATTACATGCGTGATGACAAATTACAAAGGGTGGTTCAAGAGTGCTGAGAGAAATTTTGAGGAATGTCAAAACTTAAATGGGGTGTCGAGCCTTCAGGAAATATTAACAACTGAAACAGCCCTTTTACATCAAAAAAGATAAACTGTTAGAAAAATATACTCTTCAAAAAGCAAACACAGTTAGCAACATTAACATGATTATGGACGGTACTTCTCCTGGTGTCACCACAGGTGAAGAATTTATGCATCGGTAAAAACTAGATGGAAACATCTGTTTCAAGAGATCAGCAGCAGTGTTGTTAAGGACGGAATTTGTTAATAAGCGTCTCCCTCTTCATCCACTTGAGATCATCGTTTCCCTCAGTTCCGATGCACTGAATGTCTCAATCCAGTAAAACTGAGGTTGTGCGTCTATAGTACTATAAATAATGAACAAAGACCAGTGTTTATCATTTCTCAGTATTATGCATCACGGGCGGCATCCTGGATGGTTTGTCCTCTCTACACAACACGATAGACTGAGTATGTGAGAAAAAATTTCATTCCGTTGCGTCACGTTCAATGATCAGATCCTTATTCTCCATCAAGATCCTATCCAGGTTGCGAATATTCTTACAGCCGTACAAATGCATCAGTTTCAATCTGAAAGAAAAAAAGATGTAAGTTATAAGTTTCTTTTGGAGATGTATAAACATGTGACATCTATCAATAAGGACTAATGTTCTTCAAAGATGATATCTCTGCCAAGCACCACTCAGCTAGTAGGTGTGGGGTTTTGTGATAAAACATTGAGCTGGATTTTGTGTCACCATGTTGCTTGGGGGGATATTGCAGAGCATAGGGTTTGAACGATGTACGCAACTACATTCTTACCTTTTGCAGTTTCTTGCGAGTTTGACAAGACCCTGTTCAGTGATGTCTTTGCAGAAGTTCAGTTTCAGTACTTGAAGTCTTTGGCTGCAGTAGCTTGCAAGAAGTGACACACTGCAAGAGGAAATATAAAGAAATTATTGAAGATTCTCAAATATTTGTCTTCCATGCAGTCCAGAAATGGAACATTCCAGAACAAAAACAGTTTGAGACAATTGCTAAAACATGATGAGCTACTCCGAGACAGACATGCTCATTGGGTCTCGTATTTAAAGTGAAACAACTTTTTTGAGGGAAATCACTTCTCATTTTACTTATTCTTGAATCTTACCTTTTGTTTGTGACGCCAGTCGAACTGAGATCAAGATGCTCCACCAAGTAGCAGTTGTGGGCGATGGATCGCATGCCAACATCGGTGACGAGTTTACATCCACTCATATCAACATATCTGAAATTGGAAGCAATCATTTTTACTTCATAGAAATCGACAAAAACCAAACAAAGTACCTCATTTTGTCTTATCAAGGTCGAATTGACACGAGTGCTTTAAGAGCAGTTTTTCATAAAGAACTCTGAGACAGGCAAGAGGATTTGGTTCATGTTCAACTGACCTGATGCTAGGCAAGTATGTGGCTATTTCTACAAGTGACAAGTCTGTGGCACCTGGACAGTTGGCAAGAGTTATGGACTCAAGATTCTTACAACTTCGCACAATCTTTCTCATGCAGCTATCCTTCACCTGCAAAGAATTGAAGACGAAATGAATGAGGGTTATCAGGAGCAAGAGACAAGAGCTGTGGACCCTGTGAGGTCACAGAACCACCCAGGGCCCAAGGACCACTTGGCGATGATCAACATACCAGGAGGCTAGAACGATAGGGATGAACTTGAAGTTGAGAGAACTATCCAGGATAGGAGGAAGTAGAGGAATCTTGTTGGCGATCTATGCTCCACTATGCTCTACATCCAGGTGCAGAGTGAAAGCTGAAAAAGAAGATTGGAGATTACTTACCTGCTTACAACCCCTGAAGTCAAGGTGTTTCACCTTTTCCAATGATGAGGCCAGTTGTGACACGCTGGCATCAGTCACTTTGTAACACTGTCCAATGTTGAGAGTTACAAGTTTTCTACAGTACTGTCCCAGTGCTTTGATGCCTTTAGGAGTAATATTGAAACAGCCAAATGCTTCAATGGAACGCAAGCTGAAATGAGAATACAAAGAGCTGACGTTCATGTACCAGATAGGAGCACTTCTTCACAGTTAGAGACGATCTTGACTGGGAAGACATACATGTATTTCTAATCCCTTGGGTATGTTTCTGTACATACATTCCCTGAGAACCTCAATAGATCAGGAAATCACTCACCTGTCCCCGTGCTTCTTCACAACACCAATTAAGCCGTCATCGGTGATCGCCTGACAGCCAGAGATATTGAGAGAAACCAGCCTCCTGCTACAATTAGCCATCGAGATGAGGACAGTATCGTTGACGTTGGTCCAACTCATATCGACATGAGTCAGATTTTGACACTTTGCAGCAGCGTGGAAGATGATGTTGTCACCGGTGAGTTCACCGCGAGAGCAGCCCATGATGTTCAGCTCCTGAAAATGGATTCAAATACTCTTATTGATATCACAATGAGAACTTACAGGTTACTTTTTTTAGGTATTCTCCAAGAACATTTCTGTAGCCCAAATTTATCAGTTCTTCAGCCTGCTCTCAGAAAGGACTCAATCCATGACAGGGCTACACATATATCCTTTAGTGTAAGATCTTTCGCCAAACCTGGTACAAGGGACTCCTAAGCCCTGTTCAAAGGATTGTAAGCCAGGAGAATTCCTCCCACGAAACTGATGTCACACAAACCTGCAGGGTATCAGCACAATGCCGGAATAAGTTCCGTAGGCCACGACTCGTGATGTTATCTCCCAAGCACTGGATGAGACATATGGACAGAGGAGAGCGGCTTCCAATCTCATCGAGATGGTCATCATGCAGATTGGACTTGTTACGAATCATGATGTGCTTCCCTGAATAAGAATACCATGCAATATGAAAGTTTTCAATGAAAGATTTTGCTGGTTGAGCTTGATGTACACATCTGGTGTTATTGAAGGGTCTATCCCTGCTTTTGGGCCACATTGTTGAGGTCTGAGAGCATGCTGTAGGAGAAAAACAGAGGTACATCCATACTTACAAAGTGTTTCATCTTGAGTAATCCTGTACATCTGAGAGCAAGTGCGAGCAACGCGGGTGAGATCTTGATGGTTGAGGTAGGAGAGTATATGAAGGAGGAGTTCATCTGGGAGGCAGAGGAGGAAAGATACCATGCCTCTGGCTACTCTGGGACTCTGAAATGGAGATTTGAGTGAGAGACTTTAAAAAGAGGTTAAGATTTACTTGAATTATAGGCTACTAGCCTCAAAGCTTCGCATCTGTCCCCCATAGCTTTCACAGGTACTAGGCTACCTCTCCGTGACCACTTGCATGGGCAGGTCTCCATCATGAGTTCTACAGGTTTTAGATCATTTCGGGATGAAGAAAATCACAACGTGAAGAGAAAACTCACCATTGCAATGTGATGTACATAAGTCTCTGATGTCATGGGTTCAGCATTATGGTACACATGCGGGACCTTCGGCTTCACAACAACCGGTTGTTCCGCAGCTGTCCATGCTTCAACAACCTGAGGTCGTGTCAACGGGTCGGAGTTGAGCTCTGCCAATCTCTCTGCCATGCGAGACATGATCTTCTGGGATGGACCAGAGCTAGGTCTGGTGTTTCTTTGGTCACCAGCTAAGGTTGGTCTGAAAGAAAATAGAGGTTACACGTCTCAACTTGTTCGGAATTATAGTCTATTCAATACAGTCAGGAGCACCAGATCCCTTACCGAGCAGTCAGAGGATAGGATTCTTTACCGACTTTTTCTTCAATACAGTGTTGATGTCATCAACACCCCAGGACCTGAAGTTGAGGGCTACGATGCAAAGAGTAGACCAGACAATATGAACCAATAACATTACTTTCATTCCTACCTCGCTCTTTGCCCAGCACTCGCTGGTCTTGTTGTTTTCCTGTGCTCATCTGCAAGTGTTTTGTCCCCAACACCAGGCTTTCTCGTCTTTGCACTAATTGGTCTTTTCTTTGGTGGTAGATTTGACGCGTTCGTGCTCGACCTAGAAAGACAAGAGCAAGCATGAGATTTTTGTAGCATTGACCGGCATCTCTTGTCTGCGGGATTGTCGCAGGTGCCTGCAAGTGCAACTAATATTGGTCATCGTTGCAACCTGCGATAAATATCTAACCGGTCAATAACTGGTTTTACCTACAGACAAGCAGTCCCTCTTCATTTCATTCTTTTTTGTGATCAACCAAAAGGCTATTTAGGGGTTGGTAGACTGAATGGAATCTCCGTGACCAGGTCCAGAAATATCTTTTAAAATTGTATGTGACTCGAGTGAACTAAAAGACAATACTTACCAAGTGTTTAGCTCATTAGCAGCAAACGATCCCCAAGCTGTGCTTGACCTGTCCCAGTGTCTTTTGTAAGGATCAACTTCAATGGAAGTCCTCACTTTACTTGCAGAGACAGGGCGTCCTTTTGGTGGATCAACCATACTAGCCGCAGTCCGATATTTCCCTGCAGATTTTGGCCGACTGTTGTTAGCATTACTGCTGCTGGGGGTGGGCACTGGCACTTTTTTCACACGACCATCCCGCTGTATCCGTGCGAGAAATTCTTGATGGCTTAGTTCCTCGTCAGGTACGTTTTGATCCAGGTGGCGCTGGTCTTCAATGCGATCAGTCACTGTTGAAACGTCTGCAAGAGTTGACATGTCTTCTTCGTCGACGATTGTCGAATCATCATCCAATGCAATAAAATTCGGGATATTACCTCCAACATTAGCGTCACCAACTGGCTTCTCCTCGTCACTCAAGTTCGCCAAATTAATCGTCGGGACTTCTGCATCTTGCCGGCTTTGTCGCCTTAGATCAATGTCCATTTTCCGTTCAAATATTTCAACCTCCTGAAAGTCACTGCTGATACTCGCACCCAACGGATTTCCTTTCTTCAAGCCGTGAACTTTCCCGTTTTCACCATTCAATCCTGTGTCCATGGAACTGCTCATGGATAACTGTAAGGAGAGTTCATTTTTCAAATTTGAATGGCGAGCTTTTGGTGACTCCATCCCATGGTGCAATATTTCAATCGCTTGTTGAACTTGGTCGTGCAAAACAGGTTTATGCTGCGGCACAGGTTTTAAAATACCATTTTGAATGGACCCCGAGTGACCAACTTTAGATGTCGCCTCTTTAGAATTACTACGGTACAATTCTTTACTCTTACGAAGCGGCGAAGGAGAAATTGATGATTTTTCAACCACTTTTTTCTTCTTATCTTGACCACTTCCACTGCTGCTATCATTACTATTATCATCTGACGACTTTCCAAGACTTTTCGAAACTTTTCGTGATTTCAACTGTTCTGGTTCTCTTCTGGTTGACTTTTTAGCACTACCTGGTCGAGAACTTTTAACATCTTTTGCACTGGCAGGTCGAGAATTTGCTTTGGCACTACCAGGTCGTGCAGCGTTAGTTGAACGAGTACCACTACCAGGACGGCTGTTTGGTTTCTGAGATTTCTCCTTACTTCTCTTCGATTGTCTTTTAGGTTTCAGCGGAACAGGGTCAACACCAATGAGAACACACCCACAGTCAAGACACCATGTAACATACTGTTTGTTCAAAGTTGCGCAGTCTGGACACACTACGACCATCCTCTGACCATTTTCACCATCAAATGCCATCTGTTCTGTTTCGGAGTTTCCTTGCCTGACAGGCTGTAACACATTGAGTTTACTTTGATCACCGATTAACTCATCGCGTACGAGCATCCTATCGAGATGCAACCTGTCAAACTTATCAGTGACACCGCTCACAGACGTATATAACGTCTCACCATCATAATCTGTGGATTTCCCAAGACTTTTCTGACTCTGGCGCATCTTATTGACCTTGCTAACGTCCGATTCAGAGGAAGCAGCCATCTTGGTTCCATCAGATTCACTTTCAAACTCACCACTTTTCATCACCAATTCTTGAAATCGATCGGAGTCTAAGCTTTGCTGAAGATTCCTCATGAAGTCATCAACATTATCAGACTTGCCCCTGATGTTACTTAGGAACTGGTCCATCGACCTATCGTCTAAAAACACCGATGAGTCCTGCAAACTCTTCCTGACGACCTGGAGGAAATAGTTCTCATAATCACCGGAGACCTCATCTTCTAAAGAAGACTGTGGAGTAGACTCCCTTATTGCACTGAAAACTTTGTGAGACAGTCGAACATCCTCTGTGGCACGGTTACTTCTCCCACCACGATTTGGCGCAACATCGCTCCACTCCGGGATGGGATCGAAGGCGACATCCTTATTGACATCACGGAGAGATGAGAAGTAACGATCCAATGAGCTGCTGGTGTAACCAGGTTTCTTCTGCTGTTCTGTTACTTGGCGAATGATTGCATCTCTCCTGGAAGTGGAATACAAAGTGGAACTTACGACCTTTTCAATATCAAACACAAAGTATAACAAGATCTAACAAGATCAATTCTGCCTTACATGTACTTCACTCCCGTCAACATAAAAGAGACAGTATCTAAAAATGTCTCACTCAAATTATCCAGCAAAGCAAAACATCTGTTACTCAACCTCAAGAGAACTTACTGATATTGATGATGGTCCCTCACAGCCTTCATGTGGTCCTCCTGCGACAGCCCAGTATCTGACGATCGACTCTCAAAGTCACTCTGACTCAGCACTTTAGGTGGACCAGTCCCAATGATCTCCGATGGACCTGATGACCTGCCAGTTTCTGAGCCCGACTTCTGTGGCACTGGTCCAACTGGCCGCGAATGAAAATGAGAATGTGTCGGCGTTTCTCTCGACTTCCTTGGTGGGGTTGGTTCACGGAATCCATACGGGTAATGTTTCGTGTTCGGTGCAGGAGCAGGGGGCTCTGGAGTCTTTTTTGCGTCGTTCAAGAAATTCTCCGCTTCAGCGAAAGCCTGTTTATAGATTTCTTCAGCAGAGAATGCGCATTTCTTGATCCTCGGTGTCCGTTGTCCACCATCTTGGACTGGTGGAGCTTTCATTGTAAGGACACCAGTTCTTGATTTACTTCTGTCCTCGGCACGGTAACTATAGGGGGAGCTCAATGTTGGGCTCAATACAGACGGATCAATATGCTCAAATTCTTCCATTATATTGAGTCTCATGTCAGGGTGGACTTGGGAATTCAAACCAACATGTGTTTTGTCTGGAACATCAACATCCCTGCTCCGGGAACCTTGTGTGGATTTTCTCAGTGGTTTTGGCTGTGCAATCTGTGCAGAATGCTGTCCTTTGAACCATGCCACATTATTATTCATTTCTGGAGGGGCCCTGTGGATAGTCTTGTCACTTGGCAGGTTGATTCTAGCATCAAAGTTGCCAAACTGGACCTGCTCTTGACCCTGATTGACTGGAACTTGGTTCCGCATTCTAAAATCCTGTGTTACATCAGTCAGGACATCAGATATCACTGTCCCTTGGTCTTCACACATCTGAGTAGCTGAGGACTTATGTGGAATTTGCTTCTCAACAGTGGTCTTTTTTTGTCCAGGCTTACCATCTACTTGGGCGACTTTGTCCAAAGTGCTCAAGATTTCTTGCAACTCGGATGAGTTGTCAAGCATCTCCTGGAATTTCTCCTCGCCAAGAGCAATGCGTAGGCCCTTGATGTACCCCTCTTTGTACTGGTTGTCTAACCCAACCACTGAAGAAATGTCTGTGTCAAGAACACTTGAATGTCCATCCATTTCTTTTTGGGAAGACCCCACAGCCACTTGAGTACTACTTCCATTTTGCTTTAGGTTTTGAGAATTCAGGATAGGTTGGGATGCACTGGACGTCTTGGGAATCACATTTTTAGTCTGTGAGGCAAACAGAGGCTGTGACTTCCCGGAAACACGTACTCCTTGCTGGTGAATCTGGTCATAGGATGGTGGAGCAATGCTCGACTGAATTTCCGATTCAGTTCCCGTGACAATGGAAGAGTCATCCAAATTCACAAAATGTTTGCTTATTTTCACGAAGTTGACGTCAGAATGATTATCCACCCCTGTAACTAAACTTGACTGCATTGAATCAGTCAATCCAAACTGATTTGGCTCAAATTTTTGTTGGTGATCTTTCATCAGCTGGTGAACTAGATCAGGCTGGTTTTCCCTAGCAGCAGCAGGTTCCCCATTCCCATTTTCGTCTTCACCTTCTTCGAGAAAAAATGTCACGCTTTTGTTGACAGCAACCTTGCCTTCCTCTGCATTTTGAGTATCACTTGTTTCAAATGTATCATGTTTCAAGATTGAATTGAAATAAGTATTCGCAGCAGTCGTACCAGATTCTATTGATGAACGCAGATCCGACTGGTCACTGTTCATGAGAAACTTATTGAAAGCAAATGGATGAGTATTATCAGATTCCACCTCTGAATCCAGAGAAAGTTGTGCAACATTCCGAGTTGGTTGTTCCTGCATGATAAGCCTCTGGGGATAGTCTGCAACACCAGATGGCGTGGTGTCCACTAGCGTAGAATCAAACGACGAACCAAAATCAACATTCTGGCCGCCCTTCAAAAAGATATTCCCTGTCTCTTCGACAGCAGTCGATGATCCGATTGACGATCTAAGATCATACTTCGCAGAACCGTTCTTTTTCCAAGGATTTTGTTGGACAACTGTTGAGTCAAGAGACAGGTGAAGATCTTCAGGGTCCGAGTTCTTCTTCTTCGCCTTGGTTCCCGTAATGGAAGACCCTAATGAAAGCCTCAGATCCATATCATTGGGGCCGCTTACTCCTTTCTGTACCCCAGCTCGATTCTTTGTGTCAAGAATAGTTGAACCAAGAGAAAGCCTGAGATCATTTGAATCGGAAGTCCTTCCATTCTGATGATGACTCCTGCAATTCCCATCATCAAAGTTTGTATAGTCAGTGACAGTTGGCTCTGTGAACAAACTTGAGTCGGCGTCAAGCACTGAACTGTCATCTTCAATGAATACATTAGACATTGTTAACGAAGCTTTTTCAGAGTTGTTTTTCTGTAAGCTTTGGCGAGCGTTGTTCGATGCTGAGACCGATTGTTTAAGTTCTTTGCTTCTGTTGCCAGGCCCGGGAGCTCTTTGTCCAATCAATGTGGATGAAAGTCTTGGTGATCTTGATTGCTGTTTTGGGAGGACAGCAGATAACCTCTCTTGGGTTCTGAAAGTGTGAGAACAAAAATAAATTGACTGATCTTCTGCTGCTCTAAAAATCTAATTTCAGTGTAATCTCTTCCCGATATAAAGCAAATGGAGGAATTTGGTGAGGTTCGCTGATAACATTTAACACGAAATAGGTAATACAACTTGGTCATAGTAGACTTACTTTGCAGAGCTTTTCTTCTGTTCTGGAGTCGCATTTTGTGTACTGCTCACAGGAGTATTGTAATAGGCGAGTCTTTTCTGTCTCAGGTCTTTAAGTTGTTTAGTCCTTGGGGTATCAAGTGGGTCAACAGGAGACATCAAGTATTGACTTGGTGGTTCATCCATTCTGTCTGGCGGCAGGGTGAGGTGCTGTTGCTAAAAACAATATTAAACAGGTATGATGTATGATGTGAAGTAGCTTGCCTACACTATAATTCTGGAGGGTGCGTGGTGTTGAGTCTAATCAGGACGAACTTTCAAGGGAATGACACAAAAGTGAAACTTTGGAATGGTCAATTACGGCTGTCAATCATCCAATTAGTCCAATTAAGCCAATTAGCAGTGTGCAAAAAGCTGCATTTTTCAGGCAGAAGAGTCAAAGAAAATGGGCAAAAACTTCGCTTATACGAGGTTATGTACACTTTCTCAGGTTATAAACTTAGTGGCTATAATCTCTAGAGTATTATTTGCCAACTATATCATTGCGATTACTAACACAGGAGTCTTTTATTGTGAAAATTCCCAGGGTCAAAACTGCCCAAGCTTGTCAAGGTCCGCCATGTTGTTTAGCTGTTGGCATGTAGACTGGCCTGAAAAGATTGATGCTTTTTCTAATGTCCAATATTTCTGAACAAATCTACTTTTATGCTCTGTAAATAGCCAAATTGTTTTACAAAATCAAGGTCCATAAATCAAAATTTAACATATACCTGCACAAAAGCATGTACTTGGAAATTAAATCCATTCATTATCAACCGAGTCGACCAACCAACAATTCGCGCGTTATTGCATTCTCCAAGCGTCGTCAATGGTGATCATTATCGACAAGCTTGTCTCACTCAACCTATTGTCTCTGCCACAGTTGGCCTTTGGTCTCATTAGGGTGTTTTTTGTATTCATGCGCGGCCAAGCCCTGACCGTAGTTTCTAAAAAAATCATTGATTTCTTTGTTCTCACAGTATGTCCGTGTTGATTTAGCAGTTGTTTTGGCAAAGACATGTTATTTGGAGTTTCTGAAACCTAGAGCGCTACTCAATAGGCAGCTAACAAGAAACTACGTATTTTACTGTTGTTGCCGACGTATGTGTACACTGAACTTGGAATGTGCGCCGGGCCCGTGTTAAAATGCCGTCCAGTGCCAGTTGGTGCGTTTTTCGCTGATTTGTGCAAAATTCAACATATCTCAAAAGTTCAATGGTTGACCCTCAATTTTTTTTGATTTTTGTGTAGCGTAAGCAACTGTCTTTCACGGAAGAGTGGTTCCTGTAAGAATTATTCAGGAAGAAATGTATAATATTTGGGGTTTTCCGTGATTGTCCGGCCCAATTGGCAATACATTGTATTTCCATTTGGGATGGTGAACAGAGCTAGGAGCAAATGCGACGCTTATGATTTATTTAAAGAAATAAAATGCCCGATTTAACATCATGCAGAATCAGGGGAATCGGGCGTTTCCAGTGATATACGACACAAGTGGGTTGTCCTCATGCAATCACATTGGAAACGCATTTTAAAATAGATGGTACTTCCTGTTAACGGGGCCCCGTCATCATTGCGTACATTCGGGAAAAAACTCCCTATGTGACAATTTCAGCGGGTGCATGTAAATTGGACATTTGGCCCGGCGCCCGGGAGATTGGCGTAATTGATTAGTTCCGTATCCGGTGTTTGACGCGCAACTGGGGCGGCGGCAAATTTAATTGTTCATCTCTGCGACCGCGCCCAGAATCCACGTGTCGCCCGATAACTGTTTCGCCCCATTTGACTGTTCCCCTTATTGAAATACAACATTTGGAATTTCTCCCAAGTTGTTATCTGTCAGTTTGGGGAACTTCACACTTTTGATTTGATCACCTGTTTTCTCTGTCTGGACTTGAGAATCCGCGTTTTCTTCTCCTTTCTTGGTGCCATTGCTGAGGATTCATCTGAAAAACCCTGGCTGAAAAAGTATAATTTCTACTTACTAAATAGGACCAGAGAATAGGAGATTTTGGTAAAACTGGATCATAATGAGCAAGTATGATGGCCCTCAGTCACTAATAAATCCATATGTATGTGTATATAAGTGTATCGAATCACATATTCTAATTATACCTGTGACTTGTACTTGCATTACTGACATAAGCTCACATCACGGAAACAGATTGCTTACCTGGCAAGAAGACCATCTGTGTTGAACCAACACCCCAAATTTTGTCTCTTAGAAACTGTCCACCTCCACTTTAAAACTAACTCTTTGCTCGGGTTTTGTCCTTTTCAACTGAATTGAACTTAGAGTCCAGGGCATGCCTATGCTAAATCACATGCGTATCCATGGCGAGATGTAAACATTGTCTCCCTGGAGGGTGCGTCTTTACCATGTCTTTGACGATCCTAAAAGATCCACATGCGATTTCTTCTGCTTTGAAATCCCTTGTATATGGAGGCCTGTTCAATTCTGTGACCCCTAATACCCTAGTATAAATCCCATTGTCATCATAATTAAAGGGGAACTAAACCATGCAGGTCTCTGAGAGGCCTATACTTTTACTCAGGAATTGATAGTTTGGACCAATTTTCCACTTACCTTTAACACCTTCAGCGCCGAACCACGTAGCTCTACGTGGCCCAAATCCCCCCTATTTGAGCTGGTTCTCGGAGTCTCATGGACTTCATGGAAGAACTAAGCCATCGCCATCTTCAGGGCAAGATAGGAACTGAAAAGACCAAACGGTCTTTTCAGTTCCTACCGTGCCCTGAAGATGGCGTAGTTCAGAACTTCGAATGACTTCATGAAAGAACTACGCCATCGCCATCTTCAGGGCAAGATAGGAACTGAAGTCTATGAGACTCCGATAACCAGCTCAAAGAGGGGGGATTTGGGCCACGCAGATCTACGTCGTTCGGCGCTGAAGGTGTTAAATATCCAAGCAAATACAGAGCAATTCTAAACTTTTATTTATTCAAGTTGTTATTCTGGTGCTTTTGATTCCTAATTTAAAATGACCTCAAAACCACTCTAATCCAAAGATAACAACCTCCAGTCATAAAAACCCAATAATAGAGCTCAAGAACTTGTATAGCATTAGCAGATTAGTAAACACTTGCTAATCCACTGCCGGGCCAAGGGAGTTAATAGGGAGGTTAAGAAATGCAACATGAACCTGTCTGAGCACGAGATATTTCAATATAATGGTCTGTATAATAAAGGTGTTAAGAGATCCCACCACAAAACTGACTAGAGGAAGCACTTTTCAGAGGAGGCGGTTGTCATGGGAAGCACTGATCATTGGGAAATAATATTGAGTTAGAAACCTCAGTCATCATGAAACACTGATCAATACCTTGACAATTTTCAATGCTGGTCACTTGGAAACACTGATCAACAGGGAACATTCTTCAAGATGAATCAATGTTCAATAAGGGTAACACTGACCCAGGGGGAAATGTCATGTTTCTCAGAACTCTGATAATGTACGAGATGATCATCCTCTTTCTCAGTCGCTGGCTGGGAGCTCAGTAATTTTGGTAACAAGTGTATGTGAAGGAGCTCTTATCAGTGACAAGGCCCCGTTAGGGGATCCTTGTCTGACTGCCGACTGTGACACTCACAGATCAAATAAATGAAATGAACAAACTTAACTAAAAACATATGAGTAAAATTCCTGTAGTCTTTATTAACATGCAATGTGAGCAGAAAACTATATCAAATATTCTTTATCAAATTGGCAATAGAATCTAAACACTAAAATTGCTTGAATTCTGTTAAGTGTTTTGGTCCTCAGTATTTCATATAAAATCTTAAAATATGTTCATATAATCTAACATGCACATCAAAACAAATCTAAAAATAGACATGATGAAAATATTGCTTAAAAGCACATTCACTGGAATTAGCATTGGTCCCATTCATTCTGTCACCTGAATATTTTTCCAACAGAGGCCTTGCAAATGACGTCATCACAGAGATAGATACCTTTTTTAACGTAAAATGTCCTTCATTCTTCCGGGTGGTGCACTTTTTTGCCAGCAAGGTCAAGGACACTGACTGATGTCAGATATGGATGTCCAAATGACGTCACTGCAAGGCTTCTATTGGTTATTTTACATTCCCCAGTTGGATGAATCCAACAAATATAGAAAACATCGACATTAGAAATATCTCAAAGTCAAATTTCACCCTTATTGACTGTGTCATTTCATATTTATCCATTGTTTTATTGTTCCATTATAGCTACAAAGATACATAACATAGCTAAAATGTAATACCACAGTTACGGTAAAAATAATTTGAAAATGTAACTTTTTATACAAAATTTTAAAACAGCTGATTATTGCCGAATCACAATAGCTCGTTGTCAAGAGTTTAAGAAAAATCATTCAAACATGCATAGATGAAGGAGTACAATCAAAATTGTACGAAAGAGTTGACCAGTATTTGAATACACCCCTTAAACAACCTGGCCTTGGACTCCTGCTAGGAACTTTGTGACCATGTCATAAACTTGTTAAAGTGATATGAGTGTTTCTGGTGTAAATTCCTTTCAGGATTATCAGAAATGTTAAAGAGCAAAGACAATGAAATTTTATATACAATGAGGCTCGTCGAAAAAGATATGTCCATAAAAAAACCCAATACAAAACATGTTACTTCTATACATTATACATTACACAGTCTCAATGCACATCTGTACCTTATCTTTATTATAGCAAATTAACCATTAATGATCTATCTACATGATATTGTTTTGTTCGAGCTGCCTAATATAATTACAAAGTGACCTTTCCAATATTGCTCTCCGTCTTATTCAAATAGAAGTCACCATTAGTTCACTCAATTTTCAGGAGATTTAAAGCACTTTGAATATCAGTCAACATGCTCATGATCCACCTCAAAATACTATATTCATCCATAATACCACAAGAGATGTCCCACATTTCTCCATATAAACGTCTTTAGATCAATAACCAACATGAAATCTTTATCATATTTCTGAATTCATGCAGTAAACTTTGACAGCGGTTTAGGCCCATCTAACAGAATATCTACACCTCTGTCAAGTCATCCACTACTCTGTACTGGTCACTGACGACAGGAGTTTTAAACGGACTGCACAAATGTATCGTCCATACAGTCATCACAAAGTTGGCCAGCCCAATGGAACCAGCTCCGGTTTCACTTCTCTCCGATCCATAGTCTTACCATCAAATTGCTCAAAAGCAAAAACTGTGTCAGCATGCACAGCTTTCAGTCAAGAAATAATCTGCATTGTGTTCACTAATACAAAATTGTAAAGTCATAATTGGCATCAGCAGCCAGCTGCAGTGATACACATCACCTACACAGACAAACCAGCAATTTACAGCAGTAAAACCAACATATCCATTTATATGTTTTCATGAAAGTTTATATACACCCATACGGAAACTTAGAAATCTTTAGAACTCTCTCAGCTCTGGGGTTTTACTTTGCAATCGTCCCGGAAGAACTTAAATGTATATTCAGTGTATGTGACTCCCACCTCACTCACAGGCTTGGAGCATACATCATCTTGCTGAAAGTAAAAAGAGGGTCACATTAACAAGGTAATGGCACTTCTCTTGGTGTGTGCAAAGTGACTAGATTAGAAGTAGTGCGGAGGGTGTGCCTCGGTCAATGCACCTGTGGAGTAATTGTATTCCTACTTTCATCACCCCGACCCACACAGGTAAAGCCCCCTCTTCTCATCATAATCGTCAACATCACTGGCAGCCTTTGCCATGTAGGCCCACTGACCCTATCGATCAGACCAGCAGGCTAATTGAAATTGGAAGCTGACCGGGCATCTGCAGTTTCCATACTTCAAATAAAATATTTTATACTTACCGCATTTTTATCAGCGACACGGAATTTGAACCAAATATGGAATGCATAACCTATGGGAAGATTCCATTTATGAATAGGGCCCTGGAAGCAGGAGAAGTGTACATCTCAGAGAGAACATCTCACAAATTGATAGCTGAAAACTTATGTTTGCTTGGAGACAACATCCAGTAAAAAGTGTCAAATACAAAGTGCGAAGATAGATTTTCCAAGAATGACACAACCTATAAATCAATGACACAGATGCAGCCTGATATGTTAGGTTTCAAAGCCCTAACCATGACTGGTATATACATGTAAAATCAACAAAGCACACACAATTCTTACCATCGTGGCCGTTTCTTCCACATCAGGAGCAGGCTCAGTTGAACTACAATCAATCTGCTTGCCAGATCCATGCCCGCAGAAAGTTATCATCAGCGCCAGCGGCGTCCTGAAAATATTGAAATCTTGCTTGAGCATCATTAGCCAAACTAGGAGGGGGATGGGTCACAGCCCATCTTATTGATATTGAAAGCAAATCGGAGTGAATATGAGGCAACAAGAGATACTAGTACTGTTGGTGGCCATCTCGTAATCACACTTTCAGCATTCTCCAAATTTCTTCGGTCCACTCATTTTGGGGTCACCAAATGAGAGCCATTACAAGGAGTATTGATCAAAGCTGAAGTCAGTAAACGGTCGGAGTATAGCGTTTGAATGGTTTTATACAAGCAGTACTCACGTGAATTCGACCTCGAGTTTCTCAACTGGTACATACTGGCTAACTCTGACGGAATAGGAGTAGTTTCCGTTATTGCATTTGTCTGTGCAATATTTTCTATCGATCGGAAAATCATCCCATTGATTGTTTCCTTTGATTGTGATAGTTTTAATGTCATATTCCCCTTCTGCAAATGAAGAAAAGACAACGGAGTGAGACACAACCTCAATAAAAACAGTCATCACAAAGCTCCTCAACAAGCTTGTCATCTGGGCAGCGCAAGTGTCTGATCCAAACCAAAATATAACATCACCAAGTCAGAAATTCAACCGAGATAGATGGCCTGACGTGATTTCGTTCGGTTTTTTACCTTTAGCTCCCCTGCGCCTCCGTTTTCTTCTGAATATCACGTTATGTTTTATGCTGATGTTGCTATGATTATTGCCAGGTGGAACATTCAAATGGCCATTGTTGTTAATCAATGGATGCGGTGGAGGTTTTGTCTGGAAATGGAAAGTACCAAATTAGATTCACTGAAATGCTCTGCACTGCAAAGGTTAATAGTGTTATAGTGGAATCTAAGGCTCACTGGAATTCAGGGGCAATCAAGCCCCGAGATTCACACATACAACGAATCCTAAGACAAGAACAGCAGCACTTGGTATATAGAGACGTTTATCATGATTATCCTGTTGTGGAATTCCACTTTCATCTGATCCCGTGACTTGTCTTGATCTTGATGTGACAGATTGATTGCAAGATTTGTCTCTAGCTTGAGGGACACCTGTTATGACCGATCTTTACTGTGATATAGTCTACAATTGAACACCAAGGACACCACATAAATATGCTCATGTTTTTAAAACGCATATAGCGGACACTTACCAAACTGCTAGGAAGTCGAGGTGGTCTTGGAGGCTTTTTCTTTCTTGCTGGATTTTCAAACTGAATTGGCTGTTCGTAATTATCAATTCGGACACGCATTGCATCTTCACCATGTACAATTTCTGGCATAAAAGTATTGTTTTTCCTATCTGCACTCGTCGGATAGTCTGTATAGAACAATGATAATAATATTTAGTTATAAAGTGCTTTTCTGTGGTATATTTAATGAAACGGCCAGGGGCCATTGTGCTCACCGTATAGATATTTGGTGCTTTGTAATTCATCCAGATTAAGAAACATTGTACATGTATAGTATATAGGTCAAACCAAAGTCGGTATGACATGTGATGTATCGTTGCTTGGAGTAAGTACCATAAGAATATCATCAAAAACAAGTCAATAATAAACGAGATATTGCACTTTTTACCTATTTTAGTTTTGGCCTCCTGGTGGCCGAGTTGAGTACCAGATCAGATCGAAATTCGGTGTCCGAGGTTACATGACGTAGGGAGTCATGTGTATCAAATTTCAAGTTCAAAGCTTTAGTGGTTAAGAAACGTGCCATAGTTACAATCAAACAACAAATTTACGCCATTTGACCTCTGTGACCTTGAAAAGCAGGTCAGATCAAAAACTCATATGATATGTGATGTATCCTTGCTAGGAGAACCTACCATAAAAATGTTATTGAAAACGAATCACTAAAAATAAGCAAGATATTGCACTTCTTACTTTTTCCATTATGGCCCCCTGGTGGCCGAATAAAGAATCAGATCGAGCCAAAATTTGGCATCAGAGGTTATCTGATGTAGGGGGTTATATGCACCAAGTTTCAAGTTCATAGCTTTACTGGTTAAGAAACGTGCCATAGTTTACACTCTAACGGCCAATTTACGCCATATGACCTCTGTGACCTTGAAAAGTAGGTCAAATTGAAAACTCGTAAGATATGTGATGTATTCTTCCTAAGGTACCTACCATAAAAATTTTATCGAAAACAAGTCACTTATAAGCGAGATATCACACTTTTTAGATTTCCACTTTTGGCCCCCTGGTGGCAAAGTTGAGAATCAGATCAAACTGAAATTCAGCACCAGAGGCTATGTGATATAGGGGGTTATATGTACCAAGTTTCAAGTTCATAGCTTTAGTGGTTAAGAAACGTGCCATAGTTTACACTCTAACGGCCAATTTACGCCATATGACCTCTGTGACCTTGAAAAGTAGGTCAAATTGAAAACCCGTAAGATATGTGATGTATTCTTCCTAAGGGTACCTACCATAAAAATTTTATCGAAAACAAGTCACTTATGAGCGAGATATCACACTTTTTAGATTTCCACTTTTGGCCCCCTGGTGGCAAAGTTGAGAATCAGATCAAACTGAAATTCAGCACCAGAGGCTATGTGATATAGGGGGTTATATGTACCAAGTTTCAAGTTCATAGCTTTAGTGGTTAAGAAACGTGCCATAGTTTACACTCTAACGGCCAATTTACGCCATATGACCTCTGTGACCTTGAAAAGTAGGTCAAATTAAAAACCCGTATGATATAAGATGTATATTTGCTATGAGTACCTACAACAAAAGTTTCATCGAAAACAAGTCACTAATAAGCGAGATATCACACTTTTTAGATATCCACATTTGGCCCCCTGGTGGCCAAGTAGAGAATCAGATCGGACAGAAATTTAGTGTCACGGGTCATCTGACCTAGGGGGTCATGTGTACAAAGTTTTAAGTTCATAGGCCTAGCGGTTAAGAAACGTGCCACTGTTTTTTAACTAGGATACGACGGACGACGACGACGATGACGACGACGACGGACGACGACGGACGACGGACACTGCGGTATTGTATAGACTCCCCTACGGTGAGCCAAAAAGATTGGTAAATGGGAAAACGCTGAAATGAGTACTCACAATAAGGCATTTTTCCTTCAGTGTTTCCAATGCTTCTGCAGCACATTTTTTCGCACTCATTAGTAAGGCAACGTTTAGGGGTGAGCTCGACTGGCACCGGTCTGGCTGTGACTGGCACAAGGGATGGTATCGTAGGTGCTGAAGTGGTTGCCTTGGACGCAGGCACCGGAATATATTCAGTTGGAGCTGCAAAGAAAAAGGGAACAAATTAAAATCCATGAAATCATAATTCATACAACTGAAGCCAAAAATTGAGTGTTGATACAAATGTATCATAGCCATGACTTGATGATGTTCCCAGACCCCTGAGTAAGTGAGTCAGAACACTGTACTATCAATATACATACCAGTTTGTTGAGTTATGAATGGCTTGCCATCGGCAGCTGTAGCAACTCCAGCTGTTTTGGTGGTTGTCGAGGGTACGGCTGAAACTCGAGGTGTCGTCCTGAAAACAAATGTCGTTGTGTTAATAACGTAGAGAGGCTTCGAGTTTACTTTAACCTAAATAACAACATTACAAAATCTACCACAGAGTTTGTGATCGTCTGTAAATATTGCAACTCTCCTTGCAAAATCTTTCCGAATAACTAAAATTTTTCTAATGAAGACGGTGCTTACCCGATTATCACAGGTCCGGAGGTGGCAGAAATGGTAGCCATTGAACCACTTCCCTCATTTTTCTCAAGGATGTAAAGGGTTACCATGGCAATGAGACTGAAAAACAAAACAGCAGTTCAATAGATACGATTGGTGGATATACCAAACTTCTTCAAAATTTCGTGAAAAGCAAATTTACCGATGGACATGCGAATTACTCAGCTTCTGATTTTGATAGTGCTTGATTTTTTTTCACCACAACATGAATGTGCACACCTTATAATAAGCAAAGGGTGACTCTGTATCAAAAAGGAACAAAACAGTACAGTGGAACCTCCTTTAACAGACACCACTCCTGTTCTTCTGCACTTGATCTTTTGGATTTGATAAACTTACCAAAATGCCATGACAAGAACAAGGACGATAATGGCAATCTGTATGAACCGGTTACTGCAGATACCATCTTCTGGTGGTGGGGGTGTGGGTCGGTGACGTTGCTTCACAGACTCTTTTGATGGTAGGTAGCGACTTCTGCAACAACAAAAATATGCGTATGAGCTTTTATTCGCATCTCACAATCCGTTGTATCTGGGAATTGTTGCCCCTTTTTGGAAAAAACCCATCTCTATTGTTCAATGATGTATACCATACATGGCTACGCAAACAGATGATCATTGAGTTAGATCTTACAAACAGAATAATCATTATTTTGTTCTTCACACACTTATTTGTTAGGACGTTATATCTTATCACACTGGTACTCGAACTCTAAAATACAGCACAGCATAAGATCAATGATAGGTTGTACATTGAGACTAATAGTGATGCTATATAACTCTTACCCCATAGTTATACTACTAGAGAATGACTTCCCACTACCAGTTGACTTCAAGCTATCTAACCTCTTCAGCTTGGACAACTTCTTATTGACCCGTTCCAACTCGTCAATCCTATTCTCAAGGTTGTCGGTCAGTTTACACAACTCCTTCACTGCACCAACGTTTTCCATGTAGATTCGATCCTAAAACAGAAGAGTCAGCACTTATTAGGAGTGTCGTGTTTTTGCCCGAACGACTGAAGTCAACTTCCATCGGAGCATGATCAGAAAATACCCTCTGGTGCTAACAAACTGTTACAACCACACAATAGGAGAAAAGTCAACTGAATGACTGATTTTCAAGTATGGGATTGAAATTCCCTGCCAGCGAAATGAACTTACCTTATTCACCACTAAGAATTTTTCAATCGTGTCTCCGTTTGAGAGTATGACATCTCCTGTTTCTGTCACAGCATCAGGGAGAACCTCTCTCAACTCCTGGGCAAGAACACCAGTGTCTTCCAACTCATCCTCTGACAGACCTGAACATAGAAATACATACAGTGTTGACCCTTTATGGCAAATTTTGGTGCTTCTCTTTCAGGCCTGTTACACTTTATATAAGCCTTCAGTGTAGGTGCCTCTCCCTACAGGGGGCCTCACTATTACTCAAAAAAGACCAGTCGCTGGGTGACTTATTTGTTTCAAGTGCAGTTGGACGTTTGATGGTCAGGCACTCTAGTATTCTGACATGGCTGCATGGTTTTATGAATGAATGTCAGCTTTAAACAAATAGTTCTTTACTAACCTGCTTGTTCAGCATAATCCCTGTTATATAAATACTTGTATATCTTCATTCTCTGAACATGCTCCAACTGCTCCCTTGAGTCCATCTCAGTGATATTTTCCTTTGCTCTGATATCTGATGGCTGCACGAGATGTCCCGTCATTTTGATATTTCCATGGACAGCCAATGCTTCTTCTGGGTTGTCTGTGTTGATGCCAACACGGCCCTGGAAGAGAATACCAACATTAGACACTTTGAGAGTTTTCCAATCAAGGACCGGACAACCACCTGTCTCCCTGCTACTACAAAAGAGGAGATACAGGTGGTTTGGCCAACCAGACTTTCCAGGGCAGTATTAGTATGGGTCCGAGCAACTTGGCTAATGAAAGAGAGGGAGATGCCTGATAAGGTACTCATTTTTACAGTATGGAGAAAACCAAGCTTCTTACAATAAGATAAAAACAGCTGTGGGTACTCTCGACTGCTTGAGTTAATGAAGTCTGTTGGTGAAAATGTTTAAGTTAACTCCTAAACTTATTGGGGACCTTGGGGTAAAGGCACAACGTACCATACGATAGACGACATCTCCATTCTGGCCCTTCTGCCATGGGTACTCCATATCGCTGTCAAACTGTCCCGGGTTCGACGCCCTGACGATTATCTTCTCCGAAACCATTGATGATATAAGATGATTGGTGTCGCCACAGTGCGCACGTAGCTCCACGGCCAGCATGAAGTACCGTTGATCAGGATTCGGTTTACCTTTCTTCCGCATATTGTTTGTCGTCGTCTCACTGAAGTGTAACCGTCCAACAGTTACTTTTGTGACCTGGTCAGCAGGTAGGTCCACCAGGACGGGATAAAATGGCTTCTTACTTCGGTCGGCTTGCGACTGTTCTACTTTTATTTTTGAAGATGGCGAGTCAGCTTTGATTCCGTGAAAATGGACGTAGAAATTATCAATTTTCATGCAACCGTCTGGCGTCTGCACAAACTGTGGTTCACCGGAGACCTGAATGCTGACAGTCACTTGGAAATGATTCTTCTTCTGGCAGACAAACGATTCATCCACTGTGGAGAAGTTAAATCCTTTGTCAGCGGACACATGGTACACTGGTGCTGGCCTGGAAAGTATAAGTTGAAGGAACTTTACAGTAATCGACTTCAAAAGAAATACAATTCTAATAGAAAGACTCATTATTCTGATTGGAACACTAAAAATTCTGACAGGAACACTCACACTTCTTGATACTTAAACTTCTGGTAGAAAGCTAGTCGTGACAGATAGTTCTGATAGAAACACTTACAATTCTGACAGATTTCCATCCAGAAGTGTCATATACTTCATATGATGAAACGGCTGGAATTTGATCAATTGATAGTTCACATCGAGATGTCCCAACTCGCTCTGAAGATCTAACATCTCCTGCAGTGCCAGTGTCTCATCGCCACACGACGGGAGTGTCCCAGGCTCCTGTTTGATAGGCTCTTTCTTCAAAAGGTCCGCCAAATTCGTCACATTCAGTGAAGCCGGATTGACCGATGCTTGTGGTGATATTGAATGTTTGCGTTTTTTGTGCAGATGGCTGTTTTTGAATGATCTGCAGTGGAAAATCAAAAATTGTAGAAACTCGATATAACAGTAAAGGTGTCCGACAGTGGCTCAATAGTTTGGGGGACTGTTTCGAGATCCGAAGGTCGTGGGTTTGCGGCCTCGGCCCGTGACTCTCAGTGTACTCTCAACTGGCCTATACTGTGACTTCAACTAATACAGCTTAATGATGGGCTTCATCAATCAACAGAGGCAGCAGCGTTCTTTAACAAGAGGATACAATACAATGAAAACATCATCAAACCTGTATACTTACTCCCCTGAGTGTGCTGTTGCCCCTGGCAACATTCGAGTATTTATCTGAGGTGCCTGTCCTGGTTGCGGTGCCTTCGTCTTATTGCGTCGACTCTGTGACGGATGTGGTGACATCTGGCTAGAGTTTGGTGAAACTCGCATCGGTGTTTGTTGTGGTGACGGAATCTCATGAGGTGAAGGGGCTTGCAGTGGAAACATCTCGCTACTGCCGTAACCTGGGGGCAGACTCTGACTGGCGGTCAAGATCTGCTTGGCCAAGTGATTTCCATGTTGTTGTTGGTTGGGCATGTAGTCGTCATGGAAACCATTGTTGATGTTCGTCACCACAGAGGGGAGGTTTCCGTGACCATTCATCTGGCCTGTGTCTGGAACTAGAAGAAGTTTCGAAAGTAAGAGGCGGCATTGGCAGAGTGGTAAGAGGCTTTGATAAGTCCTGAAGCAGAGAAGACAGGACTAGGTAAACACAGAGCACTGCAGCAGTGACTGCAAACGTAGGACTTCATATGAACATGTAAACGATATCTGATGACAGGATACATTGAACTAAAAGTGCATCCCTTGAAAAGGGGCACTGAGTCAAGCCTGGCGAACCTGAAAAACCAGGGCATTTCTGCCACCAAGAAGTGACCACGTTGGCTGGTCTGGAATGCTACATCATCCCAAAAGTCAAACTTCAACACACACATTCGCATGAAAGGAAGAAAGCGATTACAGGAGATGAAGTAGGAGACCATGAAACAGAAGTCTCAAAAGCAGAACACTTCACCTTGAGTGGTCCCATTCTGCAAAAAAAACATCGGAAGCATCACAAAACTAAATTTCGAGGAAATCAAGATAAATCTCAATGAGTAAAGATGTCAAACTCGGAAGATCTCGACTTCCTACTCCAAACTGACTCTAACCAAACCACTTGAAACTTTATACAATTCTGATGCAGGATTTCATTGGCTCAGCATCAACTATGCAATTCTGATATGAAAGGCGTCACCTCGTGCAGTATTTTAGGAGGACAATACTTAATCACCCACTTAAAAGGCTATGATGTCAGCAACTTTCAGGACTTATCATTTAATTTGGCTGAAACTTCAGCAAGTCATGTTTCCTTATTGTTCACTTATCGAAAATGATCATGAAAGTAGAGCATGCATGAATGACATGGCTGATGAAGACTCATCAAAGATTTTTCAGCAGAAACATGTCCAAAATTCTACCAACTCCAGACAAGCAAATACCATAGTTTGTTTTGGGCACGAAGCGATAGTCAGTCACACAATCAGAATCATGGTTTGTAAACAGACACTTTATTTATGATTGTGAACTTTCAAATGATTTTCTTATTTCAGATTTTGATAGGTGATCTGGGTCAATTGGAGGCATTTGACGTCATTGATGAAATAAATCAAAGAGCACAAGTTATTTAGTGCAAAATATTGTATTGAAACAGTAGTCGCACGCAGAGAAATTGTTTTTAAAAAGTTATCTTTCACTTGAGATGATATTTGAACAATTGACAACTTTTCTAAGAAGTTCACCCCGTTTGCAAATTGGCTCCACACACTCAACCCACTGATCAATGTGCCTGTAATTTTTAGCTGAAGGTCTGGCCAACAGTGTGACCTCGATATAACACTTAATCACTTGACCTCGTTAAACATTACATCATCGCTAGCAATACATTTCCACCACAGGCCAATAATATTCCCCATATTAGTCATGAGATAACATGGTCAAATATCAACTCAATTACCGTAGAGAAATTGAAATGATATGATCAGATGACACCAAACATATTAAAATATATAGCAATTTGATTAGTGCCAATGATTACTCTCGATATCATACTTAAAGCCCTCTAATGGACAATTCCAGCTCGAGTAGAACCTCTAGTACCGGTAGCTATTTCCCCAATGACACTCACTTCAGTTGTATACCAACCACTTAACCCAGAGTGCTTGTTTCCTGACCTAACTTAATATGATTCCTTTCATCACACGACTATTAAAACAAATCTGTGTTGCAATCGTTCTCTGCAACTGCCTTCATTGAAACAGACTAACTTGGTTCAAACACTGTTGGTGTTGAGTGTCATGAGACATCGAAATTAACAGTGGATCTCGCGAGATGTGATTGGTTTTGCTGTGGTCTTTTCACCTTGTTTGTCATTTTTCTGGTATTCAAATCAACTTCCTCAAGAGCCCTGAAAATCCACACCAGTGACTGCTGAGGTATAGCGCGTAAGATACTGAGAGTATGCAACTCATTCCAGACCTCCAAAAATGCCGCCAATCTCACTTTCTTACCTGACTTGGAGTGGTCTGATGGAGGAGAATACGGTTCTGAGGAGGAGTCTGTATCCGGTGGACTATCAGGCAAGGACCTGCAAACAAGCATAACATATCAATTACACAATCTCTACAAAATACGATGAATGACTGAGCGATCGGCACAGATCCTCAAGGGCAAATGTTGGGGTAGAAAAGAATCAAATTTGGCTGGCATTGTTCGCGGTTTTCGTGTTAGACTTACGGAGAAATAAACGCTTGGTTTCTATATTGCATGGCATGACTTCCACGGTTGTTTATGTCGCTATCTCCATGTTGTTGGAATACACTGGTGGGATAGTCTGGCGGCGCTACCTTGTGGCTGGCTGGTGAACTACCTAAGCCAGAGGAGATCACATCATCTGGGAATAACCTGAAGGAGGATTTCTAAAGACTTTGAAAGAAATTTCACAGTCACACTTTTTATTCCTCGCACCAAATGATACTGCAGCACTCAAAAATGAACTGATTCATACTCATATAGCTCTGACAGTGGAATCTTCTGGACATATCTAATGGTAATCTCAAGGTGATCTAATGCCTGTAATGGTGATAAACTTTTTTACAGTCCAACTTACAATGAGTTGGGATCCTGTGTGTTCATATACTCAGCAAATAACTCAAGGGCTCCATTGTCGACACCACCCTCTGTAATAATGAGACAAAAACAATATAGATTAGATTAGAAACTATTGCTAAAACATGTAAAAGAAACAAATGCTGCTTTTTAAAACTTTGCAGCACAACTTGCATGCTGTTGATTCACTAAACACAAGGCCTGCAGCACAGCCAGATCACTGACGTCCAAGTACAGTTCTGTCAAAAGAAACATTGCTTCCAATGCAAAACTTGGTAGGTTTAGCACCTATTTCATCCTTATGGTCGGAGGGCAGGTCGCCAATCAGTTCCAGTTACTTACGATCCACTGCTTCTTCCTCCAGGGCCAAACTTATAGCTGATGAGAATTTTGCATCATCGCTATATATTGGCTCAATATCATAGAGTAAGTCAAAGTCCATTGTTTAAGCTTATCCAATCACGTTACTGTTCCCAAAACCTCTTCATCATGAAAGCTGATTCATCTCTATTACCAGGAATAAGCCATATTTAGAAGACACAACGTCAACATTCTGTTTTAGGACAATTATGACTTAAAGGGTCAGTTCTCTAATAGTGAAATAGTGATATCTTCTGAGTGATGGCGGTCAGAAATTCTCAGCAACAGAATCCGCGTTAGAGTGTACAGATGTAAGGCCAGGTGGATGAACTGATCAATCTGACCTGATTACTTGGTCAAACAACTGTGATTTGTGGAGAAAACAACTGCACTATTAGAATTTCCAACAGCCACCACAAACATTTTCTTCTACAGCTCTTCCTTTAACTCAATCAAACTCAGGAATTTCTTCCCAGAAACCTCTCACAGGAACAATCTGATTACCGAGCTCTACTTTTTGACAACATGACCACCAAACGCAAACAGGAAGGGTCTCATGAGTATGTAACAGACCGTAACTGGATACAACTCCTTCACCATCAACAAAATCACTCTTCAGCCAAAGAAACAATCATGACCCCGACATTTCCAAGACAACTTCCTTCTCTAAAGACTTGATACTACATCTCCGCAAGGCACCATCAGAGCTGGTGATTTTGGGGGCTGAGAACTGTTAGTCCTTCATAGATAGATAGGCAATAACGAGATAAGTATCCACAAGTGTTTACATCTCAAGACACTCTACATTCAGAGCAGAATATCTAGCTGGTCTGAACAGTTCACCTGTGACCTTTGGCAAGTCACTTAGCCATCCTTTTGCAAAACATGTAAACTCAGGCATGGCTGCAAATAGTGGAACAGATGTTAATTTCATAAAGCATCCCTCGACCTATCCAAAGCCCTTATTCGATGTAAGTGTTGATAGCAAATCTTCCCCTTTTTGAAATGTCCTGAGGAATATGATAGGCAAGACACCTCGTACATCATATCCTAATTGCGCAATAACCAAGTTTCCACACACCCAGCATGACGAAGAGCGCACATTCTGTGCTACATTGATGAAATAAGATGTGCAGACATTGGACGAGCCAAACCTCCAGCCAACAATTTCAACACAACATCCCGTCAAGAACAAGTTGCAAGTTGCAGGACAATCATGAAAATGTTGAAATATGAATCCAGATGATTCCAAGAAATCACGAGACAGAGAAATCTCCTCTAACCTGCAAAGAACACACACTTGGAATGCCGTTGGAGATATACATGGTAGACCAGTACTGCCTGGCACCTATAATGTTATAGATAACTTTTAAGAAAATGTACTTTCGAACTACAACAAAATGTTACACGATTAAAATATGGTTATTATGAAAACACTACAAGCTCGACTGATTGATGATTTTTTTCCTCCTCAACTGATACTATGAGTGACACCATTGACTACACTGCCTGGATTTGGTGGACGGCACTGACAAGTACTGAAGTCCCTACTCTGGCATATTGTATGGACTTTATGCCATATATGTAACTAACAATACATTGACATTATCCCATAGGCCTTATATAGGCCTACACAAATGCCGTACAGTGATTGTTAGCTTTTCATTCTTAAAGCGCTCCACCAATGAGCAATTTCCATTGCTGGAACCTGCAAGGATAATTTACTTGATTCAGATTTTGAAACAAGACTGAAACTGAAAGAAACTTTGATTTCAAATAGGCCTTCTGTAGCATTGAAAACACTGATTGGTCGAAGAAGTCCTTTGTCCAAATGAGATCAAATTCTGTAAAACAAATCCAAGAAATGGAGCTTTTTGGACGGATCAGTCAGAGCACTTTCTCATGGCTTCGTCCAGAAAACAGACCTAACCTGGACCTGGTCTAGAGGGGCATATGGAAATAATCAAATATGCTAATTATCATAAATGATCATGATGACACCGCTACTGTTGGTAGTTCAGTTTCAGTTCTTAATTGCGTCCCAAGATGGCAACAGCAGTCAACACTGTACTAAATATTTAAGTTCTCGACACAATTCAGAGTCAACCATCCATGAAAAGACGTCAGTGTGATGGTTCAGAGACTTCTTTCATGTCGGTACGAAAACACACTTCCTTTAGGCTCTTTGAAAATAGGCCCTTGTCTGACGAAGTACACCAATAATGGTGTGCCGGGAGTGATTTTGTTTGTATTTGAACAGATCGGTCAATCTTCGTCACTTGGCTATTTTTAACAGTCCCTTCACAATAACTTTGTACAAGCAAGCCATTCTGGTGGGAGAGTGTCTTCAAAATACCAAAACCGCAAACAATTTAAAATACTTCAATAGGCTTTTTTTAAAGCTACGTAAAAAAAGCCTTGACCAAAGACCAGTGACAGACTACAAAACCATTTGACAGGTCAAAGTGCAAATTCAGGGCATGTGCCTTTTCTGCCAAAAACGTTTTCTTTTCATCTTCCTGGTTACCATTCTTTGAATCAAAGGTCTCTAACTTCTGTGTAACTGCTAGTCCCAAACCGTAATTATTGCCCATGGGCAACATTGGATCTACACTGGTAACAGCCAGGGCAGCAGTTTCTATACTGGGCAACACTGGATCTATACTATAAAAGCTATGGCACCAGTTTCCATATTGGGAACCACTGGACAGCTAACAGCTATGGCACCAGTTTCCATATTGGGAACCACTGGACAGCTAACAGCTATGGCACCAGTTTCCACACTCAGGCAAACCTGGACCTATCACCTATACTATATTATAAGAGCTATGGCACCAGTTTCCGTACTGGGGACCACTGGATCAATACTGTGCAAAAGCACCACTCATCCACTGTTTTCCAATTGATCCCGATCTGGCGTTACCAAGAGTGGAACCAGTGGTATCTTAACAAAGCACTAGAGTTCCACACTGGATATGCCGAGCCAGGGGACCACACTATCAACCACTGGCACTGGTCGACTCACAACTGGATCTACACTGCCACTGGGCCACTGCCAGGGCCAGGGGCAGCCAGTACAGTATAGTATAGCACGCTGGGAAACAGAACACAAACATGCAGAAAAGCACGTGGAACTGACAATACCTACGTCGAGTCACTGAAAGGATTAACAAGGGATCAACAGAAATGCACAAGCAGTAAAAATGTACGTGTACAATGTATACGCTTATGCGTACATAAAGACAACTACGAAAAAAAGAAAACTTTCGGATAAAAACCACTTGTTTTAGAAGTAAGAAACTCACCAATTAGGCCATTCAAGGCCTGCAGTACTTGCTCATCGCCTAACCCTTCCATCTATTCCTACTTTACTATCCATCCTCGTTTAGAAGACATGTTTGTTTTGAGAGAGGAAAATTTGGACACAAACAATTTTGGGGCTGGCCTCTTTCTAGGTCAAGGCCATGCGGTGGGCATGTATAAAAAGCAATCAAGTGGAGCACCTCACATAGTTACACGACGAGGCGACAGGCGGCGGCGTCGGAGCCAGCTGACGAAGTCTTCATCTCAAGAGGGTTGTGACTTTGTCTTCATCGGAGTGATTAGGTCTTTTGAAAAGAAGACTCGTTCCTCAATGGTTCTCGAAGATGAAAATTGATTTTAATCTTTTTGTTCAGAGGGAATGATCCTCTTGTGGCCCTAGAAGATTCAACACTGTTTCAATTTCTCAAAAGAAAAAAGTTATATGGTTGATTGAGGCGGTCGACATTCAGATAATTTACCACCAATGGGGTAGAAACGAACACAGAGTACTTTGACTTTTGGTAGAAGGTAAAATTTATTCAAATCAACAAAAATATGCCTAAAACTTGTACATGTACAATTCATACATTAAATTTTAAGCTTGCCAATACACATACAAAAATCTATTGGACAAAAAATGCCGGGCAGAATTTGAGTCTTCCCCATATAATTTATACATTTGTCTTCTACATTAGCCAAATTTGTAAGTCATGTGAAAAAAATCATAACCGACATTTTCAATAAGTTACTATGCTTTTATCTACAGCAGGACGGTAATACCAGTAGTTACTGTTTCAGCCACAAGTATTTTACGATAATGAGTCATATGTGACCCGTCACAGCAAAACCAGGCGCATGTCGCTCTGAGCTTGGCAGCTTGAGACGGACTGTTTGATCAATTCTCTATTGTCTGCCTTTTGTGAAATATGAGCACATCAATTTCTTCCATTATCTCCTGGTGTCACTTTGGCTCATCTTCTGTGCGACATGCGCCTGGTTTTGCTGTGACGGGTCACATATCAAAATGACCTCAAGTTTCAAACACTTTAAACAGCGAAATGAGATCAACTCCTCAAAATCATTGTTTTACGAAATGAGTCAGCATCTTTGGAGTGGGCCACAATAATGTAAAGATTTCATTTCTTTTGGTACCAGCCAAGGGGATTGAGACACCCATTCCAAACTCCGAGGACGGAGACTGAGTCACATTCATAGAACTAACAATGCGACACTGTCTTTATACGCCAAGAAGATTTCATATGGTAAACATAGCAATACAAGACACACTGCAAGAATAGCAGCACATTATTTGAAGAGTCAGTAAGAAGCTCACCAGCATATATTGTGTCAAAGGTGAAAAAAGTATAAAACAGTCATGGTAATTCGTAATTCTTAAAGTCATGGGTGGATGGATTACTCGCAAGTTGTTTAGTGCACCTACAACATCCTGGCTTATTCAACTTGATTCCTTTGCATTTATCAACCCAAAATACAGAATCTGTACAAAATTTCTCACCAATGTCATCATTCGTTGATACATGTGTTACAAACACAAAATCAAATTCAACTCCGACGTAGTTCTTTTCAATGTTGACATTCAGCACAGCCCCTACTTGGTGAGAATTCACAGTCTAGAGGTTGGTGTTTTTGATTTTTCCAACATGTATGTGCAATATCATCTAACTAAGAGCAGTAGACCTTTCTCTCTACATTCAGAATAACTTAATCTCAATACACTCAAATCTACATAACCCTGACACTCTTATACAACAGTATTGTACTGACAACTAAAGCTCTGGGTGGACAAAGAACTTATTCCGATGCTGTTCAGCCCACCGGAAATTGGAATGTTTTCAAAGTGAACACAAGTTGGACAACTTCATGCTCTGCACCGTTACATGACACCTGGAAGGAATTGAAGTAACTATCACCACTGGTCGTCGTTTTGGACCTCCAAGGAGTCTGAAAAAGAAAACAGAAATATCAAAAACTGACGATTTGGAGTGGAATAACATACAGAGGTAAAACTGAAATCCTCCTCACCTGTTATGGAAGCCTGACTCGCATTGGATTTCCTCAATGATATTTCCTCCTCTGTCATCTGGCGTAATTCTTTCCGTGATATTTTCACTGGCGTCACCACACGCTCACCATTCCCTTCAACTTTTTTAGCGGCAACAGAACGGGAAGATCTTGGAGTTGGCTCTCGATTTTCCCTTAAAAGATACATGTAACTTGACCATTATTGAGTTTCTTCACACAACCCACTACTGTTCAGCTGGATTTACTGGTCTACCGACTCTGCCTGCCTTTGACCAGATTTCCAATCTATGATTTCAAATCACTGCAGTTGCAAGTCATTACCACTTTATCTCAATAACTGACCTTAATAAGAGTGCTGTTTCATCAGGATTTGACCAAACTACCTTTGGAACTAAGTGAATCGGCTGGCCTTTACAAATTAACATTTGATTTACATACCTGACACTAGAGGGCCTTGACGATCCTCTTGGACCTCCCTCCCCATGATCTCTTGGCGTCCCAACGGATCGTAAACTGGCATCAATCTCGTCCCCCTCCTGCATCATGCCGCCCTTGGCCATCAACTCACGTATCCGCCGCTTCAGATCACGGCTTGTTTTCTTGTAATAGAACAGATCTTTCTCCAGCTGCAGGACCCTGGAAATGGACAAGTAGCAAGATTAGAAACAATTTGCTTTGTTCATCATGCGTGTCGGTAATTTGAGTACATACAGTACCCAGTTGTTGGTTCTACTTCCATGTCACACCGTTAATCAGAGTCTCATATCATGATTGAAACAATCATTTTGGTGTCTAAACAAAACGTTTCATTGGGCATGCGAACTGCCTAAGCTACAGGATCTGTCCCCAGTTTTGACCGACGCTTTACCAAAGCTGTAGTCAGTAGTCCTTAGAGTTGAACAGGGACATATTCTTAAGAGTTGGTAATAACTGCTTACTTCACACTCGACTCGGCATCCCCTCCCCTCTCAAGCTCAGCAAGTTGGTGCATCAGCAATTGAATCTTCTTCTCATGGGCTTGTTGCTGCTGAGTCAGTCGGCGGTCCGTGTCTGCACTTGTGCGGTCCAGGGTCAGTTCTAATTCTCTTATCAGGTGCGTTTGTTCGTCTACTTTAGTCTGAAATTTACAAAAGGGGTAGCAAACTATGAGTTGTTGATTAGAAGATTGATTTCACATGCTCACACTCCTCCTCCTCCTGGGAAGAAAACTTGCGAAATACTTCTCTAAACATGAGCAGTTCTTATGCAAACTCCAAATATAATTCAGCAATAACCTTTTTTAAGCTACCTTGTACTTGCTCACCTCTAATTCGCTATTCTTGTATTCAACAGTCCTCTCCTGCTCGCGTAGCGTGATCACCTTCTCAAAGTATTTTGTCAGAAGTGCCTTGGAGTCGTTCCCACTGAGCGAGCTAAGCTTGGCCAACAGATGGTTATCATCCATTAAACTGAGATGCGATCGCCTGATTTCCTCTTGACGACTTGATATGGCATCTGTTTTATATTCAATGGCAGCTTCCAGAGCTTCTATGGCCTCCTCTAACTCTATCAACCTGAAATGAACAATGACATTACAACATTGATGATGATAAAACATGAGAACGTGAATCCTATATAACGCTGGCCTTAGGCATCAAGTGCTCTGAAGAAAGGAGAAGGATTTGTTCGTTCTTACCTCCTTTCCTCATCAGCCGACAGCAGATTCCCGCCGTGGAGTTTCTCATCCAACACGTTCCTCTGCCTCATCAACACCTCTCGGCCATGTTCAAGGTTCTGGACCTCCTTCTGAAGTTCTGCACGCTCCTCCTCAGGCGTCTGAGCCATCTCGCGTGTCTTTTCTTGTAATTTTTTCTCAACGGCTTCCAGTTTGTTTGCAACACTTAAAATGTCCTGAAAGGGGAAGAAATAGGGTCACATTCAGAAGTCACTCACTGTCATGATCTATAGTCTGAGACTAACAGAGAGCATATGATTTCAAGGCCCCAGTGAGAAATCTAAAACTTAAGTTGATAAAGCAAACAAATCAGGTCCAGTGGCTGAACTTCTTTTCAAAATCACAACATGCAAGACTTGATGAAACTGAAATGGACTTTTACCTTATTCACATGTTGACTGGACCGTAACTTCTTAATCTCCAATTCACTTTTTTCTGCAAGTATCCCCTCCTTCTTGGCAATGATCTCTTCTCTTTTCTTCAGCTCCTCTTGTAACTCTTCCATCTTTTTACGCTGATTCAGCACCTTTTCAATCTCGCTGTCCAACCATCGCCGCTGTTCTTCCACCTTCTCTTGCTCACCGCTACAAGAGAAACACAAGCATAATGTTCTAAGCTTATTCATTGGTCAAATGATGATCTTAAGTAAACAGCTCAAACACATATAAAACAAATATATTTGAAGATGAGAATTTAAAATCAATGATAAAAGCTCCCTAGGCCTGATCATGAATCAACAGGTCTTGATAAAAGCTCCACAATCCTTGAACAATCAACAGGTCTCAATTAGGGTTAATGTGATACAATTCAATCATGCATAATAAACTCACTGCTGCTGGCTTATTGTGTTGAACATTTCTTTACAGCAATAGCATGCCCTCTTTGACTCCAGTGATGCAATTCTGGAGTTGAGTGTTTCACAATGCAATGCACCCTATGTGAGGTTTGGTTAGAGGTGATGTGAAATCCAAAATAGTGGTGAGGTGACCGCTGGTGATTGACCGACAGCACATTTAACCATCACCACCCTTCACAAAAGAGTCATATTTGCCCATAACCGGGTCCTCAGAGGGTGAATGAAGCAGGAACTGGCATTGTCAAAACTGGCAAAACTACGAGAAAGATGGTTAAGCGATGCAATAAACAAAGCCTTTGCAACTGTAAAACATTAGCTTTGCTGATCACTTCATCTTATTTAAGACACAGAATAATTGTCTTAACGATATCAGCCCGGCTTTTTTTATCACAAATGGAACATGCAGTGAATTAGCGCACTGACTTTTGACATTTGCCGCCCCAACATTTTTAGTTGCAGAAGCTAACCACATACACATGAAGCTGAAAATCAACAATGAACTATACCAAGAAAAACTAGAGACATTGGGTTCCATGAAAAGAAGCTCAGCTAGTGTACTCTGTCGTATGTGTATTCAGATAGAAAATTTCTCAGTGGATTGTTTTTTCATACAGTTCTTCGCTAAAAACACCATTCAATTTTAACTCTAGAATGAAACACCTGTTCATATGTGCTTTTTCATGGAACCCTGTGAAGCCAAGCCATTGAGACTATTACAGTCTCACATACCGCCAATGTTTTTCTCTACCGAATGCTGCCCAGCGTCTAGGGAGAGATAATATGGATTAGTCAGAGGAAATGCATCTAGGGGATGTTATGAGGTTCTAGGGGATGTTACCAGTCTCATGTTTTACCAACCAAAGGGTATTTTGAACAGCTTGGAAACGTGTGCTTATTCCTCTGCAATATTGAAAGGCTACAGATGAGAGATATTTGAACTTCATATATGAAAATCGGAGCAGATTCAGCCCTTCTAATGAAATTTATGATTGAGACCATCTAAGACTAAAAGTGGTGTCTTTGTGCCTGGAACACAAATGAAAAAACATGCGAATCGCCTCAACTGAGAAGAAACGAATGATCATGAAATACTCATAACCATTGTCAGTAAAGAAGATACAAATAGTTACTTACTTCTGTGAAACAGTAGCAGAACCATGTCTAAGTTTTCGGTGAAGGGCAGCAGTTTCCTCTGTTTTAATTCGTAACACTTTCGACTGCTGTTCATTCCTCATTTCAAGCTCTTTGATTTTGTGCTGGTCACGGAACATCTCACGCTGAAACGAATTAAAAGAAGGGCTACAATTCAGGAAGGAAGGACTGCTTATAAGAGTGAAATGCTTCTAGCCATGTCGCTTATAACTGCAGTATCTCCCACACGAAACTGCCAAACAGATTGGCAGGTTACAGTTGTGTTAAATCCATAGAACCAGTGCGGGTGGCTAGAAATGAAAACCTCATGAGCAGAGCATGGCACAGAAATTGATCAATTTATGTCAATTTGTTATCAGAACCAACAATTACGACAAAATCCCACCTCCATCTTTTCTTTATTATCTGCTTCATCTTTCAGTTTTTTATTCAGATTCTGCTGCTGCTGTCTCATTTTATCGATAGCAAACTCTAACTCTCCGATCCGTTTGTCATTCTGGCCGGTGATGTTGGCCATCTTTTCGGTTTCCATTTGTTTCCTCTGCAGGGTTTTCATCCTTGATTTTGCAGCTTCGATCTTCTTTTGGAATTCCCTGGAAAGTATGAAGAAAGAGCTAAAGTTAGGTACATTACAGGGTGACAGATGGGTCGTCAGATACAATCTAAACCCATTACCAAATCACTGATGCCTCTCTCTGATAAATTTAGACATTTCAACCAAACTGCCGCTGGTGAGAAAGTGGAGCAGTGTCCTGGCGGGAATATCTGCAACCTACGTCTGTAGCCTTTTCTTCTCATTTGTCTCTTGTTGTTCCTTGGCTCCTAACTCCTGAAGAGCTTTCTGTGTTTCTGCCACATCAGCTTTGGCTGCTACACGCTCCTGAAATACATGTATTGATACGTTAAAGGTACTAACCAGATACACGCTCCTGAAATACATGTATTGAAACGTTAAAGTTACTAACCAGATACACGCTCCTGAAATACATGTATTGAAACGTTAAAGTTACTAACCAGATACACGCTCCTGAAATACATGTATTGATACGTTAAAGTTTCTAACCAGATCATCTTTTCTAGACACTCTGAACTATAGTTCAGGCTCGGTTCTTTGTTGCCTAGTTTACCCATATGGGATGGATTCTGTTGACCAACTTTTTGAGTAAGGCATGATGAAGCCAGCAATAGACCCACAAGAACATTGCTGGAGGCCCTCAGGCTTAACATGGCCTGTACAAAGCCAAACTAACCTTTTCAAGAGCCTTTATTTTATCAGCATACTGCTTATTCAATGACTCCGACTCCTTGCTCGACTTGACAAGATCGCGTATCAGCTGTTCTTTGAGCCTGATGTTGATAGACAGGTCCCTCATCTTCTGATTAGCATTCTGTAACTTGAGTTGAGATTCTTTGATCTTCCTCTTCTGTAGCAAAGTGTTGTCCTGTAACTGCTTAACATCTCCATCTGTGACTTGGCTGCCAAAGACTGAGTCTCCACTCTTGGAATTGTCTGCGAAGAGAGGAATATCAGAGACTTATTGGTCAGCCTGTTTTCCTTGTGGAATTTGAAGCAATCATTAGCCTGGTTAACTTGAACTAGTCGGCCGCTCTTTGGTCCGGAAATATTATCCAGCACACTACGAACATCCCTATAAACCAGCATAGCTATAAAGAGTTGTAGTTGAGAGAAGTACCGTCAGCAGAAAGCAGGATATAGGCTTCTTGTTCAACACTGAAAAGGTTCTCTCATTTACAGAATCGTAAAGACACTACAAAGTAAAACACATCCAACATAGAACTGAAATTGACAACACATCATTTCATTTGAACTCAAAAATAAAGCTGTTGATAGCTTTTGCAAGGACAACTCTGACCTACCTTTTCTAGATTTACTCTTAGCACTGCTAGCCCTCTCTGAACTTGGTTGAGGGATTCCAGATTTTGTCCTGTCTGAACCAGCAGACTTGACCTCTTGACCTTTCTTCTTCTTAATCTTATAAGTATTCTTTCGAGTGAAAGGTTTCGGACTGAAAGAGAAGGCAGGAATGAAGAAAATGGACTTTGGAAACTGGAAAAAGTGACTCGATTGCAAAAACATATATCGGTATCCCTTACCCCTCTTCCTCCTCTATCTTCCCATTATCAAAGCTTGGCTGTCGAACTTCATCCTCGTCTTCGAGTTGATTAGCCAGGAGCTGGCTTCGAGCCCTGAAACCCTGCATTACACGTTCAAGTGAAATCAACGCAGGACTGGTGTGGATTTTACGAGTTGCCAAAGGATCAGCAGTATCAGTCTGAAAAAAGGATCAATGGTCGTTCAATTTGCTTCTGCATGTGATAAAAAGAGATATTCAGCAACAGGGACTCAGACTTACATGATATTTTTACATTACTTTCAAGGTACGGCTGTATATAAAGTAACACTCACACTACTCTGCCTCTTGATCATATTGGCGGGGACGGACTTAGCCCTTCTGGATGAGATCGGTGGGAGGTCGTCAACCATTGGAAGTTGGCTGTCATGGCTTGATCCAATGCTTAGCAACCGGTCTTGCTCCTGAGGAATGACAGAAGGAAAGGCAATAGAAACTATCATGAAGTAGAAAGATCCATTTTATTACAGAGTTACATTAGTTGCTGAAAATACTTTACTGAATTCAAATGTTTGAGTTCTTACCTTGAGTCTACGTTCCAACTCTTCAATCTTCAGCTGTTGTTCCACAAGCTTCTGTTCTTGTTTCTTGGTTTTATCTAATAACTCTTCAGCACTGAGCGAACTACTCTGGTGACTTTCCTCCTGAAAACAGGGAAAGGAAACACACTTCAGGACTTGAAACACTTCCTCTTAATCACTCACACACATGTATCCAATTGGTGCAGTGGTCGGACACAATCATTCGCAAAATGCTTCGAATGATGCTGAGTTATGTGAGCTTCTACTCTTTGACTTAAAACAAACATCTTTGAACCTTGCAGGAGCCTTGGACTCCAGCCAGCATAGCTTTCCAGGTTGAGGAACCTTGCATGATCTACCAAGCATCCTCTCCTAATTCAGGCAGCAGTATCAGTATCAAACTCGTACTCACCAAATCAGCCAACCTTTCCTTCAGACTGTTGATCTCAATACTCTTCTCAGCAAATATCCTCTCGTCGCTCTTGAGATCTTCCCGACACTTCTTTAACTCGTCATGTAGTCTGTTGATCGTCTGGTTATCCCATCCGTCGCGATTCAGAGTGGCAGGAACTTTGCTCTGGAGCTCTTCCATCAAGTCGAGCCACTCCCTTAGGCGTGCATTCTGACTTGACGAGAGGATCTCCTGTTGTTGGATGTCTGTAATCTGTTTATAGGCCTCCTCGGTGATCATGCGATAGTGGGAACACTCTGTTTGCAATCTAGGGAAGGAACACAAGAAATTTGATATTTTCATCAAACTATCAGTGTTTAAAAACTGAAGATCAGTAGAACTTGCATAAGTGGGGTTATAAAGAAATCATCCAGGTCTGCCAACATCCCAACTCTCAGAAATGATAGTATAAGATGTTCTAATACAGAATCTGATACCTACCTCACAATTTTTTCCTCAAGTGACCTGATAGCACTGGCATCTTCAACAGCTCGGGCTGATGTAACGGAATCCATGTCAGCTGTAATTAGCGATGATCGTTGGCGGGATAGTTCTTCTCGAAGGGCCTGAATGACAAAAATATCAATATGTGTTGACCTACTATAATGCCATACATGTAGGCCAGGGGGATTATCCAATTCAAGTTCACCTTTACCACTTGGTTCAATGACAAGAACTGACAAACCAACAAATTCTCTCCAAGTGTGGAGAAACTAAAACTAAACAGACACAAGATTTCTTTTGAAATATCACTCTGGAGCGGTATTGGGAAATACTTACTCTAATTTCACTTTGCATCTCTTCGAATCGGATGGACTGAGGATCACGGTTGATAATAGGTTTATTTTTGATATTTTTAGCCTGAAATTTGAAGAGAATTGCACACATCAAACAAGTACAAGGAAAACTGCAACCCCAATAGCATTTGGTTTTGTGTACTTATCAAAGTAAAGTGATCTGTCCGAGGTTACTTACTCTATTTGCATATTTCAGTGAATTGAGAGACTCATCAAAACTGGCGCTGGACGGACTAATACAACACACCATAAGGGTCTGGGCGTTGCCACCGAGGGAATCTTTAAGTATTCTCGTAATCTTAGCATCTCGGTATGGAATATGGGTGGATTTCTTCTTCGGGTCACCGAGGGCGCTGATCACATTGCCCAGGGAAAGTAACCCTGTATTGATATGGACGGATTCTGAAAGAGGACATGTCGATGAATTAAGTTATGGTCTTCACAAGAGTTTATAGGTTATCAAAGAATGGCCTTCTTCTTAATGAACCAACTCAAGTCCACTTTCTTATCAGGAATGTATGAATAACCCAGGAGGGGTTTTAGCTTCTCTCTTTTCCTAAACTTAGTTTTTTATACCTTTGAACCTGTCTCCAGTGTTTCCTGTCTTGTGTGCTCTCTCAGACCCAGCTAAATCAACAAAATGGAACTTGCTGCTGATATAATGGGTCATGTCGCCATCAAGCTCTTCATCATCACTCTGGTCACGGACGGGGGTTTCTGGTTCACACCAGGATTGTTCTGCAAAAAGACGTCAATAATGTAATGGAATGGCTCCAGTGGAATGGTTTGTGAAAGGACAAGGCAATCACATTCAAGTGACTTGCCCAAGGTCAAAAGAAGCTTACCTATAAGCATGGTAAATATGGAATGTGAACGACTGGACTGCTCGTTCATCTGGGTTGAACCGGTGTGACGGACGGATGATCCAGCCTCCAGACAAGACATGACCTCCTCCATTGATTCGCACTCCACTTCCCGCGCACCAATGATAACTAGAAACACAACAAAGGCTGATATTACAAGGACTTTTCAGAAAAAGTGATGATTCTTGATTTTTCGTAAAATATTCAAATCGTTTTTCGAAAAAAGGCATTTGCTTTATTTCTAAATTTTTCTTTTGAAAAGGCAAATTTATTTTGTATTTTTTCTGATCATTATATTCTATTTGCCCACCTGTAATTCCCTTGTCATCTTCTCTGATATGCAAGTCCTTTTTACTGGATGGGTCTGGGTCCAATAAATCAGCAAGTTCCTCTTTATACACCTCAAAATAAGACACCTTCACTTTATAATCAATATGTTTGTGCTCCTCCATACGAGCAAAGATATGCTTGATCGCCCTTGGCAGAATTCCAAATTCATCCTCGGTCAAATCCGCAATGTTTCCTCCACCAATTGTGTAGGTTTTACCAGAACCCTGAAAAATTACAAAACAAGATCAGACATGCAAATTAGGTTTATAACACCTAATTCTTTGAGTATCACAGTTGTTGAGTTTTCAATCCCACAGACTGTGTTCCAAAAACACAATTTTTTCCATAGATTTGCGTAAGTTCAACCAGTCGCTTGTAATTTCTAAAAGAAGTAGAAATAACTTACGGTCTGTCCATAAGCAAACACAGTACAATTGTAGCCCTCAAAACAGCCAGCAATTAGAGGTTTAAAGCAGTTTTCATAAAGCTCTTCTTGGGTATTCTTTGGCCCAAGCACATGGTCAAAAGTGAACGCTCTATCCTTCCCAAGGATGATTTGGTTGTTGGCAGGAATAATTTTCACACAGGATGTTTCGGACGATAATTTCTCACGTTGCAAAAGTGGACGGACCTGGAAACAAAAAACATTGAGAGAACATCATTCCTCTCAGGCTTTACAAGAGTCTGTAGACACTAAACATGCTTTAGAATAAGACTTGAGTCAAGACACTCTCAGCAAGGATTCCTTTGAATAACCATGGTTCTGGATTTGACTATAACAATAAGGCCTAACGTGGTCAAACCGATGCATCGGGTAGGCCCCCTGTGTCTCACTTACCCGAACAGCTACTTTGACGTTGACCTCATCCATGATCACAGGGTAAAAGGCACATCAACAATGGAGTATGGAAATCAATTTAATTCATCTGAAAAAGTTCAATATCCATTATCACCATGCCAGGCTGGCTCAAAAGGATACAGGACGCTGTTTAGTATGACCCGATTTTTACAGCCTAACACTAACAGACTGACATTATCATTAGATAGAGTCCAATAAATTGGCCATTATCTGAGAAAACCTACGCAATTCTACCAAATAATGGCCATTATTAAAGTCTTCATCATTAAGATATATAAAATATACCAGTGACAATTTCATCATTTTACCATATATCGTGAAAATTGAAGTTTTCTACATGAAAACAAAACGGTTTTCTGAAATATTTACTCTGCAGTAGTTCAACGCTTCTCCGTTAGGTGGGAATTGCGGTTCTTTCGCTCCCTAACCTTTTCGCCCCCAGTCCTTTCGCTCCATGGTAGGCATCGAAATTTTCTCAGTTTTCTTTCAAAATGGTCTGAAAAGTCTTATTTCAGTGACAGGTACGGTTTGTTAATAGCTTTTATGAAAATTTCAATATATATACATTAAGTAGAAGTAAAAGGTAACTCGGGATCGAAAGTAACGTTGTTTGTATTATGTCCTAAATGTTTCTTGTAGGCCCCCTATAGATTCTGATACATGCAATGCATGCATTGCACTGCATGAGCCACTGTAGCCTTGTCCACTTCCACATTAACAAAGCATTAAAATTGTTTCGTTACCACGGTTGATAAAATGAAAAGATCATGTTTGGTTTTGAGGCAAGGATCAATAAAAAACAAAGGAATGAGTTACAATCCCTGTTCACAGCCCCAAAAAGGTCATCGGTTGACTAAGGATTAGGAAGTGCCACTGTTCAATGGGAATGTGATCAAACTAGGCCTACATCATTTCTGATAGTACAATGTTTTCTCTTCAGATTGTCTGAGAAATTCTTCCCACGTCGATACGAACCTGTACAGATAGACACATTTGCGAATTTCAAGATGAGCTTGCCAAGAATTGACAGTACTGCTGCCATTAGGTCATTGACAATGTACGCTGGTGATTCTGGCGGTGATGATGACAATGATGACATGCCGATATCTGGATCTGATGATGCACAGTCCCCTCCAAAGAGGATGCGGCTTGATACTGATGAGAGTAGTCAGGATAGTAGTCGCCATAGTACTGGTGCAAGATTTGAGAGAATGGGTAAACCTAACAAAGGTAGCTACAGATTATTTTAAATTAAGTTGTTGTCTACATGACTTACTTGCTTTTATGTCTTTTAAAACTATGATTTGAGCTTGTTTTAAAATTGGAATTGTTTTGGAGGTACTTGACAAATGTGAATGATCATGCTTCGAGATGAATTAGTAGCAAAAAGCTCCAAATGAAACTGCTCACTATTTCTGCTCATTAGATATGATACCCAAATTACCTACCCACCTTATTACTTTTAATGTTATGGCCCCTGCATACACTCTTTGTCTGATTGATGAAGTGTTATACTAAGTTGAAAGTCGAATACACTAGATTTAATGCCTTACCAAATGCATTATGATGATTGCACTTTCAGTTTCCCGCCTAGTTTCCTACGCTGCTGATGAGTTGGATGAGGATGAGAAAAGTGAGGAAGGAAGTGGTGAGGATATAAGTAAAGACATTCAGGTATGATATAACTTAACATAACATAACACAAAGAATTCGCTGTTCCACAATATTCAAACCTGATCAAGGTGCCCTCTCCAGGAGCCATATCTTCAACCACCATCTAAAAGAATGGAATTCGTCTGCCATGCTGAGATGTAATGCTTTTTGGTAGAACATTGATTGTATGTAATGTGGTAAGTTGGCATTCAAGGCAGCTCAAGAATCAAGAAATGAGTATTTCCTCTTCTTTTCAGGGAGTTGAGTTACAGTCCTCCAGCACATCAGAAATGATGGCAGCCTCACGCAGTGTTCATCACAGAAGCACAGACGAAATCCAGCTGCCGCCAGAACCACCAGGACGATGTTCAACCCATTTACAAAAGAAAATCAATTCCTTTTATGAAAAGATGCACAAGGGACAGAATCTGAATAAAACAATACAGAGAAGAAAAGATTTTAGAAATCCAAGGTTTGTTCAATGCGATTGATTCAGTTTCTCCACCTTCTTTAGGAAAACGCAATGAAAAATGCAAATGATGAGTCTTGAAAGACAGAAAACGAAGTTCCTATTTTAGCGTGTCCATCATTCTAATCTCTTTTCGCTTCTTTTTCAGCATATACGAAAAGTTAATAGAATATTGCCATATTAATGAAAAAGGGACGAACTACCCACCAGAGCTATATGATCCATCGATATGGGGAAAGGAGTCATTTTATGATGAATTGGGTAAGGAGGATCTTGTTTGCTAAGAACAGACATGAAGGGTATTCCATCTGATAATCAGCTTTATGTAATGCTTGAGATTATTGTCGTTTAGGTGGTATAAAGGTAGAACCTTTAACTAACTTGAAAGTTGATGGAACTCCTGCCCTGGCCAAAGATCATCAAATATTTCAATGAATTTGACACTTTTGAATGTGGTGAAGGCATTAGAGTTCAGGCCTTTGCAGCTACATGCCTGAAAAACTTTTCATTTTCTTTCTACCATACATGTATCTTATATTCTCCTTTTGATATTTTAGCCAGAGCACAAAAACAGGAAATGGACAAACGAGACAAAGAGAAGAAAGATCGTACTAAGGTAGGGAATGTATGTATACAAATTACTTATCTCTGGTCCGTAAAAGATTTGTTTTGCAAGACAGAAGGGCACATACATGTAATTAAGAAATGCTTTAGAAACAATGCAGAGTGAATGCCGAAGAAGTTGCCCCATTGATTTGATTTGAAGATGGAGTTTCTTCTCTCATGGTTCTTTTCTCCTGCTTGGGAGAGCAAAGTTTATTTTTGAAGCCAGATACTGATAGTATCCTTGCTCTTTTCTCTGCCAGGTTGAATTTGTGAGTGGCACGATAAAGAAATCTTCCTCCACGGCATCATTACAGCAATCAGGTGGGTGGTGGAAATTTGCAACAATGGTTTCAGTCATTACAACTACCTTGAGAGGTTTTCTTTTATTGGTCAAATAGAAATATTTGAAGTGGAGGGTGGAGGGTTGAGGATCGGATGCAACAGGAAGTGGACTCCTTTCAGTAAGCTGCACCGATGCATATCAATGTTGGCCTTGGTTTTGGTCATGTTACCCCATGATGAACACAATACATTTCTACATTAAATCATAGTCTCCTTTTCGCTTTATATTTACAGACAGTGATGGGAAACGGAAGTCTAAATGGGATGCCCAGCCACAGGTGCTGCCTGGTCAGCGGCCTCCAGTAATCTCAACGTCAGGCTCAAATCCTGCCGTCATATCTGTATCGGCCAGTGTTACAGGGAACAAGACAACGGTTATTTCCGCAATAGGAACAATTAAAAAACCAAAATAGGCGTAGTTGCATGGTTTTATACTGTTGAAACAATAGATGTTGATGGCCATTGATCATTATACACAGCTATGGAGCACCATACAGGCTGTGCTGAACTGTGATGTGCTTTACTTTTGTTGATATGAATGTCGGTAACGAAAGTAACATAGTGACAGAACTACCTGTGAAATTTGCCCCTCCTGCTTGAACCTGTGACCTTTCAGGTGGCAGTTCAAATAATGAGGGAAGCAGGTCCAGGGGGTGAGGGGGGGGGGCTGTAAGCAAGGTTAATCTAGATTAAGGTAAAATTAATTTACATGCATTTAGTCATTTCTTAACATCATTGATGAAGGCAAGACAGTTCTTAATCTTAACAATTTTCACAAAATTTATCATCGATGTATAATTGATATCCACTTGTCATGAAATGTTAAAAAACAGAGAAAGACAAAATATTAATTATTTTTTCGAAAAAGTTTGTTTGCTTATCTTTTTCATCTGTCTGTCACAAACTGTTATTAAATCATTTTGCTACATGCTCTTGGAGAAAAGTCCACTAATCATATTCTTTGTAACCCAGGGTGGTAAATAGCACTCTGGATGGTTCTTGTGTCAACACATCACAGAAGAAGAAAAGGTGCACTTCACCAACATATCACAATAAGAAACATATGCTCAGTGCATTGTTCTTATTCTCTGTGTCGTCACTGCCAGGTTGTACACAGTTGGTGACAGTGAAGAGGAAATGACACAACCTGCCAGCAAGTGGATGTTGTCTACATGGCTGACTAACTCGTCCTCATCCAGAGAAACTCTGATGGCAGGCTTTTTCAGGACGAATCCTCACAAATACGTCCGCTCACAGCAAGTAGGCATCTGTACAACCTGTATGACCAGAGATCTCGATAGTTAAGTAGTCCATTTAACACCTTCAGCGCCAAACCACGTCGCTCTACGTGGCCCAAACCCCCCTCCTGGAGCTGGTTATCGGAGTCTCATGGACTTCATGAAAGAACTACGCCATCGCCATCTTCAGGGTAAGATAAGAACTGAAAAGGTCTTTTAGGTTCCTCTCTTGCCCTGAAGATGGCGATAGCGTAGTTCTTTCATGGAGTCATTTGAAGTTCTGAACTACGCCATCGCCATCTTCAGGGCACGGGAGGAACTGAAAAGACCCAAACCACTGAATAACAAAATAAAGCTGTTCCGACACTGGGAATTTTTAGGGGGTCGGGGGTGTTGGAAAAGGGGTCCTTTTTTTTTTGGTCATTTTTCAAGCAAAAAATAAGATATAGTAAATGAGTGTAGCAAACATAACTCTATTGATTCAAGAAGACCTTGTCTTGGAGAAGTTACTGCAAAAGACTTTATGCAGCCATCTCTTATAATGTTTTCTTCTGGGGGTCTGAAAAGGGGGTGTTGGGGGTGAAACACCGGCACTGAAGGTGTTAAGACGTCACAACAAAGCATACATTTCTCCATCCGCAAGACCTGGATGTCCAGTTATCTTAATGAGACATCATCATGAGTGCAGAGATAGTAGGTCATTAGAACAAGACACCATTGTGTCTGCTTATAGCCTTTTTAATGGCTGGTCATCAGGAGGAGATGTAAAACTGGCTGCTGTTTCTCCAATTAACCTCTATGGTTGAATGTCTGGTTCTATGAACCTGGGCGTTTCAGCATCACTAGCTCATTGCTATGGTTGTCCATCAAAAGGAAGACATCACAAACAAGGTTCCTTATAGCAACAAGGAACTTATATTAAAGCAGCATGACACATCAACAACCAAGTTTTTAGGTTACAAAAATGTTTTTATTGTACAAGTTACATGCTTGAAGCCGATTTGAGTGACTTGAAATCAACACTTGTGTATCAACTCCAAACGACTTCCAAATTAATTAATGACACTACATGACATCCAAATCAGCACAGGGGGATTCACACACACAATGTCTGTTTTTGCTGTACCCACTTAAGTAAAGACAAGCTTGGTGGTTCCCAAAGCCACCTGGTCAATAGGTTTACAGTCGACAATAATAAATAGAGGTCACACAAAATAAGGGTCATCTAATGATAACAAAGTAACTAAGTACAATGGGAGCTACAATTTTTATCCAAACCAATTTGAAACCAACTTGAATTTGTGAAATCTTTGCTGCAAATTATTAGAAATGACATCTATCATCAAAAACATAATCCATGCTAATGGTCCAAATAGATTTCAAGCAGTCACCTCAATTATGCAAGCCAGGCCACTTGAACTCCTTGAAATGTTCAGAGATACACACAAAATTCTGCGGCGTATAGACACACATTCTATTGCCAATGACTAAGAGAGCAGATAGCAGCATGTGATAGGGGGATCACAAACCCCTTCTTGTTGCAACTATCTACAAAGTTTGCACATCTTTTAAATAACCAAGATTTGATCAGACATTCCCAATATGTAAAGAAAGATTTTTCGAGACCCCCGCACAAACACACACAAGAGTAGACAGTTTTACAATTGGTAGAGTGCGAAATGTTCTAGTTCTGCCAATCGAATTCATCCCCTCTGAAAGCCGCGATTTCAAGTAAGTCTTAATCAAACTCACTCCAATACACAAACCATCGACACTAAAATCATCCACTCAGCAACAAAAATATGTCAACTACACAAATATCTAGCGCCTGCAAGTTTTTAGTGCACTCTCATAAGTGGCCAAAAATACAGCAATCTTCATACAATTTGTAGCACATTAGAAACCTGCCACATGTACAGGATGTATCAAAGTTAATCAGTATTTTCCCAGTAGTACCAAGATGTTCCCATCTCCCACACTCAAGACAAACACAGTGGGTTTGGCTTTGCAAGTTTAAGTAGCCAGCAAAACCTTGAAAATCCCCCATCTGAACACTGAGCTCCCTTGTGGTACAATGGATGTGGCATCTTTGATTCTGAACGCTGTTGATAGCATTCACTATAAAAATAGAGCCACAGAAGTGACAGCTAATCGTTGGTGCTACAAAGTTGTTGTCCTACAACGCTTGTAAGGTCTTTCTGGCAAATCCTCTGCCTCGGCAGAACGTTTTCGGAGCCAGGAAGATGGAAGACGTCCCACCCGAGACCTCGGCGATGACGGAACATGCCCATCACACTCTGAATCACTTTGACTACTGGTCCGTTTTCTTGTCCTGGTGGAACATTCTGGATACATCACAGTTGTTTCATTTAGCTTTGTGGCCTTGGTGGGAGATCGTGTAATCTTTTCAGACAATTTTTCTGGTGTCTCTGATAGTTTCAATGGTGAAATAGTCTTTTCTACTGCCTTTTTAAACTTTTCTGGTGATTTTACCATGTTTTCCGGTGCGTTTGGTGGTTTAACGAATACTTGATGTGCTACTAAAACATTACATGGTGACTCTAACAATTTTTCAGGTGAGTTTACAATGTTTTCTTGTGTGACTGAACAGTTTTCTAGTGGTGGCGTTAGAGGTTCATTATTCATAACTACAGCGGTAACCAGTGATTCGACAGGTCTTTCTGATGTTACCACAAGTTTTTCTGGTGATCTCACATATATGTCAGCCAAGTTAACATGTTTTTCAGGTGACTTCACAAGTATTTCTGGTGAATTCACCGTTTTCTCAGACATGGCTGAGCTAGGCATCTCACATGATAAATCTCCTGAAGTTTCAGACAAACTGACTGATTCAACATGAACTGTTTTCAAAACTTGGTCAGAAGTCGGATTAGTCTTTGACGGTGACGCGTCTTCCTCCTGAGGGGTTGCCAAGAGCTCTTTCTCTCCAAGACCCTGGGCAGGGGAGGAGTTTCTAGTCTCCATTCTTTCTAACTTCTCTGGGGTGGCTGCAGAAAAGTCTGAGACAGCCACTTTGTCTGGGGTTTCAACGCTTCCTATGCCCCCAACCAAAAGAACAGGCCTGTCTTCCACAAAATCTGGAATAGTTTTCCCTGGGTTCATTAACATATTCACAGCGAATGGTTCCCGGTCACCGACCATATCAACTTCACTGTTGCTAGACTTGACAAACTCATCAGAGTTTTCGATCAGTCTCCCCAGCATCTCGCCAGTCGTCATAACGCCATCAGTTGCCAAAGAAATACAACGCTGAAGCCCTGATGCTCCACTGTTGACACTGTCCTCATTCACGCTACACATCTTTGACAAGACGTTCTGGACGACCTCAGTTTGTTCATTCTCCTCACTTTTGATATTGAGAATGATCTCGTCACCTGAATCGTCAGCTGGGGCAGCATTCAGTGCCTGTGCGATCTCCTCGAACTGGACCGACTCGTTCTTTCTCGTGTAGAGTAGGATGTATGCTTGGCTCTTCGTCACTTCCTTGATTTTACACGACTCCACTCGTGCATCATTACAATGGACCCAGGAACCTGGAAAGGAGGAAACAGACTTGTAATTGACTCAAGACTACCAAGGTTGCGTATCAGTTATGACTCCCACTTGCATCAACTTTGAGGCTGATTATGGTTTTACTCACCAGCTTCATCATTCCAGCAGAATGCAGTATAGTGCCCCGAGCTGAACCCTCTCCCATGGTGGATCACCACGGCAGACAGTTGGTAGAGAAACGGCCCTTCCTCTGCAGCCGAACAGAAAGGACTTAGATCAAGCTCCTCGCCGAAGTCAACATGGGTGTTAATTTTCTCTCTGTGGTTTCTTCCCGACCACCTGAAAAGATATGAAATGAAATAGCTCTCCACTCACTAGCATACAAACATGATTTCCCACATAACAGCTTGAGGCTACACATCTTGTTTACTGGAAGACCTAAGAGTAATAAGGGCTCAATGGTTGCTGCACAACTTTTTCATGGGAATAGCTAGAGAAGAAAACTGTTCACTATGGTAGAAAATGCTATGATGCATTGCATGGCCTTATGTCAATGCCTCGGAATGTCCTAGGAACGTCACCTAGCAAAGAGGTCAAAGTTTTGCAAATAACAAATAAAATAATACAACTACAACAAGGACATCACAAACACAGGCTAGGGCCACATGCAACAAGGACTAATGGGCAAGTCATTCATCAGGGCACCCTGGGCAAAAAAATAGCCGATAGACGGAAGCTAGCCCAGTCCGCAAAGATAGCAAAAGTTAGTGACTGACCGAGTGAGAAAAGGGCAATAAATACTGTCGTTAAGTGAGTCTCCTTGGTGTATAAATGCAAAGAACAGGGCCAGCTGCAGCCCGAGAATATAATCACTGCAATGTGCAACAAAAAGATCTCTTGCCAGATTTGGTACTGATCGCAGGTCACAGGTATTGTGCATACGAACAAAGAATCACTCTGGAAACCTACTCCGTCAGATGTGTAGATCTCATCATGTCCCAAACACTATTCTTAAGTCTTATTCAAATGATTTTTTGTAAAAGCCACGTGCTCCAGGGTGTAAGGATGACATACTGCTCTCAAAGTGTTAAACAGACATACCTTCTGGACCGGGTGGGAAGATGCAACCCAAATTGCACATACCTGAACCGCTTGAGATGCAATCGCAAAACCTTTGGGAGTTTGTTTATCATGAATGTCTTCTCCGCTTCAGTTCGTACGACTGGTTTGTGGGATGCTCGTCTTCTCTTGCCTGCAGGGGAAAAGGACATTGATTGTTAGAGATGTCGAGTGAAATGGTTGAGTAGCATTGAGATCATCATTCCTCATACCAAGCCTGGACCACATTACGAGGAAAACTCTAACAATAACCAATGCAGAAGAAGGCTACTTACTGTTGCAGTTCTCACATGCATAGATTCTTCCTTCAAGCTTTTCAACTTCAGTAAACTTGGCCAACATTTCAGTCAAATTGCAACTTTCCTGTGATACGATCTTGTACGTCCCTGAAATCTGGTAGCGATCAGGAAACTCCAGCGACAGATCACAAAACGGCTCATAAGTATTACTGAGGTTTTTGCATGCTAGGCACTTCACCTGAAATTCATAAAGAGGTTTTTATTGTATATTTATTCCTGTCTTAAGTGTTTCCTGATCATCCTTCTACTCAAAATGGGATCTTACTCGAATGGAAAGTGTGTACGGATCATGAACGACGACGGTTCAAAACTTCTGAACATATCTCTAATTTCATATGCTTTTGAAAAGTCGTTACCTGGCTCACAAGTTGTCCCTGGAAGGTCGATGTCACGAGGTTGTTGGCTAGTTTAAGTAGCCGCCGGCTCTGTGCAGATTTCGCATTCTGCATCTCATTTTCAACTTTGTCTAGCAGTTCTCTGAAATGATAAGTCATACACAAATGAAATATTTATCTTTTTTGGGGTCATACCTGCACTACTGATAGTTGATACTATAATGTAGGATTGGTAAAAGAAGACTTCGATGAATGATTTCACTCCTTGTCCAATCTATACAGTTTGAAAGATTGTGGTGGCACTTTTGACCAATAGTTGATGTCCTGATGTCAGTGCTGACGACAATACCCCACTGCCCCTCATCGTTAAAACACAGTACCCCACGTAGGCCGATCACTTTCTGTCGAGATGGCAGATTTTCTGATATAACATCACCTGGACAGGCTAGCACAATCAGCACAATTGGACACAACTCATAATTGCAAACTGTGACATATCGTGAGTTTACTTTCTCCTTACGTTAAAAACTCTTGTGCATCCTGCTGTGAATATCCCTTGAAGAAAGGTATGATGTTCCATACTGCATGCAGCATTGAATGTGGACTGACAATGCCCCACTTGCCTGACCACATCACTCTGAACAAGGCGTGGAGTTCATGACTCAGCGACCTGGAAGGAAAAGGAAAATTGCTGGAAATTGAACTTCAATACTCAATACTCTTTTGAAACAGAGCCACGTTCGGTAAAGTTGGAACAGTGTTGGGTAACGAAGCAAAGATTTTCAGCTTATTTGCGATACTTACTGCACTCCACCTTGACGTAACTTGGCCAACTGCACCGCTTTACTCTGACCAGAGCCACCACCATTCAAGCCTCCCTTCTTGTGTATGCAGCCTTCCAGCGGGGAAATAACTTGCTGTAAGAAGAAGAGGACTCGAGTATGACTATTACCTGGCAGTGTATAGGTGTTTCATACTGATATATTCCACCTAATATTTCTTGTTTGACTCCACTAGTGACTCCTATGGGAGGGTTTACTGAGCTATTTCAGATGTATATACATGAGTGTATCTACAGGGTGCTTGAAGAGGGCGCTGCATGTCCAACCACATTGCCTGTTTGAAGCTTGGTTCCCCATATTCCACCACCATAATATTGTGGCACAATGATTGATCCTATTAATGTAGTTTCAAACCTTTATCTTATTTCTCACTCAGCACATGAAAACTCACATCAAAGCATTCCATTGTTGTCTGTCTCTGCAGAAGTCGTGGCGACTGTCGTACGGTGGTTGGACTTGTAGGTGTAGCAGATGCTGACGAACTTCGGCGACTAGATATGGGCACAGGAGACTCAGAGTTGAGAAAATGTTGGCGGAATTCGTCCATCGAACTGAAAGAAAAACTGATACAACATGGAGTTGATTAGTCACTGGGTTAGTCAAGAGAAGCAATGAAACGCAACTTGGTCAAAAAAGCAAAGCAGGAAAGTGTTTATCTACAAGGAATTAATAGTTAAACCTCTGGTTAGATGAATCCTCTTAGCCACACTATGGCAATACATGGGAGAGAGGAAACTCAGATCTCAAAACCGGGCAGAACACACCGTTACCCTTGATTGGCAGAAAGCCTAGGATTAGGGTAAGTGCAATAAGCTATGAACAGCTGAAGAAAGCCAAGTTTGCTAGAGCAATCACAGTGTTCTATGCTGCCCATTTTGTTCTGGTGGGCCACCAAAGCAAAATGATAACAGCACCAGACTAAAATGATAGAAGCACCAGATCAAAAAAGTCTTGCAGCAGACGTAAGTGGAGGAAAACCTACAACCACAGAAGAGATCTAAGCTTCCCATGTGACAAAAGAGATTGGGTTTAGAACATCACATCGTACTCATTTGGCCAATGCCACAGGGAATTTACCTTAATACTTGTAAAATTGCATTCATGTAGCATGTATTTCCTAGATTCCTCAAACCAACAACGCCTGGTATCATGGTCTTTTTCTTTCTGCTGATGGTTGCACTTGGCGTCGACATTTTGGGCGGCGGGGTGGGCTTGGGTGGTGGAGGTGCCTGCGGTGGAGGCTTGGGTTTTGGTAGCGGCGGGGGGCGATTCTTCCACACATTGTCGCGCCAGGTGTAGAATGCTCGGCCAAGCAAACGAAGCCTGAAAAAAGGAGGTCAATCTTGACACTTTCTTTTGTGTACAAATGCTAAGAGGCAAGAAGTGATGAAAACCCGGATGCCCTATCTGAAATGTCTCCTTTATCAGTTGTGGAGTTTCATGGCATCGCAATACTCGTCATATTTTTCTAAAGACATCTCCGTGCTCTGGGCAAACGTCTTACGCCAGTTACCTGACAGCTCTGGATGGGGCACATTTACAGATTTCAAACCAAGAGGAGGTACAAAGAATTTAGAAAAACCTTATAATAGAACACATCTCACCTTCTGTGCAACAGAGCAGTATAACTCTTATCTTGATTGATCAGATGATTAGCACTAGCAGACCTACTGGGGAACCCTGAGAATGTCCGAGACCTCAGAATGCGCTTCCCTCGTGATTCTAAATCTGTGAACGTCTGTGTTGCTATTGCACTAAGCGCACTCCGGAGAAGACGAATGTCTCCAGCCGCATTGTCATTGAGCACATATTCATCACATTCATAGCTGAAAGTGAAAGCAGAACGAGTCAAGATTTCATGACAGCATGTTGAAGGTGGAATTCTAATCAGTCTCTTCTTACAAGATATTACCGTCTCTATTGACACTTATTGGGGCATTTGGAGTCCCATGTCCAACCTTTGACATAAATACTTGTAGAGCCCAGGTCAGTCTAACCACTTATGGAAGATAAGATTAACAATCGCCATGTTAAACACAACCACTTCAACACTTGTTTTCAACAGCCCAATCATTGCGAAAATGAAAATTCTCATGATTGCAAATCAACTTGACATACATACTAACTAGCATTTAACAATAAACATAGTTTGAGTTTACCAGTACCACTTACCAGAAGACATATTTGTCATTCACTTCCAGAGCAAGAGGATGCTGAAATAGTGAAATAAGAGAGGATCATGATACTAAGCCTGATATGGTTCGTTTGGCAAAGACGTGTCATGTTAAAGAAACCTTAGAAATGTCCAGCCATCTGGGGAGACAACTGTAGCATATTGTTGAGAGGGAAATGACAAAATCAGTTTCTTCAACATACAGACTACTCACTTTTGAATCAAGGAAATGGTTTAAAGCATGCTCCTCATTGTAGCGTCCACAAGCAACATGGGGACAGCTCAAGCAAGCCTGAAATAAATGTAATGACTTTTTTACAACAACAGCTTTAAAATAATTCAAACCAGAGGCAAAGTGTCCATCTTGATGGAGACAGGCTCAGCTCATTAGGTTTCATACTGTCCAGTACAAAAAACAAGCACAAAATTCCCAACATGGTGGTCCAATACAATAACTTTTTCTCTGAAATATTAAACCACTTTTTCCCTTCACACCAAATGAGTAAATCTACATAAAATACATCTGAACATAACAACATTTCCCTCTTTTCTGCATGCTCATTCGAAGAGGACTGGTTCGACTTACCCAAACACTTTCAGTGGTACCACAGACATTACAAAGCCATTTCTGAGGGTTCAAGATTGAGTGGTCCCTGGCAGGGTTGACCTTTATCACATGTTTACAATTGTCAACCATCTTGGTTGTGTTTTAATCTACATCTTCACCTGGAAGACAAATAAAATATCCTCGTGAACCCATTAGACTATGGGGTGGGAACTATGGAAACTGGAAAGATTTGTCATTGTTCAGCACAAACAATACAGGTCGGATTCAGAACACGGCCTTAAGACATGTTGATAGTGACAAGAAACCATTTTTTAGACCTTACTCCCTCAAGGCATAAAAGAAATCAAAGGGAAAACGGACTCAACCCTTGGGCCAAAACCATAGAAAGAGAGAAAATCAACAACTAATCAACATCTCAACAACCCCTGATAGATTACCATACAAAACAAAAGATCAGGTAAGCAAGAAACTTGGTGTCTGATGAATAGACTCCAGGAGTTACATCCTGTTCATTATGCAGGCCCACCCAACAAAGGTGTCAAGTCCCAAAGGATTGTCTGCACTTCTGAGTAAATGGAAGTGATGAATCATCGGTCTTGGCATTCCAGACAGAGATCCTCTCATCAAGGGCTGGCTCCAAACATAGCGAAGGGCCCCCAATCAAAACTCACAATGAAGGACAAAAATGAACAAAGCAGGTCTGAAGAAGTGTGCCATAGAAGAAATGTTTTTTTTGTGAATAATGATTGATTGCTGAATCAGTGAATGCACTGTCTTGTGTACTTTCAGTTCACTTTGGCAAAAAGGAAACAAGGTAAGCCTGCTTGGTCTCGTTATTGTACCTGTAAGTGAGAGCTGAGCAAAAGAGACCTCAGCCTGGACTGGCAATACTAGCTTCAGACATCACCTGACCCCCCCCCCCCCCTTTTGCCAAAACGGTCAGCAGCCCAAAACTGAAAACAAAAGGTTACATTAAACTTAAAGTTACAATACAGAATCAAAATCCCAAACAAAGTATTGGATGACATAAGACTGATGACATCTATAGTAGTAACTACTACAAAATTTCACAATAAAAAATGCATCATGATAAAGCATGACAACCGCGACGTGACAGCAGTACATTTGTGTGCACAACGTACATGTATGCAGGCCTATAGTACACATCAATACACAAAAATCGGTGTGAATGCCAAAAATTTGGGGTGGCCCTCTCTTGCGACCACAAAGTTTACTCGACTCACACGGATTTGCGATAGGCCCGATCTTCAAAAGGTTGACACGGGTAGATTCTACTCGATTTTAGCTGCTTTCCTGCAACAAAAGCGATGACACTGACTGTTGGCAAGGGGTTAAATTTCAACAAAGAACTTACACCTCGCTGGGAAAGATTCTGGCTTCACGGAGAGCGCCATCTTAAATTCTATCCCACAATGCTGTATGAGGTCGAGGTCAGCTGGGCTGACACCTTTCACCCCTTTGCGTGGGCGAGTTTATGTCAATGGAGGAGACTACGGTCTCACCAGCCGGTGAGGAGGCGAGGCCTACCTGCCTGGCACTGGACAGCATTTCAACACAGGCCGACGCACATCAAAAGTTCAGTGTACACATACGTCGGCAACAACAGCAAAATGCGTAGTTTCTTGTTAGCCGCCTATTAAGTAGCGCTCTAGGTTTCAGAAACTCCATAAAACATGTCTTTGCCCAAACGACTGCTAAATCAACGCTGGTATACTGTGAGAACCAAGATATTAATGATTTTTTTAGGAACTACGAGTTGGCCGCGCATGAATACAAAATACTCCCTCATGAGACCTCAAGCCTTGGATCCACTCCGTCGACCCCGACTCCGTAGGGGAGGTAATGGACCGATTAACTCTGATGGTTCAGTATGATATCGGGGGATTGCTTGCACCCGCCCCCTTTCCCCCCATTGTTTACCAGTTGTTAACCCCGCTGGACCAATGTATACCTCAGAAGTTTCCTGCCTATGTATTAGGTGGATTACTGAAGGCTTTGTTCACACCAGATCATGACATAAGCACAACCATGGCAAACAAACTGAAACAAAGACAAAAGCGCTGATATTCTTCGGGCAATTCTGAAAATACATGGACTGTTGAAGGTTAAGCTCAGGGAAACACTGAAAAATCTAGCCCACACCGTTTTTACCAAAATTTCTACAACTGGCTGCCCAAGTGTACTGAAACGGACCAAACACATACATAATCACATCGATGATAGCTTCTTCTGGTCTAAACGTGGGACCCCTTGGTGGGACCCAGCAACATTGAAAACTTTATCCTCACTAATAGGTGGCAGCATAAAGATTTGACCTCCAACGCACCTGAAACGTATGGGGTCAAACCCACGGGAGTAATGCCGCGAGATAGTCTCTAGTATTGAAGTAAAGATAGGCTGTAATCGGGGTTCATGGAATAAGTCGTCCCCGTTACCCCTTACAAAGTTGAACACTTGTCACATATTCAAGATTTTTATCAAGGTTACATCATTATAAACAGGCTCATTTGATATCATTTCGGATTCGAGATGAGTTTTGAACACATTGGATATGTAATGATGCACCCAATGATGAAAGAGAAACCACACATAGCCTGACACCCCTCCCACAATTTATTTACGTCAAGTTGAACCAGTCCACATTCTAACATGGCTGACGAAGGTGAGGTCGGAAAAAGCCCTGACATGGATAGCCAGGCAGAGGACGACGAGATATTCCTAAATGGTGAAGAACAGAATCAAAGGGATAACAATCTGTTGCATCCTGAGGATAATACTCAATCGGAAGGGGGAATACCCCGCCGAAGCAGCCTTGTCAAAGATGCATCACACCGTGCATGTCGAAATAAGAAAACGGTTTCATTTAGTAGTATGCCGACGGAGAAGAAAATTGCAAACGGTAGGCTGAGTTTTATTCCTGTTTTCTCCTGCTCGACACGACTGAGAATGTTCTGCTTGGTCAAGTTCGCTTCTGCATGTAGTTTTCTGCTGATCTATGCAAATTTTACATGAATTAAGCTTGAGGTATTCTTTTATGCAGCGTTTTTATTCGGGCTGTCAGATCTGTTAATAATCTGTCTGGCCTGCTGCACTGGCGCCATCTACCGTTGTGTGATGTAAGCAGATGCCTCCAGAGGCCGGGAGATTATTAATATGTAGGCTCTATTATATTTCCAGAATAAATAAAAGTAAAAAAAAAAGAAAAAAAGCAGAGACCTTGTAGACTGATACACTATACAATAATACATGTAGGCCTATTTCATTGTACACAAAGAGTTTGTTTGATTTATTACCTGAACATGTTTTTTATTACCTTGTGCTTTGTGGTAATTACTAGGCCCCTATTTCCCCACCGATTTATTAATAGCACATTGGCCTGGGGCCTGGGCAAAGGGGATCCAGATAGGCCTAGATCATAGATGTTACCTAGGAGTAGCATGAGCAAGGCACTTTGCACTTTACCATCATGACACTCACAGTCTTGAATTAAAGGGTGGTAGTCATGATTTACTGCACTTCCTGGTGTGTAGGCACCTTTATTTTGAGTGGAGAGCCTTTATTTTGAGTGGAGCAAATCTTCATGCAGACTGCCAAATCAGACATTGATTACAGATAAATGTATCTGCTTGTAAATACCTGCCAATAATGAGTAATTGACAGTATTGCATTGTCTCTTGTGTTTTGTGTGATATTGCGCTGGTCAATATCTGTTTATTGAACAAGTGTGGAACAATGTTGTCCCAATTTCACCTGTTTGGACATAAAATCAATTTCAGATGTAGACAAAGAGCTTGTGGGAATATGTAGGGTGCAAATAGCGCCATATAAATGTACCTTTACTTACTAGAGGCTTTTAGAAGGATTGGGCATACCGTAAAATCCTTTGTATGAGGTCAGTGATTGGCCTATATATATGACTTGCCAATAAATGGAAAAATCCTTCATGAAGACTCGATAATATTTGACTCTTCTTAGTGTCTGCAGTCAAGCCAAATGTCAAACCCACCACATTACAGTTTTAGATTAGAATAGAATTAGAAAAAAATCAATATTGCAAAGAACTCAATGTGTTGCCATACATAATGTACAATATACAAGTTCTTTGATGTCTTTTTAAGCATCAAAGTGCACCAGGTGGTTTCAACATCTCTTAATTAATTTCCAATTTGAATACAATATTTCAATGCAAGTGCTGCTTCACATATCATTTAAGAAATATTTTCACAAAAAAATTGCTGCAAAATCTATAAAACCCTTCTGTATTTTACGCGCCGGTCACCGATCCAAAGGTTGACCGCGCTCAACATTGCTTAACTTCCACTCTGGGGCCAACGCACCAACCACTGGGCCTTAAAGGAATTCCCTCATGGTAGGTGGGTTAAGCCGTGCCATATACATGATATACCTGGGGGTACTACCGGGTATACATACCCTCGCAGACCATGATCTTTTAGCATACCAGTTCTCTCCAAAAGAAAATAATGACATGGACGTCAGATCCTGATATTTTCGTCCAGACTGTAACATTTTCTATATGCAGTTATGCTATATTTACCAAGCTGAATGCTTTTGGCGCTATTGTGTTGGTTTGATTTCAGATTGATTCCAAATTGGTTACACAACCAACCGAGTCCACATAACATAAGAACAGTGGGGAAAATGTCATTGTGTGCTAGCTCAACCTTGATGACATTTCGTCATGTTGCTGGTCTTTTTATATTTATCAGTTGAGTTGTGACATACTGCAATCACCGTATGGCTATGGCATGGGAAGGCACATTTTCAAACATCAAAGTCAAAGCCAATTGAGGTATAGGGAACTGATTTCTATAAACTGAACTTTGATCATGCAGGGCTAAAATCAGGCCATTTGCAGGTCTTTTAGGGCCTGCCCTCGCCACCAGAAAAATTCCTGCCCTGAAACAAATTGGAGATAAGAGTCCTAATTGTAAATAATTTCTTTTTTATACTCGCTAAAAGGAATCTTTTGTTATATTCTTAAAATACTTCCTTCGGTCACAAGTTTTCTTATTTCTCCCCATGGCATTTCAACCAACTGCTTTGAATGACATTCAAACCCATCTTTGATGCATAATTCAAGTCAAGATGTCGTGATTATTCCGCTCTCTGACTCACTGGGCTTGTCAGCTTCGAAAATTGATCATTGCCCTGGAGACTAAAGCAAGAGGAATATGCCAATAGAAATCATTGTCATTGTAGCTTTAAGCTTCTGAGTGCCAGGGGGTTAACAACAGGGATTTCAAGTTTTTAATTAAAAAAGATTGCAAAACTATGTAATTGGAAATCTGTTGAAAGCTTTTGCCTGATTTTGTGATTGGGTGATTTTTCTGACACATGCTTGTGCATTTCAAAGTATTCTACCTTGAATGTACACAATGAGGTTCTGCATGGCTAAAGTACCCCCAGTTTAAATCGCTGCTGCCTTTCATGCCTGTGATTTAAATCGCATATGTGATGATAATTGCTCGTTTGCGATGGTCATTACAAGTAACTGCAATGAACTGTGACAAGAATCGGTGAGACTAACAGTCATCTTGGTGAATGTTCTCCATTGTCACTTGTCTTGCATCCAGACGAGCGAAGATTCCCCTAACATTTCCACTGACTTTCAAGTCACAACAAAAAAGTGTATGATTTCCACTGCTGCTCTGACATCTTTCCGCTGGAAGCAGCAATGGAATTAGATTACCAGGGGTGAACAAGAAATGTAATAATACTCTCTCCGTAGGGTGTACTGTTACGGAGTGCACAACTAGGTACGAGCCAATTTGTAGTCAAATGAGGAGACAGAGATAATAAGGAAGAGCGCGGTGAGCCGATGCTACAGGGTATTCAGTGTCAACTAGCGTTCATGGTTCGAATTGAATCTTGTAAATCAGTCAGCGGTATTTAGTCTAAAGGGATACTGTAGGTAATACATGGGTCCACCTGTTAGGATAGCCTATTGACTTTGGTGGAAAGCTGTGGTGCAGGTATTGGGGAGCGGAAAAGTTGGTTTCTGGCTTGAAGCAAAATTTGCTATCCTGTCAGACTCGATCTGGAATCAAGTTGCATAATGTAAATATTATCTTTGATAATATGCTGTGTTTTCTCTTGGTAAACCAGAACAGCTCTGCCAAAAGCTCAGTCCTGTACTACATATGTAGTGTATGGGTAGCTTTAAAGTACATTGCATGAGTTCTAAGTCTAAAACTCCTCCAATTAACTATTTCCATCAACTCAAAGTGCTCTCTCCACATCTCACCGCTCAAAATGACAAGGCATAAACATCACATCGCACTCTAAGCTAGTTTTGAATCCCCTAATTTTTCTGCCGGTTTAAAAGAATTGCTCTGCAGAGTGGAATAAGTGCAGCTAGATCCATTAGCAGAACAAAACGAAACAACCTTGTACAAGATTGTGGCGTGGGAGTAATCGCGATTGGACCATCTTGTTGTATGTTCTGCGCGGCATTGCATTTCAGAGTGGGCAACGAGCAGTCTAATCTGATATGGGGGGGGGAGGAGGTGTCTCTGTGGTCGTGGTGATAAAGCCATATGGTCGACCCCCTCTCATTACTGCTTGTCTTGAATCTAACTCAAGACTGTTCCATGCTTATGTGATGGCTGGCAAATTGATTGGGGCGTAAGTGGGAATCAATTTACCATTGCGTGCAACATGAAAGAAACTTTTTTCCAACAATAAATCCATTTCATAATGAAACGCATCAGTAGGTTATTAGAATCAGACTCGTTTCCATGCGACGCAACAGAAACAAGCTGTCTAACAATTTCTTTAAAAAAAAAGTCTATAGATGTTATTGTTAAATGCAGCCCTGGCAGTGTCATAATGTAGCAAACAACAGGGTGATTTTGTTGGCAGTGTCATGTAGCAAACAACAGGGTGACCCTGTTGGCAGTGTCATGTAGCAAACAACAGGGTGACCCTGTTGGCAGTGTCATGTAGCAAACAACAGGGTGACCCTGTTGGCAGTGTCATGTAGCAAACAACAGGGTGACCCTGTTGGCAGTGTCATGTAGCAAACAACAGGGTGACCCTGTTGGCAGTGTCATGTAGCAAACAACAGGGTGACCCTGTTGGCAGTGTCATGTAGCAAACAACAGGGTGACCCTGTTGGCAGTGTCATGTAGCAAACAACAGGGTGACCCTGTTGGCAGTGTCATGTAGCAAACACTGCCTGGGCTGCGGTGGGAATCATTACACAGACCTTTGCTAACATGTCCAACAGGCAAATTACTGAATACCTTGGCCTTGCTAAGCATGCTAACTAAACACATGATATTAGTCTGTGGGGATATTTTCTGCATTATTTACGGTTATAAACTGGCTCAGACTATTGATCCCATTTAAGCTGTGGCTGTTAGTTTACTGAACTCAACGATAGGTCATTATAGTCACGTGTCCTGCAAGAGGTGTTTGAGAGCTCTTGACCTACCAAATGTTACAGACATATATGTTGTACTACAAAGTCAGGTGTTGTTTTTCAATGATAAAATCAATGTTGACAAACACTAACTTTATGCATACATTGATAGATTCAGGATGTGGTTGAACCAACATTGTCAGTTCGATGGACAATGTAGACATAGTACGGTCCATGAGTTGGTTTGGGAAAGTTACTACGGACTTGAAAGTACAAATGTGACTCGCTCTACCAAAACTAGGCGCTTGTCGCATCTGAACTCGACAGGTTGATACGGACTTGTTGTTCATTTCCCTATTGTAGACCTTTTGTGAAATCTATTACAAACTCATTTGGTCACATTTCACAAAAGGTCTACAATAGGGAAATGAACAACAAGTCCGTATCAACCTGTCAAGTTCAGATGCGACAAGCGCCTAGTTTTGGTAGAGCGGGTCACAAATGTTCTGTGACCAATAAGTTATACAGTGCAAATTGTATCAAATCCCTCAAATGTTTACCATTTTCGAAGCAAGGTTCCTGTCAGTATAGACAGGTGACATTCTCAGAAAGACACCACAACAAAAAATGATCTGAGGATCGGTCGTTTTTCTGCTGACAGGGATGGATCCAAGGGGGAGTGGCGTGCCCCCTGGATTTGCCTATGGTTCACCAACTAGGGTGTGGAGGTGCATGTACATTGATTCTCCAATGAAGTCCATGTAAGTGTCACTAATACGTGGTCACCTCCTCATTCAAGGCGTGGCTGTGAGACCAAATCAATACATAGTGATTGATTCAGTGTAGGGCTACTACTACTGCTTACCATTTGCGACTCTGCTAAGTGATCGGTTCTTCCTTTACTGTAACTTCAGCACTATATTATAAGGAAATAAAATGTAATCACTGGACCAAAATGGAGTGTCAGCCAGATGAAGATCCATAGACATGGTCCATTTTGCTGATTTCTTTTCAGGAAAGCCTTAACCTTTGAAATCCAAGATGGCCATAATCGGTCATATTTAGATCCAATGTAACCTTTTTATAGCGTATCATGATTGAAGCAGTGGTTGTACGATTGTTGTTCACAGAATCAATCAGAATAGACAATTGATCTTTCCCTTCAATTTCTGTATCCAAGGAATTATATACTAGGTGTGGCTAATTTGTATGAAGTAATAATCAGTCCCTTTAACCTCAATGATATCACGCTAGTCATAAAATTCTAATGTTACTGTCTCATTTTGGATCAGATCACAGATTATATGTAGCATTGTGAAGGTCAGTCCTCTATCACACATCAATGGGTGTGGCGGATTGGCTCCAAGGTCATGACTGCAATACCGTAGAACCTCTATGTAGGACACACTTGGCACTTACAAGTGCTGGTCCTTAATAGAGGGGTGTCCTGATTAGAGAGGTCAAATTGAATGAAAACAACCAATTTGGAACCAAAAGTAGAGTCCTTGATAGGGAGGTTGTACTTATGAGAGGGGTATCCGCTAAGAGAGTTTCCACTGTAACATAAAATCAATGAAAGAAGTGATCCTCACCGGAGGGAAATCGTGTATTGGCACACTGGAAGACTGTCCAACTTACATAGATTTTCAATCCTGTTAGCCAGGCAAAAATACTTACACATTTTCTGCTTGATTTCCAAGACCCTGGTACGAAAGCTCTATACCTACCCTATGAAACACATGACAGGTAATGATATTACCAACTAGGATGTAGAATTTGCAGCCTCTTTTGATTTCTCAACGGGTGTATGACTCCGTATAAAAGGATACCCACAGGTTACAGGGAACATGTGCGTGTTGCAGGGTTGAATTCTCATCAACTAAAAGCATTAGCATCGCTGGGATGTTAGAGGAAAAAAGAATTTACCATTGAAGAAAGTCATGTAGGAGGAGCAGGAAGAATGAACTATTGATAAGGCTATGGATGGTGGCAGCAGTGTATGACAGGAGCTTCACACATGGTTGAGGGTTTAGAATTACTTGGTTGGGGATGCTACCCTGTCCAGAGGTGCAGCCATCCTGACATCCTATGTTATGGTGCAGTCAGCAAATACTCTAGGGATACGGAGCAGAGTATCAACTTGTGTTGTCTCTCCTCCTTCGCGAGTGAGTGAAATTGCCACCTCTGTCAAGTGCAAGTGGTTGGGGAAAGGAAAATGTTTCAGAGCCAGAAATAGAAACTCCATTGGTTTTAATATGCTTAAAAATCGATAGCATTATTGCTTTTGAAAATCCAATCAATGTCTCCATTGACACTTTCAGTGGTATATTACTGATAGCCCGAGGCTATTGCTAGTTGAAGTACTATCGGTTTAGATCAGCGGACTTGAAATAGTTTAGCTGGTTAACCACTGGAGTACCACTCCAACAGGTTTTGAGTTCAAATCCACAAAGGATCGATATCTGTTAAAAGTTGGATGTACATACATCTATTTGCGTCTCGGTACTCAAACTTTTGGGACCGACTTAAAGTACGTCTGGTGAGGCTAATAAGTTAAAAATTCTGTCACATACTCAGCCATGCTAGGTCATGCCACAGGAATACCTCAGTGATGGATGTTTGTGTCTGGCTTATTATCAGATTTTGTGAAAGCTCAATAAATTTTTGATGAGCATTGATTTTCATGTGGGGTGTTAATGTATGGAGGTTGTATCATTGGAAAATGATCAATCTTGGTTGTAATGTGTAAAGCTGTCGAAATGACGTCTTAATTGAGATGGATGAAACTGACCTTGGAAATGTTTGAAGCTTCTTCTTAGCTTTTGCTGTAATGACTGAAGCTACTACTGGCATCCTGTGTTTGACTTGAAATTGTATCTTTCGTGTATTGAGGAGTCAATGTCTTGCCAGTGGCCCCTTACCAGCATTGTACCCCACATATGTTCAGATCCTGGTCACAGGCCACACCACAAGTGTAACACGACAACACAGTCCACAGCAAATCCTTCCATATGGATTATTTAGCAAGCAACATCAATTCGGAATCAAATCAGCACCGACAAGATTGGGATCCTTGACTTTTGGATGCCCACATGTCTCTGCTACGGACTTGTCCAAGGTCTTGGTGGTTAGGTACCCATACTTTCTGATATGTGGGCATCCGCCTCCATTCCAAGCATCTGCCAAGATCACGCCATCCACGGCAAATTTTCATGGATTATTCAGCTTCCTAATGCAAACAACATGGGTTCGAAATGAAATCAGTAGTGGCAATCCATTGGACGTAAATTGTTATAGATGGATAGCGAATTGATCGGAATATGAAGTTTGATGGAAAATCTATCTCGAGTAAACCAATTGTCTGGCGCATTACGTGGGTCAACCACCTAGCCACCTGGTCTTCCGGTAATGGAATTGTTTCCACTTGCTAATGGTGTCTGATTAAAAGTCCTTGAGCGATTGCCTCCGATGCTAAATGTGTAGAAATAGAATTAGAAACAAACTTTATTTTGTTGTCTGGAAAAAGCCAGACGGAATACTCATGGAAGTCAGTTCTTATTATGCTCAGGACACGGAATAAACATCAGGAATGCAGTAGTGGAAGAACTCAGACCATACAGCAGCTTGTTCTCTCATCGCCCAAAATGACGCTGATCTTTATGTTCTGGACACTATTTTGTCATTTCTTGTGAATTTACGCCTAAACATGGTCATGTCAGTTTCATCTTGGCGCTGCCATAAGTATGGATGAAGAAAGCTCGACACATCAGCGAACAGGATGGATTTAAGTAATGACAAATCAGCTCTGTTGAGGTTATGTAAGGTTATTTATGTATGGTTACCATGGTAACAATTTCTGGCGGATGGCCATTTAGACGCTCTTCGGCGCTGGCCGTGGGATCTCAAAAACGTGTTTGGATATAACCAAGGTTTTTGTCGCTTGCACCTCACATTGGCCATCACGTATACTCAAGTAAACGGTGATACAAAGTTGGGAATTTTTTTACTACTTACTCTTGCTGATCTTGGTGCCAATGCATAGTCCTCAATGACGTTTTTTAGACTAGTTCCTATAATGGGATTGGTACTTCTGCCAAGTACAGTTGTGAGAAAAATCTTTCAACAAATCGAAAATCAATGGAAAGATGACGTCTGATTGATTTTGAATTATTTTAAGCAGATAACATGTCGGATATATATATCCAAAGTTTAGCTCAAGGCTGGGTGTGAATTAGTGGGTGGGAAATCATACCAAGCATGTTTGAACCCTATAGCACTGCTGGTGTGTTTCATTGCCACTAATAGCTGGTAAGCAAGGCTTGATTGTGTCGTAAATAATTGTGAGGGATGCTATATTTATCAACTCCCCGCAGTGGCACTTACTCATATGCCAGAAATAATATGTATCTTTGTGTTATTTGATCAGAAAACTATGATATATATATATATGTATGGTGAAAAATGACATACAGATACAATGAGATACCAAAAACCTCATACTCCAAATGGTCAGATTTTGATAAAAAGATTCAACCCTGCATTATTACCGACAAGAAGATAATCATGATCAAATATCAGGAAAGGTAAACCGTGTTCGAAAGAGTCAGTGCTTCACCCGAAATTGGGGGACTTGGTCTGACATGGCTTCAAGATGTAGTAAAGTAGCTCTTGTTTGCTAGCACTTGGACTTGTTGAATCGTCTAATGTTGTCCTTGTTTCAGGAGTCCATCTGTCGTCTTTGGTCTCTTACTGGAGCTGTCCATTGGCTCTTCCAGAAGTAAATGGCTTAATGGCTGTCCACTGTTTCAGACTGTTCACAGCCACAGTCATTTTTGACCCAACCAATTGTTGATTCAGACACTCAATAAGAAAAATAAACCCACAAAAGGCCTATTAGGTTAGCAATTTCAGTGGCAATCAATCGATCAATTGGTTAATTTCAGCTCCTTGTATAACATAGTCATGTACCCCTAGTCCAATTCCTTGATGTATATGTGATACAAGTACCACATAAATATTGATGATATTGAACTCAGTGGCTCTGTTAACTGATATCTATTCTGTACAGCAGTTTTACCAGTCATTAACTGCTGGTACAATAAACAATCATCTCAATATTTACCCCTAATCCAAACATGACAACACAATCATGTTAGCCGCCCATCGGCTAATTGGTCCAAACCAATAAATGGGGTAAACAATGTTTATTTGGATGTCAGCCAGTACGTGCTACATCAATATTGATTTTGAGCAATTATTAGTCCTTTCTCTCCAGGTGACGTGATATCACGTCATGGTCCCATGAGGTGCGGGTGACGTGCATAGCACATCATGCCCTTCAGGTCGTACCCTCTCTAAATGTGCCAAAGCCATACGGGGATAGATGGTGACACTGACGAATGAGAATAGCCAATTATGGTCCAATTTCCAGCAGCCATTTCTTCTTCCTTCTCTAACCAAGTGAGCTAATTGACTCCTCTAAAAAGGGAAATAAGACAAACGTCAATCCTGCGCACACATTCATCTCTCTCAAAGGTGCCAAAAAACTCCAACAACATCACAATTTTTCATCTCCACCTTTGTCATGTTGGAGAGAGATAACGGTATAATTCCACTTCTTTGTTCGTTATGAGACCTTCTTACCTTTTAATTTACAGAATGTCATCTGTTTCTTTTGGGACATGTGCAATGCCTTGATCAAGTCTTTGCCTTGGTTTTTCGGCTTTGCTTTCAATCTCACCTTCTTGAGATCAAGTGCCAATATTTTTTCTGCTCCAGCACTTGCATTGCAACTCTCTGTGATGCTTAAAAACTTCAATCAGTCAGGCATCAATGTATTGCTTTTTCTGTGGCTTTCTTTTGTTCTTGAGCTCCTTATTCACAGCATAAAAAACTTCACTTAGTTCAGATATTGCTGAGATATAGGAAAGACTCTTATTGGTTTGTGGAGTTCAGCCAGTGATGGTGAATATTTCAAGGGAGACTTCTATTCATTTTCGAGAAATGACCACCTTGCATTGCTAATCAAAATTTTTCAGACCCCTTCGCCAGTCCACATGCAAGTCTGCAGTGCACTGATACCATGCCAGAGTGCCACCTCTTGATAGCGAGCAGATCCCAACCTTAGCAGTCTTGCTAATTAGTGTGTCTCGTTTCTCGTATTTTTCATTTCAACTCCTGGTTGACTGATTATAATTTTGCGTGGCGATGACAAAAATCGATGCTTGATGGAAAAGGTAAGAAATGCTCGAGCATAGAAAATAGCATTAGAGTTGGTGGAAAATGGTCCATCAGTTTCAGTTCTCAAATAGACACTGGTTCCTGAACAGTTGAAAGTTAAGCAAGTTTGAAATCGACTGTCTGTTTATTATTGAAATTAATCAATTGGGTTTTGTCTCTCCTGAGACCATAAGGCCATGCATGACCTTATAACCATGAGACCACGGCACTCTTGGACTTTATATGTCACCACATTGATTAGGGTAAACCAATGAGCTGTTGCCGGCACAAAGCCGTAGATTATCGGGAGGTAAACAGTTAGCAGTCAATGAAAAATTAATGAGAACGGATCGCCTGAAATTGATTTCAGTTTGATTTATTGGAAAGAAGTCAGCTCTCTTGTGCAGTTTGCCTGAGACAAACAGTTGAATCAACAGTTGAATCAATAACGGCTGGATTGTTGAGACTCGTGGAATTTCTGAGTCGGAGAAGATGCTCTCTTTTTCATTGAGAGAGTTTTACTGTAAACTGCCAATCGTAACCGTAACCATCTCTTTTCTGACCCTTGGTCACTTCTCACTTCACCCCTTTGATGTTCATGGTTGGAAATCAGTGGGAATCATGCATCTAAATCAGGTTAAAACAGCTCATGAACCATGGTCTTTACAAAATTAGGAGGTAATTGAAATCGAACAAGAAACAAGACACTCAGTCATGTCCTAGAATCAATGGGCAAGTGAGGAATGTCACAGGGTACGATATTGAGTACGCTGGGTGTGGCATTAGCCACCTAATCCTCTTGATTATGATCATCTCTGATGGTATTACCGAAATCGTTACTATACTCAGTAGGTGTGGTCATGCTAGGATGGGTCATTGAGCTTCTCACATCCTCTGCTGATATCGGCACAGATGCCTTGATTGTGACGTGTCTGATGTACCGGTAATCCATAATGTTATCGGGCTGGGGACCAAAGCAGCAAGTTCCAAATTTTAAACATCTTCTTTGAGAATCCACCTTGTAATACTGAGCAAATGAAGCGTCTTGTCATCCATGCAGTGTGTAACAGTCAACCAGGTGAACATGATCACACATTTGAGTGACAGATTTAATGTTTTTTTATAACTGTTTGATTGCAATTGTATTGCCTCATTAGACCCTTGAGTGAATCTTCCTGTCAGAGTTTGATAAGTGAGAAAAAAAAGTGACATTGATGATTTGATGTTGTTGTGAAAACTCAGTAGGAAATTGAAGAAATTTGCTGTTTTGTCATGCAAATGTTCTCACGTACATTAGCTTGTTTGATTTTCGAAGACTATCTTTGGCTTTATTACCTGCAGAAGTTGAAAAGTTCATTGAAATATTTGCATCTTTATTGTAAGTTAGTAGCATAGTATGTTGTTTTCGAGCTCAAAAGTGGTGGATCCGTGTGGTGGATCCATGATTTAGGCGGGAAATTCAGGATTCGTATAAAAAATTTTTTTTTTTTTTTTTAAATTAATTTTATATTATTTATTAATTTATTTTATATTTTGCACATTTACTTCACAATGTGCTTTACAATTTCACAACTTTGGTTCTCAATTCTCACATTTTCTTCACAATTTCACAACTAGGTGCGAAGAGACAGCTTCAACATCACCATGTTAGAGGTTACTCCCGATGTTTGGTTCCTGCTACAGACATGCAGAAGTCGATTCTTCGAAGCGGCCGATGAGACAACCTGGTATCTGCTTCACCAAGACCATCTTCCAAAGTTACCTGCTACACAAAGATCGTCTGCCAAAGTTCCCATGAAGGACTACCCTTCCAAAGAAAAGAAAAAAAGGCCCTTCTAAGGACCAAAAAAGGTCCTTCTAAGGACCAAAAAGGCCTTTCTAAAGGCCACCCCAAATATTTAAAAAGAGATCAATCGATGCAAGCTTGTAGTAGTATGGGCTGTTGTCACTCCAAAATATGAATTTCCTGCTGAGCTGATTGAAACGCCCTCTTTTATCCACTTGAGAACTATTTTTAAACGAATCCTGAATATCCCGCCTGAATCATGGATCAACCACACGGATCCACCACGTTGGAGCTCGAAAACAACATACAACACTACTTAAGTTTATGAGTAAAATTTTTAAACAGTTGGTCAAAAATACCTCTCTATTGAAGACGCCTGTTGTATATATGCAAGCAAGTCATAAGCCTGATCATTGACCTCTTAGAAAGGAATTTATGGTATATAGTGGAAGCTATGTTACCTGTGAGGCTCTGTTGTTGCCCATGTTACATACAAGTTTATAGTGCTAATTGCTGTTTTCCACGATAATCTCGTATCATTGGTTGTATGTCGGTTTCCAACAGTCATGCTTTTGTTGTTTCTTTTGTTGCTTGATTAATGCTCGTGCAGAAACACAATAGATGCAATTAGGCAAAAGGGCAAAAGTGCTCATGTCAATGACAACAAACTACATGTTATTGAACGGGTCATGATATACTAATCTGACCTTAGGTTGTAATATCATGATGTCATCACGCCTGCATGCTATGACAAAAGGACAAGAGAAATCTGGACCAGCTGTTTTGTAATAGGATGGGACTGAGAAATTATGTATATGAAAAATACTGTCATCTCTTGGTGCTTGGCACTTTTTGCAGTGTCTTCAATGACTGTAAAACAGCACCATCATGGCCTGACACATTAAAACTTCTTTTTTTTCCTTGCAAAAATCATTATTTAGAGTACACAAAAGTACAATATAATACTGATGCATTCAATTAAAACGCTGGGGAAAAACAATCACTGTTTCATGATAAAATGCAAAACTGCTGACAAAAAAATTCTTTCTCTATTCCACATCTTCCCTCGGTCTCTGGTAATGCTGATATATCTAAAGCTACTTTATGTGTCTGGCTGCTGGAACTGCATGATCTATAGACGGCAATGTCTTTTTCTATCCCCAGGATACTCGTCTTAAATCAACAACATGCTGCTGCATTTATAAATTTATGTAAATGTTATTTACGTCGTAACTTCCTGACTTGGTCAATGATTATTCTGCTTTCTCTTTTTATTATGCACTTATTGAAATTTATTCTTGCACCCTGCCATACATCTTATGGCTATGCCCAATACTAATTTTAGTGGATTTGACGACTTTGAATCTGTGGCAGGAATCAGAACCAAATGGCGAGATGACCCTATCAATCATGCTTGTTCAGCTCAGACCGCATGGCCATGGCGCTTACACTACAGGACTTCTGATTGGCTCAGACAGCCTGCAGTGGATCTTTTACAGTTGTCTGGGCCAATTCCTGGGCAGAAGTACCAAATGATTCCTTTAGGAAAGTAGCAAATGCTCCTTCCCCAGATTCCGAACAATCTTGAAGATGCATCTGACCCAATGCGAAACAGGCGAGATTCGAATACAGACACTTTGCAATAAGCAACCCTCACCTAACCAACTTATACACCTTAATCAGAGCACTGATTAGAGGGGTAGGTATAATTACGACTTTGAGGCTATGTGACAACCATCATTAGAATCTCGTTACTGAATATTGAATTCATTTAGGAGGAGCGATGACATTTCTATATCTAATCAGACATGTTGGAGGGCCATGTCTCAGGGTTTCTGTCAGTGAGTTGACGCCTCCATGGTGATGGCTGTTGCAGACGTGTCACGATGTGTTTGATGTTGCTGACACCTGTTACTACAGTATTTCCATGATAATGTATGTGATCGCTTTCGCTAGGCCAAACACAACATCATCACCTTATGAAATTCAAATTTGCTGAAACCACAACAAGCTCTGCATCAAAAAATTGTCATTAGAAAATATCGACTATAAACTCTCAATGTGCAATAAAACCATCCTGTAATCCTGTATTTGATTGATATTAATCTCGGCTCCAATAACGGCAGCCAATCAAATCTGTTCTGATTACCTGACTGTGATTTGAGCGTACGCAGTGTTCATTAGAGTGCAGGAAACTAATAGAGTATCTGTTACTGCGGAGCGGATGTTATGTGGAAACTGAGTTGAACAGAACTTTGCTTGGTCAGTGCAGAGAAGTCAGTGCTGGGTGAGCTACGTTGAAACTGGCCACATTGAAAGGGCCTGACAAAATGTAACAGATCCTTAAAAGTTTAAGTCTAATTCAAATCAAGCTTACAATGAATCTGGGATAGTGAGCCAATACTGGGCTTTTTGCATAATTCAGATGCAAGATGGATGTAATGCTTCGACCGCCATGCCCGTGACATTTCTTTGTTGATCAAAAGTCTGTGGCTGACTACTAAACATCCACTATTTGTATGGCGGTCTTCAAGTCCTCATGAATCTGTCTTCTGCCACTATAAATCATTCAGTGTTAATGGTCAATGATCGGCGATGATAACCAATAGCATTGGTCAGCCATGGTCAACGATCAGCCATCTTCAACAATCGGCCATGATAACCTTTAGTGTTAGCACTTCCACAGCGAGATTTCCCTCGACCATTCTGCCGATGCTTGAGTTGCCTTGTCATTAAGTTCGCTTTTATGCATGGTTGGACATTTTGGTGTGGTGGACTTATTCTTACCACTATAATATTGATTTCCGCACGGCACTTCTAGGATGATCAGAGTAATACATACCTTGAGAATACCGTTGATCTGCAAGGTAAATTGCAATGGCTGAATTATTTATACAGGACCCATCTTGATGAAATTTTGATGAATATTCTAAAATATTCAAATTCCTTCCTTTCAAACATCCATCCCATTATAAGGAGCATTTCACCCGCACCGTGCATTTCAATTTAATTGAATTAATTTTGAACATTCTCTGTCATTTGAATGGTCCATTAATTAGCCTAGGCGTGGAATGATAGCAATTTTCCCCTTCCCTGATAGCAACATTAAATTACAGGAAGTAGGGAGTGCCGCCATAAAATCACTTTTGAGCACCTTTGATTTCAGCGTGGTTGAGACGCGAGAAGTCACAGGCTATTCACCTGGACATATTCATGTGTCTGAGCAAACTCTTATAGTATATTGTCACTTGCCTTGAAACACTCTGCTACAGACCATTTTATCGACCATTTTTCTGCTATGATAGGCTGCATTTGGGGTTTTTGCAATGCACTACTGACTTTTTTCGATGAGCCTGATGGAGACCATGGCCAAATAAAGATAATTGATCACCTCACGTAGACCAAAGGTAGCAAGGACGCCTACGGCCATCCCACTGCGTATAAATGAATAATAACAAGCCAATGAAGACAGAGTATAATTTACCCGCTGAGAGCTCTATATGCTCTGACCGACTCCACCACTTGACAGATGCTGCATACCTTCGCGTGACAAAAAATCTCAGAAACTTGGTGTGAAATTGGTCAATCTAAAACCTGGTGGTACCAACTCTGTATGTTTCTGAATTGCTTGATAAAAGTGTGTTGGGGTTTTTCAGAAAGTGCAGTGATTGGAGGGAGGTTTGAAGGTGCTTGCTTGCTGCCCCCTATTGCTTATAATTGAACGACAACAACTTGGCCCTGGTGGCCATTCCTAGGTCCTGCCTAGATCTTCCCCAGTCACGGCCAGGGATTTCTCTAGAACGTCTTGATCATCTAAAGCTCTCTGCAGACGAACAATTTCTGTCTCTGCGACCAGCGATGTCGCCATGATAAGATGATGATTCAGATTGGAAGGCAAGCACAGACTGGTTAAGTCACAACCGTCATAAAGCTCTGAGCAGTTAAGTTTTCAAAACTTCAGTCCTTTTTCAATTATTTTTCTTAAGAAATGCTAATCTTAAGCTGAGATAAATCTCACCCAAAAGGATTGCATTTAATGGATTGATTTAGCTGAGATGGCAGAATGTGATTCATGACACCCTAATGTGAAAAGTGTTTTTTTCGAGCTAATGATTCCACTCTTCGTAATCAATATCTTTTCCTTGGTTTTCAGGACTGTTGAAAGAATTGAA